>NC_135809.1:70836905-71475254 GCF_964213995.1 Mustelus asterias
ATTTGGTTTTGTGCTGGAATTAAGTACACGAGAGGGGAATGTGAATATTGTACTGGGGGAGTGTGAATATTGTGCTGCGTGCGAGTGTGAATATTGTGCTGCGTGCGAGTGGGGACACTGTAATATTGGTACACAGGTGTTAAAATCATCAATTTATCCTAAGTCTCAAAAGCATTTTAGGAAGTCTATCTCCAATTTCCCTACTCCTTGTGTGATGCAGTTCGTCTTGACATCACCCTGTAATCGCCTACCTAATTCTGGACTTTTCCACTAGAGAACATATTCTCTCTCTTTCTCTCTTCGTATCAACTCTTCTTTTATCTTCAATTTCTCAACTCGATCACACCCTTAATGTTCTGTATTCTAGTGATATCTGACATTCTGATCTGACTCCAAGAGTGACATGTCAGTGTTTGGCGCTGGGTTTTCATAGACCAATGACGATCCTCCGATATGGCATTTACTGTGAAAACCAGGATGAGAATTTATATGTTGCTCTGTGACATCTCACTGAGTAAAGCTCTCAGAAGTGCAATGATTATGATATTGGCAAGCCAGTCCTATTGACAATGGATCGGTTAGAATTTTTGATTTATTGATAAATGGTAATTAATATTTAGTGGAAATTTTATGAAAAAAATTGTCTTGATGTAAGATTTAAAAAAAGGATTGCACTATTTTCATGGCCGTCATCTTGGTTAGTTTGCTCAGGTTTCACAGGGCTTACTGCCTTTATTTGAACAGTTACTCTTTGGTATTTCAGATTGTATCATCTACTTCGGCCGACCTCCAGGATTACACTTATTACTTTGTTCCAGCACCTTGGCTTTCGGTGAAACTTCTTCAGCTGTTGCACTGCTATCCCCCACCAGGTGAGCCATCTATACCTCTGCCAGGGGTGCCATCCAGCACCTCCCCCCCCCCCCCCCCCCCCCCCGTTCACCCTCTCCTTTGGGTAAAACTTTAATCAGTATTTTCACAAATAACGCCATCATCCAGTTTAAACTAGAAAAAACAGATTAAAGTAAGGATATGGTATCGAAATATAGGAACATTAAAAATGGGAGCAGGAGTAGGGAAGTGGAGGAAAGGATATGTCAGGAGATTCTGGATAGGTGCAGAAAAAATAGGGTTGTTGTAGTGGGGGACTTTAATTTCTCTGGCACAGACTGGAAAGTGCTTAGAGCTGGGGGTCCGGACGGGGAGGAATTTGTAAAATGCGTACTGGAAGGTTCTTTGGAACAGTATGTAGATAGCCTGACTAGAGAGGGGGCTATACTGGACCTAGTTCTGGGAAATGAGCCCGGTCAGGTCGTCAAAGTTTCGGTAGGGGAACATGTGGCAAATAGTGACCACAACTCTGTTAACTTTAGGATAGTAATGGACAAGGATGAGTGCTATCCTAAGGGCAGGGTGCTAAATTGGGGGAAGGCTAACTATAGGCGGATTAGGCAGGAATTGGTGGATGTTGATTGGGAGAGGATGTTCGAGGGTAAGTCCGCGTCTGGCATGTGGGAGTCTTTTAAGGAACTATTGATAAGGCTGCAGGATAGGCATGTGCCTGTAAAAAGGAAAGATAGGAAAGGTAGGATTCGAGAGCCGTGGATAACCAGGGAAATTGAGGATCTGATTAAAATGAAAAGGGAGGCGTACGTTAAGTCCAGGCAACAGAAAACAGATGGAGCTCTGGAGGAATACAGAGAGAGTAGGAAAGAACTCAAACGGGGAGTTAGAAGGGCAAAAAGAGGTCACGAGATGTTCTTGGCAGGCAGGATTAAGGAGAATCCTAAGGCATTCTATTCATACGTTAGGAACAAAAGAGTTGTCAGGGAGAAAATCGGACCTCTCAGGGACAAAGGAGGGGAATTATGCTTAGAACCCAAGGGAATAGGGGAGATCCTAAATGAATACTTTGCATCGGTATTCACGAAGGAGAGGGGCGTGTTAACCGGGAGTGTCTCGGAGGGAGGTGTTGACCCGTTAGAGAAAATCTCCATTACAAGAGAGGAAGTGTTAGGTTTTTTAGGGAACATTAAAACTGACAAAGCCCCAGGGCCTGATGGCATCTATCCTCGACTGCTCAGGGAGACGAGAGATGAAATTGCTGGGCCTCTGATGGAAATCTTTGTTGCTTCTTTGGACACGGGTGAGGTCCCTGAGGATTGGAGGGTAGCGAATGTGGTCCCGTTGTTTAAGAAGGGTAGCAGGGATAACCCAGGAAATTATAGGTCGGTGAGCTTGACGTCTGTGGTAGGGAAGTTGTTGGAGAGGATTCTTAGAGACAGGATGTATGTGCATTTAGAACGGAACAATTTCATTAGTGACAGACAGCATGGTTTTGTAAGAGGGAGGTCGTGCCTTAAAAATTTGGTGGAGTTTTTTGAGGAAGTGACAAAAACGGTTGATGAAGGAAGGGCTGTGGATGTCGTCTATATGGATTTCAGTAAGGCATTTGACAAAGTCCCACATGGCAGGTTGGTTAAGAAGGTTAAGGCTCATGGGATACAAGGAGAAGTGGCTAGATGGGTGGAGAACTGGCTTGGCCATAGGAGACAGAGGGTAGTGGTCGAAGGGTCTTTTTCCGGCTGGAGGTCTGTGACCACTGGTGTTCCGCAGGGCTCTGTACTGGGACCTCTGCTATTTGTGATATATATAAATGATTTGGAAGAAGGTGTAACTGGTGTAATCAGTAAGTTTGCGGATGACACGAAGATGGCTGGACTTGCGGATAGGGAAAAGCATTGTCGGGCAATACAACAGGATATAGATAGGCTGGAAAATTGGACGGAGAGGTGGCAGATGGAGTTTAATCCGGATAAATGCGAAGTGATGCATTTTGGAAGAAATAATGTAGGGAGGAGTTATACAATGAATGGCAGAGTCATCAGGAGTATAGAAACACAGAGGGACCTAGGTGTGCAAGTCCACAAATCCTTGAAGGTGGCAACACAGGTGGAGAAGGTGGTGAAGAAGGCATATGGTATGCTTGCCTTTATAGGACGGGGTATAGAGTATAAAAGCTGGAGTCTGATGATGCAGCTGTATAGAACGCTGGTTAGGCCACATTTGGAGTACTGCGTCCAGTTCTGGTCGCCGCACTACCAGAAGGATGTGGAGGCGTTAGAGAGAGTGCAGAGAAGGTTTACCAGGATGTTGCCTGGTATGGAGGGTCTTAGCTATGAGGAGAGATTGGGTAAACTGGGGTTGTTCTCCCTGGAAAGACGGAGAATGAGGGGAGATCTAATAGAGGTGTACAAGATTATGAAGGGGATAGATAGGGTGAACGGTGGGAAGCTTTTTCCCAGATCAGAAGTGACGTTCACGAGGGGTCACGGGCTCAAGGTGAGAGGGGCGAAGTATAACTCAGATATTAGAGGGATGTTTTTTACACAGAGGGTGGTGGGGGCCTGGAATGTGCTGCCAAGTAGGGTGGTGGAGGCAGGCACGCTGACATCGTTTAAGACTTACCTGGATAGTCACATGAGCAGCCTGGGAATGGAGGGATACAAACGATTGGTCTAGTTGGACCAAGGAGCGGCACAGGCCTGGAGGGCCGAAGGGCCTGTTTCCTATGCTGTACTGTTCTTTGTTCTTTGTTCTTTGTTAGGCCATTCAGTCCTTCGAGCCTGCTGCACCATTCAAAATGATCATGGCTGATCCTCTCACTCAGTGCCACATTCTGTTCTCTCTCCATACCCCTTGACACCTTTAGAGCCTAGAAGCTATTTCCTTCTTAAACATATTCAGTAACTTGGCCTCCACAGCCTCTGTGATAGAAAGTTCCATAGGTTCAGCATCCTCTGAGTGAAGAAGTTTCTCCTTATCTCACTCCTAAATCGCCTGCGCCATATCCTGAGACTGTGACCCCTTGTTCGAGATCCCCCAGTCAGAGGAAGTAATATCCCTGCATTCTATCTTCTGGATGAGTTCACTAGGTATTTTGCATCGGCCTTCACTATATAAGTAACATCCCAAAAATAGCTGTAAATCAGGAATTCGAAGGGAGGGTAGAGCTCAAATTTACAATCACCACAGAGTGGTACCTGAGAAATTGTTAGAATTGTCAGTTGACAAGTTCCCTCATCTATCACCTTCGTTACTTCCTCAAAAAACTCAATCAAGTTGGTGAGGCATGACCTCCCCTTCACAAAACCATGCTGTCTATCACTAATAAGTCCTTTTGTTTCCAAATGTGAGTAAATCCTGTCCCTAAGAATCTTTTCCAATAATTTCCCGACCACTGACGTAAGGCTCAACCGGCCTATAATTTCCTGCATTATCCCTGCTGCCCTTCTTAAACAGTTGAACAACATTGGCTATCCTCCGGTCCTCTGGAACTTCACCTGTAGCCAATGAGGATACAAAGATTTCTGTCAAGGCCCCAGCAATTTCCACCCTTGCCTCCCTCAGTATTCTGGGGTAGATCCCATCAGGCCCTGGGGCTTATTTACTTTAATGCTTTTTAAGACACCCACTACCACCACCTTTTTGATATTGACATGAGCCAGAATATCTATATACTGTACCCTACGCTTCTCATCCATCAAGTGAATGATCCATCCATCCTCTTTGGTGAATACTGAGGCAAACTATTCATTTAGTATCTGGCCCATTTCATCTGGTTCCATGCATAGATTCCCTCCACGATCCTTGAGTCGACCAACCCTTTCGCTGGCTACCCTTTTGCTCTTTACATACGTATAAAATGCCTTAGGATTTTCCTTAATCCTGTTTGCTAAGGACTTTTCATAACCCCTTTTAGCCCTCCTCGTAGGCAGGAATGTGAAGTTGAGGTCAAAATCAGATCAACCGTGATCTTATTGAATGGCAAAGCAGGCTTGAATGGCCGAGTGGCTTTCTCCTGCTCCTAATTAATATGTTTGTATGTAAAAAGAAAAGCCATATATGCAAATTGATACAATTTGGTTCATTTTTTTTTTATAGCGTGGAGAGGAATACCACTTAGCAACAGAGCATGCACTGGGTTGTATTCAAATCTTTAAAAAGCACCCTCCTCTTCTTCAGAACCGAATAACATATCCTAATCTGCTTCCTCATTGGCACCATCATATGGATTATCTTCATCAGCAACCATGTCATCAACAGCCATATTCACAACTTATCTCTTGTGTCCTCAAGTGCATTAGATAGCCCACATTTCTTGAATGATTTGATGACAATCTCTGTTCTGATTTCATCCCAGGCTACTACACTCCATTCACACAGCGTTTCTAACGTTGGAGCAAGTATGCTGCTTCCCTTACTGAATGTTTTCTCTCCTCCAATCATTCAGTCGCTCTACATTTTTCTCACGCTATCCTTGAAGGGTTTGTTTAGAGAGACATCCAATGGTTTAATGAGGCTGGTTAGATTACCAGGAATCACTGCAATATCACTGTTTTGTAATTTAGTCATTGGCAAAGTGTGATGTGAACATATCCTTTACGAGAAGACTTTTTTTTTTACTGGTTGGAAATTCCAAACTTTAATCGGCCATATTTTCAAGCCCCTTCCTCCATCCATCCTTTAAAATGAATGTGGGTGATTATGCCTTTTGGGACTTGCTGTTTTGGAAGGGTTTTTTGCTTGAATGTCATCATTGGCTTAAGCTTTGTCCCACTGGACGTGCACAGCAGCACAATTGTGAATCAACTCTTTTCATGACTTCATGTCCTGTTCTAGAACCATAGAACCATAGAAAATTACAGCTCAGAAACAGGCCTTTTGGCCCTTCTTGTCTGTGCCGAACCATTTTATGCCTAGTCCCACTGACCTGCACTTGGACCATATCCCTCCACACCCCTCTCATCCATGAACCCGTCCAAGTTTTTCTTAAATGTTAAAAATGACCCCGCATTTACCACTTTATCCGGCAGCTCATTCCACACTCCCACCACTCTCTGCGTGAAGAAGCCCCCCCTAATATTCCCTTTAAACTTTTCTCCTTTCACCCTTAACCCATGCCCTCTGGTTTTTTTCTCCCCTAGCCTCAGCGGAAAAAGCCTGCTTGCATTCACTCTATCTACACCCATCAAAATCTTATACACCTCTATCAAATCTCCCCCCAATCTTCTACGCTCCAGGGAATAAAGTCCCGATCTATTCAATCTCTCTCTGTAACTCAGCTTCTCAAGTCCCGGCAACATCCTTGTGAACCTTCTCTGCACTCTTTCAATCTTATTTACATCCTTCCTGTAACTAGGTGACCAAAACTGTACACAATACTCCAAATTTGGCCTCACCAATGCCTTATATAACCTTACCATAACACTCTAACTTTTATACTCGATACTCCGATTTATAAAGGCCAATGTACCAAAGGCACTCTTTACGACCCTATCCACCTGTGACGTCACTTTTAGGGAACTCTGTACCTGTATTCCCAGATCCCTCTGTTCAACTGCACTCTTCAGAGTCCTACCATTTACCCTGTACGTTCTTCTTTGGTTTGTCCTTCCAAAGTGCAATATCTCACACTTGTCTGTGTTAAATTCCATTTGCCATTTTTCAGCCCATTTTTCTAGTTGGTCCAAATCCCTCTGCAAGCTTTGAAAACCTTCCTCACTGTCCACTACACCTCCAATCTTTGTATCATCAGCAAACTTGCTGATCCAATTGACCACATTATCATCCAGATCATTGATATAGATGACAAACAACAATGGACCCAACACCGATCCCTGCGGCACACCACTAGTCACAGGCCTCCACTCAGAGAAGCAATCCTCCACAACCACTCTCTGGCTTCTTCCATTGAGCCAGTGCCTTATCCAATTTACTACCTCCCCATGTATACCCAGCGACTGAACCTTCCTAACTAACCTCCCATGAGGGACCTTGTCAAAGGCCTTGCTGAAATAACTCTCTAACTTTGCTACCATTTGACTGGATGCCATGTCACAATTCCTGGGAATCTCATCCATGATCCCAATACAGGCCAATCTGTATTCATTGTTTTATTAATGTTTGATTGTAAACTGCTGAAAAGCAATAAGCCTGTCAACAAGTTCTGCTAGGAGATGCTATGAAATCTTGGCCTTCTGTTGCAGTGCAAATTTGTTTTGTGAGGGCCGAAGACCTCACACTTTATATTTTTATTAATTATGTATACAGAAATGCTTATTGCTATTTCTTCTAAAATTTTACAACTGAACAAAGAGCTTTAAAATGGCTGAAACTGTATCTTTCTGTGACTATGGAATTAAAGAAATTACTTGGCAGTTCGAGGAAAATCGCAACTCTTTATATCTGAGGAGCAACTATTGATCCTCTGTGGACTGTACAACCCAACTTGAATGAGTTCTATACAAAGGCCACCTGCATTTAATAACCCAGGCTAGACAGAAGAAAATGGATAATCTGCTAAAGCAAATACCTTGCAACCTTCCTTTCAATTACTAATGGCTGAGACATGTGACAGTCTTATGAATACAGATGATGGATACATATCCTTTGTTAGAGGTAGGGAGGTGGGAGTAATGTGACATTGCCCTCTGACTTGTGGAACAAGTAATATTACCTTGCAGAACTGCACAGCTCGGTTTACTGTTTACCTTCTAACCATGGTGTGGAGATGTGGACCTTCTAACCAGCAGTCTCTGCCCAGGTGGAATACTTGGCCCCTATCTACACTGTCTCTTATTGGAAGTTCTGTGCCAGTGCCTACAAGACAAATTCATTTCTTCATGCCTGCCTCACCTTGTGAAGTCAACACATCGGAGGAGTGAATTGTACAGCATCAGTTTTTAGTCCACAGATTTCTGTGAAAGAATACCTCATTGGACTTTGATTGTGGACTCTGGAACTCGTGAAACAATATTTAGTTTCTCTGTGGTCTCTGCACTCTGGAACCTTCTTTTCTCAATCCCTTTTTTCACTGTCTGAGTGTGGCGGCAATGTTGCAACCCTCCTTTCGTGGTTTGAATGTGTGCAATAAATTAACCCGTTTTTAGTTCATCCAATCTTGAGTTTGCTGTTATTAATAGACATTGAATCATGCCAAAACTGAGTGCTTGTAAAATACACCATCGCTTGTAAAGCGGGAAACAAATTAAAATACTTTTCTTTTTACCGATGCATGGCGAAGGGGAAGATTAGTATCCTTTAAATTGACTGCCCTCCTGTCCATAACACTCTTCATAAATCTGGTGCACCATCCAGGGCTGGCTTTGGAATCTACCCCAATGTCTAATTTTCTTGCTTGTTTCAGTGTAAAGATTTGAATAGATCTACCTGAAACTGAGAGTCCATTCTGGCAATATTCATTGATGTATTTTGTGATTTCCCAACTGTGACCACATGCTAGGCTTTCCTTTGTTTGTACATTTATTTTAGCCATCTGCCTAAGCTGTGGAGAAAGCTTCTGCATTCTCTAACTTTCTTCATTGGTAGGTTGAATTCTCTAGTTGCTGCACAGTTATTTGGCTGTTCTTTGCAGTCACAATGACCTTCATTTGGACTGGGCTGTGTATCTGCCATTCCTTTTTGATATCATGTTGCCATATTAGAGGATGGAATTGGCGGGAATGCAGCATGCACCAATAAGGAGGTAGCCTTGACATCATATGTTGACGTGTGCAGACACGAGGAGCTGAACAGCTTCCTTTGGTGTACTGTTCTATGATTCTATCAATGCTCTTCAATGGCGAATGGGTAGTAAGTACTGAGTTTGGATTTTTGGCTCATGTCGGTTGACTTGTATACAAGACCATTGCGTATATACAGGATGTACATGCACCCTTTCCAACAGGGCTTATGAAAGCAGGATCAATGACCAATATTTCTACTCCCGCAGCTCAGTATCACAGGGATGAACTAATTTCGCACAAATCAGAAATTAAACCTGGCACTTAGACATTTTCTTGAAGGTTACGTTCTACATTATGGAGATAGTGGAACTTTATAATGTAACTTATAGTCTCTCCTAATATTTCAACGGAAGTTTTGCAGCTATCCTTTTCTGTTTTTTTCAGAGGATCCTGCTATCCGAGGACGTCTGACAGAATGTCTTGAAACTATTCTGAACAAGACTCAGGAGCCACCCAAGTCAAAGAAAGTGCAGCATTCAAATGTCAAGAATGCTGTCCTGTTTGAGGCCATTAGCCTCATCGTTCATCATGACAGGTGAGTAGAAAATGCGATAGAAATTGCTGAGCTATACTGATGGTGAGTGAGAAATTTGAAGTGACCACCTGTCTACTTTATTACACCTCCCTTAACTACAGCTTTCCTACTGCAGAAAATCTCTTGTTAGTTGCCTGCAAGTCTCATCCTTAATTATTTTTTGCCAATTAATACTGTATAATTATCTTCCAACCTATAAATAGAATGAATCCTCATTGTTTCTTGACTCAACAGTGTCAGACTTTACCTGCCTTTATTATACCCAGTTACACACTTGTTCAAGTCATTTTGTAATTCTGTACAACCTATTCCAGGTCCACTGTCCATTCTAGTTTTCAAATATAGCCACTTTGAACGGGGTACCTGAGTGCAAGTCAGTAATGTAAATCAGCAACTTGGCGTGTCAAAGCACTTTACGTCAAATTGAAATTGAATCATATTGTAATGTGGGAAGAATATAGAAAATATATGTAGCAGACACTCAGTGGTTTCAGGTATGGGTGTAGTTGCATAGTGGTTATGTTATTAGACTTTAACAATGGAAAGGCCTGAACTAGTAATCTGGATACAAGTTCAAATCCCATCACAACAACTGTGTAATTTAAATTTAGTTTAATTAAACTTGGAAGAAGAAGTTAGAATCAGTAACGGTGACTCTGAAATTACTAGCTTGTTGTCAAAATCCATCATTGGCTATGTTAAAGGCGAGGATAGATTTTTGGTGTCTCAGGAAATTAAGGGATACGGGAGCAGGTGGAAAAGTGAAATTAAAGCCCAAGATCAGCTGTGATCATATTGAATGGGAGAGCAGGTTTGACAGGCCCTATGGTCTACTGCTCTTATTTTGTATTTTTAATCCCATAATTAAATGAATTAAAACAATACTCACTAAGCTACCCGACGTTTGCTGAAGTAACAAACATGTGTTCAACCACAGTGTACAGAAGCTAATGTAGGAATCTTGCAGCAGTTTGATGTTCAGAATTCTGTTACTTCGAGTGTGATTGAGCCTGAATCAGGAATCAAGAAGAGTCCTGTGGTGTGAGTAATAATAGCCTGCTTTCCATATTGAGAACATTGTGTCAGTAAAAGGTTTTGTCGCCATAATCCCAGATGACCATAGGCTGTTCTCTCCTTTGAGGGGGAGAGCTGACTGATTTAACTTGAGGAACACCACACCTCAGGCGAGGGGCAAGGTTGGGAAGGCAGGCCTTCAAAGTATTGGTAGAGAATAAAGTTCCCTCTACATTGGCCCTATCAAACACACCCAGAACATACAACAAAGGGTTCGATACAGAGGAAAGCTCCTTCTATATTGTCCCATCTAACATTCCCAAGGTAGGTCCAGCATGGTTTAGATACAGAGTAAAGCTCCTTCTTTATTATCCTGAGCTGAATGCATCTGTACAATTGCTTCCCAGGGCCAACAGCATAGCTCTCTTGAAATCTGGGCCTATAAGTTTCCAATACTTGCATATTTATGGATCTTATGATCTGGTAGGTGGTAAGTGCAGTGCAAGCCAAATTCCAAAAGGAAACTGGGCAATTTTTATTTTTTACATTTTTACCATGAGAAGATACCTGTCCTGAAGTCAGAAGCCACAAGTTCCAGTAACACATTGTTCAATTGAATGGTCCTTGACTCTTATCTGGGTCTATTTTAATCGAGATCCATAGTTTTCTCATAGCTTTCCCTGTGTGACTGAGATACAGCTTGCAACTTATGTGATTTTTAAACTTGTGCGATTATTAACCCTTTCAATTGACAATTTCATAAGTGATCCCATTATTTTGTGTTACATTTTTATTTTTATAGTGAATCCAACCTACTTGTACGTGCCTGTAATCAACTGGGGCAGTTCCTGCAGCATCGTGAGAGCAACCTGCGATACCTGGCACTGGAGAGTATGTGGTTGCTGGCTAGCTCTGAATTCTCTCATGAGGCAGTGAAGATGCACATTGAAACAGTCATCAATGCACTCCAGGTAACTGCACTTATTGTGCGTGCGTGCGCGCGCGCGCGCACACAGACACAGACACACACACAGACACACATACACACACACACACCAGCATTTGCCTGGCTTTACTCCAACAGTGTAGTTATATTAAACGCACCATCTATTTGGGCAAGGAGGTATTTAACAACTTTATGGTGTTGAAGGAAACCGTGCACACTCAACATTGGCTTGGGTCCTCTATATGTTAAACCTGTACCCAACGCAACAGTTTTTTATCCAATGCATCTGCATTTATATAGGCACACGTTCTGGCAGTGCCCTCTGCCCCTGCCTGCCCTTCTGCAGGAAGCAGCTCCCACTATAGCTCTGCAATGTGGCCCTTGCACAGACTTTGACTTTAATTTTTTACTGAGTATCAGAATTGTGACGCTCCTTTAGTTAATCTCCTTTTTGCTATTTGTCTGGCAGACTGAGAGGGATGTGAGTGTGCGACAAAGAGCAGTGGATCTCTTATATGGAATGTGTGACTGGAGCAATGCCCAGCAGATTGTGGCAGAGATGCTGAATTATCTGGAAAATGCTGATTATTCCATTCGAGAAGAAATTGTGAGTCCTCCTTATGTTTGAATGATGATACCCTGTATCTATTAGTACGTTTCCCTTCCTTACTGCTGGTAACAGAAGTTGGTTTGGGATGTTACTTGCTTCTATTTTTTATTAACTCCAAGTCCAAGCACTCAAGGGTAACAGGGTAGGTGAAGAATCAGATTTGATACAGCGCCCATGGGTGACAGGACAAGTGGATAAGCAGGTCAGATATGTTGGGGCGAATTTTCCCGCTCTGCCTGCCACGAGAATCGTAGCGGGCGAGGGTGGACCATGGGAAGATCCGTTGACCTCAGGCGGAATTTTCAGTTTTCGGCACAAGGGTGGCTAGAAAATTCCACCCTTTAACTGTAGGTGATCGGACAAGTGGATAACCAGGTTTGATATAGCAGTCATGAGTGACAGGGCAGGTGGGTAAATAGTATGATGCAGTCCCTGTATCTGACAAGTCAGATGGGTAACAAGGTGGACTGCTTGACCTAAAATAGTGGTGGAAGCAGAATCCACAAACGCTGTTGAAAGCGAAGTAAAATAAATATTTGAAAAGACAATTTTAAATGGGTGTGGGTAAACTGAAGAATGGGACTGAGGAAGCAGTAAATTAATTAGTAAGTGCATAAACACAGAGCAGCTCTACAGGTATTCAATAAAACAGTTCAAACAGGATACTATCTGGGAGTTTTTGTTGACATCATGGATGGGTTTCTGAGTCCTGTTATTTGTGATTCCTGTGCTATATGGGCTCTTCAGGATATTTAATTTGTCCGGGTGACCACGTGTAGGATTTCTAAGTTTCAGGGACAGCTGAACTCACGATGAAACATCAGTGAGGGTGAACGTTTCCTGGATTGTACATTCCAGGGTCACTCCACAGCTAGTGAGAGGTCAGGAGAGTAGGTGGATGGCCATCCAGAAGAAGCCACTCTCGGTATTGGAGTCTGCTGGGAATGACTGTACCCAGAAGGAGTGCATCCCAGACCATGGCAGCAATGAGCAAGGGACTATATTGGTGGGATCAGAAAAACATAGAAATGTAGTTGTTTTAGGAGATCCTATAGTTAGGGAGACAGAAAGCATTTCTATAACTATTATTGAAGGTCCCACATAGTGTGTTGCATCATGAGAGAATGCAGAATAGGGGTATGGGAGTGAACCAGGAACTGTGTGGTACACATTGATACCAACGTTATAGAGGGGGGAGGTCCTGAGGTCAGATTTTCAGAAACTTGGGAGAAGGTTAAAAAGTAGGACCCTGGGGGTAGTAATCTCTGGACTACTCCCAGTGCCAGGCACGAGCCAGAGTAGAAATAGGATGATAGGGACGATCAATGGGTAGCCTGAAGCATGGTGCATTAGGGAGGACTTCAGATTTTTAAGACATTGGGACCAATTCTGGGACGAAAGGCATCTGTTCATAGGTGAAGACTGGTCCTATGAATTGAAATGTTTCTTTCTCCATAGATGTTGCCAAACCTGCTGAGTTCCAACATTTTCTGCTTTTATTATCTATTCAATAAAGAATGGCTTGCACTTCAGGATTAGAACCAACGTCCTCATTCCGGGGTTTAGATGTTTCAGTAAGTGCAGGGAAGGTGGTAAAAGAGGGGGAGGTGTGGCATTGTTAGTCAAGGACAGTATTACGGTGGCAGAAAGGACATTTGATGAGGACTCGTCTACTGAGGTAGTTTGGGCTGAGGTTAGAAACAGGAAAGGAGAGGTCACCCTGTTGGGAGTTTTTTATAGACCTCCGAAAAGTTCCAGAGATGTAGAGGAAAAGATTGCAAAGATGATTCTGGATAGGAGCGAAAGTAACAGGGTAGTTGTACTGGGGGACTTTAACTTTACAAATATTGACTGGAAAAGCTATAGTTCGAGTACTTTAGAGGGGTCGGTTTTTGTCCAATGTGTGCAGGAAGGCTTCCTGACGCAGTACGTAGATAGACCAACAAGAGGCGAGGCCACATTGGATTTGGTACTGGGTAATGAACCAGGCCAGGTGTTACATTTGGAGGTAGGTGAGCACTTTGGTGACAGCGACCACAATTCGATTACGTTTACCTTAGCTATGGAAAAGGATAGGTATATACCAAAGGGCAAGAGTTATAGCTGGGGGAAAGGAAATTATGATGCGATTAGGCGAGATTTAGCTGGCATAGGTTGGGGGAGGAAACTGCAGGGGATGGGCACAATTGTAATGTGGAACTTGTTCAAGGAACAGCTACTACGCGTCCTTGATAAATATGTACCTGTCAGGCAGGGAGGAAGCAGACGTGTGAGGGAACCGTGGTTTACTAAGGAGGTTGAATCACTTGTGAAGAGGAAGAAGGAGACTTATGTTAAGATGAGACATGAAGGATCAGTTAGGGCACTTGAGAGTTACAAGTTAGCCAGGAAGGACCTAAAGAAAGAGTTAAGAAGAGCCAGGAGGGGACATGAGAAGTCTTTGGCAGGTAGGATCAAGGAAAACCCCAAAGCTTTCTATAGGTATGTCAGGAGTAAAAGAATGACTAGGGTAAGATTAAGGCCAGTCAAGGACAGTAGTGGGAAGTTGTGCGTGGAGTCTGAAGAGGTAGGAGAGGCACTAAATGAATATTTTTAGTCGGTATTCACACTGGAGAGGAACAGTGTTGTCGAGGGGAGTACTGAGATGCAGGCTGTTGGACTGGATGGGATTAATGTTCATAAGGAGGAGGTGTTAGCAATTCTGGAAAGGGTAAAAATAGATAAGTCCCCTGGGCCGGATGGGATTTATCCTAGGATTCTCTGGGAGGCTAGAGAGGAGATTGCACAGCCTTTGGCTTTGATCTTTGTGTCATCATTGTCTACAGGAACAGTGCCAGAAGACGGGAGGATAGCAAATGTTGTCCCCTTGTTCAAGAAGGGGAGTAGGGACAACCCTGGTAATTATAGACCGGTGAGCCTTACTTCTGTTGTGGGCAAAGTATTGGAAAGGATTATAAGAGATAGGATTTATAATCACCTAGAAAGGAATAATTTGATTAGGGATAGTCAGCACGGTTTTGTGAAGGGTAGGTCATGCCTCACAAACCTTATTGAGTTCTTTGAGAAGGTGACCAAAGAGGTGGATGAGGGTAAAGCGGTTGATGTGTATATGGATTTCAGCAAAGCGTTTGATAAGGTTCCCCATGGTAAGCTTTTGCAGAAAATAGGGACATATGGGATTGAGGGTGATTTAGTGGTTTAGATCAGGAATTGGCTAGCTGTAAGAAAATAGAGGGTGGTGGTTGATGGGAAATATTCATCCTGGAGTTCAGTTACTAGTGGTGTACCGCAAGGATCTGTTTTGGGGCCACTGCTGTTTGTCATTTTTATTAATGACCTGGATGAGGGCGTGGAAGGATGGATTAGTAAATTTGCGGATGACATGAAAGTCGGTGGAGTTGTAGACAGTGCAGAGGGAAGTGGCAGGTTACAGAGGGACATAGATAAGCTGCAGAGCTGGGCTGAGAGGTGGCAAATGGAGTTTAATGCGGAAAAGTGTGAGGTGATTCACTTTGGAAGGAGTAACAGGAATACAGAGCACTGGGCTAATGGTAAGATACTTGGTAGTGTGGATGAACAGAGGGATCTGGGTGTCCATGTGTATAGATCCCTGAAAGTTGGCACTCAGGTTGATAGGGTTGTTAAGAAGACGTACGGTGTGTTAGCTTTTATTGGTAGAGGGATTGAGTTTCGGAGCCAGGAGGTCATGCTGCAACTGTACAAAACTCTGGTGCAGCTGCATTTGGAGTATTGCGTACAGTTCTGGTCGCCGCATTATAGGAAAGATGTGGAAGTGTTGGAAAGGGTGCAGAGGAGATTTACCAGGATGTTGCCTGGTATGGTGGGAAAATCGTATGAGGAAAGGCTGAGGGGCTTGAGGTTGTTTTTGTTAGAGAGAAGAAGGTTAAGAGGTGACTTAATAGAGGTATACAAGATGATCAGAGGATTAGATAGGGTGGATAGTGAGAGCCTTTTTCCTCAGATGGTGATGGCTAGCACGAGGGGACATAGCTTTAAATTGAGGGGTGAGAGATATAGGACAGATGTTAGAGGTAGGTTCTTTACTCAGAGAGTAGTAAGGGCGTGGAATGCCCTGCCTGCAGCAGTAGTGGACTCGTCAACATTAAGAGCATTCAAATGGTTATTGGATAAACATATGGATGATATTGGAATAGTGTAGATTAGAGGGGCTTTAGATTGGTTCCACTGGTTAGAAACATAGAAGAAACATAGAAAACTACAGCACAAAACAGGCCCTTCGGCCCCACAAGTTGTGCCGAACATATCCCTACCTTTTAGGCCTACCTATAACCCTCCATCCTATTAAGTCCCATGTACTCATCCAGGAGTCTCTTAAAAGACCCTATTGAGTTTGCCTCCACCACCACTGACGGCAGCCAATTCCACTCGCCCACCACCCTCTGAGTGAAAAACTTCCCCCGAACATTTCCCCTGTACTGTCCTACGGGCAGGGTGCTAAATTGGGGGAAGGCTAACTATAGCCGGATTAGGCAGGAATTGGTGGATGTTGATTGGGAGAGGATGTTCGAGGGTAAGTCCGCGTCTGGCATGTGGGAGTCTTTTAAGGAACTATTGATAAGGCTGCAGGATAGGCATGTGCCTGTAAAAAGGAAAGATAGGAAAGGTAGGATTCGAGAGCCGTGGATAACCAGGGAAATTGAGGATCTGATTAAAATGAAAAGGGAGGCGTACGTTAAGTCCAGGCAACAGAAAACAGATGGAGCTCTGGAGGAATACAGAGAGAGTAGGAAAGAACTCAAACGGGGAGTTAGAAGGGCAAAAAGAGGTCACGAGATGTTCTTGGCAGGCAGGATTAAGGAGAATCCTAAGGCATTCTATTCATACGTTAGGAACAAAAGAGTTGTCAGGGAGAAAATCGGACCTCTCAGGGACAAAGGAGGGGAATTGTGCTTAGAACCCAAGGGAATAGGGGAGATCCTAAATGAATACTTTGCATCGGTATTCACGAAGGAGAGGGGCGTGTTAACCGGGAGTGTCTCGGAGGGAGGTGTTGACCCGTTAGAGAAAATCTCCATCACAAGAGAGGAAGTGTTAGGTTTTTTAGGTTCATTAAAACTGACAAAGCCCCAGGGCCTGATGGCATCTATCCTCGACTGCTCAGGGAAACGAGAGATGAAATTGCTGGGCCTCTGACGGAAATCTTTGTCACTTCTTTGGACACGGGTGAGGTCCCTGAGGATTGGAGGATAGCGAATGTGGTCCCGTTGTTTAAGAAGGGTAGCAGGGATAACCCAGGAAATTATAGGTCGGTGAGCTTGACGTCCGTGGTAGGGAAGTTGTTGGAGAGGATTCTTAGAGACAGGATGTATGTGCATTTAGAACGGAACAATTTCATTAGTGACAGACAGCATGGTTTTGTAAGAGGGAGGTCGTGCCTTACAAATTTGGTGGAGTTTTTTGAGGAAGTGACAAAAACGGTTGATGAAGGAAGGGCCGTGGATGTCGTCTATATGGATTTCAGTAAGGCATTTGACAAAGTCCCACATGGCAGGTTGGTTAAGAAGGTTAAGGCTCATGGGATACAAGGAGAAGTGGCTAGATGGGTGGAGAACTGGCTTGGCCATAGGAGACAGAGGGTAGTGGTCGAAGGGTCTTTTTCCGGCTGGAGGTCTGTGACCAGTGGTGTTCCGCAGGGCTCTGTACTGGGACCTCTGCTATTTGTGATATATATAAATGATTTGGAAGAAGGTGTAACTGGGGTAATCAGCAAGTTTGCGGATGACACGAAGATGGCTGGACTTGCGGATAGCGAAGAGCATTGTCGGGCAATACAGCAGGATATAGATAGGCTGGAAAATTGGGCGGAGAGGTGGCAGATGGAGTTTAATCCGGATAAATGCGAAGTGATGCATTTTGGAAGAAATAATGTAGGGAGGAGTTATACAATAAATGGCAGAGTCATCAGGAGTATAGAAACACAGAGGGACCTAGGTGTGCAAGTCCACAAATCCTTGAAGGTGGCAACACAGGTGGAGAAGGTGGTGAAGAAGGCATATGGTATGCTTGCCTTTATAGGACGGGGTATAGAGTATAAAAGCTGGAGCCTGATGATGCAGCTGTATAGAACTGGTTAGGCCACATTTGGAGTACTGCGTCCAGTTCTGGTCGCCGCACTACCAGAAGGACGTGGAGGCGTTAGAGAGAGTGCAGAGAAGGTTTACCAGGATGTTGCCTGGTATGGAGGGTCTTAGCTATGAGGAGAGATTGGGTAAATTGGGGTTGTTCTCCCTGGAAAGATGGAGAATGAGGGGAGATCTAATAGAGGTGTACAAGATTATGAAGGGGATAGATCGGGTGAACGGTGGGAAGCTTTTTCCCAGATCAGAAGTGACGTTCGCGAGGGGTCACGGGCTCAAGGTGAGAGGGGCGAAGTATAACTCAGATATTAGAGGGATGTTCTTTACACAGAGGGTGGTGGGGGCCTGGAATGGGCTGCCAAGTAGGGTGGTGGAGGCAGGCACGCTGACATCGTTTAAGACTTACCTGGATAGTCACATGAGCAGCCTGGGAATGGAGGGATACAAACAATTGGTCTAGTTGGACCAAGGAGCGGCACAGGCTTGGAGGGCTGTACTGTTTCCTGTGCTGTACTGTTCTTTGTTCTTTGTTTGTTGTTCTTTGTACCTACCCCCCAGCACCTTAAACCTGTGTCCTCTCATAGCAGCCATTTCCACCCTGGGAAAAAGCCTCTGAGAGTCCACCCGATCTATGCCTCTCAACATCTTATATACCTCTATTAGGTCTCCTCTCATCCTACGTCTCTCCAAGGAGAAAAGACCGAGCTCCCTCAGCCTATCCTCATAAGGCATGCCACTCAATCCAGGCAACATCCTTGTAAATCTCCTCTGCACCCTTTCAATCTTTTCCACATCCTTCCTGTAATGAGGCTAGCAGAACTGAGCACAGTATTCCAAGTGGGGTCTGACGAGGGTCTTATATAGCTGCATCATTATCCCCGGACTCCTAAACTCAATCCCTCGATTGATAAAGGCCAGCACACCATACGCCGCCTTAACCACCTCCTCCACCTGCGGGGTCGATTTTGAGTCCTATGGACCCGGACCCCAAGGTCCTTCTGATCCTCGACAGTACTAAGAGTCTTTCCCTTTATATTGTACTCCTTCATCCCATTTGACCTGCCAAAATGGACCACTACGCATTTATCTGGGTTGAAGTCCATCTGCCACTTCTCCGCCCAGTCTTGCATCCTATCTATGTCCCTCTATAACTTCTGACATCCCTCCAGACTATCCACAACCCCACCAACCTTCGTGTCGTGGTTGGCGCAACATCGAGGACCGAAGGGCCTGTACTGCGCTGTAGTGTTCTATGTTCTATGTTCCTCATGGGGCGGTTCACTCGTGTGGTTGGGGAGGGTTTAAACAAAGTTGTCAAGCGGGTGGGCGCCAATCTATAGAAGTAGAAAAGAGGAATATGTGCATGAAGTGAGATTGTTGGGCAGTACTAAAGGTTAGCAGAGTGGGCAGACAAGTGGCAGAGAAGTGTGATGTGATATATTTCAGCTGAATCAATAGGGAGAGGCAGTACAGATTTAATGGGACAATTCTAAAAAGTATGCAAGAACAGAGGGACCGAGGGGTGCATGTGCATTGATCTTTGAAGGTGGCAGGACATATTGAGCGAGCAGTTAGAAAAGCATGTGGAATCTTGGGCTACATAGGAAATAGGAGCAAGAGTAAATAATTTGTTCCCTCACGCCTGCCCCACCAGTCAAGTAGATGGTGGCTAATCCTCTACCTCAATGCCATTTTGCCACATGTTCACCATATCCCTTGATATGGTCTTTAATGTGTAGAAATCTATCATTCTCTGTCTTAAACATACTCCATGATTGAGCCTCCACAGCCCCCTGAGGTAGAGAATTCCAAAGATTCACAACCCTTCTGAGTGAAGTAATTCCATCTCATCTTAGCGCTAACTGGTCTGTCCCTAAGATTTACTGCTTCCTCTATAGCCAGTGTATCCTTCTTTATTGAAGGAGACAAAAACTATATACATGCTCCAGGTGTGGTCTCACCAAGGCTCTATACAATAGCAGCAAGCTATCTTTATTCATGAACTCAAATCCTCTTACATTAAAGGCCAACATACCAGTTACCACAGATGCTGAGACTTCCCAGCATTTTACTGTTTTTGTTTCAGATTCCAGCATCTGCAGTATTTTATATTTATACCATTTACCTTCCTAATTGCTTGTTGCACCTGAATGTTAGCTCTCAGTTACTCATGAACAAGGACACAAAGGCCCTTTGGACATCAGCACTTCCCAGTCTCTTGCTATTTCAGTAATACTCTACATTTCTGTTTTTCATCTCAAAGTATATAACTTGTGTTCTGATCCTAGCTGATGTTAATACTGGGCAATTCAGATCCCCGAATGAAACCTGTATTGATCCTAACATTTTTAAGACACTGTGAAACACTGGTTCGTGGTGGTGTATAGTTTTTTTTGGAATTGTGTGAGGAGTCACGTGAAGCCCCAGTGAGAAGAATGAGTTCTGTTGTTGTATAACAATGATTAAAGACTATTTATTAAATTAAAGAAAATACAGATACTCAGAAACAGGATTATAGTACTCTATCCAAGACAATTAAGTCTATGAATCACTAAACACGCAAACAGTTTATGTGGAAACGACTCCAAAATATATCTACGATCGCTGAGCTTCTCTCTTCCCAAACTTCATCCGAATTAAAAAAGTCTCAAACTTCTTGTTACTAACTTTTCACAATTAATTTCAATGACCCTCTGACCTCATGCCTGTAGACCAATTTGAAAGGACTAGCTTTAGTATTCATTTGGTGCATCCCTAATCGCAAACAATAAAAATGGAATCCCTTTGTCCCAGTCTTGAAGATAGTCTTGGCTATAAGCTCTTGTATGGTTTTCAAACCATCTCATGCTACCGTTCTCGTGCTCCTTTGGACTTTGGATGATACTGTTTGATCTCCAGGCTATTCATGATCTTTTAAAATGGTGTTGACAAAATTTGACCTTTGTTATCCTTTGTTAAGCCTCTACTACTTTCCTAGGGGTAATGGTTCTTAAAGAGCATGGCTTCAGGGAATTGGGTGGGTATATCCATGATAGTTAGCAAATATTTTGTGTTCTCAATTAGGACTCCCATAAAAGGCTGTTCAAATGCTGGGATAGGGATAAGAGATGCTGACCTGATTACCATTTGCGGTTTCCCTATTACTTGACAGAGGTGCCAAAAGGCGCATTATCCTTGCATTATCCAGGCCAATAAAACTGTGTTTGGATTTTGTCTTGGGTTTGCTTTATTCCAAGGTGTCCCCTGAATGGAATGCTGTGGGCTATCCTCAGAATCCTATACTCTGAAGGTATTTAGTATACTACTGCCCATTTGTCCTCTGTGCTAACATGTGGTGGTCTCCATTTTCTCATTAGTGTTTTCTCCTGTATATGGTGACACTCGGGAATGCATTGAACTTCCATTGCTGAGTAAGCTGTCTGATAGAGTTGTTATAGTTTTGAGTGACTCTGCTGCAATTTAATTAACCACTTTGAATTGAACACAATCTCGTTCTTGATGTGCGTCTCGCTCATATTTAGCTTGTTAAAAATCATAACAGAGAACTTGATCTCACTGGCTTTGTCCTGGGCTCGCAACTCCTCCCCCTTTTGTCTTGGCATTTGGTCACATCGCTACACAATCCAGAAAAAAACAAGGCTGGTCTGTTTGTAATTTCTTTATGGCTAGATTCTCTATTGGTTGTTCGACTACAGTAGGCACCACTACCATCCGTGATCCTGCTATATCATTCCCTAGAATGAATTGAATATCTGCAATGGGCAAATTTTCTACCATGCCGACTGCAACATCCCCCATCTTCAAGCTACTCTTTAAGCTTATTTTTACTGAAGGCATTTCTTTCATTTTCCCGTGAATGCTGCTTACCAGACCTTTTTCCTTCAATGTCCCTTCTGGACAACAAATATCTTAATCCCACAACATTAGGGATTGGTTTTTGCCTGTATCTTGTAAAATTTTAATATTTTTTACAATTTTATCCTGTCCACATTGAAATACTTTTCCTTTGCACACACAATCCTTAAATACATTTGCCACCTGCTGGTCACTCTGCTCCTATACAAGTTGTACACACATTTTCGTCCCTCTTGTCTGCTCTTTCTCTTGTGCACCAATCTCTTGTCTCCAGCGTCGAAGTTAATTTTTCCCTGGTTAAGATTGACAACTCCAACTGATTGACCATTTAATCTCAAGCATAGTGATCCCTTGTGGTGCAGTTCATTACAGTGAAAACATCAAATCTTTTTCATATCTCTCACCCCTCCAATAAACTATTTTGAATCCTGACCTCTCTCACACCTTCCCAGTTTCTAGCTTTCTCCAATGTAAAAGTGGGTCTAAGAATAGCTTCAGTCTATTACTCAGCTCATAGTTATCTGCAAGCTCTGCAGCTTGTCTGACAGTTCTAACTTTCTGTTCCTCAACATGAGTTCTAATCATTTTAGGCAATGAATCTAAATTTCTCCAACATAATTATCTCGCTTTGGGCTTCATAGGTTTCTTCTAGTTTTGATGCTCACCTATCAAAATGACTTTGTTTAACCATTTGAATTCATTGCAAGTCTGTCCAGACTGTTTTCTCACAGCTCAAAACTTTTGTCTGTAAGCATCCGGTTTCAACTCATAAGCACCCAATATAGCTTTCTTCATGGTCTCATTGTCCCTAAACCTTTTCTTTGACAAAGGCAGGTAAACTCCACTATTCCTACCTCCAAGTGTAGTCTATAAGAGGAGTCTTGTGGTCATTTCATCTGTTTAGCTATTTTCTGAAAAGCGCAAAAAAATGTTTCTGCACTGCTTTCCTCAAATTCTGGGGGAACTTGTACATATCTGAACATCTCTGCACTAGTTTCCCATCTAGAACCACCTTCCTCTGCCATCTGCTCTAACATTTCGCTTTCTACTGCTTGTTTGTGAAATTGGAAGTCTGTCATTGTCTTTTTCTTACCTTGCAGCTTATTCCATTTCTCTTTTAAACTCTTTCCTCTCATTCACATCCGAAAGCTCTCTCACTTTCTCTTTCCTCCATCTGACCTTTTTCTGCAGCCTTCTTACTTAAAATAACACATTCACACTTAGTTCCACGTGGTCATCACTTACATTGCATTTAAAAAGTCAAAAATCTCCTACAACCAAGGAATTAAGTTTCTTAGGATCCCAGGTTCAAGCCCCCAATTTTCTGTCATGAACCACACTGTTATCCGCGAGGCTGTCCCAACTTGTAACAGCGGTTACTGGTGCTGTGTAATTTTGTTCTTGGAATGGTGTTAGGAGTCACGAACGCCCAGTGAGAAGAACCCGTCCTGTTGTAGTGCAATTATTAAAAACTTTAAATTAAAGACAAATACACATGAACAGTACTCTCAGCAACTAAGTATATGAATCACTAAACACACACACAGTTTATGTAGAAATCACCTCTTGTTCCAAAATATATCTACGATTCCTGAATTCCTTAAAGACTTCCCTCTCCCCAAACAACATCCAAATTAAATAAGTCTATAAGTCTAATCCAGTTTATAGTTACCACACAATATGGCTGAGGATTAAGTCTGGGAAACATTTTTTCCTGGTCCAGTGAAGATATTTAAACTGTCTTCACAAAGGTTTCTGCACTGCTTTGGCTCTAAGAGTTAGATGCGGGCCTAGCCTCCTGGCTGTGAATTGTGGACTGGCTTCTCAGACTGTTAGATACAAACTTGCCTCTCAACTGCTAGATGTAAACTGGCCTGCCTGCTTCTGAGGTCTGGTAATTGTACAATTTGTCCTCTTTGATTTGATTTGATTTATTATTGTCACATGTATTAACATACAGTGAAAAGTATTATTTCTTGCGCGCTATACAGACAAAACATACCGCTCATAGAGAAGGAAACGAGAGAATGCAGAATGTAGTGTTACAGTCACAGCTAGGGTGGAGAGAAAGATCAACTTAATGCAAGGTAAGTCCATTTAAAAGTCTGACAGCAGCAGGGAAGAAGCTGATCTTGAGTCGGTTGGTACGTGACCTCAGACTTTTGTATCATTTTCCCGACGGAAGAAGGTGAAAGAGAGAATGTCTGGGGTGTGTGGCGTCCTTAATTATACTGGCTACTTTGCCGAGGCAGCGAGAAGTGTAGACAGAGTCAATGGAGGGGAGGCTGGTTTGCGTGATGGATTGGGCTACATTCACGACCTTTTGTAGTTCCTTGCGGTCTTGGGCAGAGCAGGAGCCATACCAAGCTGTGATACAACCAGAAAGAATGCTTTCTATGGTGCATCTGTAAAAGTTGGCGAGAGTCGTAGCTGACATGCCAAATTTCCTTAGTCTTCTGAGAAAGTAGAGGCGTTGGTGGGCTCTCTTAACTATAGTGTCAGCACGGGGGGACCAGGACAAGTTGTCGGTGATCTGGACACCTAAAAACTTGAAGCTCTCGACCCTTTCTACTTTGTCCCCATTGATGTAGACAGGGGCATGTTCTCCTTCGTTTTGTTGACATTGAGGGAGAGATTATTGTCGCCACACCAGTTCACCAGATTCTCTATTCCCATTCCTGTATTCTGTCTCATCATTGTTTGAGATCTGACCCACTACAGTGGTGTCATCAGCAAACTTGAAAATCAAATTGGAGGTGAATTTGGCTGCACAGTCATAGGTGTATAAGGAGTATAGTAGGGGCTGAGAACACAGCCTTGTGGGGCTCCGGTGTTGAGGATGATTGTGGAGGAGGTGTTGTTGCCTATGTTACTCGTTAATGGTAGAGCGTTGGGGAGAGTTATAGAACAAAGAGGTCTAGGGGTACATGTTCATAGCTCCTTGAAAGTGGAGTCACAGGTGGACAGAGTGGTGAAGAAGGCATTCGGCATGCTTGGTTTCATCGATCAGAACATTGAATACAGGAGTTGGAATGTCTTGTTGAAGTTGTACAAGACATTGGTAAGGCCACACTTGGAATACTGTGTGCAATTCTGGTCATCCTATTATAGAAAGGATATTATTAAACTAGAAAGAATGCAGGAAAGATTGTTGTACCTGTTAATCTCAGATACTTTCAACCAGTTTACTTACTCCAAGGTTTTACCCCGGTGCCCTTATTTGCAAGGTGGACAAAGGACAAACACAAGTAAAGATTCAACAAGTTTATTAAATAACACTATTAACCCTTAAATTACCCACATAAAACAAGAGGATACCCCAGCAGATTCAAGTATACTACCTGTAAAGATGGCTTGGTTAAACTGCAGGCCCGATTCTCTGAGTCCCTCTGGTCTGTTGTCACGAAGGTGAGTCTCGATGGCCGCTTCTTCCTTCCTTCCTTGTCTGGTCAGTCTTCCGAATGGTCACGGTTGTCTCCCCTGTCGAGTCTTCGCTGCTGTGTGACTCGAAGTGTGTCCCTTTATCCCCAGCCTGCTTGCCTTTCCAGAAACTTCTCTGGCTTCTGGCCAATGAGGTCCCAGGAGGGGGTTCCAATACCCAGTGGGTTTCTTGATGTCTGCCTGACAGGACACCAGGGTCTGCCCCCAGGTGTCCATCTCCATGTTGTTAAACTTGTTATCAGGTAAGGTTTCTACAGGATCTCTTGGTGACAGAAAGTCTGGCCCGATCTGGGCTTCTAACAATAGACCGATGCATTTCAATGAGGTGCCATGATCTCCTGCTAAGTCTCAAGTAGAGTGTAACGACCTTTGATGGGTGGTTGATGGGTCAGGCCCAGACACATTTGTGTATTGTACAATTGGCCTGCCTGCGGTTTGACTGTGTTTGATTTCCATGTGCCTAATTCTTTAATTTAGGATATCCAATTTTATCAGCCTTAAAACTAGGCCCTGTTTATATCACCACAAGATTTACTCGGATGCTACTGGGACTTGATGGTTTGAGTTATAAGGAGAGGCTGGATAGACTGGGACTTTTTTCTCTGAAGCGTAGGAGGCTGAGGGGTGACCTTATAGAGATGTATAAAATAATGAGGGGCACAAATCAGCTGGGTAGTCAATATCTTTTCCCAAAGGTAGGGGAGTCTAAAACTCGAGGGCATAGGTTTAAGCTGAGAGGGGAGAGATACAAAAGTGTCCAGAGGGGCAATGTTTTTCACACGGAGGGTGGTGAGTGTCTGGAACAAGCTGCCAGAGATAATTTTGTCTTTTAAAAAGCATTTAGATAGTTACATAGGTAAGATAGGTATAGAGGGATATGGGCCAAATGCGGGCAATTGGGATTAGCTAAAAAAAAAGGGTAGCATGGACAAGTTGGGCTGAAGGGCCTGTTCCCATGCTGTAAACCTCTATGACTCTACTGATTGTGAGTTAGGAAGTTCAGGATCCAGTCACAGAGGTAGGAGCCGAGATCCAGGCCACGGAGTTTGGAGATGAGTTTCGTGGGAATAATAGTGTTGAAGGCTGAGCTGTAGTCAATAAGTAGGAGTCTGACATTGGTGTCCTTGTTATCGAGGTGTTCCAGGGTTGAATGCAGGGCCAGGGAAATGGTGTCTGCTGTGGACCTGTTGCGGCGCTAGGCAAACTGTAATGGATCCAGGTAGTCCAGGAGGCTGGAATTGATTCGTGCCATGACTAACCTTTCGAAGCACTTGGGCGGCACGGTAGCACAGTGGTTAGCACTGCTGCTTCACAGCTCCAGGGACCTGGGTTCGATTCCCGGCTTGGGTCACTGTCTGTGTGGAGTTTGCACATTCTCCTCGTGTCTGCGTGGGTTTCCTCCGGGTGCTCTGGTTTCCTCCCACAGTCCAAAGATGTGCGAGTTAGGTTGATTGGCCATGCTAAAATTGCCCCTTAGTGTCCTGGGATGTGTAGATTAGAGGGATTAGTGGGTAAAATATGTAGGGATATGGTAGTAGGACCTGGGTGGGATTGTGGTCAGTGCAGACTCGATGGGCCGAATGGCCTCTTTCTGTACTGTAGGGTGTCTATGTCTATGATAATGATGGATGTCAGAGCCACCGGTGGATAGTCATTGAGGCACGCTGCTTGCTTTTTCTTGGGTACCGGGATGATGGTCGCCTTCTTGAAGCAGATAGGGACCTCAGATTGCTGTAAAGAGAGGTTGAAGATGCCTGTGAATATCCCCGCCAGCTGATCCGCGCAGGATCTGAGTGCACGTTTGGGTACCCCATCTGGGCCAGTTGCTTTCCATGGGTTGACCTTCAAGAAAGCTGCTCTGACATCTGCAATGGTGACCCCAGATACAGGTTCATCCAGGGCTTCCAGGTAGAGGGCATGCTCTCGCTGACCTCTTGCTCAAAACGGGCATAGAATGCATTGAGCTCATCAGGGAGGGATGTGTTGGAGCCGGCGATTTTACATGCCTTGATCTTGTAGCCTGTTACGTCTTGCACACCTTGCCATAGTCGGTGGGGGTCAGTGTGGCTAGCCTGAGACTCTAGCTTGGTCCAGTATTGTCTTTTGGCACCTTTGATGAATCTCCTTAGATCGTATCTGGCTTTCTTGTATAGGTCAGTGTCGCCTGACTTGAACACCTCAGACCTGGACTTCAGCAGGCAGTGGATATCCCTGTTCATCCATGGTTTCCGGGTGGGGAACACATGGATTTGCTTCTTTGGTACACAGTCTTCTACACACTTACTGATGAAGTCAGGATTGGTCTTCTTTGATTCTTGATTGATTCTTTATTCTGTGTACTTGGCTGTTGGCATCTCTCAAATTCCTTGACACTAGAAACTACCATGTGTATACCTCTACTGATCTCTCAGTCATTTAGGTAAGCTGTTTCCTACAAATAGGAAATGGTTCTGTCTGGATGCCTTCTAATTGTGTTACTGGGAAAATCACATCTTTTAAATGCCGGCTACGACTGTTGTTAAGCTTATTTCTCCCTGTGCTAGGAGGGCACATCCTATCATGCCTTGTTAAATTGTTGTTACTGCTGTTATTAGGCAGATCTGTGACATTAAGTATTTAAGTTTCATCACACTTCACATTTTTCCACATTATATTCCATCTCCCATTTTCCCTCCTATTCACTTTGCCTAAGTTTCCTCGAAGACACTTTGTATCCTCCTCACAACTCACATTCCCACCTAATTTTACATTATCAGCAAACTTGGAAGTATTACATTTTGTCTCTGCACTCAAATCATTAATAGGGTTGTGAGTAGCTGGCGAATACTGCTTGCAGTATCTATTAATCAAAGCCTGTTTATTACTACTCTCTTTTAACCAATTCTCGTTCTGTGCCAGTATTTTACCTTCAATCCAAATGAGAATGTGTATAAGATAGATTGAGAAGAGGAAAGGGTTAAACTTGGGATGCGTAACTAGAAATCAGTTGAGGGATAAACTGGTTTTGGAAAGGGCCTGAGGCGAGGGCGACAAGCGAAACTAATGATCACGTTAAAGAAACTGCTAATAGGTAATTATGGTTCTGGCTTCGGAGGGCAGGGCCTTATCAATTGGCCTTTTGTCCTTGTAAGTAATCTAATCAGAAACTTTAATAGCCATGTCTTTACGTGGCTATCGCTTTTTTGTTCTTGAAAGTAATCTAATCAAAATGTAACAATACAGCTATGCCCTTATTGGCTAACAAGTATGTGAATGTATCTCCGTCGGGTGTAACTGAAAACTGTTTTGTAAGTCGGACAGAGACTCACGAACCCATGCTGGATATGCATGGTCTTGCGATCTCTCCTCCGATGCAATAAAGAAGGTTTTCGGAGAAACCTGTGTCTCTTCAGTTTTTGATCCGACTTCCGAAAAATGAATTCCACACAGTGAGCTCAAATTTTGTTTACTTTTGTTAATCTCTTATGTAGGACCTTCTTGAAAACCTTCTGAAAATCCAAATACACCGTGTCCACTGGTTTCCTCTTATCTATCCTGTTAACAACATCCTCAAAAACATTAAAATGTTGGTCAAACTTGTCTTTATCTTTCATAAATCCACGTTGACTGCCCAATCCTACCATTATTTTCTAAATGTCCAGTTACCACATCATTTATAACAGATTTTGGATGCCAGGCTGACAGGTCAGTAGCTCCCTGTTTTCTCTCCCCCTCCTTTATTAAATAATATGGTTACATTTTCCACCTTTCAATTGGCAGGATCCATTCCAGCATTTTGGTAGGTGCCTATCACCAATCTATCCACCATCTCTACATTCAATACTCTTGGATGTTTAAATTTATTTTTTAAGTTTATTTTTATTCATGTCTTAAGTAGGCTTACATTAACACTGCAATGAAGATACTGTGAAAATCCCCTAGTCGCCACACTCCGGTGCCTGTTCAGGTACACTGAGGGAGAATTTAGCTTGACCAATGCATCTAACCAGCACGTCTTTCGGACTGTGGGAGGAAACCAGAGCACCCGGAGGAAACCCACGCAGACACAGATGTAGATCACCAAATCCAGTGGGTTTATCCATTTTTGGTCCCATTAATTTCTCCTGTACTTTTTTTAAACGTACTAATTTCTTTCAGGTCCTCATTATGCAAACATAGAAATTAGGAGCAGGAGCAGGCAACTGGACACCTCAAGCCTGTTGTGCGCTCAATAAGATCTTGGCAGATCTGCTTTTAATCTCGGTTCCACATTCCCTCCTATCCCCAGTAACCTTTTATTCCCCTTGGTCATCACGATCCTATCTATCTCTGCCTTAAAAATAATCAAAGATTCTGCCTCCGCTGCATTTTGGATCAGAGAGTTCCAAAGACTCATGACCCTCTGAGAGAAAAAGATTTTCCTCATCTCTGTCTTAATCAGGTGACACCTTATTTTTGAACAGTGGTACTGTTCTAAATACTGCTCCGGGAAGAGCCATCCTCTCCAGGTACACCCATCACAGAATTGTTAGACACAGAAGTGTCTGGACTGGCCCTGCAAACTAGAATCAGGATTGGGTGCCATTCCTCTGTCTTTTCCCCATACACATGTGCATTGTTTCTATTCAATGAATCATCTAATACCTTCTGAATGCTTCGATTGAATCTGTCTCCACCACACTTACAGGCAGAGCATTCCAGACCTGAACCACTTGTGTGGAAAAGTGTTTTTTCAGATCGTATTTGCTTCTCTTGCAAATCACTTTAAGTCAGCGTCCTCTCATTCTTGATCCTTCTCTGGAGCAGGAGCAGTTTCTCCCGATCTACTCTACCCAGCCCCCACATGATTTTTAATATCTCCATCAAATCTCCTCTTAGCCATCTCTCTCCAAGGAGAACAGGCTCAACCCCTCTATTCTATCCTGAAGTTTTTCATCCCTGGAACCATTTCTGCAGACTTCTTCTGCACTCTCTCCAATGTGTTCACTTCCTTCCGAGAGTGTGGTGCCCAGAGCTGTGCGCAATGCACCAGCTGAGATCTCCTATTAGGTCAACATAACGTCCTTGCTCTTGTACTCTATTCCCCTAATCAATAAATCCCAAAAAAACAATATAATTTATCAACTGCTCTCTCTACCTGTCCTGATACCTTTAATGACGTATGCACATATACACCTAGGTACTTCTGCTTGTGCACCCCCTTAAGAATTTTGCCCCTTTATATATTGTTTCTCCATTTTCTTCCTACCAAAATGCATCACCCCTCATTTCTCTGCTTTGAAATTCATCTGCCACCTATCTGCCCAATCCACCAATTTGGCTATGCCCTTTTGAAGTTTTACACCGTCCTTTTCATACTTTGCAGTACTTCCAAGTTTTGTGTTGTTCCCAAACATTGAAATTGTCCCCTGCTCACCAAGATCTCGATCAAGATCAATAATATATACATCAGGAGAAGCAAGGGTCCCAATGTAGATCCCTGGGGAACACCATGACAAACCTTCCACCAGGCAAGTCCTCTCAGGATCTTGTATGTTTCAGTCAAGTTGCCTCTTACTTTTCTAAACTGCAGTGGACACAAGCCCAGCTTTTCCTCAATGGACAACCTGCCCATTCCAGGTCCAGCACACAATATACCGGCCAATGCCCTGTAGAACTGAAGCATAACCTCCCTATTTTTGTACTCAATTCTCCTCACAACACAATAACATTCAACTAGCTTTCAATTTACCTGTTGTATGTACATAGTAACCTTTTGTGATTCATGCACCAGGATACACTAATCACTCTGCATCCCAGAGCTCTGCAATCTCTCGACATTTGCATAATATTCATAAATGACCTGGATGAGGAAGTGGAGGGATGGGTTGGTAAGTTTGCTGACGACACCAAGGTAGGTGGTGTTGTGGATAGTTTGGAGGGATGTCAGAAGTTGCAGCGAGACATAGATAGAATGCAAGACTGGGCGGAGAAGTGGCAGATGGACTTCAACCTGGATAAGTGTGTGGTGATCCATTTTGGCAGATCCAATGGGATGAAGCAGCAGTATAATATGAAGGGTACCATTCTTAGCAGTGTAGAGGATCAGAAGGACCTTGGGGTCCGGGTCCATAGGACTCTTAAATCGGCCTCGCAGGTGGAGGATGCGGTCAAGAAGGCGTACGGCGTACTGGCCTTCATTAATCGAGGGATTGAGTTTAGGAGTCGGGAGATAATGCTGCAGCTTTATAGGACCCTGGTTAGACCCCACTTGGAGTACTGCGCGCAGTTCTGGTCACCTCATTACAGGAAAGATGTTGAAGCCATTGAAAGGGTGCAGAGGAGATTTACAAGGATGTTGCCTGGATTGGGGGGCATGCCTTATGAGGATAGGTTGAGGGAGCTTGGTCTCTTCTCCCTGGAGAGACGAAGGATGAGAGGTGACCTGATAGAGGTTTACAAGATGTTGAGAGGTCTGGATAGGGTAGACTCTCAGAGGCTATTTCCAAGGGCTGAAATGGTTGCTACGAGAGGACACAGGTTTAAGGTGCTGGGGGGTAGGTACAGAGGAGATGTCAGGGGTAAGTTTTTCACTCAGAGGGTGGTGGGTGAGTGGAATCGGCTGACGTCGGTGGTGGTGGAGGCAAACTCGTTGGGGTCTTTTAAGAGACTTCTGGATGAGTACATGGGATTTAATGGGATTGAGGGCTATAGATAGGCCTAGAGGTGGGGATGTGATCGGCGCAACTTGTGGGCCGAAGGGCCTGTTTGTGCTGTGGCTTTCTATGTTCTATGTTCTATGTTCTAATATATTTTTGAATTCTTCCTGCCAAAATGGACAAGTATGCATTTTCCCACCCTTTACTCTATTTACCATATCTTTGCTCACTCACTTAACGCTATCTGCATTCTTTTGTAGCTTCCTTATGTTCACTTCGCAACTTACTTTCCTACCAATCTTTGTGTCATCAGCCAATTTAGCAACCATACCTTAGGCCCATTCATCCAATGCATTTATATAAATTGTGAAAGTTGAAGCCTCAGCATTGTTCCCTGTGGCACACCACATGTTCCATTTGCCAACCAGAAAATGATCATCTTATGCCTACTTCTGTTTCCTGTTAGCTATCCAATCTTCTATCCAATATGTTACCATCTACAGATTGAGCTTTTATTTTACACATTAACCTGGCACCTGATCAGATGTCTTCTGAAAAGCTAAGTGCACTACATCTACAAGTGCTGCTTTACCCACAGCACATGTTATTTCTTCAAAAATCTCCAAATGAAAGTCCTGGGAACTTGTCAAACTACAGCTTCAACAATTTCTGCAGTACAAGTCCCGAGTGATTGTAATTTTCTTGAGTACCACCTTCCCTTCCAATTCCTGATTTACAGCTATTTCAGGGATGTTACTTGTACCCTTTATTGTGAAGACTGCTGTAAAATACCAATCCAATTCATCTGCCATCTCCTTATTTTCCATTGTTAATTTCCAGGCTCACTTTTTATAGGACCAGCACTCACTTTGTTAACTGCTTTCTTTTTCAAATATTTATAGAAACTGTTACCTTTTCTAGCTAGCTTATTCTCATATTCCTTCATTAATCTCTGAGACATTCTTTGCTTTTTTTAAATATTCTGTCCAATCTTCTGACCTCCTACCCGCCTTTTGCACAAAAATTATATGCTTTTTCTTTAAGTTTTATACTATTTTTGACTTTTTAGATAATCACAGATTGTGTGTCTTCCACTCGGAACTTTTATTTCTTGTTGGAATGTATCTATACTGCGTATTTTGAAATATCCCTTTAATTGTCTGCCACTGCATCTCTATTGCCCTGTCCCTTAACCTAAGTTGCCACTTCACTTTAGCGAGCTCTGCCTTCATGCTCTAATATTTGCCCGAAACTGAATATAAAATTCAATCATATTATGATCACTGTTACCTTGGAGCACCTTCACCATGAAGCCAATATCTCAATGCACAATACCTGTTCTAGTGTAGCCTCTTGCCTTGGAGGCTCCAGAACATGCTGCTCTAAGAAACTATCTGAAAATATTCTATGAATTTGTCATCTGTGCTACCTTTGCCCATCTTTATTTTTCGGTCTGTATGAAGATTAAAATCCCCATGATATATAGCCGTAGCAATCTGACAAGTTTCCATTGTTTCTTCTTTGATATCCTATTGCTTCTTTGAAATTAAGGCCATTATTCCATAAATCTCTTTGTTATTCTGTACTTCTACACTAATGTCTGGGCTTGTTTCCAATAATCCTTAAATCTTTCTGCTGTTGCCCAAACTCACATTTCCCCATGTTGAATTACATTGGCCAGTTTTGTCCTCAGTGTTTTGTGTTGCTTTCTAACTTCCAGCTCCCATTTGCATTATATATTGTGCTTAGTGCTATCCACAAATCTGGACATGAATCTCTCTTCCCTCGACCAAGTCATTGGTAAATATGATGAAAAGTGAAGCCACCAATATAGATTGAAGGGGAATGTCAGTTGTTACAAGTTGTCGATCTGAATATGCACCCATCCTTCATTTCTACTCTCTATCTCCTAACCACATGTCTTTGCCCCCAACAAAATTATAACCAATGCCACAAGGTACGTTCCAATGCAACATGCTATCAATTATGTTGCTAAACTATTTGATATATTTGATGGTGACAGTGTAGAAGGAGCTTACTATGTCTCTAACTCTGTGCTGTACCTATCCTGGAATTGTTTGACTGGAACAGTGCAGAGGAAGATTTACTCTGTATCTGGAAGGGCAGCATGGTGGTTAGCACTGCTGCCTCACAGCTCCAGGGACCTGGTTTGATTCCCGGCTTGGGTCACTGTCTGTGTGGAGTTTGCACATTCTCCCTGTGTCTGCGTGCGTTTCCTCCGGGTGTTCCGGTTTCCTCTCACAGTTCAAAGATGCGCAGGTTAGGTGAGTTGGCCATGCTAAATTGCTCCTTAGTGTCCAGGTATGCTTAAATTAGAGGGATTAGCGAGGTAAATATGTGGGGTTACAGGGATAGGGCCTAGGCGGGTTTGTCGTCGATGCAGACTTGATGGGTCGAATGGCCTCCTGCACTGTAGGGTTTCTATGATTCTATGACCTTGTGCTGTACCTGTCCTGGGAGTGTTTGATGGGGATAGTGTAGAGGGAGCTTTACTCTGTATCTCCCCTCTGTGCTCAACCTCTCCCTCATCTGCCCGCCTGCCCCTTGCTCACCTGCCCGCCCTCGCTCGCCTACATACCAGGGTTGTAAAGAAGGCACATGGAATGCTCTCCTTCATTGGCAGAGATATAGAATATAAAAGTAAGGATATAATGCTGGAATTGTAAAACACTGGTGAGATCACAACTGGAGTATTGTGTGGAGTTCTGGTCACCATTTTACAGGAAGGATGTAATTGCTCTGGACAGAGTGCAGAGGAGGTTTACAAGAATGTTGCCGGGACTAGAAAAGTATAGCTATGAGGAGAAGTTGGATAGGTTGGGGTTATTTTCCTTGGAACAAAGAAAGCTTGATAGAGGTGTACAAAATTATGAGGGGAAGGTATAGAGTGGGCAGGATATAATTGTTTCCCTTGGTGGAGAATTCTAGAACCAGGGCACGTAGATTCAAGATAAATGATTTCTATGATTTTTTTCTAAGATAAGTGGCAGTAGGTGTAGAGGGGACATGAGGAAGGGTGTTTTTATGCAGGGGATGCTGGGTGTCTGGAATTCACTGCCCAAGTTGGTAGTGGAGGCAAAGACCCTAAACTCGCTTAAAAAGTACCTGGATCTGTACCTTGGGTGTTGTAAGCTACAGGGCTATGGGCCGGGTGAAGAAGGTGAGATTAGAAAGGGCACCTGGCTGTCCTCAGGCTGGCATGGACAAGATGGGTCAAATAAACAAAGAACAATACAGCACAGGAGCAGGCCCTTTGGCCCATCAAGCCTACACCGATTCCCGGTTTCTATCCCTCTGTTCACTACCCGTTCATGTGTCTATTAAGATACACCTTGAATGTTGCTAATGTGCCTGCTTCCACCACTTTCACTGGCAGTGCATCCAGGCACCCACCACCCTCTGTGAAAAAGTTTCCCTGCATGCCTCCCCTAAGCTTAGCCCCTCTCACCTTAAACTTGTGTCCTTTTGTAGTTGACCCTTCCAACTTGGGAAAAGGCCTCTGACTATCCATCCTGTCTATGCCCCTCATAATTCAGTTGGGTATCCATCTAGCCAGCACACTCTGGATCCCATGAGACTTTATTTTTAGTGCCAGCTTGCCATGAGGGACCTTGTCAAATGCCTTAATACAGTCCATGTAGTCAACAACCACCACCCTTCCCTTATCAATCATTCTTGTCACCCCTCAAAATACTCATTGACGTTCCAAATACGAATAAATCCTTTCTCTCAGAATTTTCTCCAACATCTTCCCCACCACTGACGTCAGGCTCATCGACCTGTAATTATCTAGATTATCTCTGCTTCCTTTCTTAAGCAAGGGAATAACAAAGACCATTCTCCAGTCCTCTGGAACCTCTCCTCTGGCCAAAGAGGATGCAAAGATATCTATTAAGACCATAAAATATAGGAGCAGAATGAGGCCATTAGACCCATCGAGTCTGCTCGACCATTCAATCATGGCTGATGATTCTCAAGACTCCCTGCCAGCATCAGGAGGCACAGTAAACCATATTCCTGGTCTACTGATTGCTCTTTACAATTCACTATGTGCTGGACACTAAGAATGTAGCATATTAGTCACAGAATGTGTCACTTCACAATGATTCCCCTGCCTTCTCCCTGTAGCCCTTGATCCCCTTATTGATCAAGAGCCTATCTATCTCTGTTTTAAAGACATACAATGACCTGGCCTCCACAGCCCTCTGTGGCAATGAGCTCCACAGATTCACCACCCTCTGACTGAAGACATTTTTAAAGTAAAGTTTAAAGTTTATTTATTAGTCACAAGTAAGGCTTACATTAACACTGCAATGAAGTTACTGTGAAATTCCCCTAGTCACCACAGTCCAGCGCCTGTTTGGGTCAATGCACCTAACCAGCATGTCTTTCAGAATTTGGGAGGAAACTGGAGCACCCGGAGGAAATCCACACAATGATCCCGGGTTCCTGGCGCTGTGAAGCAGCAGTGCCATCCACTGCGCTACCGTGCCCCCCATAATTTCTCCTCATCTCAGTTTTAAAGGAGCATCCCTTCACTCTGAGGTTGGTGCCCTCGAGTTCTAGTCTCTCCCACTAGTGGAAACATCCTCTCCATGTCCACTCTAGGCCCCAGCGAATTCCTCCCTTGCCTTCCACAGTCTCCTGGGATAGATCCCACCCAGCCCTGGGGACTTGTCGAGCTTAACGCATTTTAAGGTAGTTCCTCCTTCATTATACTGACCTGCCTGAGAGTATTCACACACCCTTCCCTAATCTCAGCAACCCTCATGTCCCTCTCTTTGGTGAATATCGATGCAAAGTACTCATTAAGGATAGCCTCCTTCTATGGTTCTATATACACAAACGCACAACTGAGATCAACCAAGTATTTTGAAGAAATGTTCCTTTTGGGAGAGTATTTGTCACCGTTCTAATATGATTGTGAAGTGACACATTCTGTGACTAATATGCTACATTCTTAGTGTCCAGCACATAGTGAATTGTGAAGAGCAATCTGTAGACCAGGAATATGGTTTACTGTTCCTCCTGATGCTGGCAGGGAGTCTTGAGGTTGATTGAAATATTCCCATAGCACGCTCACTGAATTTGGCACAGAGCAGGGGTTGAAATCTTCCTTGCTTGTGTAAAGAAAGAGGAAACCTGCATTGTTAGAACATCTTTCACAACCTCAGGTCAACCCAAAGCATTTCACAAACAATGAAGAACTTTTGAAATGTAACCACTGTTGTAATATGGAAATGTGGCACAAATTGTGCAAGCAAGGTCCCACAAACAGCAATAAGATAAATGGTTAATCTGTTTTTAGTGATATTGTTCGAGTGATAAATATAGTCCAGGGCACCAGGGAGAACTTACTTTCTCTTTTTCAAAATAGTGCTACAGAACATTTATGTCCACCTGGGAGAGCAGATGAAACCTTCATTTAATGTTTCATCCAAAAGACAGCATCTCTGACAAGCAGCGCGTCTGTAATATTGTATTAGTATCAGTCTAGTCTTGGACCTGTGTTCGTTGGGCTATGGAGGCTTTTTGTAGGTCTGATCAGTCCATTACCTTACTCTAGGTCTTGAAAGTAGCAATCCTGGCTGAGAGGTATGCTGTAGACTACACCTGGTATGTCGACACCATCTTGAACCTGATCCGAATTGCTGGTGACTACGTTGGTGAGGAGGTGTTGTACCGAGTCATCCAGATCATCATCAATCGCGATGATGTGCAGGGTTATGCAGCCAAGACTGTATTTGAGGCAAGTCATTATCCAACACGTTCCCTCTTGATGGTGTAAGACCATACACATTTCAGCCATATACATTGGTGACATAACATTTCATACATCTCTAGATTCTCCGTGAGTATAGATAATGATTTTTGATACTGTCTGAACCTGATGTTGGACTATTCTACCATCATTCATCATGCTGTGGTATCTCATGGCTTTTATGACATGTTTGTTACTTCCCTTCCCTTGAGACACTGTCATCTGCAGTACCTCAGTTCAGTAGATTTTTTTCATGCAAATCAAAATACGACTGTCAGAAGGATATTTGTTTTGTACATGGCATCACAGTTAAGCCCGATCTTGTCATCGCACAGGTGTGTGCACCCACAGGAATTCATTCATGGGATGTGGGCATTGTTGGCTTGGCCAGCATTTGTTACCTGGACCTAATTGCCCTTGGAACGATGGTGCCAAACTGCCTTCTTGCACCACTACAGCCCATGTGGTGCAGGTATACCCATAGTGCTGTTAGAGCGGGAGTTTTATTATATATTTTCACCAGGTTTTTTTTTAAGCTATATATGTTTTTTAAAAAACTCAGAACACTCAGAACGTGATTATACATTTCATACCAACTTCTTCCTCTGGGAAATCCTATAATAAAAAATCAACTTTTCCGTAACGCTTGACTGTGATTCCACTCTGGCTCTCAGAAGAGTTTCAACATTTGGACAGATACATGGATAGGAAAGATTTAGAGGGATATGGGCCAAATGCAGGCAAATGGGGTTTGCTTAGATGGGCATTTTGGTCAGCATGGACCAGTTTGGGCCGAAAGGCCTGTCTCCGTGCTGTAGGTTCTATGACTCTATGATAATTTAGAAATTGTCACATCACCCTCTGAGTCTTTAATATCTGTCCTTTCACCACAAATCATTAATAGTGCTTTTGGGAAACATTTTCATCTGGTAATTTTATCTCACAGTAACTGAAATTTCTAGTGTCCAAAATGAAGTTTTAAACAAAATCATTCAAAAAATTGCAATTTCACAATAATGTGATTCAATATTTCATTCAATCGTCTTTTAATTCATTCAATGGCAATTTGATATAAAGCATTTTTAGTATTGAAAAACGTCATGTTGCTTCACAAAGTTGCAAGGAAAACAGTTGCTGAGCCAGGTAAGTCCATTTTAAATCTATTTTTGAATGTATCTGAGAGTACATAGAACATAGAACAGTACAGCACAGAACAGGCCCTTCGGCCCACGATGTTGTGCCGAGCTTTATCTGAAACCAAGATCAAGCTATCCCACTCCCTATCATCCTGGTGTGCTCCATGTGCCTATCCAATAACCGCTTAAATGTTCCTAAAGTGTCTGACTCCACTATCACTGCAGGCAGTCCATTCCACACCCCAACTACTCTTTGAGTAAAGAACCTACCTCGGACATCCTTCCTATATCTCCCACTATGAACCCTATAGTTATGCCCCTTGTAATAGCTCCATCCGCCTGAGGAAATAGTCTTTGAACGTACACTCTATCTACCCCCTTCATCATTTTATAAACCTCTATTAAGTCTCCCCTCAACCTCCTCCGCTCCAGAGAGAACAGCCCTAGCTCCCTCAACCTTTCCTCATAAGACCTACCCTCCAAACCAGGCAGCATCCTGGTAAATCTCCTTTGCACTCTTTCCAGCGCTTCCACATCCTTCTTATAGTGAGGTGACCAGAACTGCACACAATATTCCAAATGTGAATCTCACCAAGGTCCTGTACAGTTGCAGCATAACCCCACGGCCCTTAAACTCCAACCCCCTGTTAATAAAAGCTAACACACTATAGGCCTATCTCTATCCACTTGAGTGGCAACCTTCAGAGATGTGTGGATATGGATCCCAAGATCTCTCTGTTCCTCCACAGTCTTCAGAACCCTACCTTTGACCCTGTAATCCACATTTAAATTAGTCCTACCAAAATGAATCACCTCACATTTATCAGGGTTAAACTCCATCTGCCATTTTTCAGCCCAACTTTGCATCCTATCTATGTCTCTTTGCAGTCTACAACAGCCCTCCGCCTCATCCACTACTCCACCAATCTTGGTGTCATCAGCAAATTTAGTGATCCACCCTTCAGTCCCTTCCTCTAGGTCATTAATAAAAATCACAAAGAGCAGAGGACCAAGCACTGATCCCTGTGGCACTCCGCTAGCAACCTGCCTCCAGTCCGAAAATTTTCCATCCACCACCACCCTCTGTCTTCGATCAGATAGCCAGTTACCTATCCAATCGGCCAACTTTCCCTCTATCCCACACCTCCTTACTTTCATCGTAAGCCGACCACGGGGGACCTTATCAAACGCCTTACTAAAATCCATGTATATGACATCAACTGCCCTACCTTCATCAACACACTTAGTTACCTCCTCAAAAAATTCTATCAAATTTGTGAGGCACGTCTTGCCCTTCACGAATCCGTGCTGACTATTCCGGATTAATCCGCATCTTTCTAAATGGTCGTAAATCCCATCCCGAAGGACCTTTTCCATCAATTTACCAACCACCGAAGTAAGACTAACCGGCCTATAATTAACAGGGTCATTTCTATTCCCTTTCTTAAACAGAGGAACAACATTCGCCACTCTCCAGTCCTCTGGCACCATCCCCGTGGACAGTGAGGACCCAAAGATCAAAGCCAAAGGCGCTGCAATCTCATCCCTTGCCTCCCAAAGAATCCTAGGATATATTTCATTAGGCCCAGGGGACTTATCGACCTTCAGTTTATTCAAAACTGCTAGTACATCCTCCCTCCGAACATCTACTTCCTCCAGCCTATTAGCCTGTAACACCTTCACTTCCTCAAAAACATGGCCCCTCTCCTTGGTGAACACTGAAGAAAAGTATTCATTCATCACCTCTCCTATCTCTACTGACTCCATACACAAGTTCCCACTGCTGTCCTTGACCGGCCCTAACCTCACCCTGTAGACCTCTTGTTGCTTTTGTTTTCTATCAGTGTTGGAAAGTGCATTAAGTGGAGTGCCTTTTCCTAATAATGTTAGTTCATGTATCAAAAAAGCAGTTGAATATTAAAGCAAACAATAAGCATCTAATTATCACACTAAAAGCAAGCTTATCTGTGTTTTGTAAATGGCTCGTAATTAGGTTTAATGTTTAAAGAAAACAGTTGTGAAGCGGAGAGACATTTTAATTTACATTTTGTGAAGAGTACTGGAGTTTGAAATCTTTTGCAAGCTCTCAACTATGTGCCTTTTTCATTAATGAGGAAATTCCAGGGTGATTTGATTTGATAGAGGTGTTTGAAATTATGAACACCGCTACAGCATTGCCACTTCATCTGCCATTCTTTACCTCTTGTGGCTGATACCCTCATCCATACCTCTCTTATCAACGGCCCTTACCATTCAAATACATTCCAGGCTAGTCTCTGATCTTCCATGATTTATAGATCATCTAAAACTCATTGGGTATACCCTAATTTGAACCAAGCCCCATTCATCAGTCACTCTTTTGCTTACAGATCTACAATCACTACCATTCCACCGCATTTTGATTTTAAAATTCTCCACCGTGTGTTCAAATCCTCCATTTTCTTTCTACCTGTAACCTTCTGAAATCTGATAACCCTCGGAGAATTATACATTCCTCCAAAGTTGGTCTTTTTTGAATTCTTCACTGCCTTCATTCAACTATTCAACTGTGCTTTCAGCTCTTTAAGTACTAAGCTCCAGAACTTGCCTGCCTCAGCATCTGTTTTTCTTTGACATTCCTTTGCCCAGGCTTTTGATCACTTGTCTTAAAATTTTCTTCTATGACTCAGTGTCACTGTTCATTGGATTATTATGAAGTGCATTGGGCCATTGTACTTCTGTAATGGTACTTGATTTAACAATAATTTAAATGCGTAGTTGGAGGTAAAGAAAAAGATAAGGAGAATGGATACGTGAGATGAGGACAACTGTTCTTGTGCAATATAAAGACTAACACAAACTGGTAGGGCTGAATGGCCAATTTGTGTTGTAATTTTAATGTAATTGGAGCTGGGATATTGATTCTGGAGATTAATGCGTATTATTTCTTGACAGGCACTCCAAGCCCCTGCTTGCCATGAAAACCTTGTGAAAGTGGGTGGATATATCCTGGGAGAGTTTGGAAACTTTGTTGCTGGCGATCTAAGATCCAGGTTAAATGAACTTGCTGCACTTGCTCTCTTTCAGAAGCCCATTTGCTGTGGCATGTCCTCTTTGTATGTTCTCTGTTTTGGCTGATGTAGTAATTGTACAACACAATCAGCAGTATTCTTGCACAAAGCGCAGGAGCAGCTGATCAATCTGAATGCTCTGTTGTGGGCTTTATTCAGTCATTAGATATTGCAGAGCTTGCTGCTTGGCAAGTGTGCAGTTACATTGGAAGGGCTCAGTGTTTTAGCACAGCAGAACATACAACAACTAAAATGTTATTGTGTGTGCTGGCATGGTACTTTCAGATGGACCTAATCTAAAAAAAATGAATATTAATACTTGTGAATAATTATGGGCACTTATTGTAATAATTTTGCCCCCTGTGTTCTTAGTGTTCTATTATAAAAATGTTTGGTTATTAAGTTTTTTTTTACTTTGCCATTTTTCTTGATGTCGTTTGACAATTGATGGGCAGCATTCCCAAGTGGCTATTCTAGTGAGTGTTAACAGGCTGTTTCACCATAGGGACATCACTGCCCGATTAGATTTTTCTACTCATTTGACAAGGACACTTTCCAGGAGGTGTTTCTGGAGATGTGTCGCTGAGGCCAGTTATAGCTCCATACTGCAGGCTCAGCTCAGGTCAGCTAACTTGGCCCAATTTGGGAACTTTCTGGCCCACATAACTCTGTGGCTTACTACCTTTACCAAGAGAGAAAAGTTTTTGTCAGTCCTTTGTGATTCTGAGATAGGTTATTACCTACATATCAGGCTATATTAAACTGTTAAAGAATTCGTTCATTACATTAGGACAATGTTCCATAATCTGGCTTTCATTTACTTCAACTTTTTTTCAGTTAGTAGCACTTTGCCTCTAAATTGTAAGATTGTGGATTCACTCCCACACCAGAAACTTGAACAAATAATCTAAAATGACACTTGACTAGAATGCTGTAAAAGACCCCAAGGATCTATTGAAATAATAGCAGTTCTTCAGTTTCTTGGCCAATATTTACCTGCTCACCAAACAGCTAAAACAGATTACCTGGTCTTTTATCTCACTGCGTTTTGTGGGAACTTGCTGTGTTCTATTTGGCTGCTTTTTTTCCTGCATGGATGTTTGAGGTTGTGAAAGTTTTTTTTTTAAATTTTCAGCCCTTTAGTGCAATTCAATCTGCTGCATTCCAAGTTCCACCTGTGCAGCGTGTCCACGCGAGCTCTCCTACTTTCCACTTATATCAAGTTTGTGAACATGTTTCCTGAGATTAAGTCTACCATTCAAATCGTGCTCCGCAGTGACAGCCAATTGAGGAATTCAGATGTAGAGCTGCAGCAGAGAGCAGTGGAATACCTGAGGCTCAGCTCTATAGTGAGCACTGACATCTTGGTGGGTACAGGAGCCTCGGAGATATCTGTGCCTCTGTGTATCAATGTCTTTGTGACTCTGTTCTCTTCTTGCCCGTGGCTTTATCCTTCTGTTGTCTCTGTAATACTTATCGGTTTAGGTATTTAGTTTACCACATCATTTTTTGTGAAGAGCTATTATTAATCTTTTCTAGTCCACTCCTTGTCTACTTGTGTGCGCATGTTAACATGTTGGCTGTCCCTCTGTCTAGCTTCTCTCAGTTTTGCTTTGTTGACCCAGCATCCTCTCCCTGTTCCTACCTTCTCTCCCACTGATCTGTGCCACTCCTTCTTCCACTGAACCCATGCCTGGCTCCCTTTGATCCCCCACCCCCCCAACCTCCCCCGCCTTACTTCGTTCATGACAGTTGTCTAGCAGGGCAGGTTCTACTAGATTTACTAATATGTAATGAGCCAGACTGAGTTAACCAAAATCCCAAGCAGTTATCTCTAACAGTGATCATAATATGATTAAATTCAATATGATGGTCCAACAATTATGAAACATAAAGTATGAACAGCAATAAATAAGCTGAAAAGCAATAAAGCTAAAGGTTTAATGAAATAGTCACTGAACAAGTTTCAAAGACTTTGGAATAGACAAACCTACTCTTATTTTTAACAAAGTTTATGACACAAGAGAAATCTCAGACGATTGTGATCCCTAAAGAACCCAGAAAATTGAATGTGAACTCCATTGGACCATCAGTTTGAGTCACATTACTAAGATCCTTCTTTGTGTACTGATAAATAGGGCTAGGAACAAGATAAAGCCAGAAATCTTAGCTCTTCAATGTGGTTTTGTTGAAGATAGAGGAACAAAAATACTATCCTTAGCATTTCTAGCATGCTGTCAGAAAGAGCCACAGAGATGAAAAAAGATGTATTCTTGTGTTTATTGAATATGGTAAGGAACTTGACAAAATGATGAGCATGTTAGAGCCTCTTGACCTTGATTGCAAGGATCTCAGCAATTTATTGCCCATCCCTAGTTGTCATTGAGAAGGTGGTGATATGCAGCCTTATTGAAACACTGCAGTCCACATTCTGTGGGTTGACCCACAATGCTATTAGGGAGGGAATTCCAGGATTTTGACCCAGCAACTGCGAAGGAGCAGCGATATATTTCCAAGTCAGGATGGTGACTGGCTTGGAGGGGAACTTGCAGATGGTGGTGTTCCCATGTTTCTGCTGACCTTGTCCTTCTAAATGGAAGTGGTTGATGGTTTGGAAGGTGCTGTCTAAGGACCTTTGGTGAATTATTGCATTGCATCTTGTAGATAGTACACACTGCTGCTACTGAGCTTCGGTAGTGGAGGGAGTGGATGTTTGTGGTGCCAGTCAGGCTGGCTGCTTTGTCCTGGATAGGGTTGAGCTTCTGGAGTGTTGTTGGAGCTGTACCCATCCAGGCAAGTGGAGAGTATTCCATCACACTCCTGACTTGTAACTTGTAGATGGCGGACATGCTTTGGGGAACCAGGAGGTGAGTTACTTGCTGCAGTATTCCTAACTACTGACCTGTTCTTGTAGCCACTGTGTTTATATGGATAGTAAGAGTTTTAACAACACTAGGTTAAAGTCCAACAGGTTTATTTGGTAGCAAATGCCATTAGCTTTCGGAGCGCTGCTCCTTCGAGGATATCTGCAGTGGATATCTCCAGTGGATATCTGCAGATATCCACTCCATCTGACGAAGGAGACTACAATTGCTGAAAATTTTGTTCGAAGAAAATGGAGCAGATGCTAAAGCCCGATCGGCTAACCTTGGATCCGCGTGCCGTTGGGGCATCGAACACTTTCGACCATTGGTTAAAGTGCTTCGAGGATTACGTTGAGGCCTCGGCAGCAGTCCAGTCCGACGCCGACAGATTGCGGGTCCTCCACGCCAGGGTGAGCGACACTATGTATGCAACAATTCGCGATTCCCAAAATTATAAAGACGCTATCGACTTGCTCAAGGGGCTGTATAACAAACAGCCAAACGAAATTCATGCTCGTCATCTATTAGCCACTCGATGGCGGCAGCCCGGCGAAACTACGGGACAGTACCTGCGCGAACTTCAACAGCTGGCCAGAGCCTGCAACTGTAAGGCGGTGTCGGCGACTCAATGCACCAACGACCTCATTCGGGATGCGTTCGTGACTGGAATCGGCTCGTCCTATATCCGCCAGCGGCTGCTAGAGCAGGGTAACCTGGACCTAGCTAAGACGGTAGAATTGTCCGACACACTGGAGACAGCCTCCAGAAATCTCAAAGCCTACCCCACCGACCACGTGGGAACAGCGTGGCAAGCACAGCCGCCGCCTCAGCTGTACTCGGCGGCTCCTCGGAACTGCGCGATGATGCTCCCAACTTCGGACCTGACGGCTGCGGCAGCTCCTGGAGGCCCACGGTGCTACTTCTGCGGTTTGGCGAAGCATCCTCGCCAAAGATGTCCGGCCAGGACGGTGTTTTGCTCCGCCTGTGGAAAGAAAGGGCACTATGCTAAGGTGTGCTGAGCGAAGACCCCTTCCAGGCCCAGCAGTGCTGCGTGCGACTCTCCAGGATCCATCTCTACGTCTCCGGCCTCGCCGATGTCTTCAGCCACGTGCGATCCACGGGCGCCGCCATTTCCTATGACGACGACGCCAGCCACACGCGACCTGCGGGTGCCGCCATTTTCAACATCCTCGACCGCGTGTGATTCATGGGCGCAGCCATTTTGGTTGACATCGGCCGCAAGAGACCAGCAGGGGTCGTCGTCGGCGGCTATCTCAACTGCTTGCAGTTACGCTTGGGATCCAACAGTGGCGTCAATCATCCTGGACCAGGCCAAGCCTCACAGACTCGACAAGTCCATGATGGACATAGAGGTAAACGGGCACCTGGAGCATTGCCTGTTTGACAGCGGAGAGCTTCATCCATCCGGATACAGTAAAACGTTGCGTTCTCCGTGTGCAAGCTGTCAGGCAGACAATCTCCATGGCGTCGAGGTCCCGATCTGTCCATGTTCTCGGGAGCTGTGTGGTAACTCTAACGGTGTGGGGCACAGTCTACGAGAACTTCAGGCTTCTCGTGCTACCGCACCTTTGCGCTCCGGTACTCCTGGGGCTAGACTTTATGGTTCACCTGAAGAGTGTGACCCTGCGGTACGATGGGCCACTCCCCCCACTTTCAGTGGGAGAACAGCAGCCTCCAAATTGTCCAGCGCGCTCCACATGCAGCCTCTCAACACTCAAAATTACCCCGCCTTCCCTATTCGAAAATCTCGTGCCAGGCTGCAAGCCCATCACGACTAAAAGCAGGCATTACAGCGCTGCGGATCGGATCTTCATTCGATCTGAGGTTCAGCGGCTCCTCAGGGAAGGAGTCATTCAACCTAGCACTAGCCCATGGAGAGCACAAGTCGTGGTGGTTAAGACTGGAGACAAGCCCCGAATGGTCATAGACTATAGTCAGACCATTAATAGATACACGCAGCTGGACGCTTATCCTCTCCCGCGCATATCTGACATGGTCAACCAAATTGAGCAGTACCGGGTGTTCTCCACCATCGACTTGAAGTCAGCCTACCACCAGCTCCCCATTCGCCCAGAGGACCACAAATACACGGCCTTTGAGGCGGATGGCCGTCTCTACCATTTTTTAAGAGTCCCTTTCGGTGTCACTAATGGGGTCTCGGTCTTCCAGCGTGAGATGGACCGAATGGTGGACCAAAACGGGCTACCTTCCCGTACCTGGACAACGTCACTATCTGCGGCCATGACCAGCAGGACCACGACGCCAACCTCCAGAAGTTTTTACGCACTGCGACTCTCCTGAACCAGACCTATAACAAGGAGAAGTGCGTATTCAGCAAGCACCGCCTAGCAATCCTCGGATACGTGGTGGAAAACGGGGTCATCGGCCCCGATCCAGACCGCATGCGTCCCCTCCTTGAACTTCCCCTACCCACTAGCATCAAAGCACTGAGAAGATGTTTAGGCTTCTTCTCGTACTATGCACAGTGGGTCCCCAATTACGCGGACAAAGCCCGTCCGCTCATAAAATCTACCTCTTTTCCCCTGACAGCAGAGGCTCGCCTAGCCTTTGAAAGGATAAAAGCCGACATCGCGAAAGCCACGATGCACGCTGTCGATGAGTCCATCCCCTTTCAGGTGGAGAGTGATGCATCTGATTTCGCCCTGGCCGCCACACTTAACCAGGCAGGCAGGCCCGTCGCCTTTTTCTCTCACACCCTCCAAGGCCCTGAAATTCGGCACTCCCCTGTGGAGAAAGAGGCTCAGGCCATTGTGGAGGCCGTACGGCATTGGCGCCATTATTTGGCTGGCAAACGGTTTACCCTGCTCACGGACCAGCGGTCCGTGGCATTCATGTTCAACAACACGTTAAAGGGAAAAATTAAGAATGATAAAATCTTGAGGTGGAGAATCGAACTCTCCACCTACAACTATGATATCACGGTAGCACAAGGGCGGCACGGTAGCACAGTGGTTAGCACTGCTGCTTCACAGCTCCAGGGACCTGGGTTCGATTCCCGGCTTGGGTCACTGTCTGTGTGGAGTTTGCACATTCTCCTCGTGTCTGCGTGGGTTTCCTCCGGGTGCTCCGGTTTCCTCCCACAGTCCAAAGATGTGCGGGTTAGGTTGATTGGCCAAGCTAAAATTGCCCTTAGTGTCCTGAGGTGCGTAGGTTAGAGGGATTAGTGGGTAAATATGTAGGGATATAGGGGTAGGGCCTGGGTGGGATTGTGGTCGGTGCAGACGCGATGGGCCGAATGGCCTCTTTCTGTACTGGAGGGACTCTATGTACCGTCCGGGGAAGCTCAATGAGCCCTCAGATGCCCTGTCGCGTGGAACATGTGCCAGTGTGCAGGAGGACCAATTACAGGCCCTCCACAATGATCTCTGCCATCCGGGGATCACTCGGCTCTTCCATTTTGTAAAGGCTCGGAATTTGCCCTATTCCATAGAGGATGTCAGGTCGATAACTCGACGCTGCCAGGTATGTGCGGAGTGCAAGCCGCACTTCTACCGGCCTGACAGGGCACACCTCATTAAGGCCACTCGCCCTTTTGAACGACTGAATGTCGACTTCAAGGGGCCCCTCCCTTCGACGGATCGGAACGTGTATTTCCTCAACGTTGTTGACGAATACTCCCGATTCCCCTTTGCCATCCCCTGTTCTGACATGTCCTCTGCTACGGTCATCAAGGCCCTGCGGAGTCTTTTCACCCTGTTCCGCTACCCCAGTTATATCCACTGTGATAGGGGTTCGTCGTTTATGAGCGACGACTTGAGGCAATACCTGCTCTCTAAGGGAATTGCCTCAAGTAGGACTACAAGTTACAACCCCAGGGGTAACGGACAGGTCGAAAGAGAAAACGCTACAGTCTGGAAGGCTGTTTTACTAGTGCTACGGTCTAGGGGTCTTCCAGTCATCCGTTGGCAAGACGTACTTCCTGATGCGCTCCATTCGATCCGGTCCCTCCTGTATACGACAACCAACACTACCCCACATGAGCGGATGTTTGTCTTCCCTAGGAAGTCTTCCTCTGGGACCTCACTGCCGTCTTGGTTGACGTACTCAGGACCTGTTCCCCTGCGGCGGCATGTCAGGGCCCGCAAGTCCGACCCTTTGGTTGAACAGGTCCATCTCTTCCACGCCAACCCTCAATATGCCTATGTGGCATATCCTGATGGGCGAGAGGACACGGTCTCTATCAGAGATCTGGCGCCTGCAGGGGACCTGGAAACCCCCGTCACTCCTGCACCCCTGGTTAGGATTCCTTTGCCCATTCTCTCCCCTCCTGGCACGGCGCGGGCAGCATCGGGACCTCAACTTGATCCTCTTACTCCCGTGTGCAGCTTGCCTGAGTCCAGGGGATTGTCGCCATCTCGAGGTCGGCGGTCGGGAGAGGAACTGGAGGAGTCTGTGGACACCACCTCGGAGAGTGGGTCGTCACCACGGTCACCAGAACCGGCACTGGAGCCGGTACTGCGGAGGTCGCAGAGACGGTGCGGACCTCCGGTTCGGCTGAACTTGTGAACATGTGGACAGTTCTTATTGTTTTTTTTACCCCACCTGTCTTTGTTTTTTAAAGGAGGGATGAATGTGGTGAACCATAGATGGTCACCACTATGGGTACTTGTATATATGTTACTCTCGTTGCTGTTGGGGTTAGGGTTGTTGGATGTTCCACCTGTTATTATTGTTGATGTGGTACACTCCGTTCGGCTCCGCCCAGGACTCCGCCTTCTTACAGGAGTATAAAGGTCACTGCTACTTCCTAGTAGTCTTTAGTCTGGGATAATATTGTTGAGTAGTGTGCTCCTATTTGTAGTGAATAAAAGCCTTTATTCCCGGGTACGTTCTAGCCTCCCATGTGAATCAATCGCGCATCACCTCCCCCTCCCTCCCTCCCTCCCTCCCTCCCTCCCCCCTCCCTCCCTCCCCCTCCCTCCCTCCCTCTCTACCCCCTCCCCTCCCCCCTCCCCTCCCCCCTCCCCCCTCCCCTCCTCCCCCCTCCCCCCCACCCCCCTCCCCCACTCCCACCCCCCCTCCCTGCCTCCCACCCCCTTCCCCCTCCCACCCCCCCACCCCCCCTCCCACCCCCCCTCCCACCCCCCCTTCCCCCCCTCCCACACCCCCACCCCCCTCCCTCTCTCCCCTCCCCCCCCCATCCCCCCCTCCCCCCCCCCCCTTCCCTAACCTCAGACTTTCAGCATGAACCTGGGTCGGAGTGCTGACCTCATCATAGGGATTACTCATGGTCCTAGTGCACGCAGCTGGAAGCATAGTTGCAGGTGGGGGTTTGCTGAAAACAATGAAAACCGACAGTGATGCAGTCTCAGCGTTTTTAAAGCAGCATTGTCTGTGGCCAATGCTACACGGGTTCTGGGTCTCTGCCTGAGTGGGGGAGGGGTTGGTGGTGCTGTGTTACTATTCTGGAACCTGTGGGGGGGGTTATGGACAGTGTGTTACTGGGGGGCTGGGAGGTGAGCAGCATTCTTTAACCTCTCCATCTGTCTCTCCCCTTCTCCCAATTTCCCACCCCCCACTATCCAGATTGACGAGAGGGCTTTTGCAATGCAACCAATTGATCTTGCTGTTCTTTTGTTGCTGCTGGAGCTGAAGAGGAAGAACAGGAGAATGAATTGCGGGCAGGGGAGGCCCAGGCCTTACCACTCGCAGAAGGAGGCAGGATGTGGCTGCCATTCGCCTGGGGGGTGGCAGGGGGAGGGGATCAGGAGAAAGAGGGAGCAGAGACCCTGGCAGTTCTTCGAGCAGCTGTCGGACATCACGTGCTGCCGAAGCCTCTGGCTCCGAAAGGAGACAGAACGACACCTGTGCCATTTGTTGCAGGACCTGGCACCTTGGGGCACTGGGGAGCACCCACTCTCGGTGGCTGTGAAACTGACAGCCACCTTAAACTTTTATGCTACCGGGTCTTTCCAGACCTCCAGTGGAGACCTTTGTGACATCTCACAAGCATCCGTCCACAAGTGTGTGAGGGAGGTCATGGATGCCCTGTCTGCCCAGGCTGGCCAGTGTATCAAATTTGACCTGGACCAGGCCCATCAGCAAGCCCGGGCTGCAGGATTTGCAGTCATTGTGGGGATGCCAATTGTGCAGGGGGCTATAGACTCCACCCACGTCACCCTCAAGGCCTGGATTTGTGAATAAAAAGGGCTTTCATTCAACAAGTATGCCATTGGTGTGTGACCATCTGCTCAACACTATGCATGTCTGCGTCAGACGTCCAGGCAGCATTCGATTCCCGGCTTGGGTCTCTGTTTGTGCGGAGTTTACACATTCTCCCTGGGTTTCCTCCGGGTGCTCCAGTTTCCTTCACCATCCAAAGATGTGCGGGTTAGGTGGATTGGCCATGTTAAATTGTCCCTTAGTGTCAGGGAGACTCGCTTGGGTAAATGTGTGGGGTTGTGGGGATGGGGCCTGGTGGGATTGTGGTCAGTGCAGACTCGATGGGCCGAATAGCCTCCTTCTGCACTGTGGGATTCTATGATCTCCACCCCACCGCCCCCCCAACTGCTGTCCTACAATCTCCTGCAACATTGTGACACCAGAGTGGTGGACCTGGGAATGCTGTGTTAGTGAGTTTCTGTGGCAGGCAGGAGGGTGAGTACAACTTGCTATGCACCATTGAAGATGCCGTGGCGCAAAACTAGTCTGACTCCTACCTGTGCTCTCTATGCACGCTGGCACCTGGGCCCACGTCTGGGTAGTGAGTAAGGGATCACGAAACCCATATGCTGGCCCGTGCAGCGTGTGGGTTGGGGGAGGGGAGGGAATCTCTCGTGGGTTCTGGGGATGCCATGGCAGATGGTGTAAGTTGCTGCCAATCTCTGCCAACAGCTGTAGTCAGTGACTTCTTTGAGTGCCTTCATTTTCTCAGTGACAGAGCGTTGGGCTTCCCCCCGAAATCAACATGCAGGTTCCCTCTGGGGTAAAGGGGTCAGTAATGTTGGGGTGTCCAATGTCCGTGGGGGCCGGGGAGGCAGTAACAGGCCTGGAAGGGATTCAGCACGGGAGCTGCTTTATTTTATTTTTTTCCTGCGCATGCACGGTTTGGAGCTGCAGGCTTTCGGGTGCATTAAGCCCCACCCACTGCCTTCTGTAGCGAGAAACGGGAGTCACCCAAAATTTTGCAGACAGAGTCCATATGATTGGGTGTGAAAATGCGCCCAAAAAATGGATGTGAACTCTCCCAGTTTCACACCCGCCCGACACTTAGAAAAAATCTCGTTAAGTTCGGCCCCTTATCTTTACACTCATGCCAAAGTTAAAAAAATAGCTGATGTTTAGCCTAACTTCATAATATACCTGGGGTTTCTGTTCTGGTCCCTAATATAAGAAGGTCTGAAAAACTGAGAAATGGATTTCTATCACTTATTAATTTTACCATGTTTTCAAGGTAATTTGTTGAGCATGTTTGCAGAATTCAAATTTGCAGAATTCAGAGCTGACTGATCTATTCTTTGGTAGGCAACTGTGTTGGAAGAGATGCCACCATTTCCTGAGGGGCAATCTTCAATCCTTAACAAGTTAAAAAAGAAGAAAGGATCCAGCACCATGACTGATCTTGAAGAGGCTAAAAAGGAGCGGAATGCTGATGCCAATGGCAACATTGAACCCCCTGCGGTGAACAATGTGGTATGTGATTCGGTGTCTTGTGAGACAGTAACTGGCTCTCATATGTACAATCATTAGAATGGTTACAGCACAGAAGGAGGCTATTAAGTCTTAACTCCATGCTGGCTCTCTGCAGGGACACTCAATTAGTCCCACTCACACTCTGCCTTTTCCTTGTAGCCCTGCAATTTTTTTCTCTTTAGGTAATCATCCAATTCCCTTTAAAAGCCACAATCAAATTTACACCCACTGCACTCTCAGGCAGCATATTCCAGGTCCACACCACTTTGGTGCATATAAAAGATTTTTCTTGTATCATCTGTAGTTTTTTGCCAATCACTTTAAATCTGTGTCCTCAGGTTCTTGACCTTCCACCAATGGGAGCAATTTCTCCCTATCCATACATTCCAGAGCCTTCATGGTTTTGAATACCTCTATCAAATCTTCCCTGAACCGTTTCCTCTTCAAGGAGAACTGTCCCAGCTTCTTCAATCTATCCATGTAACTGAGGTCCCCCATTCCTGAAAACATTCTCATAAAATATTTTCTGCACCCTTTCTAAAACCCCCATGTCCAGAATTGGACAAATACTCCACTTGAGGCTGAACCGGTACTTTAGGGAGATTTGCCATAACTTCTCCTCTATACTGGGGAGACCAAATGCAGACTGGGTGACTGCTTTATGGCACACCTCTGCTCAGGCTGCAATCAGGATCCCAAATTTCTGGTTTCTTGTCAATACTCTGTATCTAACCCTAAGCTGTACCTGTCCTGGGAGTGTTTGATGGGGACAGTGTAGAGAGAACTTTACTCTGCATTTAATCTTGTGCTGTGCCTGTCCTGGGAGTATTTGATGGGGACAGTGTAGAGAGAGCTTTACTCTGTAACTAACCCCGTGCTGTACCTGTCCTGGGAGTGTTTGATGGGGACAGTGTAGAGAGAACTTTACTCTGCATTTAATCTTGTGCTGTGCCTGTCCTGGGAGTATTTGATGGGGACAGTGTAGAGAGAGCTTTACTCTGTAACTAACCCCGTGCTGTACCTGTCCTGGGAGTCTTTGATTAGGACAGTGTGGAGGGAGCTTTATTGTGTACCTTACCCTTGCTGTATCTGCCCCGGCAGTATTTGATAGGTTACTCTTAGAGTGAGATGTCATAGAGTCATAGAGGTTTACAGCATGGAAACAGGCCCTTCGGCCCAACTTGTCCATGCCGCCCTTTTTTTTTGAAACCCCTAAGCTAATCCCAATTGTCCACATTTGGCCCATATCCCTCTATACCCATCGTACCCATGTAACTATCTAAATGCTTTTTAAAAGACAAAATTGTACCCGCCTCTACTACTACCTCTGGCAGCTTGTTCCAGACACTCACCACCCTCTGTATGAAAAAATTGCCCCTCTGGACACTTTTGTATCTCTCCCCTCTTATCTTAAACCTATGCCCTCTAGTTTTAGACTCCCCTACCTTTGGGAAAAGATATTGACGATCTAGCTGATCTGTGCCCCTCATTATTTTATAGACGTCTATAAGATCACCCCTCAGCCTCCTACGCACTAGAGAAAAAATGTCCCAGTCTATTCAGCCTCTCCTTATAACTCAATCCATCAAGTCCCGGTAGCATCCGAGTAAATCTTTTCTGCACTCTTTCTAGTTTAATAATATCCTTTCTATAATAGGGTGACCAGAATTGCACACAGTATTCCAAGTGTGGCCTTACCAATGTCTTGTACAACTTCAACAAGACATTCCAACTCCTGTATTCAATGTTCTGACTAATGAAACCACTCTGTCCACCTGTGACTCCACTTTCAAGGAGCTATGAACATATAGCCCTGGATCTCTTTGTTCTGTAAGTCTCCCCAATGCCTTACCATTAACTGAGTAAGTCCTGCCCTGGTTCAATCTACCAAAATGCATCACCTCGCATTTGTCTAAATTAAACTCCATCTGCCATTCATCAGCCCACTGGCCCAATTGATCAAGATCCCGTTGCAATTGGAGATAACAGAGGGTGGTAGTGGAAGGGTCTTTTTCCGGCTGGAGGCCTGTGACGAGTGGTGTTCCGCAGGGCTCTGTATTGGGACCTCTGCTGTTTGTGATTTATATAAACGATCTGGAAGAAGGTGTAACTGGGGTGATCAGTAAGTTTGCGGACGACGGAAAATTGGCAGGACTTGCAGATAGTGAGGCGCATTGTCAGAGGCTACAGAAGGATATAGATAGGCTGGAAATTTGGGCAAAGAAATGGCAGATGGAGTTCAATCCTGATAAATGCGAAGTGATGCATTTTGGTAGAAATAATGTAGGGAGGAGCTATACGATAACTGGCAGAACCATAAAGGGTGTAGATACGCAGAGGGACCTGGGTGTGCAAGTCCACAGATCCTTGAAGGTGACGTCAGGTGGAGAAGGCGGTGAAGAAGGCATATGGCATGCTTGCCTTTATAGGACGGGGCATAGAGTATAAAAGTTGGGGTCTGATGTTGCAGATGTATAGAATGTTGGTTCGGCCGCATTTGGAATACTGCGTCCAGTTCTGGTCGCCACACTACCAGAAGGACGTGGAGGCTTTGGAGAGAGTACAGAGGAGGTTTACCAGGATGTTGCCTGGTATGGAGGGGCTTAGTTATGAGGAGAGATTGGGTAAACTGGGGTTGTTCTCACTGGAAAGACGGAGGATGAGGGGAGACTTAATAGAGGTGTATAAAATTATGAAAGGCATAGATAGGGTGAACGGTGGGAAGCTTTTCCCCAGGTCGGTGGTGACGTTCACAAGGGGTCATAGGTTCAAGGTGAAGGGGGGGAGGTTTAACACAGATATCAGAAGGACATATTTTACACAGAGGGTGGTGGGGGCCTGGAATGCGCTGCCAGGCAAGGTGGTGGAGGCGGACACACTGGGAACGTTTAAGACTTATCTAGACAGCCATATGTACGGAGTGGGAATGGAGGGATACAAAAGAATGGTCTAGTTTGGACCAGGGAGCGGCACGGGCTTGGAGGGCCGAAGGGCCTGTTCCTGTGCTGTATTGTTCTTTGTTCTTTGTTCACTGTCCACTGTGCCACCAATCTTAGTGTCATCTGAAAACTTACTAACCATGCCTCCTATATTCTCATCCAAATCATTAATATAAATGACAAATAACAGTGGACCCAGCACTGATCCCTGAGGCACATCTGGTCACAGGCCTCCAGTTTGAAAAACAATTCTCTACAACCACCCTCTGGCTTCTGTCAAGAAGCCAATTTTGTATCCATTTAGATACCTCACCCTGGATCCCGTGAGATTTAACCTTATGCAAAACCTACCATGCGGTACCTTGTCAAAGGCCTTGCTAAAGTCCAAGTAGACAACATCAACTGCACTGCCCTCATCTACCTTCTTGGTTACCCCTTCAAAAAACTCAATCAAATTTGTGAGACGTGATTTTCCACTCACAAAGCCATGCTGACTGTCCCTAATCAATACTTGCATCTCTAAATGCCTGTAGATTCTGTCTCTCAAAATACCTTCCAACAATTTACCCACCACAGATGTGAGGCTCACTGGTCTGTCGTTCCCAGGCTTTTCCCTGCAGCCCTTTTTAAACAAAGGCACAACATTTGCCACTCTCCAATCTTCAGGCACCTCACCCGTGACAATCGATGATTCAAATATCTCGGCTAGGGGACCCGCAATTTCCTCCCTAGCCTCCCACAATGTCCTGGGATACACTTCAGGTCCCGGGGATTTATCTACCTTGATGCGCTTTAAGACTTCCAGCACCTCCTTCTCTGTAATATGTACACTCCTCAAGACATCACTATTTATTTCCCCAAGTTCCCTAACATCTATGCTTTTCTCAACAGTAAATACTGATGAGAAATATTCATTTAGGATCTCACCCATCTCTTGTGGATCCATGAAGAGAGACTGAGTAGACTCGGGCTATACTCATTGGAATTCAGAAGAATGAGGGGAGATCTTATAGAAACATATCAGATAGAAGCAGGGAAGTTGGGAAGGGAATTCCCAAGTAGAAGTAGAAGAAGGGAAACTGACAGGTTAGAACAAGGGGGCAGGGCCTCAAAGTAAGGGGGAGCAGACTTAGGACTGAGTTGAGGAGGAACTTCTTCACCCAAAGGGTTGAGAATCTGTGGAATTCCCTCTCCAGTGAAGCAGTTGAGGCTACCTCATTGAATGTTTTTAAGGCAAGAATAGATACATTTTTGAACAGTAAAGGAATTAAGGGTTATGGTGAGTGGACGGGTAAGTGGAGCTGAGTCCACAAAAAGATCAGCCATGATCTTATTGAATGGTGGAGCAGGCTCGAGGGGCCAGATGGCCTACTCCTGCTCCTAGTTCTTTTGTTTGTATGTAGGTCCTCAGGATAACATCTGCTGACTTTACAGGTAGATGCTTCAGATGTTGTTTGTAGGTGGTCTCAGGAATTAAGGAGACAGCAGCCCCTTGTCGACCTCCATTTTGATTGGTTTCCCATTCAATTTTGGAATTATCCAAAATTGGTGAATCGATAATACATTCAGCTTTAAATCTTCATTTATCTTGTTCTTTTCTTCTACATTATAACTTATTTTGGTGAAATTTGTTTCATTTTTCGTCTTTGGTATATCCAGGTTGCTTTTAGAGACGCTCTTTTCTACAGTTATTTTCTTACAGCAAGCCCTGGTTATGCGACCAATCTTGCCACAATTTTTTGCATTGGCTATTCTTGCTCCAACATTCATCTTGTGAATGGTCTGTGTTTGCACAGCAATGACACATCTGTTACTGGGTAGACTTCCTTTGGTTGGATCCTCGTGTGTGCTCCTGGCTGAAAAGTCTTTTTTGCAGCAAGTTCCATTGAAATGGCTAACTCCAAGACTGTTTTTAACCCTGAATGTTTATAATTTTCACTATGTAGCTTGATTTGTAATGAGTCTGTCTCGCATAGTATCATCCAAAGAGTCACCAAATTCACATGCTTCATGGGGCGCTTCAGGGTCGTGATGAACCGCGCGATGTTTTCTCCATCTAACTGATCCCTTTTATGAAAATGGATATGCTTTGTTATGATCAATCTTGGGGCGTAATGACCTTCTAAAATTTTGGTTATTCTTGGTAAGTTTTACTATCAGGTTTCTCTGGTTTAACCAAGCTCCTTGGTAGATTAGAAGTTTTACTGCTAATAGTACGTGAGAAAACAGGGATTACGATATCCTTGGGTATTTTATTGTCTTGCTTATAATAAAGAGCTAAGAAAAGTACAACACAGGAACAGGCTCTTTGGCCCTCCAAGCCTGCACCGATTATGATGCCTGCCTAAAATAAAACCACTTACGGAGTTGGTATCCTTCCATTCCCATCCTATTCATGTATTCGTCTAGTTGCCCCTTAAATGCCACAATCGTACCTGCTCCCACCACCTCCTCAGTTAGCATGTTTCAGACATTATCCAGCCTCTGTGTAGAAAACTTGCCTCACACATTTCCTCTAAACTTTTCCCCATGCATCTTAAACCTATGTCCCCCAGTACTTGACTTTTCTATCCTAGGAAAGAGCATCTGACTATCCAGTCTGTCTATGCCACTTATAATCTTGTAGCCCCCTATCAGGTCACCCTTCAACCTCTGTTGTCCCAGTGAGAACAAACTGAGTTTATCCAACTTTTCCTCATAGCTAATACCCTCCAGACCAGGCAACATCCAGGTAAATCTCTTCTGTACCCTCTCTAAAGCATCCACATCCTTCTAGTAATGTGGCAACCAGAATTGTACACAATCTAAATGAGGCCTAACTAAGGTTCTGTACAGCTGCAGCATGACCTGCGAATTTTTATACTCAATGCCCCGACCGATGAAGGTAAGCATGCCGTATGCTTTCTTGACTATCTTATCCACCTGCGTTGCCACTTTCAGTGATCGGTGGACATTTGCGCCCAGCTCTCTCTGCCTGGCAATACTCTAAGGGTTCTACCATTTACTGTATAATTCCTACATGCATTGGACCTTCCAAAATGCATTATCTCACACTTGTCCAGATTAAACTCCATCTGCCATTTCTCCGCCCAAGTCTCCAACTGGTCTATATCTTGCTGCATTCTCTTCACTATCCACAACTCCACCAATTTTTGTGTCGTCTGTGAACTTACTAATCAGACCAGCTACATTTTCCTCCAAATCATTTATATAGTGAAATATTTCTTAATAAGACTTCGAACTCTCAGATTCTTCCTCAAATGGTCCAATGGTGCCAAAGTTTCCCGCCATTTCTCATTAGCAATGTAAATTGCGCAACAGCGCCTTTGAAAAATTGTCTAGACTCTATGGCAGTGCAAGCCAACTGTAGCAGTTATTTTTCTCCGAAGATTTACTGCAGTGCAAAAATCTTTCCTGCTCTGCCTCTGTGCCTATTCTAACAGTATACATGGCGAGCTCCGCAACCTGAATTCCTTGGGGTGCCGGTTTAATTAACTCGGGACCATCTTTTCTGCCTGCAACCTTACTGGTCCAATGTCAGGTACCGTTACTTAACCTGTTGTTGATTTTGTCCTATGTCGGGATTTTCCATTGTCTCCTGTTTTGATTTTTCTTGGTTTTTTTTAGTTAAAGAATTAAACTCTGCTCCTCGGCACTAATTTTCTTTTGATCCTGTTATATTTGAAGCACCTGTTGCAGAATAAAAGAACAAAAAGTGATAGCATGTGGGTTTTGGGTGTAACAACAGAACATGTTTATTAAGTACAAAAACAGAAAATGCTGGAGAAACTCAGGTTTGACAGCATCTGTGGACAGAGAATAGAGCCAACGTTTTGAATCTGGATGCTGACGAAGGGTCATCCAGACTTGAAACATTGGCTCTATTCTCTGTCCAGAGATGCTGTCAGACCTGCTGAGTTTCTCCAGCATTTTCTGTTTTTGTTTCAGATTCCAGCATCCACAGTGTTTTGCCTTTATTTTGGGTTTATTAGGTTCCACAGTGGCTAGATCTAGATTGATTGATTAAAGCCTGTGAAGTAGCCGATGGTGTCACAAACTGACCATATGACCAAACCCTTAAAGGGACCATGCAACACACAAACCTCTCTCGCAAACCAGCACGGTGACAAGTGCTGCCTCACAGCACCAGGGACCCTGGTTCAATTACAGCCTTGGGTGACTGTCTGTGTGGAGTTTACATGTTCTCCCTGTGTCTGCGTGGTTTCCTCTCACCGTCCAAAGGGATAAATATGTGAGGTTATGGGGATAGGGCCTGGGTAAGTATGCTCTGTTGGAGATTCAGCGCAGACTCGATGGGCCAAATGGCCTCCATCTGTACAGTAGGGACTCTATGATTCTATATAACAGAGGGTGTAAATGGGACTTTTTAAAGTTGACAGGCAGTGAATAGTGAAGTGTCAAAAGAATCAATGCTGAGGGCTCAACTATTCACAATCAATATTAATGACTTGGATGAAGAATGGGTGGAAAGGAGACCCAGAGACATAACCACCACCGAGAAGAATGGGTGGAAAGAGGACCCAGAGGCAGTGGGTACCACCTGGAAAAGCGGGTGAAGAGTGTGCTGCAGTCAGCATCTCAATGAAACAGTCTTGGAACCTGCTGATTGGTAAGTTGGAACTGGTGAGTATCTATTCTACTCTTTGATAGTATAGCAAAAGTACAGGTAAGGTCTGTTGTTACAGAGTAATCACCTGTAATAGAAAAAGTTCCTTAGTGTTGTTAATATTCTCAAACTTGGCAGTAGTAAGGGGAGTGATCTAAGGGTTAGTCATGGCAGGACAGCTTGGCCACGTAGAAAGCTCCTCTTGTTCTATGTGGGAAACCAGAGGCAATTCCAGTGTCCAAGATGAACTTGTGTGCAGGAAGTGTCCCCAGTACAGCTATTGGAAATCCATATGTTGGAGTTGGAGCAAAAACTGAAATCACTCTGGAGCATCCGTGATGCTGATATTCTTGTGGATAGCATGTTTAGAGAGGTAGTCACACCCCAGCTAGATCTGCATAGGCAGCAAGGGAATGGGTGACTGCCAGGTAGAGTAGAGGCAGGCAGATAGTGAAAGAATCCCCTGATATCATACTTCTCTCAAACACATATGCTGCTTTGAATGCTGGCAGGGGAATGACTTCTCGTGGAATGCAGTGAAAGCCAAGTCCATTACTTCATGGGTGGCTCAAATGAAAAAAGGCGTAGGGCTATAGTAATAGGGGATTCAATTGTAAAGGGAACAAATACGTGTGTCTCTGGCTGCAAAAATGATTCCAGGATGTTATGTTGCCTCTCTAGTGCTGGAGTGCAGGATGTCATGGAGCAGCTGCAGAACATTTTAGAGAGGGAATGCAAAAAGCCAGTGGCTGTGGTACACATTGGTACCAATGACAAACGCAAAAAAAATGGATGAGGTCCTGAAAGCTGAACACGGCGTTAGGTGATAGGAGTTAGAAGAAACAGGATTTCTAAGATAGTAATCTCAGGATTACTCCCAGTGCCACACGCTAGTAAGAGCAGAAATAGGATGATAGGTAGGATGAATGCGTGGCTGGAGGGGTGGTGTAGGAGGATGGGTTTCAAATTCCTGAGGCATTGGAACAGGTACTGGGAAGGTGGGACCTGTACATACTGGATGGGTTACACCCCAACAAGACTAGGACCAATATCCTTGCAGGATGTTTGCCAGTGCTGTTGGGAGGCTTTAAACTAGTTTGGTAAGGGGATGGATACCTGAGGAGGGGGTTGGAGTGATGGAAACTGGGTTAGAAATAAAAGGTGGAAAAAGTTAAAGTAGGGGAGAGAGACATGGGAATTAAAGACAAAAAACCTAACAGTGGCATTATAGATGGGCAGGAAGAAAAAGTGGTAGAAAAAATAAAATTAAGAGCTCTATATCTTAATGTACGTGGCATAAACAACAAGTTAAATGAACAGATAGCACAAATAGAGTTAAATGGGTATGATCTAATGGGTATTACTGAAGCATGATTGCGAGGAGATCAAAGTTGGGAAATAAATATTCAATTGTTACTTGACTTATGAAAGAACAGGCAGGAAGGAAAAGGTCATGGAATAGCTCTGCTAATAAGAAGAAATAAGTACAGTTCTTAGGGACGATCTAGGCTCAGCGGGTGTGGAGTCGATTTGAGTGGATGTGACAAATACCAAAGGAAGTAAGAGAGTGGTAGAAGTATTATATAAACCTCTGAAAAGTAGCGACACTGGAGGAAAGTATTTAACTCAAGAAATAACAAATACATGTAAAAAGAGCACTGCATTAATCATGGCCAACTTTAATTTTCATATGAATTGGGCTAATCAAATTGGAAATGGCAGCAAAGAGAATGAATTCATAGAATGCATTCAGCATGGTTTCTTAGAACAATATGTTATGGAACCAACTAGGGATCAGGTTATTTTGGATCTGGTAATGTTTAATGAGGTAGGTTTGATAAATTATCTCAAGGTTATGGCTCCCCTAGGATGTAGTGATCACAGTATGATAGAATTTAGCATTCAGCTTGAGTGTAAGAAAATTGGGACTGAAATATCAGTGTTTAACTTAAAGAAGGGGAATTACGAAGGTATAAGGATGGAATTGGCCAAAGTGGACTGGTCATATAGATTAGTAGGTGGCAGACATTTGGGGGGATAATTTTTTTTTGTGCCCTAGGGCAACTAGGGACGGGCAATGAATGCTGCTGTAGCCAGTGTCACCCACATCCCATAAATGAAAAATATATCATCACTCCCAACAAAAATACATCCCAATGAGGAGGAAAGACTTAAGAACCCACCATGGATAACCAAGGAATTAAGGAAACTATTAAGTTGAAAGCAGAAACATATAAGATGACAAAGGTTAGTGGTTGGCCAGAAGTGTGCGAAAGATTCATAATGCGGCGAAGATGAACTAAAAAAATAATCAGGAAAGAGAAAATAAACTACAAGGGCAAACTCACGAGAAAGATAAAAACAGACAATGAGTTTTAAGTACTTTAGAAAGAAGAGTGAAGTAAAAGAAAGTATTGGCCCCTTAGAGAATTAAACTGGGGAAGTAATTGGCAGAGGAGTTAAACAGATATTTTGCATTGATCTTTACTGTAAACCAGTGCCGGATTTAGACTTGGTGAGGCCCTAAGCTATATAAAGCTTGGAGGCCCCTTGTTAAAAAGTTACACCAAAAGGTCTCACAAAGGTGCGTACCAAAACAGGACCTTGGGTCACCACAAAAAAATTGAAAACATAATTATGCCTTTTAATTATTTAATAGCAAGGTATTTAAAGTGAAAAATACAAATTATTTTCAAATGAATGCATTTACTGATTACATATTTATCATTTGGCTGCCTTGATCTCTCTCATAGATTTTGGTAATTTTGGTAATTTTTTGAGTTGCTCTTCAAGCTGGTGCTTTCTTTTTCTTTTCTGGTATCCGCTCATAAATGTTCTCTTCATCGTAAACCTTCTGAAATTTTGTGAGGCCCCTGCGGATTGTGAGGCCCTAAGCTGTAGCTTGTTTAGCTTATGCCTAAATCTGGCACTGCTGTAGAGGATGCTACAAACATCCCAGAAATAGTAAAAAATTACTGGGGAGGAATTAAATACAGTCTCCATCACCAGAGAATTTGTTTTCAGCAAACTAATGGGTTTGAAGGCTGACAAGTCCCCTGGACCCAATGGTTTGCACCCCAGGAAATTAAAGGAGGTAGTTACAGAGATTGTGGATGCATTAATTGTAATTTTCCAAAGATCCTTGGATTTTAGAACTGTGCCAAAGGAATTGAAAATTGCTGATCCTAGTACCATTGTTCAAAAAGGGAAGGAGACAAAATGCAGGAAACTAGTTAGTCTAACTTCTGTTCTTGGAAAACTATTAGAATCAATTATTAAGGAAGGAATAGCAGTGCATTTGGAAAGTCATAAGCTGATCAAGCAGAGTTACATGGTTCCATGAAGGAAAATCATGTCAGACAAATTTGCTAGAGTTCTTTGAGGAGGTAGATAGAACAGATAAAGGAGAACCAATCGATGTATATTTGGATTTTCAAAAGGCATTTGATAAAGTACCACACAAAAGGCTACTTTGCAAGATCGGAGTTCATGGTGTTGGAGGTAATATTCTGGCATGGGTAGAGGATGAGCTAACTGACAGGAGGTAACGAGTAGCGATAAGGGGGCCTTTCTCAGATTGGAGGGCAGTAACCAGTAGAGTGCCACATGGATCGGTGCTAGGACCACAGGTCTTCATAATATACATTAATGATCTGGAGGAAGGAACAGTGTACTGTGGCCACATTTGCAGATGGTACAAAGGTGGGAGGGATGACAGGTTATAAGGAGGATATAAATAGCTTACTGAGAGATATTGACAGGTTAAGTGAGTGGACAGAAAATTGGCAAATGGAATTGATGCGCATCAATTGAACACAAGGCACGAAGCTTCGGTAACAGAAGGCTTTTATTGTCTAACAATGGAACTTAATAGAACGTTAACACACTATCCCAGACTGACGAGGTCCCGCCCGAGCAGGGGGTCTTATACCTCTCCCAGGAGGCGGAGCCCGACTGGGATGTGCCACAACAGTAACAACCACAGGCGTATCAATCCCACCCTAGCCCAACAACAACATTAGAACAATCCACAGTGGGAACCAACGATGGTTCACCACATTCACCCCTCCTTTGAGAACAAAGGCCGGCGGGGTACGAAAACAGACTAAAATGTCAACAGATTATAAGTTCAGACGGTCTGGAGGACCGCACCGTCGTTGTGACCTCCTCAATACCGGCGGTGACACCGGAGTAGGTGCTTGCGGTGGCGTTCTCCCCAAAACAGCGTCCAGCTGTTCTCCCACGGACTCACAGGCCGGTTGACCCTGATGAAGCGGTAGTGCAGGGGATCCCGATACATTCTGCGATGGCGCCGATCTCCGGGGCTCAGGCAAGCTGTGCATTGGAGTAAAACTGTTAAGCACTGGTCCCGGTGCTGTCCGCGCCACGTCCGGGGGAGAAATAAGGGATAAGGGATTCGTCACTGGGGGTATGGGAGCGACAGGAGTTGCTACGTCCCCTGCGGGCGCCAGGTCTCGGATCGAGACTGTGTCCTCTCGCCCGTCAGGATATGCCACATAGGCATACTGAGGGTTGGCGTGGAGGAGGTTGACCTGTTCGACCAAGGGGTCGGACTTGCGGGCCCTTGCATGTCGCCGCAGAAGGACGGGTCCTGGGTACGTCAACCAGGCTGGTAAAGATATCCCCGAGGACGACTTCCGAGGGAATGAGAACATCCTCTCGTGGGGAGTAGCATTGGTTGCCGTACACAGGAGGGAGCGAATGGAGTGAAGCGCATTAGGGAGGACCTTCTGCCAATGGGAGACCGGAAGGCCTTTGGACTTCAGCGCCAATAGGACAGCCTTCCAGACTGTAGCATTCTCTCTTTCCACCTGTCCATTACCCCTAGGGTTGTAACTCGTGGTCCTACTAGAGGCAATCCCGTATGAGAGCAGGAATTGCCTCAAGTCATTACTCATGAACGACGAGTCCCTGTCGCTATGGATATAGCTGGGGTACCCGAACAGGAAAAAAGATCACGGAATGCCTTGATCACCGTGGCAGTCGACGTGTCCGCGCAGGGGACAACAAACGGGAACCGGGAGTACTCATCTATTATGTTCAGAAAGTACACATTCCGATCTGTTGAGGGAAGGGGGCCCTTAAAATCCACACTCAGCCTCTCGAAGGGGCGAGTGGCCTTGACCAAATGTGCCCGGTCAGGTCGGTAAAAGTGCGGTTTGCATTCCGCGCAAATCCGACAGCTCCTTGTCACCGACCTGACGTCCTCCACCGAGTAAGGCAGGTTGCGGGCTTTGATAAAGTGGTAGAGCCGAGTGACCCCAGGATGGCACAGGTCATTATGGAGGGCGTTCAAGCGATCCTCCTGCGTAGTAGCGCATGTTCCGCGCGAGAGGGCATCCGATGGCTCATTGAGTTTCCCTGGACGATACACGATATCGTAGTTATAGGTGGAGAGTTCAATTCTCCACCGCAAGATCTTATCATTCTTGATCTTGCCCCTCTGCGTGTTGTTGAACATGAACGCCACGGACCGCTGGTCCGTGATCAGGGTGAACCGCTTCCCCGCCAGGTAATGGCGCCAGTGTCTGACGGCCTCCACAATGGCCTGGGCCTCCTTTTCCACCGCTGAATGCCGAATTTCGGGGCCTTGGAGGGTGCGGGAAAAAAACGCGACGGGCCTGCCCGCCTGGTTTAGTGTGGCGGCCAGGGCGAAATCAGATGCATCGCTTTCCACCTGAAAAGGGATGGATTCGTCTACCGCGTGCATCGTGGCTTTCGCTATGTCGTGTTTCAATTCCTTGAAGGCCAATTGGGCCTCTGGCGTGAGTGGAAAAGTCATGGACTTAATAAGCGGACGGGCTTTGTCCGCGTAGTTGGGGACCCACTGCGCATAATAGGAGAAGAAGCCTAGGCATCTTCTCAGTGCTTTTGCGCTAGCGGGCAAGGGAAGTTCAGCAAGGGGGCGCATACGGTCTGGATCAGGGCCAATGACCCCGTTTTCCACCACGTATCGCAGGATGGCTAACCGGCGCGTACGGAATACACACTTCTCCCTGTTGTAGGTCAAATTCAGGCGAGATGCAGTGCGTAAAAAGTTCTGGAGATTTGTGTCATGGTCCTGCTGATCACGGCCGCAGATGGTGACATTATCCAGGTACGGGAAGGTAGCCCGCAGCCTGTTCTGGTCCACCATTCGGTCCATAGCACGCTGGAAGACCGAGACCCCATTGGTGACACCAAATGGAACCCTAAGAAACTGATACAGACGACCATCCGCCTCAAAGGCCGTGTAGTGTCGGTCCTCTGGGCGAATGGGGAGTTGGTGGTAGGCGGACTTAAGGTCTATGGTGGAGAACACCCGGTACTGCGCAATCTGATTGACCATATCAGATATGCGTGGGAGGGGATACGCATCCAGCTGCGTATATCGATTAATGGTCTGACTGTAATCAATGACCATCCGGGGTTTGTTCCCGCTCTTGACCACCACAACCTGTGCTCTCCACGGACTAACACTGGGCTGTATGATCCCTTCTTTGAGGAGTCGCTGAACCTCAGATCTGATGAAGATCCGATCTTCAGTGCTGTAACGCCTACTTTTAGTAGCGATGGGCTTGCAGCCTGGTACCAGATTCTTGAATAAAGAGGGTGTGGTGATCTTTAATGTAGAAAGATTGCATGCGGGGCGCTTTGGACAATTTGAAGACTGCAGCTGTTCCCCTACTGTCAGCGAAGGGAGTGGCCCACCGTACTGTAGGATCACACTCTTCATGTGGACCATAAAGTTTAGTCCGAGGAGAATTGGTGCGCAAAGATTGGGCAACACAAGTTGCCTGAATCGCTCGTAAATTGTGCCTTGCACTTTCAAGGTTACCACACAACGTCCTAGCACAGGGACAGACCGGGACCTTGATGCCATAGAGATTGTCTGTTTGGCAGGTTGAATCTGGAGTCCACACCTCTTTACAGTGTCAGGGTGAATAAAGCTCTCAGTGCTCCCGCTGTCAAACAGACAATAAATTGCACGACCATTTACCTGTATATCCATCATCGAACAGTCAAGCCTGTGGTGCTTAGCCTGGTTCAGGGTGATCGACGCCACCGTTGGTCCGTGAACGTCACTGCAGGCAGCTGAGGTCGATGCTGAGGACCCCTGCTGGTCGCTCATGGTCATCGTCGACCAAAATGGCCGCCCCCATGAATTGCACATGGTTGAGGGCGCCAAACGTAGCGACTCCTGGTGGTCATCCTCCTCCGACTCCGTCGAGCACAATGGCGTCGTCCTGGACTCGCACGTGGACGAACCCCGTGAGTACTTCGACGACGATGGTGATGATCCCCGTTCTGAAGGGTCACAGGCTGCACTGCCGTTCTTGGGCTTCGATCTGCACACCTTCGCATAATGCCCCTTTTTACCGCATAGGTTACAGACTACCGCTTTAGCGGGACACTTTTGTCGTGGATGCTTGGCTCCTCCGCAGAAGTAGCACCGCGGGCCGCATGGGGCTGCAGCCGTCGTCGGGTCGACATGGGAGCACGCCATAACACTGCACTTCGAGCCCGTGGGGCGAGGAGGGATTTGCGACTGCTGCTGCCACGTTGTCTCCACGTGGTCCTCCGGATACAGGACCAAGCTCTTCGAAGCCGCCTCAAGCATTTCAGCTAATTCCATAGCTTGGGTCAGGTTGAGATTCCCCTTTTCTAGCAGCTTGAGACGGATGTATGAAGACCCTACCCCTGCCACAAACGCATCTCGGGCGAGGTCGTACATGTACTGCTCAGCCGACACAGCTTTGCAGTCGCAGCCCCTGGCAAGCTGCAAGAGCTCATTGGCGTAATCCTCCATGGTTTTGCCCGACTGCCGACGTCGTGTAGCGAGGAGGTAACGAGCGTGGATCTCGTTGGGAGGTTTCGTGTAGCGCTTTTTTAAAAGCTCGAGGGCCCTCAGGTAAGTGGTGGCCGCACGGATCGCGAGGTAGACTGTGTCGCTTACCCTCGCATGGAGGACCCGGAGTCTGTCATCATCTGTGGTGACCGCTGCGGAGGCTGCCAGGTAGTCTTCAAAACACTTCAGCCAGTGATCGAAGGTGTTAGAAGCGCCCACCGCACGTGGATCTAGCGTCAGACGTTCTGGCTTTAGGATTAGCTCCATACTCTCCTTTCTTTTTTTTTTGTCGAGAGCTTAATGTTAGACAATAAAATTGATGCGCATCAATTGAACACGAGGCACGAAGCTTCGGTAACAGAAGGCTTTTATTGTCTAACAATGGAACTTAATAGAACGTTAACACACTATCCCAGACTGACGAGGTCCCGCCCGAGCAGGGGGTCTTATACCTCTCCCAGGAGGCGGAGCCCGACTGGGATGTGCCACAACAGTAACAACCACAGGTGTATCAATCCCACCCTAGCCCAACAATAACATTAGAACAATCCACAGTGGGAACCAACGATGGTTCACCACAGGAATTCAATGTGCAAAAATGAGAGGTTGTTCATTTCGGAACAAAGTATGAGAAGGCAGATTATTATTTAACTGGAGAGAGACTGCAGAAAGCTGGAGCACAAAGGGTCCTTGTTCATGATACGCAGAAAGCTAGCCTACAGGTGCAGAAGATAATAGGGAAGGCAATGGAATGCTGGCTTTTATTTCAAGGGAGCTGGAGTAAGAGGTGTTGCTGCAACTATACAAGGTACTAAGTTAAGTTTATGTTTATTTATTGGTGTCACAAGTAGGCTTACATTAACACTGCAGAATAAGAAGTCTCACAACACCAGGTTAAAGTCCAACACGTTTATTTGGAATCACGAGCTTTCGGAGTGCTGCTCCATCAACAGGTGAGTGGCAATAGGTTCACAAACGCAGCATATATAGGCAAAGACACAATTGCAAGGTAATTACAGATTGGAATGTGAAGAATAGTTGGAATGTGAGTCTTTACAGGTAATTAAGTCTTTACAGGTACAAACAATGTTCGTGGAGAGAGGGATAATCACAGGTTAAAGAGATGTGAATTGTCTCAAGCCAGGATAGTTAGTAGGATTTTACAAACCTAGGCATATGGTGGGGGTTACAAGTAGAGTGACATGAACCCAAGATCCTGAGTGAGGCCATCCTCATGCGTGCAGAACTTGGCTATCAATTTCAAGGAGCAGCGCTCCGAAAGCTCGTGATTCCAAATAAACCAGTTGGACTTTAACCTGGTGTTATGAGACTTCTTACTGTGCCCACCCCAGTCCAAGGCCGGCATCTCCACCTCATTAACACTGCAATGAAGTTACTGTGAAATCCCCTGGTCGCCACACTCCAGCACCTGTTCGGGTACACTGAGGGAGAATTTAGCATGGCCAATGCATCTAACCAGCATGTCTTTCGGACTGAGAGGGGAAACTGGAGCACCCGGAGGAAACTGGGAGAACGTGCAGACTTCGTACAGACAGTGACCCAAGCCAGGAATCGAACCCGGGTCCCTGGTGCTGAGTGGCAGCAGTGCTAGCTGCTGAGGCAGCAGTGCTAACCACTGTGCTGCCCTAGGTATTAGTGAGGCCATACTTAGGATACTGTGTATAGTTTTGGTCCCTTTATTTAAGAAAAGATGTATCATCATTGGAGGCAGAACAGAGGAGGTTTACTAGGATGTTCACGGGTATGGAGAGACTGCCAAATCAGGAAAGATTGAACAGGTAGGGTCTGTACTCCTTGGAGTTCTGAAGAATAAGAGGTGATATGAGTGAAACATATAAGATTCGTAGGTGGTTACAGTAAATGTTGGAAGGATGTTTCCACTCATGGGAGAGTAGAACTAGAGGGCATAGTCACAGAATAAGGGAGTGCGGTTTAAGGTTTTGAGGAAAAATTTCTTCTCTGAGTGGTGAATCTTTGGAACTCTTTACCCCAGAAAGCTGTGCAGGCAGAGTTTTTTATTCACCTGTGCGACGTCACTGGCTGGTCAGCATTTATTGCTCATCCCTAGTTGCTATGGCTCTGGAGTCACATGTAGGCCAGACCGGGTAAGGATGGCAGGTTTCCTTCCCTAATGAACATTAGTGAACCAGATGGGTTTTTCCAACAATCAACAATAGTTTCATGGTCATTAGTAGATTCTTAATTCCAGATATTTTTTATTGAATTCAAATTCCACCAGCTGCTGTGGTGGGATTCAAATCCAGGTCCCCAGAACATTAGCTGAGTTTCTGGACTAATGGTCTAGTGATAATACCACCAGACTATTGCCTCCCCTTTGAAAATTTCCTAGGCTTGAGGTCAATAGGTTTTTAATCACTAGAGGAATTAACGGTTATGAAGAGAAGGCAGGTAAGTGGGTATCGGTGGTCAACCATGATCTTATTCAATTGTGCAGCAGGCTCGAAGGGCTGAATGGCCTACACCTGTTCCTATTTCTTATCGACTTAAGAGATCATAGAATCCCTACAGTGCAGAAGGAAGCAATTCGGCCCATTAAGTCTGCACCGTCCAGAATCCCACCTAGGCCCTATTCCCATAACCCCACATATTTACCCTACTAATCCTCTAACACTAGGGTCAATTTTAGCATGGCCAATCAACCTAACCCGCACATCTTTGGGTTGTGGGAGGAAACCGGAGCACCTGGAGGAAACCCATGCAGACACTGGGGAGAATTTAAACTAGATAGGTTGGGGGGAGGGGAGCTAGAAGAGTTGACTAGGATCAAGGAACTAATTGATGGGGGGGGAGGATGCAGGGGTAAGGGGAATTACAAAATTAATGGTAGAGGAGAGGGTGCAAGTGAATGAAGGCGGTAATTTAGATAAGGGAGTAGAGGGAGAGGGTGTTCGCGACTCATCAAAGCGGGTCCAGATAAAAGCTGGAATAAGGACACTTTGCCTGAATGCACGAAGCATTCGGAACAAGGTAAATGAGTTGATGGTGCAAATCAGCACAAGTGGGTACGATCTAGTGGCCATTACAGAAACGTGGCTGAAAGGTGACCAGGACTGGGAGATGAATATCCAGTATCCAGGGGTATCAGGCGTTTAGGAAGAATAGACAGGAAGGAAAAGGTGGTGGGGTCGCGCTATTAATAAGAGATAATATCAGGGTAGTACTGAGGGATGACATAGGCTCTGAGGAACAAAACGTGGAATCATTATGGGTAGAGATGAGGAATAGTAGAGGGAGAATGACACTAGTAGGTGTGGTATATAGGCCCCCAAATAATAATGTTGAGGTAGGGAGGGCTATAAACAAGCAGATAAGGGATGCGTGTAAAAACGGAACGGCAATAATCATGGGGGACTTCAACATGCACATTGACTGGCAGACTCAAGTCGGTAAGGGTGGAATGGAGGAAGAGTTCTTAGAATGCTGTCGGGATAGTTTCCTTGAACAGCATGTTACGGAACCGACGAGGGAATGAGCTATTTTGGATCTGGTATTGTGTAACGAGGTAGGTAGAATTAAGGATCTTATTGTGAAGGACCCTCTTGGGTCTAGTGACCACAATATGGTCGAATTTCTGATTCAGATGGAAGAGGAGAAAGTTTGGTCCCAAACCAGTGTCCTCTGTTTGAACAGAGGGAAATATGATAGGATGAGGGATGAATTGGCTAAGGTAGACTGGGAGAGCAGGCTGGCAGGTAGGATAGCTGAGGAACAGTGGAGGATTTTTAAGGAGATCCTTTTCAGTTCTCAGCAAAAATATATTCCAGCAAAAAACAAGGATTGTAAGAAAAGGGAGAACCAGCCGTGGATAACGAAGGAAATAAAGGAGAGTATTAAAATAAAAACAGCTGCGTACAGAGTGGCCAAAAATAGTGGAGAAACAAGTGATTGGGAAAAATTTAAGAAACAACAAAGAGAGACTAAGAAAGCGATAAAGAAAGGAAGGATAGACTATGAAGCTAGGCTAGCAATTAATATAAAAAATGATAGTAAAAGTTTTTATAAATATATAAAAAGGAATAGAATGGCTAGAGTGAATGTTGGACCCTTGGAGGACGAGAGGGGGGAGTTAATACTGGGAAATGAGGATATGGCTGAGTCTTTAAATAAGTTTTTTGTGTCGGTCTTCACGGTGGAGGACACAAATAGTTTGCCAAATATTAACGATAGAGGGTTGGCAGCAGGAGAAATACTTAATACAATTAATGTTACCAGAGAGGCAGTGCTGGGTAGACTAATGGGACTGAAGGTGGACAAGTCCCCGGGTCCGGATGGAATGCATCCGAGGGTATTGAAAGAAATGTCAGAGGTAATAGTGGATGCGTTAGTGATTATTTATCAAAACTCGTTGCATTCTGGGGTAGTGCCGGTTGATTGGAAAACGGCTAATGTTACGCCGCTGTTTAAAAAAGGAAGAAGACAAAAGGCGGGTAACTATAGGCCGGTCAGCTTAACGTCTGTAGTAGGGAAAATGCTGGAATCCATTATTAAAGAGGAGATAGCAGGGCATCTGGATAGAAATGGTTCGATCAATCAGACGCAGCATGGATTCATGAGGGGAAAGTCGTGCTTGACGAACATGTTGGATTTTTATGAAGATGTGACTAGGGCGGTTGATGGAGGAGAACCGGTGGATGCGGTGTTTTTGGATTTCCAAAAGGCGTTTGATAAGGTGCCCCATAAAAGGCTGCTGAAGAAGATTGGGGCACACGGAGTTGGGGGTAGTGTGTTAAAGTGGATTGGGGACTGGCTATCCGACAGGAAGCAAAGAGTCGGAATAAATGGGTGTTTTTCCGGTTGGAGGAAGGTAACTAGTGGCGTGCCGCAGGGATCGGTCCTCGGGCCGCAACTGTTTACCATTTATATAGATGATCTGGAGGAGGGGACGGAGTGTAGGGTAACGAAGTTTGCAGACGACACAAAGATAAGTGGAAAAGTGAATCGTGTGGAGGACGGAGAAGATCTGCAGAGAGATTTGGACAGGCTGAGTGAGTGGGCGAGGATATGGCAAATGGAGTATAACGTTGATAAATGCGAGGTTATACACTTTGGAGGAAATAATAACAAATGGGATTACTATCTCAATGGAAACAAATTAAAACATGCTACCGTGCAAAGGGACCTGGGGGTCCTTGTGCATGAGACGCAAAAGCCCAGTCTGCAGGTACAACAGGTGATCAAGAAGGCAAATGGGATGTTGGCCTATATCGCGAGGGGGATAGAATATAAAAGCAGAGATGTCTTGATGCACCTGTACAGGGCATTGGTGAGGCCGCAGCTGGAATACTGTGTGCAGTATTGGTCCCCTTATATGAGGAAGGATATATTGGCATTGGAGGGAGTGCAGAGAAGGTTCACCAGGTTGATACCGGAGATGAGGGGTTTGGATTATGAGGAGAGGCTGAGGAGATTGAGTTTGTACTCGTTGGAGTTTAGAAGGATGAGGGGGGATCTTATGGAGACTTATAAGATAATGCGGGGGCTGGATAGGGTGGAGGCGGAGAGATTCTTTCCACTTAGTAAGGAAGTTAAAACTAGAGGACACAGCCTCAAAATAAAGGGGGGTCGGTTTAAGACAGAGTTGAGGAGGAACTTCTTCTCCCAGAGGGTGGTGAATCTCTGGAATTCTCTGCCCACTGAGGTGTTGGAGGCTACCTCGCTGAATATGTTTAAAGCGCGGATGGATGGATTCCTGATCGGCAAGGGAATTAAGGGTTATGGGGATCAGGCGGGTAAGTGGTACTGATCCACGTCAGATCAGCCATGATCTTATTGAATGGCGGGGCAGGCTCAAGGGGCTAGATGGCCTACTCCTGCTCCTATTTCTTATGTTCTTATGTTCTTATGACACGGGGAGAATGTGCAAACTCCACACAGACAGTGACCCGAGGCCAGAATTGAACCCGGGTCTGTGGCGCTGTGAGGCAACAGTGCTAACCACTGTGCCACCGTGCCACCCCAATCCGAGAACTAGAGATAGAGAGTAATGTGTCTGAATTTGCTGATGAGACCAAACTAAGTGGAAACATAATCTGTAGGGAAGACACAGAGAAACAGCATACAGGTTAGATGAGTGAGCAACAAATGGCAGATGGAGTATAATATATAGGCAAGTGTGGAGTTATTCACTTTGGTCATGGAATAAATATGAATACTTTTTAAACGGTGAGAAATGTTGATGCTCAGAGACTTGGCTGTGCTGGTATAGAAAGTTAGCATGCAGATGCAGCAAGCAATTAGAAAGGCAAATTACATGTTGGCCTTTATTGCAAGGTGATTGAAGTACAAGAATAAAGAAGTTTTGTTACAGTTGTACAGGATTTTGTTGAGACCACATCTGGAATACTGTGTGCGGTTTTGATCTCCACATTTAGTAAGGATATATTTGTATTGGAGACAGTACAGTAAAGGTTCACTAAATTGATCCGTCATCTAAGGGGGTTGTCCTATAATGAGAAGCTGAGTAAATTGGGTTCATATTCTCTGATGTTTAGCAGGATGACAGGTGATTTCATACAAACATATAATTCTGAAGGGATTTGATCGGGTGGATGCTGAGAGATTGTTTCCATTGGTTGGGGAATCTAAAACACTGTGGCACAGTCTCAGGATCAGGGCTAAACATTTAGGACTGAGGTGAGGAGAAATCTCTTCACTCAGTTATGAATCTTAGGAATTCTCAATTCCGGAGGGTTTACGATGCTCCTTCGTTGAATACGTTTACGGTTGGGAGTGACAGATTTTTGGTCAGTTCAGAATTAAGGGAACAGGCCGGTGGCTGGAGTTGAAGCCTAAGGTCAGCCATGATCATATTGAATGGCAGAATAGACTTGATGGACTATAGTGTCTGCTTCACATACGTATGCATATGATGCGCGATATAACACACGAGAGGCAGGATGTACTCGGGAAATAAAGGCTTTTATTGCCAACAATAACAGAGCTACTATATACAGTACACGATCCCAGACTAAAGGGTCACCAGGCAGAGCAGTGACCTTTATACCTCTCCCAGGAGGCGGAGCCAACTGGGGTGTACCATAGGACTATATTAACAGGTAGAACAGCCCAACCCTAACCCCAACAGTAACATATATACAGACTCATAGTACTGGCCAGACCATGGCTCAGCACTACCTGGTGGGAACCAACAATGGTTCACCACATTCACCCCTCCTTTGAAAACAAAGGCCGGCGGGGTACAAAACACAGAACAATTGTTCATCTGTCTATAAGTTCAAACGGTCTGGGGGACCGCACCGTCGTTGTGACCTCCTCAACACCGGCGATGACACCGGTTCAGGCAATCGCGGTGACGTTCTCTCCGAGGCGATGTCCAGCGACTCCTCCAGTGCCTCACGGGCCGGTAGACCCCGAGGTGGTGACAATCCGCTGAACTCGGGCACGCCTTGAAGTGGCGACCATCTCCTGGACTCAGGCAAGCTGTACACGGGAGTAAGAGGGTTAAGTGGTGGGCCCGATACTGCCCGCGCCGTGTCAGGAGGGGAAATAATGGTTGGGGGGTCCCAAACAGCAGGTGTGGGAGCGACAGGGGTTTCCAAGCCCCCTGCTGGCGCCAGATCTCGAATCGAGACCGTATCCTCTCGCCTGTCAGGATATGCCACGTAGGCATACTGAGGGTTGGCGTGGAGGAGATGGACCTGTTCAACCAAAGGGTCGGACTTGCGGGTCCTAACATGTCGCCACAGGAGGACAGGTCCTGAGTACGTCAACCAAGACGGTAATGAGGTCCCAGAGGAAGACTTCCTAGGGAATGAAAACATTCTCTCATGAGGAGTAGCGTTGGTTGCCGTACACAGGAGTGAGCGTATGGAGTGGAGCGCATCAGGGAGTACCTCTTGCCAACGGGAGACTGGAAGACCTTTAGACCTCAACGCCAGTAAGACAGCCTTCCAGACTGTAGCATTCTCTCGTTCGATCTGTCCGTTACCCCTTGGGTTGTAGCTTGTGGTTCTACTAGAGGCAATCCCATATGAGAGCAGGTATTGCCTCAAGTCATTGCTCATGAACGATGAGCCCCTATCGCTGTGGATGTAACAGGGGTAACCGAACAGGGTGAAAAGATCACGAAATGCCTTGATAACCGTGGCAGCGGTCATATCAGAACAGGGAATGACAAAAGGGAATCGTGAGTACTCATCAACCACATTGAGGAAGTACACGTTCCGATCTGTCGAGGGAAGGGGGCCCTTAAAGTCCACACTCAGTCTTTCGAAGGGACGAGTGGCCTTAACGAGTTGTGCCCTGTCAGGTCGGTAGAAGTGCGGTTTGCATTCCGCGCATACCCGGCAGCTTCTGGTTATGGACCTGACATCCTCCACCGAGTAGGGTAGATTCCGGGCTTTTATGAAGTGGAAGAGCCGAGTGACCCCCGGATGGCAGAGGTCATTGTGGAGAGCCTGCAATCGATTCTCCTGCACACTAGCGCATGTTCCACGCGACAGGGCATCCGAGGGCTCGTTGAGCTTCCCTGGACGATACATGATATCATAATTGTAGGTGGAGAGTTCGATTCTCCACCTTAAGATCTTATCATTCTTGATCTTACCCCGTAACGTGTTGTTGAACATGAACGCCACGGACCGCTGGTCCGTGAGCAGGGAGAACCGTTTTCCCGCCAAGTAATGGCGCCAATGCCGAACGGCCTCCACAATGGCCTGGGCCTCCTTTTCCACCGCCGAATGTCGAATTTCAGGGCCTTGGAGGGTGCGAGAGAAAAGGGCGATGGGCCTGCCCGCCTGGTTAAGTGTGGCGGCCAGGGCGAAATCAGATGCATCACTCTCCACCTGGAAGGGGATGGACTCATCGATAGCGTGCATCGTGGCTTTCGCGATGTCGGCTTTTATTCTTGCAAAGGCTAAGCGAGCCTCTGTTGCTAGGGGAAAAGAGGTAGACTTGATGAGCGGACGGGCTTTGTCCGCGTAATTGGGAACCCACTGTGCGTAGTATGAGAAGAAGCCTAAACATCTTTTCAGTGCTTTGACGCTAGTGGGCAGGGGAAGTTCGAGGAGAGGACGCATACGGTCTGGATCAGGGCCAAGTACCCCGTTTTCCACCACGTATCAGAGGATAGCTAGGCGGCGCGTACGAAATACACACTTCTCCCTGTTGTAGGTCAGATTCAGGTGAGATGCAGTGCGTAAGAATCTAAGAAGGTTGGCATCGTGGTCCTGCTGGTCATGGCCGCAGATGGTGACGTTATCCAGGTACGGGAAGGTAGCCCGCAGTCCGTTCTGGTCCACCATTCGGTCCATAGCACGCTGGAAGACCGAGACCCCATTCGTGACACCAAAAGGAACCCTTAAAAAATGGTACAGGCGACCATCCGCCTCAAAGGCCGTGTATTGTCGGTCCTCTGGGCGAATGGGGAGCTGGTGGTAAGCAGATTTTAAGTCGATGGTGGAGAACACCCGGTACTGCTCAATCTGATTGACCATGTCAGATATGCGCGGGAGGGGATACGCATCCAGCTGCGTGTATCTATTAATGGTCTGACTATAGTCTATGACCATCCGGGGTTTGTTCCCATTCTTAACCACCACGACTTGCGCTCTCCAAGGACTAGCGCTAGGTTGGATGATCCCTTCCTTGAGGAGCCGCTGAACTTCAGATCAAATGAAGATCCGATCCTCAGCGCTGTAACGCCTGCTCTTTGTTGCGATGGGTTTGCAGCCTGGCACGAGATTCTGGAATAGGGAGGGTGTGGTAATCCTAAGCGTTGAGAGACTACATGTGGAGCGCGGTGGGCAATTTAGAGGCTGCGGGTCTCCCACTGAAAGCGGAGGGAGTGGCCCATCGTACTGCAGGGTTACACTCTTCAAGTGGACCATAAAATCTAGTCCTCTGAGTATTGGCGCGCAAAGGCGCGGTAACACAAGGAGCCTGAAGTTCTCGTAAACCGTGCCCTGCACCGTCAGGTTGACCACGCAGCTCCCTAGCACGGTGACAGACCGGGACTTTGACGCCATCGAAATTGTCTGCTTGACAGTCCGAATCTGGAGACCACACCGCTTCACGGTGTCTGGGTGAATGAAGCTCTCCGTGCTCCCGCTGTCAAACAAACAATAAATCGGGCGTTTGTTTACCTGTATGTCTATCATGGACTTATGGAGTCTGTGAGGCTTGGCCTGGTCCAGGATGATCGACGCCACCGTTGGTTCGTGGGCGCAACTGCAGGCAGCTGAGATGGTTGATGACGACTCCTGCTGGTCATTCGCAGTCGGTGCCGACCAAAATGGCTGCCCCATAGGTCGCATGTGGACGATGGCGCCAAAACCTGCGGCCCCTGCAGGTCGCACGTGTCTTGCGACTCCATCGTTCGGAATGGCGACGTCCTGGAATCGCACGTGGTAGAAGACCTTGAAGATGCAGAAGACAAGGAGGCCGGCTCCGGGGAGTCACACGCCGCACTGCTGTTCTTGGATGGAAGTTTGGACCGGCATACCTTGGAATAGTGCCCCTTCTTGCCGCAGGCGGAGCACAACACCGCTTTAGCTGGACATCGCTGCCGAGGGTGTTTCACCCCCCCACAGAAGTACCACCGTGGGCCATCTGGAGCTGCTGCCGTCGTCAGGTCCGAGGCTGGGAACGCAATTGCGCAGTTTTTCGGTCCCGCTGAATGAAGTGGGGTCTGTGACTGCCCCTGCCACGCTGTCTCCACGTGGTCGTCGGGGTACATCTCCAGACTTTTGGAGGCCGTTTCTAGAGCGTCAGCTAACTCTATGGATTTAGTGAGATCGAGGTTACCTTGCTCCAACAGCCGAAGGCGGATGTACGACGAGCCGATTCCCGCCACGAACGCATCTCGAGCTAGGTCGTTCATGTACTGGTCTGCCGACACTGATTTGCAGTTGCAGGCTCTGGCTAGCTGCTGAAGCTCGCACGCGTACTGTTCCGTCGTTTCGCCGGGCTGCCGCCGTCGAGTGGCTCGAAGGTATCGAGCATGCATCTCATTCGGCGGTTTGTTGTATCGCTTCTTGAGAAGCTCGAGGGCCCCTTTGTAGTCGGTGGCCCCACGGATCGCTAGGTATACAGCGTCGCTTACCCTCGCGTGGAGGACCCGGAGTCTGTCGGCGTCGTCGGTGACCGCTGTGGAGGCGTCGAGGTAATCTTGGAAACACTTCAACCAGTGGTCGAAAGTGTTCGATGCTCCCGCCGCACGTGGGTCCAACGTAAACTGTTCGGGTTTAAGCATTTGCTCCATGTTTTCTTTGTCGTTTTTTTTTTCTTCAAAAAAAAGAATTTACTTGTTGGCAATAAAATTGATGCGCGATATAACACACGAGAGGCTGGACTTACTCGGGAAATAAAGGCTTTTATTGCCAACAATAACAGAGCTACCATATACAGTATACGATCCCAGACTAAAGGGTCACCAGGCAGAGCAGTGACCTTTATACCTCTCCCAGGAGGCGGAGCCGACTGGGGTGTACCATAAGGACTATATTAACAGGTAGAACAACCCAATCCTAACCCCAACAGTAACATGTATACAGACTCATAGTACTGGCCAGACCATGGCTCAGCACTCCTGGTGGGAACCAACAATGGTTCACCACAGCATAAATGCAAGAAATGGTAGTTTTAAGCACTTTATTTTGCTGCTTTCTATTTACATAGAACATAGAACATTACAGCGTAGTACAGGCCCTTCAGCCCTCGATGTTGCGCCGACCAGTGGAACCAATCTAAAGCCCCTCTAATCTACACTATTCCAATATCATCCATATGTTTATCCAATAACCATTTAAATGCCCTTAATGTTGATGAGTCCACTATTGCTGCAGGCAGGGCATTCCACATCGATGGTGATAAACTCCCCATCCAGACCTCGAGATATTGTGCACCCGATGGCAGGATGCTGTGTGGCAGCTCTTAAAAGACCCAAGCAAGCATTGATGCTTTCTATGAGATTTACAGATCTAACTTCTAAATGGGTCCATCCAGCAGTGCAAGAAGGACATATTCCTCAGAAGCTAATTTGTAAAAAGACGTTCTCCGCTTATTTTTTTAAAGAGTTAGTTTTCTGTAAGACTGTTGCAATACTTGTTTCTTTTATAGGCTTCCCCATCCTCCTCTTCTGATCTTCTGCGTCTTGGATCTGTCCATTTGTTGAATTCAGCCCCCAAGTATCTGTCTGAAGGTGGATTATTAGTAGACATGTTCTCAAATGTGAACCCTGGAATCATCTCGCAGGTTGCCAGTGCTGAAGACAGCTATTTGAGGTACCTGTTTATGAACATACGAATTAGGAGCAGGAGTAGGCCACTCAGTTCTTTGAACCTATTCCACCTTGGCAAAATCATGGCTGACCTGCTTGTAATTTCAACTCTGCATTCATGCCTATTCCTAATAACCTTTCACCTCCTTGTTAATCAAAAATCTGTCTCACTCTGCCTTAAAAATACCGAGTGACGCTTACTGCCTTTTGAGGAGGAGAGTTCCAAAGACTCGTAACCCTCAGAGAAAATAATTCTCCTATCACTGTCTTAAATGAGCAACCCCTTATTTTTAAAAAGTTATCACTGATAACAGAAAACATCCTCTCTACATCAACCCTGTCAGTGTCGCTCTGGATCCATAATCTTGCTCTTAATTCTAGTGGATGCAACCCTAACCTCTCCAACCTTTCCTCGTAAGACAGCCTGCCCATTCCTGGTATTAGCCCAGTAAACCTACTTTAAACTGCTAATGCATTTACATCTTTCCTTAAATAAGGAGACCAATACTGTGCACAATACTCCAAATGTCTTGCAAGTGCCCTGTACAACTGAAGACCCATTTATACCACCTCTGTTTCCTGTTAACCAACCAATCTTCAGCCAATGCCAATATGTTACCCCATGAGCTTTATTTTACGCAATAACCGTTGACATGGCACCTTATCAAATACCTTCTGGAAACCTAAGTACAGTACATCCACAGGTTCCCCATTATCCACAGCACATGTGGTTCCTTCAAAACACTCCAATAAAAATAGTTCAACATGATTTCCCTTTCACAAAACCATGTTTACTCTGCCTGATTAACTTGAATTTTTCCAAGCACCCTACCATAACATTTTAAATAATGGCTTTGAACATCTTCCCAATGATAGACGTTAGGCCAACTAGCATGTAGTTCCCTGTTTTCTGTCTCCCTCCTTTTTGTAATAAAAGATTTACATTTGCTATTTTCCAATCTAATGAAATCTTCCCTAAATCTAGGAAATTTTGGAAAATTAAAACCAATGCATCAACAGTCTTATTAACCACTTCTTCCAAGACTCAGGGTGAAGTCTATCTGGACTAGGGAATTTGTCAGTCTCCAGAGCCAACTGTTTGCTTAATGCCACCTCCCTGGTGATTGTAACTTTCCTCAATTCCTCCCTCCTTTCCTTCTTTTTCCTAATTTACAGCTTTTTCCAGGATGTTACTTGTGTCCTCTATAGTGAAGACAGGTGCAAAATACCTATTTAATTGATCCACCATAGCCCTACTTTCCATTATCAATTCCCAGGTGCACTTTCCATAAGACCAGTGCTCACTCTATTAACTCTTTTTTCTTATTTAAATATCTGTAGAAACTCTTAACTGTCCATCTTTATATTACTGGCTAACTTTCTCTCACATTTTAGTTATTCCCTCCTTATCAATCTTTTTGCCATTCTTTGATGTTCTTTATATTATTTCCAATCTTCATGTCTGCCACTTGTCTTCATGTAAATATGTGCTTTTTCTTTGCGTTTAATACTGACTTAACTTTTTTAGTTAACCATAGATGATGGGCCCTCCCCTTGGAATTTTTTCCCCATTGGAATGTGTATATTCTGAAATATCCTTTTAAATTTCTGCCACTGAACATCTGTTGACCGATCACTCAAGCATATTTGCCAGGTCACTTCAGCTAGCTCTGCTTTCATGCCCTCATAATTGCCCTTTTTAAAATACCAGCCTTGGAAACACTCTTCTTTTCCTCAAACTGAATGTTAATTTCATCATACCATGATTGCTGCTTTCTGGAGGTGAGCAATTTTGGGCCCCACACCTCAGGAAGGACATACTGGCACTGGAGCGGGTCCAGCGGAGATTCACACGGATGATCCCAGGAATGGTAGGCCTGACATACGATGAACGTCTGAGGATCGTGGGATTATATTCATTGGAGTTTAGGAGGTTGAGGGGAGATCTAATAGAAACTTACAAGATAATGAACGGCTTAGATAGGATGGACGTAGGGAAGTTGTTTCCATTAGCAGGGGAGACTAGGACGCGGGGGCACAGCCTTAGAATAAAAGGGAGTCACTTTAGAACAGAGATGAGGAGAAATTTCTTCAGCCAGAGAGTGGTAGGTCTGTGGAATTCATTGCCACAGAGGGCTGTGGAGGCCGAGACGTTGACCGTCTTCAAGACAGAAATTGATAAATTCTTGATTTCTCGAGGAATTAAGGGCTATGGGGAGAGAGCGGGTAAATGGAGTTGAAATCAACCATGATTGAATGGTGGAGTGGACTCGATGGGCCGAATGGCCGTACTTCCGCTCCTATGTCTTATGGTCTTATGGTCTTCACTGTAAGGTTATCAATTAATCTTAAGAAAGAGTGCAGAAGAAATTTACCAGAATGCTACTGGGACTTGATGATTTGAGTTATAAGGAGAGGCTGTATAGACTAGAACTTTTTTCTCTGGAGCATAGGAGGCTTAGGGATCTTATAGAGGTCTATAAAATAATGAGGGGCATAGATCAGCTAGATAGTCAATATCTTTCCCCAAAGGTAGGGGAGTCTAAAATTAGAGGGCATAGGTTTAAGGTGAGAGGGGAGAGATACAAAAGGATCCAGAGGGATAATTTTTTCACACACGTCTGGAACAAGCTGCCAGAGGTAGTAGTAGAGGTGGGTACAAATTTGTCTTTTAAAAAGCGTTTAGACAGTTACATGGGTAAGATGGGTATAGAGGGATATGGGCCAAATGCGGGCAATTGGGATTAGCTTAGGGGTTTAAAAAAAAAGGCGGCATGGACAAGTTGGGCCAAAGGGCCTGTTTCCATGCTGTAAACCTCTATGACTCTATGACTCTATTGTCACATTGCACAACACAAGGTCTAGTATAACCATGAACTCTGGTTGGTTCAAGCAAGTGCTGTTCTAAGGAACTATCCCAAAAATACTCTATGCACATTTCACTTATACTATCTTTGCCTATTTTTTCCATTCTATATGTAGATTAAAATCCCCACAAGGTAGGGTGGCATGGTGGCACAGTCATTAGCACTGCTGCCTCACAGCGCCATGGACCCGGGTTCAATTCCGGCCTTGGGTCACTGTCTGTGTGGAGTTTGCACATTCTCCCTGTGTCTGCGTGGGTTTCCTCCGGGTGCTCCGGTTTCCTCCCACAGTCCAAAGATGTGCGGGTTAGGTTGATTGGCCATGCTAAATTGACCCTAATGTCAGGGGATTATCAGGGTAAATCCTGGAGTTAATCCTGGAATAGTGCCTGGGTGTGATTATGGTCGGTGTCGACCCGATGGGCTGAATGGCCTCCTTCTGCACTGTAGGGATTCAATGATTCTATGAATTATTGCAGTTCCTTTCTGACAAGCTTCCATTATCTCTTCTTTTATACTTTACCCTATCATGCACTTCCAACTAGTGTATCCAGTTCTCTGTGTATATATTGCAGTGTATAATTTCAGGATAGCCACTCAGAAATTAGGTGCATGGTGTGGAGCAAGCAGCTTTCAACCCAGACTCCCAGTAATTCCACACATCCTTGCAAAGATTAGAGAAATGAATGCATATCTGAAAGACTGATGTGGGAGAAGTAGGTTCAGGCTCGTGTGACACTGGCACCAGTACTGGGGAACGTGGGATCTGTACTATTTGGACATGCTATACCTGAACCATGCAGTGATTGATGTTCTAGCAAGCTGCATAACTAGGGAAGTAGACAGAGTTTTAAAGTGGGGACAAGGAATCAAATTTGGGAAGATGTGGTATAACAAAAAGTGGTGATGAGACAAGAGAGAGTTAGGTACTAAAATGGGAAATGATAAACAGACCATGACAGGAAGGGACAGAGAATACAAATTGAAGAGTAAATCAGCAGATAAGGTTAGACCACTCCCATTCCCTAGGCCTGTACACCATTCCCACAAATGACTTGTCTTTATAATTTTTCATCTGGATAATCCAGGTAATTATAGGTCGGTGAGCCTTACGTTATTGGTCGGGAAATTATTGGAGAGGATTCTTCGAGAAAGGATTTACTCTTAGTTGGAAATAAGTGGACATATTAGTGAGAGGCAACATGGCTTTGTGCAGGGGAGGTCGTATCTTACTAACTTGATCGAGTTTTTCGAGGAAGTGACAAAGATGATTTATGAGGGTAGGGCAGTGGATGTTGTCTACATGGACTTCAGTAAGGCCTTTGACAAGGTCCCTCATGGCAGACTGGTGCACAAGGTGAAGTTGCATGGGATCGGAGGTGAGCTGGCGAGGCGGGTACTGAACTAGCTCGGTCATAGATGACAGAGGGTAGCAGTGGAAGAGTGCGTTTCTGAATGGAGGGCTGTGACAAGTGGCATTTCACAGGGATCAGTGCTGGGATCTTTGCTGTTTGTAATATATATAAATGATTTGGAGGAAAATGTAACTGGTTTGATTAGTAAGTTTTTGGATGACACAAAGTTTGGTGGAATTGCAGATAGCGATGAGGACCATTGGAGTATACAGCAGGATATAGATCGGTTGGAGACTTGGGCGGAGAAAGATAGCAGATGGAATTTAATCCAGCAAATGTGAGATAGTGAATTTTGGAAGGTCTAAAAGTAAATGGCAGAACACTTAAGAGTATTGATAGGCAGAGGGATCTGGGTGTACAGGTACATAGGTCACTGAAAGTGGTAATGCTCGTGGAGAAGGTAGTCAAGAAGGATAGTGCATGCTTGCCGTCATCGGCCAGGGCATTGAGTTTAAAAATTGGTAAGTCATGTTGCAGCTTTACAGAACCTTAGTTAGGCCGCACTTCAATTCTGGTTGCCACACTACCAGAAGGATGTGGATGCTTTGGAGAGGGTACAGAAAAGATTTACTAGGATGTTGCCTGATATAGAGGGCATTGGTACGAGGAGAGGTTGGAAAAACGTGGTTTGTTCTCACTGGAATGACGGAGGTTGAGGGATGACCTGATAGAAGTCAACAAGATTATGAGTGGATAGTCAGAAGCTTTTTCCTAAAGTGGAAGAGTCAATTACTAGGGGGCATAGGTTTAAGGTCGAGGGGCAAGGTTTAAAGGAGATGTACGTGGCAGGGTTTTTACACAGATGATGGTGGGTGCCTGGAACTCGCTTCTGGGGGAGGTGGAAACAGATACAATAGTGACTTTTAAGGGGTGTCTTGACAATGAACAGGATAGAAACAGAGGGATGTGGTCCCCGGAAGAGTAGGGAGTTTTAGTTCAGTCGGGCAGCATGGTCAGTGCAGGCTTGGAGGGCTAAAGGGCCTGTTCCTGTACTTATCTCAAACCCTATAAACGTCTATAAATGGTTTCCTGAACTTGGGTCACCCTCTCTAATGGGCTAATGCCACATTAATTAAGAGTCACCCTTCCACATGTTCTCAACTTCCTATCCTTATTAAATGTCACACATCCTTCAATGTTCTGGTTCCAATCTGTGTCATCCTGTAGCCATGACTCTGTAATGGCTATCAGATCAGACTTACTCATTTCTGTTTGCGCTATCAGCTCATCTGTTTTGTTTCGAATGTTATGTTTTGGCCTTATTATTTTTGTAATATCTAATCTTATCTGCTTAACAACACTATTGGTGTCAGGGAAGAGGAAAAAGTTGCAGTCTTCTGTCATTGTTTTTGCTCTCTCTTTCTCTGTTTCTTCCAACTCTGTTTTCTCTCTTTTAGGTTTGTTTGTAAAAATAACGGCGTCATATTTGAGAACCAACTTTTGCAGATTGGTCTGAAATCTGAATTTAGGCAGAACTTGGGTAAGTTTTCTTTGTTTCTTCTCCTCTCTCTCCTTACTTGCTGCCTGGTAATGGTTCATGGATTTACCCTGCTGTGTCCAGTTCTCCTGGATGTGTTAAAGCTGGCTGAAGTGCAAACTTGGATTAAATACTGGAATTACAGAGCAGGTGTGGCAAGATCTGAAGAGACAGGTCTAGTGAACTGTTCACCTGCACCCCATGATGCGCAGGTGAGGAGTTGCCAGCAATGCTGGTTGTTGGGAGTTAATTGGCCTTCTGTCTGTTACCAGCAGTTCCTGGAATTATTTTCGATTCCAGCTTTTAACGTTTTTCATTATCTGAGAAAAGGGTGACCCAAAGATGTTTATGTTTTGTTGCTGTCACCAGACTCCAATGATGTGTCTGGTGAAGTAGTGAGAACAAATTCCCAATGTATGGTTGTTTCAAAGGCGCTATCATAGATTTACTAGTTCCAGTGCCATATAGCAAGATTGGCTCATGTTATGAACTGGCGGCGGGTGGGGTGGGGGGGATGTTATCAGTCGCTGGCTTTTATTGGGTTATTGCTTAAAAAAAAGACATGTCAGCTGTCAAAGCTTTTTTTCTTGCACTGATTAGGACGGATACAAGAATGCCAAATTGTAAAGGGAGCAACAATTTATACTGCATGGGATAAGGATGCTGATTGATTGGCAAATTGACTATGATTGCTCGAGATTTTGCACCAGGGAACAGTTGTCACCCAGTCTTTTGTTTAATTCAAATGGCACAATGCCTGGACATGTTCCTTTTGCCTGCAGAGGAGATGTCCCTGCTTACAAATGTATATAGTTTTTAGCAAGTATAAGTGAACCATGCTGCACACCTGTTTGATAATCTTCAAGAAATTCACCTGCTGTCATTCCTTGCCATCTCTCTGTAACCCTGTACATTATTCCTTTCATATAACTGTCTGGTTCCCTTTAGAGTGGCTGAGTTGAACCTATATCCACCGCATTCTCAGGCAGTGCATTCCAGGCTTAAACCACTTGCTGTGTGAACATGTTTTTTATTTGTGTTGTTTTTGCTTCTTTTGCCAATTACTTTAAATCTGTGTCCTCTTGTACTCAATCCTTTCACAAATGGGAACAGTTTTTGCTAATATACTCTGTCCAGTTGAGCCTGAATTAATGTTATAAAAAAATCAACATCATCTCCTTGCTCTTGTACTCTATGCCCCAATTAATAAAGCCTAGGATGCTGATTGATTGATTAAGAACCAGTGCAGATGGAATGGCCTCCTTCTGCATTTGATAGTGCTGGGTGATTACTAAATTGGCTGCTAGTATCGTTCCGAGCTCACTTCGGATTCGGATTGGACAACAAGTGCTGTCCAATAGTGAAATCACATCTGACATTAGGCATATTTTACAATATAGAAGTTACTATATAAAAGAATATGTCTAGATATTGCACCCTTTTGAATAAAAAAAGACTCAAGAACAGTAGTTCTCTGCATTCACTATGGTAACCAATCATAATCGACAGGCAAACTAATCAACCTGCATTCTAAATTATTGCTGTCTTTGAGTGCAAGATGAAAAGCTTTGACAGCATGTCTCTATTTTCAACTATATGGATTGCGGAACAACCTGGAAATACCTGGGATTGTGAAGATGTGTACATTTTGAAAGCGAGGTTGATCCCAAAAACACAAGTTGAGAATGTGATAATCCTCTGGTAACTTATACATAGTTGTATGGGGATAGTTGTGTGATTTGGATCTGCTAACACAGCCGTTTTACTGTCTACAGGTCGAATGTACGTTTTTTACGGTAACAAGACTTCTTCCAAGTTAATCGATTTTACCACAGCGGTTATCTACCCTGGAAACCTTCTTGCTGATATCCTTTGTGTGAAAAATTGTTCTTGAGAGCAGAGGCTGGCCCATGAGCTGACTGATAAAATGTTTTGTTGATCAATTTCTATTCAGTATGCAGGCAACATCATTCCCAAAGATCTGACCTTGCATCATGGAATCACAGAATTGTTATGGCACAGAAGAAGGCCATTAGTCCATCATGTTTGTACCAGAAGGTACAAATAGATGTAGATTGAAATGGCAGAAGTGTATGGGTGGAGAGGATGGTATGTACCAAAGTGGGGTTGGGTGGATAGGATGGTATGTGCCAAGGTGGGTGTGGGTGAATAGGATGGCGTGTGCCAAGGTGGGTGTATGCAGAGGGGAGGATGGTATGTGCCGAGTAGGGTGTGGATGGGCAGGTTGGTACATGCCAACGAGTGTGTGCAGAGGGGGGGATGGTCTATGCCGAGGAGACTGTGGGCAGAGAGGATGGTATGTGCTGAGGAGGTTCTGGGCAGAGAGGATGGTATGCGCCAAGAGAATGTGCAGAGGGGAGTCTGGGCAAAGAAGATGATATGTGCCAAGGAGTGCTTGTGGGCTGTTGGACTGGGCGGGGTGTGGGCGGTGAGGATGTATGTGCTGAAGAGGGTGTGAATGGGGTGGAAGGTCTTTGTCGAGGAGGGTGTGGGCAGAGAGGGTGCTATGTGCCAAGGGAGTTGTGGATGGGCAGGATTGGATGTGCCAAGTAGGGTGTGGGTGGAGACGATGGTATCTGCAGAGGAGGTTCTGGGCAGAGAGGATGGTATGTGCCAAGAGAATGTGAGAGGAGAGTATAGTATGCACCAAGGGGGATGTGGGCGAGTGTGCTGAGGGCGATGTGGGCAGGGAGGATGGTAAATGTGCCAAAGGGGGTGTGGGCGGGTGTGCCGAGGGTGATGTGGGCAAGGAGGATGGTATGTGCCAAGGATGGTGTATATGGGCAGGATTGGATATTCCGAAGGTGGTGTGGGCAGAGAGGATAGTATGTGCCAAGGAGGGGCGTGGGCCCGAAGTATTCCCACCATGGCAAATGGTGAAATTTATAGTCATTAAAAATCTGGAATTAAAAGTTTAATGACGATCATGAAACCATCGTCTATTTTCATAAAAATCCATCCTGTTCACTAACTTGCTTTCGGGAAGGGAGTCTGTCATTTTTACCTAGTCTGGCCTACTTGTGACTCCAGACCCACAGTAATATGGTTTAAATGCCCTCTGGGATGGGTAATAAATGCTGGGGCAGCCAGCAACATCCACAGGAATAAATTTTAAAAATGCACTTTGAATCAGATGCATGATTTTCCAATTTCATTGTTGGTGGAGCTGGCTTTGGGTGGAATGATAACCCTGATCCCTCAATGCTCCACTCTTTAAATAATGACATGCAATCTTTGTCATTCAGCTTTGTGGCCAGCACACACAGGCTCAGCTTAATGTCTCTTGAATAGAGATGTCTCTGACACTGCAGCCGTCCCTCAGTACTGCATTCAGCTGTGGTTCCAGTCATGGGCTCAGCCTCAAGCTTTCTGCTTCTTTCTGTCAGACAGCCAAATACATGATTAAAAGTTATTTCATTAGTTATTGTGACACCTATGGAGACCACAGCTAAAGCTGGTTTTACTCCTTCTAGCCCAGGGATGCTGACACTATTAGTGTTGTAAGAAGTCTCACAACACCAGGTTAAAGTCCAACAGGTTTATTTGGTAGCAAAAGCCACTAGCTTTTGGAGCATTTGCTGCTCCTTCATCAGGTGAGTGGGAGTTCTGTTCACAAACAGGGCACATAAAGACACAAACTCAATTTACAAAATAATGGAATGCGGTAAGGCTCGCTTTATTCCAACCATTATTTTGTAAATTGAGTTTGTGTCTTTATATGCCCTGTTTGTGAACAGAACTCCCACTCGCCTGACGAAGGAGCAGCAAGCGCTCCAAAAGCTAGTGGCTTTTGCTACCAAATAAACCTGTTGGACTTTAACCTGGTGTTGTGAGACTTCTTACTGTCTTTACCCCAGTCCAACGCAGGCATCTCCACATCATGACTATTAGTGTTGCCCAGTCAGCCAACCCACTCTGTTCAACCTAAGCCATTTGGAGGAGGGACAGATCAATGCTAATGTTCTCTTAAAAAGAAAATAAAGAGTTTGTAATGATAATCAATCATCAATATATGCATGTTGCGAAATGTGAACAAGTTGTGCAGTTTAATAAATTATGTGATACTGAATGGAGCTTCACACCACTAATTTGACAATCTGAAACCTGCCTGGGCTGTTATTTAAAATTTAACCCTTGATTTAGATTCCAGCTGCACTTCTGATATCTACAAATTGATCATGTCAGATTTGCAATTCCTAAGATTTATTTCAAAGTGGATTGATTCACCTTGCTCTGAATAACAGTGACTTTTCACTGTGACCAGGTTTTGGTGCGTGATGTTCCCTGATGTTTTGAGTTCATGTGACAATTGGGTGAAAGAAAAGTAGAAAGTGGTGGAAAAACTCAGCAGGTCTGGCAACAGACTTGTGGAGAGAGAAACAGTTAATGTTTCGAATCCAATATGACAGAATGAAGGGAAGTAAAATGTGATTGTTTTAAAAAAAATTGTTTCATGGGATGTGAGTGTGGCTGGCCATGCCAGCATTTATTGCAATCGCTGGTTGCCCTTCAAAGGGTGCTGATAAGCTGACTCTTGAACTGCTGCAGTCCCTGAGGTGTAGGTACACCAACAGTGCAGTTAGGGAGGGGAATTCCAGTATTTTGACCCAGTGATAGTGAAGGAATGGCGATATATTTCCAAGTCAGGATGTTGAGTGACTTGGAGGGGCACCTCCAATTAGTGGTGTTTCCAGGCATCTGTTGCTGTTGTCCTTCTAGATGGTAGTAGTTGTGGGTTTGGAAGGTGCTGCATAAAGATTCCTGGTGACTTCCTGCAATGCATCTTGTAGACGGTACGCATGGCTGTCACTGTTCATCGGTGGTGGAGGGATTGAATGTTTGTGAAAGGGGTAGCACTCAAATCCTGCTTTGTCCTGGATGGTTTGAGCTTCTTGAGTTTTGTTGGAGCTGCAGTCATCTAGGTAAGTGGACAGTATTCCATTACATTCCTGATTTGTGCCTTGTAGATGGTGGACAGATTTTGGGAAGTCAGGAGGTGAGTTCCTCATCACAGTATTTTTGGCTTTTGACATGCTCTTGTAGCCACAGTATTTGTATGGCTAGTCCAGTTCACCTGTCAACCCAAGCCTGGCTATTTCCTGGTCTTGTTGCATTTGGACATGAACTGTTTCAGTATCTGAGGAATTGTGAATGGTGCTGAACATTGTGCAATTATCAGCAAACATCCCCATTTCTCACCTTATCATGGAAGGGAGGTCAATGATGAAGCAGCTGAAGATGGTTGGGTCTTGGACACTACCCTGAGGAAGTCCTGCAGTGATGTCCTGGAGCAAAGATGATTGACCTCCAATCACCATAACCATCTTTCTTTGTACCAGGTATGTTCCAACCAGTGGAGAGTTTTCCCCGATAGCCATTGATTCCAGTTTTGCTAGGGCTCTTTGATGCCACGCTCGGTCAAATGCTGCCTTGATATCAAGGGCAGTCACTCTCTTCATCTCTGGCATTAAGCTCCTTTGTCCATGTTTGAATCAAGTTTGAGGTAAGGAGCTGAGTGGCACTGGTAAAACCCAAACTGAGCGTCTGTGAGCAGGTTATTGCTGAGTAAGTGCTATTGATGATGCCTTCCATCGCTTTGCTGATGATTGAGAGTAGACTGATGGGGCGGTAATTGGTTAAGTTGGATTTGTCTTGTTTCTTGTGCACAGGCATACCTGGGCAAATTCTCACATTGCTAGGTAGATGCCAATGTTGTAGCTGTACAGGAAGAGCTTGGTTAGGGGCATGGCAAGCTCTGGGGCACATACCTTCAAGACTGTTGCCAAAATATTGTCAGGACCCATAGCCTTGGCAGTAGCCAGTGCCTTCAGTCATTACCTGATATCACATGAAGTGAATTGAATTGGTTGAACGCTGACATCTGTGATGCCAGGGACCTCTGGAGGAGGCTGAAATGGATCATTCCTTCGGCACTTCTGGCTGAAGATTGTTGCAAATGCTTCAACATTATCTTTTGCACAGATGTGCTGGACTCCTCCATCATTTAGAATGGGGATATTTGTGGATTCTCCTCCTCCAGTGAGTTGTTTAATTATCCTCCACCATTCATAGCTGGATGTGGCAGGACTGCAGAGCTTAGATCTGATCTGTTGGTTGTTACTATTGAAAAAGGTCAGGTAGAACAAAAGGGGAAGAATCAGATAGGTTAGAGGGTGGGAGAGATTAAGTAACAAGCATGACATGAAGCAAAAGGCAAAGGGAGTGATAATGGTTGTAATAAAGAAACAAAACATTGATTCAGAGTAGGTGTGAATGGCAGAATAATGAACATCTCTGAAAGCAATAAAATGAAAACATGATAGACAAGTCTCTTAGCAAAAACAAAGAATCAAAATGGAGGTCAAAGTTCATGGTCTGAAATTGTTGAACTCAACGTTGACTGTGTAAAGTGCCTAATTGGAAGCTGCTGTTCCTCAAGCTTGTGTCGAGTTTCACTCGATCGCTGTAGCATGCTGAGGACAAAAATGAGTGAGAGAGAGGTCGTGAATTAAAATGACAAGCAACTGAAAGCTGGGTGTCATGCTTGTGGACTGAATGGAGGTATTCTTAAAGTGATCACCCAATCTGCATTTAGTCTCTTCAATGTAGAAGCGACTCTATTGTGAACAGTGAATACGGTAGATTAAATTGAAAGAAATACATGTCAATCACTACTTCACCTGGAAAGAGTGCGAGGGCCCTTAGACAATGAGGAGAGAGGAGGAGAAATGGCAGGCAGTGCCTTTCCACAATTGCATGGGTAGGTACCATGGGAAGGGGGCGAAGCGTTGGGTGAGATAGAAGAGTGGACCATGGTGTTGCAGACAGGGGAGGGAAAGATGTGTTTGGTGGTGGCATCAGCCTGGAATTGTCACAAATGATGGATGATGACCCTTTGAACGTGGAGGCTGCTGCAGTGGAAAGAGGAATAGCAAAAGGAGTTTTACAACTATGGATAGTAAAAGACAAGAACCACAGAAATAAATAGTTTGCATTATTTTCAGCATCAGAGTCTAATGAGGAATTCTTTCACATCAGACCGGAATTGTAAAATTTGCTTCACAGTTGATGTTGATACTGGAAGATGGAGTCGGTTCTGCAGACAAAGGTAGATAATCTTCCAGCAGAGACAGCTTGAATAACAGGCTGTTCTGCCTGGAAGGCTGCATCTTGGTGGCTCACCAGTTGGATATTAAATAGCTGACTGCCTGTAAGGCTGAAGATTCTGGTTGACTCTTAAGTACTCTCTGGGTTGGGCAATAAATGCTAGTCCAGCCAGCACTTTCCAAAGAGAACTGAGGGACTGCTGTGTACTCTGTTTCACTGCTGCTTCACCGGACAGTGCCCTACAACCAGAGGGCTTCTCAATCAATCTAATGGATCATACAACGGCCTCAGGCAAGGCTAGGGGTGGTGGGATCTGCTTCCTAATCAACACCTCATGGTGCCTAGATGTAGCAACACTGGCAACTTTCTGGTTCCTAGACCCAGAATACCTGATGCCCCTACTACCTTCTGCAGGAGTTCACCACCGTTATCCTGATGGCAGTTTACATCCCACCCCATGCGGACGTGAAGATCACGCTGGACGAAATATACACTACTACGAATAGCCTTGAGACGAAACATCCCGAGGCCTTGTTTATCGTGGCTGGGGACTTCAATCAAGCCAAGCTCAAGAGCGTATTACCAAGTTACCACCAACACGTCTCCTGTTCCACCAGAGGCCCAAACATCCTAGACCACCGCTACACAAATATCAAACATGCCTACCGCTCTATCGCCCGCCCACACTTTGGCAAATCAGACCACACGGCTGTGCTCCTGCTCCCGGCTTACAAGCAAAAACTGAAGTGGGAGAATCCATCAAAGAGAGTCATGCTATGTTGGTCTGAGGAATCAGGTGATCTCCTGCGGGGCTACTTGGAGTTAGTGGACTGGTCAGTATTTAAAAACTCTGTGACCAGCCTGAACAAGTATGCCACTACAGTAACTGACTTCATCAGTAAGTGTGTAGAAGACTGTGTGCCAAAGAAGCAAATCCGTGTGTTCCTCAACCGGAAACCATGGATAACAGGGATATCCACTGCTTGCTGAAGTTCAGGTCTGAGGCGTTCAAGTCAGGCGACACTGACCTATACAAGAAAGTCAGATATGATCTAAGGAAATCCATCAAAGATGCCAAAAGACAGAACCGGACCAAGCTAGAGTCCCAGGCTAGCCACACTGATCCCCGCCAACTATGGCAAGGTCTGCAAGGCATAACAGGCTACAAGATGAAGGCATGTAAAATTACCGGCTCCAATGCACCTCTCCCTGATGAGCTCAATGCATTCTACGCCCGTTTTGAGCAAGAGGTCAGCGAGAGCATGCCCTCTACCCTGGAAGCCCTGGGTGAACCTGTATCTGGGGTCACCGTTGAAGATGTCAGAGCTGCTTTCTTGAAGGTCAACCCACGGAAAGCAGCTGGCCCGGATGGGGTACCCGAATGTGCACTCAGATCCTGCGTGGATCAGCTGGCGGAGGTATTCACAGACATCTTCAACCTCTCTTCACAACAATCTGAGGTCCCTATTTGCTTCAAGAAGACGACCATCATCCTGGTACCTAAGAAAAACCAAGCAGCGTGCCTTAATGACTATCAGCCGGTGGCTCTGACATCCATCATTATGAAGTGCTTCGAAAGGTTAGTCATGGCATGAATTAATTCCATCCTCCTGGGCTACCTGGATCCACTACAGTTTGCCTACTGCCGCAACAGGTCCACAGCAGACGCCATTTCCCTGGCCCTGCACTCAACCCTGGAATGTCTAGATAACAAGGACACCTATGTCAGATTCCTATTTATTGACTACAGCTCAGCCTTCAACACTATTATTTCCATGAAACTCATCTCCAAACTCTGTGGCCTGGGCCTCAGCACCTCCCTCTGCAACTGGATCCTAACTCACAGACCACAATCAGGAAGGATAGGCAACAACACCTCCTCCACGATCATCCTCAACACCGGTGCCCCACAAGGCTGTGTTCTCAGCCCCCTACTATACTCCTTGTACATCTATGACTCTGCGGCAAAATTCCCCTCCAATTCGATTTTCAAGTTTGCTGACAACACCACCGTAGTGGGTTCGATCTCAAACAGTGACGAGACGGAGTACAGGAATGAGATAGAGAATCTGGTTAACTGGTGTGGCAACAATAATCTCTCCCTCAATGTCAACAAAATGAAGGAGATTGTCATCGACTTCAGGAGCGTAAAGGAGAACATGCGCCTGTCTACATCAATGGGGACGAAGTAGAAAGGGTCGAGAGCTTCAATTTTTTTAGGTGTCCAGATCACCAACATCCTGTCCTGGGCCCCCCATGCCGACACTATAGTTAAGGAAGCCCACCAACGCCTCTACTTTCTCAGAAGACTAAGGAAATTTGGTATGTCAGCTATGACTCTCAGCAACTTTTACAGATGCACCATAGAAAGCATTCTTTCTGGTTGTATCACAGCTTTGTATGACTCTTGCTCTGCTCAAGACTGCAAGAAACTACAAAAGGTCGTGAATGTAGCCCAATCCATCACGCAAACCAGCCTCCCATCCATTGACTCTGTCTACACTTCCTGCTGCCTCGGCAAAGCACCCAGCATAATTAAAGACCCCACGCACCCTGGACATTCTCTCTTCCACCTTCTTCCTTCGGGAAAATGATACAAAAGTCTGAGGTCACGTACCAACCGACTCAAGAACAGCTTCTTCCCTGCTCCTGTCAGACTTTTGAATGGACTTACCTTGCATTAAGTTGATCTTTCTCTACACCCTAGCTATGACTATGACTACATTCTGCACTCTCTCGTTTCCTTCTCTATGAATGCTATGTTTTGTCTGTATAGCGCGCAAGAAACAATACTTTTCAAATCAAATCAAAATGTCCAGATCCTATGAACCAACAAAAAAATGTAATGCTAAATTTGTCCAAAAAGGCCTGGTTAATGGCAGCTTATCTATCTGTTTTTGTGCTCCTGGGCAAAATTCTATTGTTCCTCTTTAGGAGAGAGACAGTGGTTATTAGCATCTCTTCCAGTCTAAAGAGCTTTGATCTCACTCTCTTTAATGATGGTTCCTCTGTGCTTCCTCTGCTTTCATTGATTACAAGGGGTCTGTACACTGAGGTATGAGATTCCACAGGCTGAGCGAAGAATTATTTTTTCTTATAGTTCCTGATGGTAGCTCCAAGAACAAAGGGCTAACCCTGCATTCATGTGACTTGTAATAGCCATCCATTTTTGATTCAGCAAAACTCCATTTTTAAAAAAGCAGTAAGAATAAAGTTTTGAACATAGCGTTGGATTGCTTTCCATGTTGTAGGAACCCAACACTATCCTATAGGAGAAGAGACCACAACATTCACTGAACTATGGGAAAAAATCTCTTTAGCTTCACTAATTTTCATTTTATTTTCACCTAATAAGAAAAGTAAAGTAGAAGTTTATTTATTAGTCACAAGTAAGGCTCAAATTAACACTGCAATGAAGTTACTGTGAAATCCCCCTAGTCGTCACAGTCCGGCGCCTGTTCGGGTCAATGCACCTAACCAGCACGTCTTTCAGAATGTGGGAGGAAACCGGAGCACCCGGAGGATATCCACGCAGACACGGGGAGAACGTGCAAACAGACATTGACCCAAGCAGGGAATCAAACCCGGGTCCCAGGCGCTGTGAAGCAGCAGTGCTAACCACTGTGCTACCGTGCTGCCCTATGATCAATCCACTCAAGTTTGCCAGTGATAACCAATCCCTTAGGTAAATGAAGCTTACTATATATTTCATATTTGTAGTCACTCAGGATATGATGTTTTGTTTAACTACTCTACAACTGAATGTTCAAACCAAGCCCGTCGATTCCACAGTTGAAGGCGGTACTCAAATTCAGCAGGTGCTAAATATCGAGTGTATCACTGACTTTGTAGAGGTGCCAATCCTCAGCATTCAGTTCAGGTACACAACTTTAATAAAACAATCGTCAAATTGAATTTGAAATGGTGATGGAGGGGGAGGAGTATGGAGCTGCGGGAGGTGGCGGGTTGGGGAAAATGTTGCTGTGATTGTCTTTTCATCTTCTTCTGATTTTATTCAACGTAGATATGATGGAGCGCTCCAGAACATCTCTGTCAAACTGCCCCTCTCAGTAAATAAGTTTTTCCAGCCTACAGATATGTCATCTGAGGATTTCTTCCGGCGATGGAAACAATTAAACAGGTAAAAGCCTGTACACACTGAATATTGTAACAGAATTATGGTGTAACGATCTGAAGCCTAACTTGAGCCTTTATCTGAGCATTTTCTGGTAACAAGTGCCCCCACATTTGTTAGGAAACAGAGATAGTGAAGTAAATTGAATTTGTACCTGTGGGTGTTAGGAATAAGATATGATTTTAAGTTTAAGCTTAATTTATATTTTTACAGCTGTCTGTTAAGGAAACTAGAGTTTTGGTTTCACTTGAAAAGATGCTTGCATTTTATTGAGATTTTATGACTCTAAAGCAAATACAGGGTATAGAAAAAAATGGGCTGTTGCATAGTCATGATATGGAGATGCCAGCGTTGGACTGGGGTAAACACAGTAAGAAGTCTCACAACACCAGGTTAAAGTCCAACAGGTTTATTTGGCAGCACAAGCCACAAGCTTTCGGAGCACTGCCCCTTCATCAGTGAGTGGGAATTGTGTTCACAAACAGGACATATACAGACACAAACTCAATTTACAAGATAATGGTTGGAATGCGAGTCTTTACAGGTAATCAAGTCTTAAAGGTACAGACAATGTGAGTGGAGAGAGGATTAAGCACAGGTTAAAGAGATGTGTATTGTCTCCAGCCAGGACAGTTAGCAAGATCAACCGGGAACTTGGGTTCATGTCACACTATCTGTAACCCCCATGACTTGCCTGGGCTTGCAAAATCTCACTAACTGTCCTGGCTGGAGACAATACACATCTCTTCAACCTATGCTTAACCCTCTCTCCACACACATTGTCTGTAGCTTTAAGACTTTTTGGTTGGCACCGACCGCAGACGACCAGCAGGGGTCATCATCATCAACCATCTCAGCTGCCTGCAGTTGCACTCAAGATTCAACAGTGGCGTCAATCATCCTGGACCAGGCCAAGCCTCACAGACTCGACAAGTCCATGATGGGCATAGAGGTAAACGGACGCCTAATACATTGTCTGTTTGACAGCGGGAGCGCGGAGAGGTTCATTCATCCTGACACCGTGAAACGGTGCGGTCTCTGAGTACAGACTGTCAGACAGACAATTTCTATGGCGTCGAGGTCCCGATCTGTTACCGTTCTTGGGAGCTGCGTGGTAAACCTAACGGTGTGGGGCACAGTTTATGAGAACTTCAGGCTCCTCGTGTTACCGCACCTTTGCGCTCCGGTACTCCTGGGACTAGACTTTATGGTCCACCTGAGGAGTGTGACCCTGCAGTACGATGGGCCACTCCCTCCACTTTCAGTGGGAGAACAGCAGCCTCCAAATTGCCCTGCGCGCTCCACGTGCAGTCTCTCGACACTCAGAATCACCCCGCCATCCTTATTTGAGAATCTCGTGCCCAGCTGCAAGCCCATCGCAATTAAGAGCAGGCGTTACAGCGCTGAGGATCGGATCTTTATTCGATCTGAGATTCAGCGGCTCCTCAGGGAAGGGATCATTCAACCTAGCACTAGCCCATGGAGAGCACAAGTTGTGGTGGTTAAAACTGGAGACAAGCCCCGGATGGTCATAGACTATAGTCAGACCATTAATAGATACACGCAGCTGGACGCGTACCCTCTCCCGTGCATATCTGACATGGTCAACCAGATTGCGCAGTACCGGGTGTTCTCCACCATCGACTTGAAGTCAGCTTATCACCAGCTCCCCATTCGCACAGAGGACCGAAAATATACGGCCTTTGAGGTGGATGGTCGTCTCTACCACTTCTTAAGGGTCCCCTTTGGCGTCACGAATGGGGTCTCGGTCTTCCAGCGTGCAATGGACCGAATGGTGGACCAAAACGGGCTACGGGCTACCTTCCCGTACCTGGGCAACGTCACTATCTGCGGCCATGACCAGCAGGACCATGATGCCAACCTCCTAAAGTTTTTACGCACTGCGTCTCGCCTGAATCTGACCTATAACAGGGAGAAGTGTGTATTCAGCAAGCGCCGCCTAGCAATTCTCGGATACGTGGTGGAAAACGGGGTCCTTGGCCCTGATCCAGACCGTATGCGTCCCCTCCTTGAACTTCCCCTACCCACTAGCATCAAAGCACTGAGAAGATGCTTAGGCTTCTTTTCGTATTACGCACAGTGGGTTCCCAATTATGCGGACAAAGCCCATCTGCTCATAAAGTCTACCCCTTTTCCCCTGGCAGCAGAGGCTCGCTTAGCCTTTGAAGGGATAAAATCTGACATCGCGAAAGCCACGATGCACGCTGTCGATGCGTCCATCCCCTTCCAGGTGGAGAGTGATGCATCTGATTTCGCCCTGGCCGCCACACTTAACCAGGCGGGCAGGCCCGTCGCCTTTTTCTCTCGCCCCTCCAAGGCCCTGAAATTCGGCACTCCGCTGTGGAGAAAGAGGCTCAGGCCATTGTGGAGGCCGTACGGCATTGGCGCCATTACTTGGCTGGAAAACGATTCACCCTGCTCACGGACCAGCGCTCCATGGCGTTCATGTTCAACAACACGTTAAGGGATAAGATCAAAAATGATAAAATCTTGAGGTGGAGAATCGAACTCTCCACCTACAACTATGATATCATGTACCGTCCGGGGAAGCTCAATGAGCCCTCAGATGCCCTGTCGCGTGGAACATGTGCCAGTGTGCTGGAGGGCCGGCTACAGGCCCTCCACAATGATCTCTGCCATCCGGGGATCACTCGGCTCTTCCATTTGTAAAGGCCCGGAATCTACCCTACTCAGTAGAGGATGTCAGGCCGATAACTCGAAGCTGCCAGGTATGTGCTGAATGCAAGCCGCACTTCTACCGACCTGACAGGGCACACCTCATTAAAGCCACTCGCCCTTTTGAAAGACTGAGTGTTGATTTCAAGGGCCCCCTTCCTTCGACAGATTGGAATGTGTACTTCCTCAACGTGATTGACGAGTACTCCCGATTCCCTTTTGCCAGTCCCTGTTCAGACATGACCGCTGCCACGGTTATCAAAGCATTGCGGGATCTGTTCACCCTGTTTGGTTACCCCAGTTATATCCACAGTGATAGGGGTTCATCGTTTATGAGTGACGACTTGAGGCAATACCTGCTCTCAAAAGGGATTGCCTCAAGTAGGACTACGAGTTACAACCCCAGGGGTAACAGGCAGGTCGAAAGAGAAAACGCTACAGTCTGGAAGGCTGTCTTACTGGCGTTGAGGTCTAAGGGTCTTCCAGTCTCCCGTTGGCAAGAGGTACTTTCTGATGCGCTCCATTCAATCCGGTCCCTCCTGTGTACGGCAACCAACGCTACCCCACATGAGCGGATGTTTACCTTCCCCAGGAAGCCTTCCTCTGGGACCTCACTGCCGTCTTGGTTGACGTACTCAGGACCTGTCCTCCTGCGGCGGCATGTTAGGACCCGCAAGTCCGACCCTTTGGTTGAACATGTCCATCTGCTCCACGCCAACCCTCAATATGCCTATGTAGCATATCCTGACGGGCGAGAGGACACGGTCTCTATTTGAGATCTGGTGCCTGCAGGGGACCTGGAAACCCCCGTCGCTCCCGCACCCCTGGTTAGGGACCCCGTGCCCTTTATCTCCCCTCCTGACACGGCGCGGGCAGTATCAGGACCACCACTTAATCCTCTTACTCCCGTGTACAGCTTGCCTGAGTCCAGGAGATTGTCGCCACCTCGGGGCGTTCCTGAGTCCAGGAGATTGTCGCCACCTCGTGGTCCACCCGTCCGTGAGGAACTGGAGGAGTCACTGGACACCGCCTTGGAGAGAGGGTCATCACGGTCACCAGAACCGGTGCTACCGCCAGTGTTGAAGAGGTCGCAGAGACGGTGCGGCCCTCCGATACGACTGAACTTGTGAATATATAGACAGTTCGTACTGTTTTTTTGCCCCACCGGCCTTTGTTTTTAAAGGAGGGGTGAATGTGGTGAACCATAGATGGTTACCACTATGGGTACTTGTACATATGTTACTGTTGTCACTGTTGGGGTTAGGGGTGTTCTACCTGTTGGTATTGTTCTGTGGTACACTCTGGTTGGCTCCGCCTACCTGTAGGAGTATAAAGGTCACTGCACTGCCTGGTGACCCTTTAGTCTGGGATTGTATTGTTATACAGTATGCTCCATTCTTGTTACTACTAAAAACCTTTATTTCCCGGGTACGATCCAGCCTCCCGAGTGATTTAATCGCGCATCAATGTGTGACATGTTTTTGCTCAATTTGGTATACTCCATGGGCAGACAAACAATACACAATTGTCTTGACTCTCAATTGAAGGATGCCCAGTGCGACCAAACTCTGCTCCTGCAAAAGGTGGAAAGCGGGGGAGGGGGGCGGCGGGGGGGGCGGGGTGTGGGGCTACACAGATTTGTTTTACTATCCCATCGTGATAATCAATCTCTTTTTTTCTGAGGGTGTTCCAGAGCTACAACTCAGCTATAATTGGAAAGCCCTTCATCTCTAGCTTAGTAATTCTGATCTCAAACTACTGGTTTCACTCTGGTTCCCTGACCTTCACTCCTGATACTGCTTTGAAGCTGCAGATAATTAAAGCAAACTCAAAATACTATTTTGGCTGCTCATCTCTACTATATTTTCATGAACTCCATACCCCCCATTTCATCTCTTGAGGGAAGGTTTTCAAGCTTAATTTAACCGAGTGTTGCTTTCTTCATGTTGCTAATAATTTCCCATGTCCTCCTTGTTTGTTCAAAGCATTTCCATATTGTGTCTTGGATCTAAGTTTCAGGGTTAAGTGCTGTTATATCTGGAATGTTCTGGAAGAAGGAATAATTGCAGCATGTGGCCTATGTAAATGCTGAGAATTGAGTTCTATAAAGCTTTAGTTACAAAGTGTATTTTTTTCTGTGTCCCTTAGCCCACACCAGGAAGTGCAACAGATATTTAAAGCTAAGTACCCAATGGATTCAGAGATGACAAAAATAAAGGTATAAATCAAAACTGAATTGTACTGCAAAGTGATGTCAAACCTTGCCTCCATAATGTAATGCACTAATATATATAAATATCAGCATTAATTCATTGCGAGCACTCGGAATCAAATAATTGTGGATTCAAGCCTCACTCCAGAGACTGAGCATACAATATAGGCAGAGACTGTCAGAGGGGAATGCTGAGGGAGTACTGCATTGTCAGAGAGTCAATATTGCACAAGCACTGCACTGTTGGAGGGTCAGTACTGAGAGAGCACTGCACTTTCAGAGGGTCAGTACTGAGGGTGCATCTTGCTGTTGGAGGATCAGTATTGGACGAGTGCAGCAGTCAGAGGGACTGCAAGCCCTGTACTGTCAGAGGGGGAGTGCTGCACTGTTGATGGAGCAATGCAAGGGGCGGTCTACAGTCAAAAGGACTGTCCTTTGGGAGTAGAGGCAATACTGAGAGAGTGTTGCACTGTCAGGGTGGCAGAACTGAGGGAGTGCTGCACTGTCAGATGGTCAGTACTGAGGGAGCACTGCACTGTCAGATGGTCAGTACTGAGGGAGTGCTGCACTGTCAGATGGTCAGTACTGAGGGAGTGCTTCACTGTCAGATGGTCAGTACTAAGGGAGTGCTGCACTGTCAGATGGTCAGTACGGAGGGAGTGCCTTACTCTAAGAGTCAGTCATCCGAGAGCGCTGTTTTGATAGATGGGCAGTTCTGAGGGAGTGCTGCACTTTCAGAGTAGCTTTGCTGAGAGTGTTACTGCAGTTTGGGAGGGGCAGTGCTAAGGGAGCAATAATAGGAAGTGCTTCACTGTTGGGGGGAAATACTGAGGGAGCATTGCACTGTTGAGGTTCAGTGCTGAGGAAACTTAGCGCTGTCGGAGGGGCAGTGCTGAGGAAGCTTAGCGCTGTCGGAGCGGCAGTGCTGAGGGAGTGCTATCGGAGGAGCAGTACTGAGGGAGTGCTGTCGGAGGGGCAGTACTGAGGGAGCGCTGTCGGAGGGGCAGTGCTGTCGGAGGGGCAGCGCTGTCGGAGGGGCAGTACTGAGGGAGCGCTGTCGGAGGGGCAATACTGAGGGAGCGCTGTCGGAGGGGCAGTACTGAGGGAGTGCTGTCGGAGCGGCAGTACTGAGGGAGTGGTGTCGGAGGGGCAGTACTGAGGGAGCGCTGTCGGAGGGGCAGTACTGAGGAAGCTTAGTGCTGTCGGAGCGGCAGTGCTGAGGGAGTGCTATCGGAGGGGCAGTACTGAGGGAGCGCTGTCGGAGGGGCAGTACTGAGGAAGCTTAGTGCTGTCGGAGCGGCAGTACTGAGGGAGTGCTGTCGGAGGGGCAGTACTGAGGGAGCGCTGTCGGAGGGGCAGTACTGAGGGAGCGCTGTCGGAGGGGCAGTACCGAGGGAGCGCTGTCGGAGGGGCAGTACTGAGGGAGTGCTGTCGGAGGGGCAGTACTGAGGGAGCGCTGTCGGAGGGGCAGTACTGAGGAAGCTTAGTGCTGTCGGAGCGGCAGTGCTGAGGGAGTGCTATCGGAGGGGCAGTACTGAGGGAGTGCTGTCGGAGGGGCAGTACTGAGGGAGTGCTGTCGGAGGGGCAGTACTGAGGAAGCTTAGTGCTGTCGAAACGGCAGTGCTGAGGGAGTGCTATCGGAGGGGCAGTGCTGAGGGAGTGCTGTCGGAGGGGCAGTACTGAGGGAGTGCTGTCGGAGGGGCAGTACTGAGGAAGCTTAGTGCTGTCGGAGCGGCAGTACTGAGGGAGTGCTGTCGGAGGGGCAGTACTGAGGGAGCGCTGTCGGAGGGGCAGTACTGAGGGAGCGCTGTCGGAGGGGCAGCGCTGAGGGAGGGGCAGCGCTGTCGGAGGGGCAGTACTGAGGGAGTGCTGTCGGAGGGGCAGTACTGAGGGAGTGCTGTCGGAGGGGCAGTACTGAGGGAGTGCTGTCGGAGGGGCAGTACTGAGGGAGCGCTGTCGGAGGGGCAGTACTGAGGAAGCTTAGTGCTGTCGGAGCGGCAGTACTGAGGGAGCGCTGTCGGAGGGGCAGTACTGAGGGAGCGCTGTCGGAGGGGCAGCGCTGAGGGAGGGGCAGCACTGTCGGAGGGGCAGTACTGAGGGAGTGCTGTTGGAGGGGCAGTATTGAGGGAGTGCTGTCGGAGGGGCAGTACTGAGGGAGTGCTGTCGGAGGGGCAGTACTGAGGAAGCTTAGTGCTGTCGGAGGGGCAGTACTGAGGGAGCGCTGTCGGAGGGGCAGTACTGAGGGAGCGCTGTCGGAGGGGCAGTACTGAGGGAGCGCTGTCGGAGGGGCAGTGCTGAGGGAGCGCTGTCGGAGGGGCAGCGCTGAGGGAGGGGCAGCGCTGTCGGAGGGGCAGTACTGAGGGAGTGCTGTCGGAGGGGCAGTACTGAGGGAGCGCTGTCGGAGGGGCAGTACTGAGGAAGCTTAGTGCTGTCGGAGGGGCAGTGCTGAGGGAGTGCTATCGGAGGGGCAGTACTGAGGAAGCTTAGTGCTGTCGGAGGGGCAGTGCTGAGGGAGCGCTGTCGGAGGGGCAGTACTGAGGAAGCTTAGTGCTGTCGGAGGGGCAGTACTGAGGGAGCGCTGTCGGAGGGGCAGTACTGAGGAAGCTTAGTGCTGTCGGAGGGGCAGTGCTGAGGGAGCGCTGTCGGAGGGGCAGTGCTGAGGGAGCGCTGTCGGAGGGGCAGTACTGAGGGAGCGCTGTCGGAGGGGCAGTGCTGAGGGAGCGCTGTCGGAGGGGCAGCGCTGAGGGAGGGGCAGCGCTGTCGGAGGGGCAGTACTGAGGGAGTGCTGTCGGAGGGGCAGTACTGAGGGAGCGCTGTCGGAGGGGCAGTACTGAGGAAGCTTACTGCTGTCGGAGGGGCAGTACTGAGGGAGCGCTGTCGGAGGGGCAGTACTGAGGGAGCGCTGTCGGAGGGGCAGTACTGAGGGAGCGCTGTCGGAGGGGCAGTACTGAGGGAGTGCTGTCGGAGAGGCAGTACTGAGGGAGTGCTGTCGGAGGGGCAGTACTGAGGAAGCTTAGTGCTGTCGGAGGGGCAGTGCTGAGGGAGCGCTGTCGGAGGGGCAGTACTGAGGAAGCTTAGTGCTGTCGGAGGGGCAGTACTGAGGGAGCGCTGTCGGAGGGGCAGTACTGAGGAAGCTTAGTGCTGTCGGAGGGGCAGTACTGAGGGAGTGCTGTCGGAGGGGCAGTACTGAGGAAGCTTAGTGCTGTCGGAGGGGCAGTGCTGAGGGAGCGCTGTCGGAGGGGCAGCGCTGAGGGAGGGGCAGCGCTGTCGGAGGGGCAGTACTGAGGGAGCGCTGTCGGAGGGGCAGTACTGAGGGAGTGCTGTCGGAGGGGCAGTACTGAGGGAGTGCTGTCGGAGGGGCAGTACTGAGGAAGCTTAGTGCTGTCGGAGGGGCAGCGCTGAGGAAGCTTAGTGCTGTCGGAGCGGCAGTACTGAGGGAGCGCTGTCGGAGGGGCAGTACTGAGGGAGCGCTGTCGGAGGGGCAGTACTGAGGGAGTGCTATCGGAGGGGCAGTACTGAGGGAGTGCTGTCGGAGGGGCAGTACTGAGGGAGTGCTGTCGGAGAGGCAGTACTGAGGAAGCTTAGTGCTGTCGGAGCGGCAGTACTGAGGGAGCGCTGTCGGAGGGGCAGTACTGAGGGAGCGCTGTCGGAGGGGCAGTACTGAGGGAGTGCTGTCGGAGGGGCAGTACTGAGGGAGTGCTGTCGGAGGGGCAGTACTGAGGGAGTGCTGTCGGAGGGGCAGTACTGAGGGAGCGCTGTCGGAGGGGCAGTACTGAGGGAGCGCTGTCGGAGGGGCAGCGCTGAGGGAGGGGCAGCGTTGTCGGAGGGGCAGTACTGAGGGAGCGCTGTCGGAGGGGCAGTACTGAGGGAGCGCTGTCGGAGGGGCAGTACTGAGGGAGCGCTGTCGGAGGGGCAGTACTGAGGGAGCGCTGTCGGAGGGGCAGTACTGAGGGAGCGCTGTCGGAGGGGCAGTACTGAGGAAGCTTAGTGCTGTCGGAGGGGCAGTACTGAGGGAGCGCTGTCGGAGGGGCAGCGCTGAGGGAGGGGCAGCGCTGTCGGAGGGGCAGTACTGAGAGAGCGCTGTCGGAGGGGCAGTACTGAGGGAGCGCTGTCGGAGGGGCAGTACTGAGGGAGTGTTGTCGGAGGGGCAGTACTGAGGGAGTGCTGTCGGAGGGGCAGTACTGAGGGAGCGCTGTCGGAGGGGCAGTACTGAGGAAGCTTAGTGCTGTCGGAGCGGCAGTACTGAGGGAGCGCTGTCGGAGGGGCAGTACTGAGGGAGCGCTGTCGGAGGGGTAGTACTGAGGAAGCTTAGTGCTGTCGGAGGGGCAGCGCTGAGGGAGGGGCAGCGTTGTCGGAGGGGCAGTACTGAGGGAGCGCTGTCGGAGGGGCAGCGCTGTCGGAGGGGCAGTACTGAGGGAGCGCTGTCGGAGGGGCAGCGCTGTCAGAGGGGCAGCGCTGTCGGAGGGGCAGCGCTGTCGGAGGGGCAGCGCTGTCGGAGGGGCAGCGCTGTCGGAGGGGCAGCGCTGAGGGAGCGCTGTCGGAGGGGCAGTGCTGAGGGGGGGCAGTGCTGAGGGAGCGCTGTTGGAGGGGCAATGCGGAGGGGGGCTGCGCTGTCGGGGGGTCGTGCCATCGACGGGGCAGCCTGGGGGGGGTTCGTCATCAGCGGGGTAGTTTGGGGGGGCGGGGGGGGGGCTGAGGGCGCACCATCGACGGGGCAGTCCAGAAGGGGGGGGGGTGGGGGTGGGGCCACCCCGTTGGCGGGGCAGCGCATGTTCCATTCTTTAGCCTTGATGGGACAAAATTCTAGGCTAATGCTCTGGGACTGCATTATCAATGGTGCTGCCTTTTAATTGAGATGTGAAGCCAAGGCCCCTTCTAACCTTTGAGATAAGCATGATACATTCCACAAAGAGCAGCGAAGGCATCCCTGGTATTCTGACTGATATTTATCGTTCAATCAACATCCGAGTAAAACATTGTCAGGTCGTTATCACATTGCTGTTTGTGGGAGCTTGCTATGTGCAGATTTGCTGCAGCATTTCCTACATTATAATCGTAATAACACTTCAAAAGGTTCCAAATTGCCAAAGATACCAAAAGGCATGTCCGATTCAGTCAGCCTCGAGACCAGTGTGTGTATGGTTATTCTAGACTTCAAGGTATTTGTTTATTTATCTTTTTATGAAGTATTTAAATGCGCACTTGCAAAACAGTCCTGGAACCTGCTAGTGTTGTGAAGGAGCAGTCTTCACTGCGATGATTAGCAAGTTCGAGGTCCTTGCAGCTTGTATGGGCAAGATCGAGACTGCAGTGTGAATTGGCAGGCTGACAATGGCACCATGATACTGTTATGATGCGGAGGTTGACCCTCTTTTGACAAGTAACGTCGAATCCCCCAAAGAGGGTTACCTCACCTCGTAATCTGTTAAGGGTGTGGGAAGTTGTGAACTGTTCTTCAGTAACATTGAGTGGTTAACTAACAGAAATACCCGATACACTTTAAATGAACACTTAACAATTTATTTAACTAACAGGGAACTTTGACTAAACAAGTAACATACTGAATAAAATAAGATTCTGATGGAATGCTGCTCAAATAAATACAGTACTCATTCATTAACCAAAAAATATAATAATAGAATTCAGTCACTCTCAAAATATACAACCAGGTTTTGTGACTTTTGGAAACTTTTGGAGTTCTTCTGTTTATCCCTCTGTCTGTAAGTTCTTTCTGATTTGGTACTTTTCGCTGGTTAGCTGATGCATTCTCTTAAGAGATATCTGAAGCTGGCAGCAAGGAACAGATCAGATGCTCGAGGAGTATAAAAAGTGCAAGAAGCTACTTAAGAGGGAAATCAGGAGGGCTAAAAGAAGACATGAGGTTGCTTTGGCAGACAGAGTGAAGGAAAATCCAAAGAGCTCCTATAGGTATGTTAGGAGCAAAAGGATAGTGAGGGATAAAATTGGTCCTCTTGAAGACCAGAGTGGTAGACTGTGTATGGAACCAAAAGAGATGGGGGAGATACTAAATGGGTTTTTTGCATCCGTATTTACTGAGGAAACGAGCATGGAGTCTACAGAAATAGGGCAAACAGGTAGGGAGGTCATGGAACCTTTACAGATTAAAGGGGAGGAGGTGCTCGCTGTCTTGAGGCAAATCAGAGTGGATAAATCCCCAGGACCGGACAGGGTATTCCCATGGACCTTGAGGGAAGCTAGTGTTGAACTTGCAGGGGCCCTGGCAGACATATTTAAAATGTCAGTATTCACGGGGGAGGTGCCGGATGATTGGAGGGTGGCTCATGTTGTTCCGTTGTTTAAAAAAGGTTCCAAAAGAAATCCGGGAAATTATAGGCCGGTAAGTTTGACGTCGGTGGTGGGCAAGTTATTGGAAGGTGTGATAAGGGATAGGATCTACAAATATTTGGATAGACAGGGACTTATTAGGGAGAGTCAACATGGCTTTGTGCGTGGTAGGTCATGTTTGACCAATCTATTAGAGTTTTTCGCGGAGGTTACCAGGAAAGTGGATGAAGAGAAGGCAGTGGATGTTGTCTACCTGGATTTCAGCAAGGCCTTTGACAAGGTCCCTCATAGGAGGTTAGTTAGGAAAGTTCAGTCGCTAGGTATACATGGGGAGGTAGTAAATTGGATTAGACACTGGCTCAATGGAAGAAGCCAGAGAGTGGTTGTGGAGGATTGCTTCTCTGAGTGGAGGCCTGTGACTAGTGGTGTGCCGCAGGGATCGGTGTTGGGTCCATTGTTGTTTGTCATCTATATCAATGATCTGGATGATAATGTGGTAAATTGGATCAGCAAGTTTGCTGGTGATACAAAGATTGGAGGTGTAGTGGACAGTGAGGAAGGTTTTCAAAGCTTGCAGAGGGATTTGGACCAACTAGAAAAGTGGGCTGAAAAATGGCAAATGGAATTTAACGCAGACAAGTGTGAGATATTGCACATTGGAAGGACAAACCAAAGAAGAACGTACAGGGTAAATGGTAGGACTCTGAAGAGTGCAGTTGAACAGAGGGATCTGGGAATACAGGTACAGAATTTCCTAAAAGTGACGTCACAGGTGGATAGGGTCGTAAAGAGTGCCTTTGGTACATTGGCCTTTATAAATTGGAGTATCGAGTATAAAAGTTGGAATGTTATGGTAAGGTTATATAAGGTATTGGTGAGGCCGAATTTGGAGTATTGTGTACAGTTTTGGTCACCTAGTTACAGGAAGGATGTAAATAAGGTTGAAAGAGTGCAGAGAAGGTTCACAAGGATGTTGCCGGGACTTGAGAAGCTGAGTTACAGAGAGAGATTGAATACGTTGGGACTTTATTCCCTGGAGCGTAGAAGATTGAGGGGAGATTTGATAGAGGTGTATAAGATTTTGATGGGTATAGATAGAGTGAATGCAAGCAGGCTTTTTCCGCTGAGGCTCGGGGAGAAAAAAACCAGAGGGCATGGGTTAAGGGTGAAAGGAGAAAAGTTTAAAGGGAATATTAGGGGGGGCTTCTTCACACAGAGAGTGGTGGGAGTGTGGAATGAGCTGACGGATAAAGTGGTAAATGCGGGGTCACTTTTAACATTTAAGAAAAACTTGGACGGGTTCATGGATGAGAGGGGTGTGGAAGGATATGGTCCAAGTGCAGGTCAGTGGGACTAGGCAAAAAATGGTTCGGCACAGACAAGAAGGGCCAAAAGGCCTGTTTCTGAGCTGTAATTTTCTACGGTTCTATGGTTCTCGGGTGGAGAGCTGCTCGCTCCTTCTCAAGACTTGAGAGGTGGCATTTGCTAACTCCTGTTTTTCACCCTTACTCTCTTTTATACCTGTGATGACTTATCAATTTTCCTACAATAGGATTGGTCTGATTTTGTCAACACCATCAAATTAAAATATTATAGGTTCCTGGTAGCTGAGTGCCTGCTTTAAATTGATTGGACTAAATTTTCAAAAAACAGGTTGTCTTGTCAAGACTACTGCTTGACTTTTTGATACAAATGTTTCAGCTTGGATTCTGGTGTACTTTGCCTTTTAAACCTCCAAGCACTGAAACAAAACACCAGCTTCTAAAGAGAACATGCAATGTTTTTTTCCCCTCTAGCATTTTTACAATTTTTTACATCTTTAACAACATCAAATTCCAACTTCACAAACAGTACCGGAAGCCATTTACATCGGAGGAATTGAAAGAAATGTAAGTAGTGGGGACACTATAGTCACTCGGGGATAGACAGTTCTCTGCAGCCGAAAACGAACATCATGAAGGTTGTGTTGTGAAGGATTCAGGACATCTGCTCAGGATGGAAGAGGAGTTGGAGAGGTGCAGGGTGGAATCCAGAATAGTTTACAAGAAGTGTGTTCCAATTCATGTGGAAAGTGGAGGCTGTACCTTCACTGAGACCATCTACATCCGAACCATGTTTGTACCCTGTGTTCTACAGAACTACAAAGCTAGGGAAGTAGAGGAGGTTTTAAACTAAGTACTGGGGGCAAGTGATCAAATTTGAAAAGATGTGGTAAATCAAAGAATAGAGATAAGGCGAGGGAGAAAGGTATTAATATGGTAAATGAGTCACAGACTGACAAGAAGGGACAAAGAGTACAAATCTAAGAGTAAATCAGCAAGTAAGGCTAGAGGTTACAAAAATAATAAAAGGACAAAACTAAAGGCTCTGTATCTGAATGCACATTGCATTCAAAACAAAACAGATGAACTGATAGCGCGAGTAGAAATAAATAAGCACAATCTGACAGACATTACGGAGACCCGGCTTGCAGGATAATTTAGATTGGGACCTGAACATTGGAATTTGTTAATGTCATCAATAATGACATTTAGGAAGGGTGGGAAGGTAGAAAAAGGTGGAGGGATGGCTCTGTCAATTAATGATGGTATTAGCACAATAGAGAGGGATGATCAAAGTTCAGGAAACTAGGATCCTGAAGCAGTTTGAGTAGAGAAGACAAATTATAAAGTTCAAGCCAATTGAACAGGTAAGAAGTCACTTGTTGGACTGGCATACAGGCCCCCTGACAGTAAACACATGGTAGGTTGGGATATAAAGCAAGGAGTAATAGAGCCTGTCAGAAATTAGCAATAACTGTGGGAGATTTTAATTCTAAATATGGACTGGAAAAATCAGATGGGCAAAGGTAGTCTAGATGAGGAATTTGTAGAATGTTTTCAGGATAGTTCTGGCACTAAGAGCAGGTTACTCTCGAGCTGGGATTGTGCAATGAGATGGGATTAATTTATGACCTCACTGTGAAGGTACCCCTCTGTAACAGCAATCATAATATGATTGAATTTTCCATTCCATTTGAGGAGAGAAGAGTGGTATTTTGTGTTATGTATGTTGGGGCATAGCCTCTTTAAGAGCATGGGTCAGGTAACCCTGGGTGTCGGATGACCTGCCCAGGAACCGCCCTGGAAGAGCAGTTGTAATTTGGAGTGTGAAGTGAGTAAGACCTGTGATAAATACCTGTGTTCCTTGATGCCTGTCTGTGGAGTGAGGAGTTCTTGAGGACATCCCTCACTAGTAAAGAATCTTAACACTGGCGACGAAGGTTTGAGTGACTGGTAGCTCGTAAGGTGAAGGATCGAGACCTTTATCGTGGACCGTCTGCTGAGATTCCCAGTGCTGAATGAAAGAAAACCCCCAGAGGACGGATAGGACCATGGGGGTAACAGGGTGTCATGGGAAACAGCAAATTGGACAGACCCTGGTGTCATCAATGGTTGCAAGTCTCCACAGCTGTTGCTGGCATCGATAGTTGCAAGGCGATCAGAGGAAAACTCGGTCACCAGGTGACAGGGAATACCGAGTGCTCTGGGAGAAGTGAGTGCAGGAGCTAACGTGGGGAAAAACAGACTTTGGGCCTAGGTTCAGGGGTTGGAAAACCCCTGCCGCCAGCAAAGAGAAATGGTGGGAAAATTTGATACAATCGGCACGTTTGACGAAGAAGCTGAGTCATGGACAGTCTACATCAAACAGTTCAGTATTTTTGTGACAGCGAATTGGGTGGCGGACAACTTCATTGTGTCAGTTTTAGCACGGTTGGAAGTAAAACATTCAGCATCCTGGAGAGTTTGCTGCAGCCGGAGAAACTGATTGAGAAGCTGTTCCATGAGTTGTGTGCGGTATTGGAGGGCCACTTCGCGCCAAAACCATTGCTGATCATGGAGCGTTTCCATTTTTACAAGTGGGACCAGATGGAGCACGAGACCATCACCAAATCTGCGGCTCCCCTCAAAAGCCTCGCGGAACATTGTGACTTTGGGGTTTTCTTGCAGGATGTGCTATGGGATCAACTTGTGTGTGGTCTCCAACAGGAAGCAATACAACGAAGACTATTGGCAGAGCCACAGCTGGAGTTTAAGAAGGCTTTTGAGATCATGGTCTCCATGAAACGCGCTGCCAGGGAGGCAGCGCAGTTGGGCATGAGTGGGAGGGTGCACAAGTTGGTAGAGATGCTCAAGCATTAGTCACGGTCCGAGGAATGCCGCCATTGTGACAGTGGGAGCACCAGCTCACATGAAGTCCAGTTGCTGAACGAGGGGAGATCATTGCTGGAACTGTTAGAAGACGGGCCACATTGCCCGAAACTGCAGAGCAGCAGTGCCCCAGGAGAGCGCGACGCTGAAGTGATCAGGGTCCAAACCCAGGAAGTGGCAAGAGGCCAATGTAGATGACAATAAGGTGTCCATGGGGTCTGCGGATGAAACGGAGCAGACTGAGAAGATGTGAGGTGAAGCAGATAGGCTCTGCGCAATGACCAAAGTCGAAGGGAAACTAGTTAAAATGGGGGCGGCAGTGTGGTTGATCCCAGAGTCAATATGTAAGGAAACGTTGAATCATCTTCGCCTGAAGCTAGCGAACACCATTCTGAGGATATCAATGAAACAGTTGGTTCCTCTCAAGGGTTATGTCTTGGCAGCTGGGGGACCTATGTGCGCATCTACCTTTGTAAGGGTGATTAACCCTATTGGTGAAATGAAAGGAGTGAAAGTGAGCCTATGGCTGAAGCCGGATGCATGCCCAAAGAACGTGAAGGCACATTCATTGCCGTACGCAATTAGACGCAAGGTGGAGGCCAAACTCGAAAGATTAGTAGATTTGGGGGTATTAGAACCAGTGGCCACAAGTGAGTGGGCCACGCCCAATGTCCCAATGTCATGAAGACCGATGGCTCAGTGAGGCTATATGGGGATTTTAAAGTCACAGTGACCCTAACCTATCTGTGGATCAGTAACCATTGCCCCCCACCTGTTTAGTGGCCTTGCTCGCAGTCAGAAATTTAACAAAATGGACCTCTCCCAAACAGGTGGGGATGTCATAGAGTCAGAGAGATATACAGCACAGAAACAGACTCTTTGGCCCAACGCGTCCATGCCGACCAGGTTTCCTAAACTGAACCAGTCCCATTTGCTCGCGTTTGGCCCCTATCTCTCTAAGCCTTTCCCGTCCATGTACCTGTCCAAATGTCTTTTAAATGTTGTAATTGTACTTGCCTCAACCACCTCCTCTGGCAGCTCATTCCATATACAAACCACCCTCTGTGGAAAAAACTTCCCCTCAGGTCCCTTTTAAATCTTTCCCCCCTCACCTTAAATCTATGCCATCTAGTTTTGGACTCCCCTACTCTGGTGAAAAGATCTTGGCTATTCACATTATCCCCTCATCCTCTTATGCTCCAGGCACAAAAGTCCCAGACTATACAGCCTCTACTTATAATTCAAACCTTCTAGTCCCGGTAACATACTTGTAAATCTTTTTTGCACCCTTTCCAGTCTAATAACATCCTTCTTTTCAGCTCGCTGAAGACTCTCAGCCACCGTTAACCATCGTCAGTCAAAAAGGGTTATTTAATTATAAATGACTGCCTTTTGGGATCACGCCGGCCCTGGCCATTTTTCAAAGATCAATGGATCAGATTTTGAGTTGTCACCCCAGAGATCTAATGTAACTTAAATGACATCCTGGTCACGAGTTCCACAGATGAGGAATATTTGCGTAACTTAGAAGAGACGTTGGTGACAGCAGTGAAAGGACTGCATCATTTATTGATGAAGCGACAGGTGTGACAGTGGGAGCCAGAGTGTGAGAAGGCTTACCAAGCAGCAAAGAAAGCATTGAAGGAGTCCGGGGTCCTAGTACATTTTAACTCCAAGTTACCTCTTTGAGCTAGCCTGTTATGCATCACTGTATGGCGTAGGACCAATGCTATCCCATCTGATGCTGAATGGAGAAGCGAGGCCCATTGCAATCGCATCTAGGTCCCTCTTGAAAGCGGAAAAGAACGACGCACAAATAGATTCAGAGGCACTGGGCATCATTTTCGGCATTTCCAAGTTTCACTGCTACTTGAATGCAGGAAGTTTATTTTACTGATGTACTACAGACCGCTGATCAAGATTTTGGGACCTCACTCGGGGATTCCAGCTATAGCCGTAGCTTGATTGCAGAGGTGGGCATTGATATTATCGGGGCACTCATATGAAATCTGCTATTGACAGTCAGATCAAAATGCAAATGCAGATGCGTTGTCCAGGCTGCTGTTGCCTTGTCACAGAGGTCCTGAGAGAGGTTATCCAGATCATGTACTTTTCACAAGATAAAGTACCAATTACAGCTGCTAAGGTGAAACAAGCTACAAGAAAGGATCCCATACTGAGTCAAGTAGTCGACCTGGTCCACAAGGGGCAGACCAGCTGACTGAAGGATCCAGAACTGAGACCATATCTAAGCCGGCAGTGGGAATTGTCGATGCAGGATGGTTGCTTGTTGTGGGGCATGTGGATCTTCATTCCCCAGTCCTTGAGGAGGAAGGTGTTGGAGCAATTGCACCAAGGACACTAGGGGTGGTGTGGATGAAAGAAGTGGCCTACAGTTATGTCTGATGATCAAATCGATGCCAGCATTGAGGAGAAGGCAGGCTCTTACGTACCGTGCACCAAAATTCAGAAGGCATTACCCACATCGCCATTGCACCCATGGAAATGGCCAAAGGGGCCTTGGGAAATGTGTCCACATAGATTTTGCAGGGCCAGTAAAAGGCCAGATGCTGGTGGTGGCCATCAACGCACACTCAAACTGGCCGGAAGTGATATGTTCGAAGTCAATGACCACAGGAGTGACCTTAACAAGTGCGATGACATGTCTGCTAGGTTTGGATGTCCAGACCAGGTTGTAAGTGACAACGGACCACAGTTCGTGTTGGGTACTTTGACGAGTACATGGAGCTGAATGGCACTCGCCATGTAAAGCCTGCACAGACGAATGGGTTAGCGGAGCATTTTGTAATCTATTAAACACTCCTTGAAGTTTTCACAAGGGGGAGGGATCATTGATGTGAAGATTAAATCAGTTCTTAAGTGTATACAGGAACACTCCCCATACAACAACTAAATGCTCCACGGTGGCATTGATGTTTGGGAGACAGTTGTGTATATTTGACCTACTGAGGCCTGATGGAACAAGGCGAGTAATGGAGAGGAACCAGGAGGCGCAGATGGACCATTGAGCTGAACATACAAAGCTGAGGGTGTTTCAGAAGGGCGAGTTGGTACTTGCCAGGAACTACTCTTTGGGGGAGAAGTGGGCACTAGCTGCGATTGTAGCCAAAAAGAGTCATTGTCCTATAAGATGGAAACTCGGGACGAGTTAGTTTGGCGTTGGCATGCAGACCAACTGCTGGTGGCCCCACATCAGGGGATGGGGGGCCCATCAACAACTTGGGAAGCATTCTGGATGGTCCCAGCAGAGGTTCCAGGAGAGCGAGGCATGGAATCAATAGCTCCTCCTTCTGCAGAGGAAACTGGGGGCCCGGTATTGGTGACTTAAGGTGTGCGGGAAGAGGGATCACCGATGGTGGCTTCGCTGAGACCAAGATGGCTGGAAATGAACCTAAGGCTGGATCCAGTTCCCAGAAAATAACCTCCATGGGTCTGTCACCCCTCTGATTGATCATGCCAACTAAAGAAAGGAATGTATCATATTGTAAATATACTGTGGGTTCATCACAATGTATTGGCAAATTATGTAAAAAAGAGAAATGTTGTATGTAAATAGTTTAAAATGCTGCTGCTGTTATGGGGAGTTTGTTGTTTGGAGGGGAGGAGTGTTATCTATGTTGGAGCATAGCCCCTTTTAAGGGAACGGTTCAGGTGACCCTGGATGTGGAGTGATCTGCCCCGGCAACCTCCCTAAGAGGGCAGTTCTAGTTTGGAGTGTGGAGCAAGTAAGACCTGCAGTAAATACCTGTGTTCCCTGAAGCCTGTTATTGAGGATACTCCTCAGTAATAAAGAATTTTAACATTTTGAATTAACTATGAGCAATTATGAGAGCATGAAAGCAGAGCTAACTAAAGTGAACTGGCAATTTAAGTAAAGGATAGTGAGCATGTTTTACCTTCACGTCTAGCAACTTGAGATCTTTGTTGACACAGTACTGTTTCTGAAGTTTCTGGAGGTAATAACAAATAAAAGTTCTCAACTTTCTCTGTAAGAGTAGTAATGCAGGTGAACTTTGGGTAGTCGCATGAGTAGTGTTTCTATAAGATGCCAAAAAGCTATTCACACAATGTGATAATGAACCTTGCTCTTTTGAGGCTTTTAAAAGAAGGTTTCAAGGATTGTACGAATCTTTCAGCTAATTCATTGGTTGATGGCTGATAAGGTGCGGATTATATATGCTGAATATTATTTACTGAGAGACGTAAACTGTGAACCATTATCGCTAACAATCTGTTGCTGTTTACAAGTCTTGCAAAGACGTTGTCAAGTTTTTCAGGTTTGTTCAGTTGTATTAAATCTTACGATAACTGCTGGCCACTTTGTGCATCAGTCAAGCCTAAGAACATGTCACCCTCAAATGGACCAGCAAAATCTACATGCAGTCGTTGCCATGGCATGTTTGGCCACTCCCAAGGGTGTAAAGGAGACAACAGTAGTGCATTTCTTATTTGTGCACAGGATTGACACTGTCCCACTTTTTCTCCAATCTGAGAATCCAGATCCAGCCACCAAAAATAATTCTGCTAATTCCTTCCTCCAGACTATACCAGGATGTCCTTCATGTAATTTTCAAGAACCCTCCCACTGGACTAGGAGGAATGATCACTCGGATTCTCCATAGTAGACACCCACCTTGGATGGCCAACTCAAGCTTTCTTGACACAAACAGTTTCAAATCAGGATGCGTACGATGCGTTCTCGCTATCGTTCCTTTCACTGATATATCCATCACCTTCCCCATCATAGGATCATTTCTAGTATGTCTCAGAACTTAGAATCATAGAAACCCTACAGTGCAGAAAGAGGCCATTTGGCCCATCGAGTCTGCACCAACCACAATCCCACCCAGACCCTACCCCCATATCCCTACATATTTTACCTGCTGATCCCTCTAATCTACGCATCCCAGGACACTAAGGGGCAATTTTAGCATGGCCAATCAACCTAACCCGCACATCTTTGGACTGTGGAAGGAAACCGGAGCACCCGGAGGAAACCCACGCAGACACGAGGAGAATGTGCAAACTCCACACAGACAGTGATCCAAGCCGGGAATCAAACCCAGGTCCCTGGAGCTGTGAAGCAGCAGTCAGAATCTATGTGATTCGCCCTGTGTGGATAAGATGTTCAGCTGGAGCTCTTCATCATTCTCTGGACATTCTTTTCTTCACAGTCACAATTCTTTTCTTCCATGTTGTAAAATTATTTTTGTGGAATACAACTTGTTCTTCTTTCTTGAAAGTACGCAGATTCTTCTTCTGAATATACTTCCCCTGAATATTCTCAGGTGAAACTAGTTCAGCCCAACAAGATTTTGCAATGTGACCCATTTTGCCACAATTCTTGCATTGACTATCCTTCCTCCAGCATTCATTCGCTGAATGGCTCATCTGTGACATGCTTGTTGCTGTTTTGACTTCTTTATGGGCAGTTTACAACTTGTGGATCTTCATTTCTGCACCAAATTGTGAACTTGTTTAGCAGCCAGTTCCATCAACACTGTGATTTCCACTGCTATCTTTAAAGTCAAAGCATTTCAGTAAACATTCTTCTTTGGATAGCCTCATTTTGGAGAGCACAAACTAGATGATCTTTTTAAGGTTGCCACAAATGGAGCAATGTTTTCGCTTTCCACTTGATTCCTTTGGTAGAATCTGAACTGTTCTGCATTGATCAATGGCTTTGGAGAGTAGTGCTCTTCAAGGATCTCAGTCAAGTCATTGTAAGTTTTGGTTCCTGGCTTTGTTGGATGAACCAAGTTCCAGAGCAAATTGGAGATTTTACTTCCTATTGTATTGAGATAAGCTGGTATGAGCAACTTGTCTGCAATTTTATTCACTTGTACGAAGTACTGAAAACACTCTGCATAGGAACTCAATGATTCATTTTCTTTATTGAAAGGACCCATGGATCCTAACTGACCTGCCATTTCTCTTGCAGGCACAAGTGTATTGAGACTGCTCAGTATATATATTTTTTACTGTCTGCCCAATACTCGCCTTTTTTACCTTGGAGACTGTTGACTTGATTTGTTTTTCAAACAGTCCCAGCCAGACAACAGAGTATCCCTTCTTTTCAAAGATGTAAGATACTGCCTGGAATCTCACCCATCTCTAATCATAAAAATGCCCTCTTAAAACCACAGAACTTCCACCCCTTTTTCAACTGCATAGTGATTCTCCTGCTCTGCTTACTGCAACAGGTGCATGTATCCTGTAGCTTAGAGGAGTCTACCTGATTTTTTTTGGGTAAGGAATGCAATATTTATTTTTCTTTTTTTTCATACTTGGTCTTCCTACACTGGTATTTCAATCTTTAATCCTGTTGTTGATTTTCCCCAGCCTTCTGATATTCAAAGTGAGAGGATCCATGACGTTTTTTTCCTACTCAAGATCTTTTCTTGGATGTTCTTGATTAAACAACTCCTGACTCGTCGTCAATTTTCTTTTTGTAATGTCCTAACTATGTCCTAACGGGCGGCACGGCAGCACAGTGGTTAGCACTGTTGCTTCACAGCTCCAGGGACCTGGGTTCGATTCCTGGCTTGGTTCACTGTCTGTGTGGAGTTTGCACATTCTCCTCGTGTCTGCGTGGGTTTCCTCCGGGTGCTCCGGTTTCCTCCCACAGTCCAAAGATGTGCAGGTTAGGTTGATTGGCCACGCTACAATTGGCCTTAGTGTCCTGGGACGTGTAGGTTAGAGGGATTAGTGGGTAAATATGTAGGGATCGGGGGTAGGGCCTGGGTGGGATTGTGGTTGGTGCAGACTCGATGGGCCAAATGGCCTCTCTCTGTGCTGTAGGGTTTCTAAGATTCTTTCTCAGATGTTAGGAGTTGTGGGTTTTAAAGAAAAAGAAGTGGTTTGCACATGTAGATTCAAAATAACATTTATTGTAGGAGCTGTTGTTTGTAGAGAGTGGAAACTGAAACTAAAGCAAGATCCTGTGAAACACCCCAATGACATCACCAAGTCATGTGACTGGTTCTTAAAGCAATCATGCAACCACTTAAATATGTAACGGGATGGGGGTGATTCTCCCAAAAGTGCTGAATTGGTGGGAAAACTGTTCTAAATTCTTACTGTTTTGTCTGTTCAGCTTCTCATCTGACTCTCCACATTCTGTGCACTGCAGAGGTCCCAGTCACGAATCTCATTAAAAACCCAGGGGGCGGGGCCTATTCACGCCGGAATTTGACAGTCCTGGAACTCTGCGCATGTGCGGTAGTCCCGATCTGTCAGACTCCACGCCTGCTGACCAATTCGATCACTGGCCAGCCCGGGACCCTCACAGTGCTGCCCCTCAAGCCTGCCCCCCCATGGCCTGATTGCAGCCCCCACAGCAATTCCTGGGCCAGCCCAGACCCCCCTCCCACCCCCCCGTCCCAGAGTGCCCCGATGCACAGCCCATCCACCCCAACAGTAGTGATTCCCCCCACCCCACTTACCCCAGCAAACCGCCCTCCCCTCAGCCCGCCCAAATTGCTGCCCTCCCTCCATCCTAGACCGATCCTGTCTGCAGAATGGCAGTGGAGGCCCCACCACCTTGGCATGTCTGATGTCCGGTGGGCAGTGCCAAGGTACCCCCTGGGCATGGGCACTTTGCCCCTTGGGCAGTGCCAGGGGGTACAGGCTGGCACTGCCAGGGTGCTCATGCCCAGGGAGCACCACCCCCGCCGCCCGACAGGATGGGGGTGATTCTCCCAAAAGTGCTGAATTGGCGGGAAATTCCAATTGAATTTCCCCAGCCTTCTGATATTCAAAGTGGGGAGCCCCAATTGCCCACCCCTTCATTCTGGCGGGGTCTCCGGAGCTAGTCTGAACCCCACCGGAATGAAGTACTCCTGGTGGGGTGGGAGATTCAATTGGGACCCTGATAATGAACTAATAAACGTGTTTAAAACATATTAAAAGATTTAAATTACTTAAATGCCTTCCTGTTGGTTTCCACGTGGTCTGATCAGCAATTGTTCGCCGGCTCTGGGAGATGCACATGCATTCCCAGTACATGCGCAAATCCCTGTTGAAGGCCGGCGACGCGTATCTCCCACCGCGAACCGACAGAAAAGTTGCGGGTTGGGATGGGAGAATCGCAGCCGATATTTCAGAACATTGAGAATGGATACATTCCAATGGGAAAACAAATTCCAAGGGCAGAGCCTACCATCTGTGGTTAACTAAAGGCAGAATCAAACTGAAAGAAAAAGTATATAGTTGCTCAAAGATGGGTAGCAGGTCAGAAGATTGGACAGAATGTTAAAAAAAAGCAAAGAATGACAAAAATGATTCATAAAGAGGAAAAACAGCTGGAGTAAAAAGCCAGATAGCAAAAATTTCCACAGATATTTAAAAAAATAAGAATTAACAAAATGAACATTGGTCATATAGAATGTGTCTGTGGAATTAATAATGGGAAGTAAAGAGATGGCAAATGAATAGGTATTTTGCATCCATGTTGGATATCAAGAATACAAGTAACATTCCAGACATAGCTGTAAATCAGAAAATGGAAGAGAGGGAGGCACTCAGGAAAATTATAGTCACTAGAGGAGTGATACTGAGTAAAGTGTTGGAGCCACAGGTTGACAAGTCCCGGGTCCTCATGGACTTCATCCTAGGGTCTTAAAAGAAGTGACTCATGAGCTCGTTGGTTTTAATTCTTCAAAATGTCCTTGTTTAGGGGAAGATTCCATTAGATTCGAAAATAGCAAATGTAACTCCTTTATTCAAAAAGGGAAGGAAATGGGATGCAGAAAACTACATTGTAATTACTCTTATATCTGTCATAGTGAGGATGTTAGAATCTGTTATTAAAGATCTTATAGCAGTGCACTTGGAAAGATTCAAGGTAATTGAGCAAAGTCAACATGGTTTTGTGGAAGGGAAATCATGTTTAACCATTTTATTGGAAATTTTGACAAAGTAACGTGCTGTGGCTAAAGGGGAACTGGTGGATGCACTATCATTAGATTTCCAGAAGGCTTTTGATAATGTCACATCAAAAGTTATTATGATAAAAAAAACTCATGGTGTAGAGGCTAACATATTGAAGAATAAGATTAGCTAACTAATAGGAAGTAGAGAGTATGCATAAATGGGTTGTTTTCTGGTTGGAGAGATATAATGAGTGGTGTGCCACAGGGATCAGTGCTGGGCCTCAAACTTCTTACAATTTAAATAAATGGCTTGGATGAATGTCGCTAAATTTTCTGATGAGACACAGTTGGTAGGAAAGTAAATTCTGAAACTGGGATGAGGCTACAAAAGATATAGATAGATTAAGGAGAGATTAAGCAAATAGGCAAAGATCTGACTGACTCTCATTGTGGGAAAATGGGAAATGTCCATGTTGGCAGGAAGAATGAAAAAGGATATTTAAATGATGAGAGATTGCAGAGCTCTTGAGATGCAGAGGGATCTGGGCGTCCTAGTGCATGAATTGCAAAAGGTGAATATACAGGTATAGAAAGTATTTAGGAAAGTAAATAGAATATTATTGTTCATTGTGAGGGGAATTGAATGCAACAGCACGGAGGTTATGCTTCAGTTATGCAGGTCATTGGTGAGACCTTATCCGAAGTACTATGTTTAGTATTGGTGTCCTTACTTAAGAAAGGATGTAAATATCTTGGAAGCCATTCAAAGAATATTTACTAGACTAATAACTGGAATGGGTGTTTGTTTGATGAGGAAAGGTTGGACAGACTATCAACCAGAGTTTAGAAGAGTAAGAGGCCACTTGATTCAAACATACAAGATTCTGAAGGGTCTTGACAGGATGAATATGAAGTGGATGTTTCCCCTTGTGGCAGAATCTAGAACTACGGGTCAGTGTTTAAGTAGGAAGGGTTCACCCATTTGAGACAGAGAAGACAGTGGAAGCAAAATCTTTTAACACCTTTAAGGCAGGCGTAGATAGATTCATGATAAGCAACTAGGGCAAAAGGTTATTGTGGATAGGTGGGAATGCGCAGTTGATGTTATAATCAGATCAGCCATGATCTATTGAATGGCAGAATAGGCTGGAGGGGCTGAATGGTTCTACTCCTGCTGCTAATTTGTATGTTCACATGTTTCATTTGATCAGCTTGTAATATATTTTATTTCAGCCCACCTCAGACTAATACATTTTACTTCTCATCTGGCAGCTTTTGGGATTTGGCCTAGCGCTCCTGAATGGGGTAGATCCCAATCTTTCCAATTTTGTGGGAACTGGAATTATTCATACAAAAACTTTTCAGGTTGGATGTTTGCTTCGTCTGGAGCCAAATACTCAGGCTCAGGTACGTGCCAGATTAGGCTGTATAAGTTGATGTTGCAAGGAAAATTTAACTGTCAGACAGGGAGACTGATGGAGATCTCTCTACCTGTCATCCCATCTCCATTTCCACATCAATGTTTTGGTTGTGTAAATTGTAATTTTCACTGCAAGAAATGTATCCCTTGCACCAGGTTAACTTCAAGTGATCTATTCTTAGTTCCTGCTCTCACCTCAATGAGAATGAGGTGTCAAGTCATCGCTGTAGTTTAGGTTTTTAAAATGTTGATTCACTCTTTCTCCCTTCCTTGGGTTGTGCCATACAACCCAAATAGTCTATGCCACAGAAACTAATATGCTTGAATCACAATGGACATGATATTTCAGCCCCACTTGCTGCCAGGATTTCCCAGCCCTGCCTGTCACCGGTATGGTCCGTCCCCGCCTGTCAAAGAACAAAGAACAATACAGCACAGGAACAGGCCCTTCGGCCCTCCAAGCCCGCGCCGCTCCCTGGTCCAAACTAGACCATTCTTTTGTATCCCTCCATTCCCACTCCGTTCATGTGGCTATCTAGATAAGTCTTAAACGTTCCCAGTGTGTCCGCCTCCACCACCTTGCCTGGCAGCGCATTCCAAGATTTTCCCGCCCCGCCTGCCTCCAGTATGGTCTGGCCCCATTGAAATTGATTGTTAGCTGGACCGCTGAACACTGTTTCTGAACCCACCATGACAGGCCCAGAAAATCCCAGCCAGTTTTTCCAACTTCCCAACCAATCTTAATGACCGGAAAATTGGGAGTGTTGAGGACCAGATCAGAAACTCTATATAATGAAATTAACCTAGACCCTAAACTTTACATTTGATTTTGGCATTAGGGTGAGCATAAGATATTTCACTCCAGGTATGATTCAAGTGACCCACTAGGAAGCTCTCATCAAAACAAACTTTATTTAAAAACACAGATTATATCAAAAATAATTAGCATAACCTTTACCAATTAAAATGCTTAAACATGACAACGCATAATTCTTAACAGCTAGCTCTCTCCCTTGTTCCAATTTAGCAGTAGCCCCCACAGACATGATTCCCTTCTTTAGAACCAGTTAGCACAGAAGCCAAAGGTGCTTATGTAGGTATTAGTTTTCCAGCCTTTTGACACTCCTGGAGAGTGACCCAGACAGACACTGTCTTCTAATTCTCATGCAGCAACTTCTAGAGTGAGCTCCACCCCGAAACAGTAGAATCTGAGGAAAAACCTTATTTCCTGGCAGATTTCAGTCTCCACTTCAAACAGAACAAGAGATACAGAGAATAAAAGCAAATTACTGCAGATGCTGGAATCAGAAACCAAAAGAGAAAATGCTGTAAAATCTCAGCATGTCTGGCAGCATCTGTAAGGAGAGAAAGGAGCTGACTTTCGAGTCCAGATGGCCCTTTGTCAAAGCTAAAAGGCATAGAAAGTTAGCTGTGCCTTAATACCTATGCCTTTTATACTGCAGGATGAGGGAATAAAAGATGAGTCATAGCCACCAAAACAAGGGGAAGACTGCTAATGGCAAGCCTTAGACAGAATAGAAGGTATGAACGGGCAAACGGCAGATAACCTGAAATCAGAGGATGAGCTGTGACAGATGAAGATGTGGGGGGGAGGGCGGGCGGGGAGGGGGGAGAAACATGGGGGGAGGGGGTGGGAGCCACATCGCGGGAGTGAGGGGGGGGTGGGAGCCACGTTGCGGGAATGGTCGGGGGGGCGGAGGTGGCGGGAGCTTTGTTGGGCAGGTGACTAAGTGTTTTTGCGGATTAATGAAGAGTGAGCTTTCTCAGAGGAGTGGAGGGACGTGAGAGTGAATGAGCATTCTTGGAGGATATCGAGGGTATAAGCATTGTGAGGAGTTAAGGAAGTGTGAGCATTGTCAAGGGAGTGCGATGGAGTGAGCATTGTCGGAGTGAGGGGGCCTTGTCGGGTGGAGGAAGGAGGGAGAGGGAGTCTCTGAAGGGTGTGAACATTGTCGGGGGCATGGGGAACGAGCATTGTCAGGATTGTGGGTTTGTTTGGTTACATTAAGATACTGAACAAATATAGACATTTAAAAATAGTGCTGGGTTATTGAAGTGATGGTTGTCTTTGCGGGCTGTGTTCAGTTCATTATGACAAAGCGGATGTGGCTTTGCTACAGTCCCAATGATTTTGCCTAGCAGTTGCTGTCTGTTTGTCAATGGACTGGATGTTGTGCCAGGAATGTATGGTCCTGTGCCTTCGTCATAAAACAATTTGAGGGCAGTTTGAAATAGTTTCAGTATGGTGCCACTACTGTTATCTGAAAGATCTGGTTGGTATCCTTTCATTAGAAGCAGTTTGATTTGAGTCCATCATCCACATGCAATTTAACAATTTCAGAGAACAATTGTTTTGGTTTTTGGTGAGTCACTATTGATGCTTACACCTTGTCTAGGTACATAATTTTCTTTTTATCCCATTACTTGCTCCTTTTCCCTTGTCCTTCATCAGCTTTCCCTTTCAATCTCGCCTGTCTTCCACCCTATCACATATCTTCCTATTTTCTTTATTCTCCCTCCACCTCTCTTTCATTTAAAAAAAAGTTAATCTCTTGCGTACTTCCAATTCTGCTGATCCGTCATCAATCTCAGTTGGTAACTGTTTCTCTCCACAAATGTTGCCTGGCCTACTGTTTCTAACCTTGTTGCTGTTTTGAATGAGTCTGTGATTTTGTGTATTAGTACACTGTCAGCGCCAGTGATTTTTTTTTAGAAACATAGAAACATAGAAAACTACAGCACAAAACAGGCCCTTTGGCCCGACAAGTTGTGCCGAACATATCCCTACCTTTTAGGCCTACCTATAACCCTCCATCCTATTAAGTCCCATGTACTCATCCAGGAGTCTCTTAAAAGACCCTATTGAGTTTGCCTCCACCACCACTGACGGCAGCCGATTCCACTCACCCACCATCCTCTGTGTGAAAAACTTCCCCCTAACATTTCCCCTGTACCTACACCCAGCACCTTTATCCTGTGTCCTCTCATAGCAGCCATTTCCACCCTGGGAAAAAGCCTCTGAGAGTCCACCCGATCTATGCCTCTCAACATCTTATATACCTCTATTAGGTCTCCTCTCATCCTACGTCTCTCCAAGGAGAAAAGACCGAGCTCCCTCAGCCTATCCTCATAAGGCATGCCACTCAATCCAGGTAACATCCTTGTAAATCTCCTCTGCACCCTTTCAATCTTTTCCACATCCTTCCTGTAATGAGGCGACCAAAACTGAGCACAGTACTCCAAGTGGGGTCTGACGAGGGTCTTATATAGCTGCATCATTATCCCTGGACTCCGAAACTCAATCCCTCGATTGATAAAGGCCAGCACACCATACGCCTTCTTAACCACCTCCTCCACCTGCGGGGCCGATTTTAGAGTCCTATGGACCCGGACCCCAAGGTCCTTCTGATCCTCTTCCGTACTAAGAGTCTTTCCCTTTATATTGTACCCCTTCATCCCATTCGACCTGCCAAAATGGACCACTATGCATTTATCTGGGTTGAAGTCCATCTGCCACTTCTCCACCAGTCTTGCATCCTATCTATGTCCCTCTGTAACTTCTGACATCCCTTCAGACTATCCACAACCCCACCTGTCAAGTCTTTGTTGATATTTTTCATCATTTTTATTATAATATCCCAAGTTCTGATTTATTGTGGTTTTTGTCAATGTAAAACTGCATCTGAGCACTGGCCACTGGATGGCATGCTCAGCAAATGTATATTTCCCTCAGGCAAGCTTTACTCCCCCAGTGGGAGTAAATGCATCTTAGATTTCTGCAACCTTTCTTAATATTATGGAATAAGTATTTTGAAAATGTTAATGCTTTCTTGTACTGAGGGAGCTTTATTGCATTTAGGCCGTTCTAATACTGTAACCCTGCCACCTCCTCACGGGATTGCCAATCCTGCAGCCTTTATCAGTGACTGGGAAACAGGTACAATACATCCAAGTTTGCTGATGATACAGAGTTAGGTGGCAAAGAAAACTGAGGACAGTGTAAAGCTGCTGCAAAGGGACATAACAGTTAAATAGGTGGGTAAGAACCTGAAAGATGGATTATGATGCAAGGAAAAGTGAAGTTATTCACTGTTGGAAGGAAAAACAGAAAAGCAGAGTTTTTTAAATGGTGAGGCACACCAGTAGGTGTTAGTGTTCAGAGGGACTATAGTATCTGTAGACCAATCACAAAGTTAACATACAGGTATAATAAGCAGTTATGTTATCCTCTATTATAAAAGGTTTAGAGTATAGAAATGGAGACATCTTACTGCAGTCATATAGGGGCATTGATGAGAATGCACCTTGAGTACTGTGCACGATTTTGGTGGTCTTGAGGAAGAAAATACTTAATTGCTCTGGGAGTACAAGAAAGATTAATCCAGTAAATTCCAGGGATTGCCCTATAAAGAGAGATTGAGTAGACTAGGCACATATTTCCTAGAAGTTAGAAAAATGAGAGGTGATCTCATTGAACTACATAACGTTCCTAAAGGGCTTGATAGAGTAAATGCTGGGAGATGGTCGGGAGTCTACAACTAGGGGTCTTGGTCTCAGAATAAGGGGTTGGCCAAGGACAGAGATGAGTTTTTTTTCACACAAAGGGTTGTGGATCTTTGCAATTCTATACCCCAGAAACTGTGAATGCTCAGTGGTTGAGTATGTTCAAGAGAAAAATGGATAGATTTTTGGATGCTTGAAGGACCTGAGGCATATATGAGTAGTGTAGAAGGTAGGGTTAAGGTAGAAGATCAGACCTGTCCTTATTCATTGGTGAGGAAGCTTGAATGACCAATTGGCCTATTCCTAATCCTATTTCTTATGTTTACCCCGGAATCTCTAGAATTAAAGACTGACCTCCAGATGCTGCTGTGGCCAAGACAGAAGACAAAACTGAGACAGTAACATTGGTTTTAAAATAATTTTTGAACATCTATTGGCTCACAGGTCTCTCATTAACATTTTCAAATCAATATGTAGCTTTTTAAGTTTTAATATTTTAAATTAGATGTTTGCTAATTGCCAGTCATTCACTCAAATCTAATAGCTCTGCCTGTGGTACTCAGGTAGCCAATTCTTACTTGCCTCCTTAGTGTTTCTGGCATTTGGCAAAGAACACCATAGCTCATGAGGTATTTAATTAGAAGTTTTACAAGTTAAACTCATTTACTTGATCACAAAGTGAATGATACAAGAGCATATTGCTCCAGATTCAATGTGTACTGACAGCAGCTGATAGGTTGCTGTTTAGTGGGACTGCATTGCCATGTTTACTGACACAGGTGTAGATACACGGCACAGCTCTAACTTTCATGGTTCTTTAGTCAGCTTCAGTTAATGATCACGAGTTTTCAGGGACTGGTCGCACACAAAGACATTAGTTGGTGTTGCAGCTGAAGTATCTTGGCCCTTACTGTGTGACTGTTTCTTTTTCAGCTCTATCGTCTGACACTCCGGACTAGTAAGGAAGCTGTTTCAAAGAGGCTGTGTGAACTATTGTCAGAACAGTTTTAATTTACTTGTCCACTTAAACTCATTGTGTGCACCTATGGACTTGTGACTGTTTATCTAATATGTATAGATCTTTTTTGAAAGCTAGTTATGTTCATTCAGTGTCGATATTAATAATGTTTTGCTGTCATGTTCCTTTATTTCCAGAAATTAATAAGATAAAACATACACTGTGAGATGAATGGTTTTTAAAATAATTAATGAATGTTTATAGTTCCAGATTCCCTCAAATCCATTGTTACAGAAATTGTACTTTGGTTAATGGAATACAATTCTGCTGTTCTTGGAACCTGCTTTCTGATAGAAGCTGATGCACTCAACTGTGCCTTATTTGGTGCCAAGTAATTTTTTAATAGTATCCCTAGACTTTCAATCCTTGTAAAATAAACTATTCCTATTTTGCTGTTTAATCACTTTAATGTAGTCCAGTCCAGAATGTAGATGGTGGGAGGAGGAGTGTGTTAGCTAAAAAAAAATCCATGAGTACTTGAGAAGATTTTGTGAGATGTTCAAGTACTGCAACATGAGCTAGACAATACAGGGGCAGTATCAGCCAATTTAATTGTTTGCTTTGTGGATCAATGTTGCAGACTCATTTCTGTTTTAGATCAATTCAGCCTCAGTCTTATGAGTTTTGGTTCCAGCGATGAAAGGGGCATGATATGATGCAAGTTAAATTAATAAGGGCGGCACGGTAGCACAGTGGTTTGCACTGCTGCTTCACAGCTCCAGGGACCTGGGTTCGATTCCCGGCTCGGGTCACTGTCTGTGTGGAGTTTGCACATTCTCCTTGTGTCTGCGTGGGTTTCCTCCGGGTGCTCCGGTTTCCTCCCACAGTCCAAAGATGTGCGGGTTAGGTTGATTGGCCATGGTAAAATTGCCCCTTAGTGTCCGTAGGTTAGAGGGATTAGCGGGTAAAATATGTAGGGATATGGGGGTAGGGCCTGGGTGGGATTGTGGTTGGTGCAGACTCGATGGGCCAAAGGGCCTTTTTCTGCACTGTAGGGTTCTATGGATTCTATGATAATATAGAATCTTCATACTGCAGCTTACAGGAATATCAAAATAAATTTGTTCCAAACATCAGTCAGCCACAGTAGAGCCCTCTGCTGCTTTGGGTGCTTGTTATAAAACCAGGAGTGATTGGCTGGGTAATGTGGGATGGGAAACTATAGTTAGGAAGGAAATTGGGAAACTGGACGACAAAAGGTGGAGGAGAATTTCTTTGACTTGTATAAAATTCTGAAGAGCTTTGATGGTTTCTCTTGATTGAAGAGTTAATGACATGGAGGTTACAAAGGGTGGGGGGAGGGAGTTGGGTGAGGAGAACTTCTTTTCTGAAAAGAGTTTTTGAAGCATGAAATGCTTTGCCATGTAGAGTAGTAAAGGCAAAGGTCATTGCATCTTTTAAAGTAAAATTGCAAATTATTTTGAGCAGAGGAAGATTAGAGTTATGAGGAAAGAGTGTGATGGTGGAATGAGTTTTGGATTTGGATAGGCAATAAGTATAGCTGTATCCTCTGACAGTCCCGATATGTTACCAAGGCTCAATGTTGAGACAGTGGAATGAAAAGCCTCTTTCTGTACTGTAAATTACATTAATATTATTGATTTAATGTGATGAATAGCAACCAAATAGATCAAGTTGTACCTGTCTTTCGGAAATTTCAGCTTGTTAACTAGATGGCCGGAACTGCCATTTTCTCTGCATATTGTCAACAGTTACATGTTTATAACTGTCAAAAAATGTTGGGTTTCTGAAATAACACAATAGGGATTGCTGTGTATCAGATGTTAGTTATTTCAAATGGTTCTGCACTTTCCCCTTGTAGCTGTACTCCAATGTGTGTGAGGAGGAAAACAAAGTCTTGCATTGAATTCATGCAATTTGAGTGGCCTTTATGTGAACTTATAACCTGGATATTTTGTTTTATCCGACATACTGTAGCTTAAATAAACTCAAGTTAATTCTCTGGCAGCTGTAATCTTTTGGATCTTTTGTTTCAATTGCTGTGTTTAGTTTGCAAGGATTGTTAGGTTTGACATTTATTGTAATAACGTTCACTTCATAAAACTAAAAAAAGTGCACCAAGTGGTTTGAGCAACAATGGCTCCCCAACTTTAATTGTTGGAAGATTAGTTTATCACTTAAATTATTAAACTGGACAAATTTAATGCTTCATGGTGAGCATTGAACACAGGTAATTAAGGAATTGGGTATTTTGTGATAAAATTGTGCACTGGTATTTTGTTCGGTTTGCACAAAGAGACTATTTAGTTCCCTCCCGTTCTGCCTCTCAAACAGAATCATCTGCAGCTGTACAACATTGGGTGGAGGGTTGGAAAAGGGAATTTAGGAAAGTAATAAGTTATGATTCGAACTACAGGCTGAAAAGTCCCAAGGACCTATGATTCTATGACCCAATGGACTTCATCCCAGGGGTTAAAGAAATGGTTACTGAGATAATAGATGCATTTATTTTAATTTTCCAAAATTTTCTAGATTCTGGAGAGTGTGAGAATGGATATTTTTGGTTTATATTTTTGGGGGAGTATTGTATTGTTCTGTAGAGAAGGTTGTCTGGGTTTGTGTGTGTAAATTATTTAATTAGGCTGGGGAAAGGTTAATGCAGACCATTTGTCTGGAAAAGCTAAGAGAAAAGGAGTGGAGGTGCTAAATCCATTCATTTGTAATGAAGCTACAGTAAAGTGGTTTTTTGAATAACAAAAGTTTAGGAATTTGCAATAGGAGATAGATGAGGACCAATTATTTCCAGCTTTTTAATTTCAAAGGGGAGTAAAAGACTTTTACAACTTGCAACGGTTTCATAAGTAAACTAAGGAAGTTAATTGCATTTTCTTTGATCCCAAAAGTGTGTGCAAGAAAAAAAACATGATTTTCATATTTTGGAATAGTTAAGTTCAAAGAAGTGCTGAGACCTATGGGATCAAAGAAGGAAGGAAATAAAGGATATGTAAAGAGAGATATTGAACTAATTGAAATTAGTTGTGTAAGGCAGCTCTCCTAGAAACAGCTCCGGCTGGGAGAAGGTGAAGTTTGAATTAGCCATCGAGTCAAGCAAGAAAAGTTTGGACTGCGAAAAACAGTCTTGTTTCTGAAAGTTTTTTCGAATTCCACATTAGAATGGAAAGGTGTTTGAGAAGTCATATGCCTTTATTAAAGTGACAACAATTTTGCCTTGGATAATACAGTATTTTTACAGTTAAACATCAATAAGGGTGTGTTGTATGGAAGTTGTGGGTCTTGTATGGAAGTAGGGAGTCCTTTGGGGGGTATGTTTTGTAGGCCTAATTTTAATTCTGTAACTGTAATGCTGTGTTCTTAAGTTTTCTTTTCTTGTTGATAAACATTTTATTTTAAATTTTAAAAATCTCAGATGTGTTACTGGACTTCTTGGTGTTGAGATCAGTAAAAGTTCATAAGTTCATAAGGTAAAGGAGCAGAATTAGGCCATTTGGTCCATTGAGTCTGCTCCGCCATTCGATCATGGCTGATATGCTCCTCATCCCCATTTTCCTGCCTTCTCCCCATAACCCTTCAACCCATTACCAATTAAAAATCTGTCTAACTCCTTTAATTTACTCACTGTCCCCCAGTATCCACCATCCTTTGGGGTAGCGAATTCCACAGATTCACAATCCTTTGGAAGAAGTAGTTTCTCCTCAACTCTGTTTTAAATTTGCTACCCCTCATCCTAAATCTATGGCCTCTCGTCGTAGAATGCCCCACAAGAGGAAGCATCCGCTCCACATTTACCTTATCCATACCTTTTGTCATATATACCTCAATTTGATCTCCCCTCATTCTTCTAAATTCCAGAGTGTATAGGCCTAAACTGTTCAACCTCTCTTCATACGACAAACCCCTCATCTCTGGAATCAATCTAGTGAACCTTCTCTGAACTGCCTCCAATGCCACTACATCTTTCCTCAAATAAAGGGGCCAAAACTGTGCACAATACTCCAGGTGCGGTCTCACCAATGCCTTGTATCGTTGCAACAGTACTTCCTTGCTTTTATATTCTATTCCTTTAGCTATAAATGCCAACATTCCATTTGCTTTCTTTATTATCTGCTGTACCTGCATGCTAGTTTTCTGTGACTCGTGAATGAGGACAGCCAAATCCCTCTACACCAGAGCACCCCAAAGTCTCTCCCCATTTAGATAATAAGTTGCCTTTCCATTTTTCCGACCAAAATGCATGACCTCACACTTATCCGTGTTAAACTCGATCTGCCACATTTTGGCCCACTCTCCTAACCTATCTATATCTATTCGTAAGGTTCTTATTTCTTCATTGCAACTTAGTGTCCTGCCTATTTTTGTGCCACCTGCAAATTTGGCTATCCTTGTATTCAAGTCGTTAATATAGATTGTAAATAGCTGAGGCCCAAGGTCAAACCCTGTAGCACCCTACTAGTTACTTTTCGCCATCCGGAAAATAACCCATTTATTCTGACTCTCTGTCTTCTGTCTATCAGCCAGTCATCTATCCAAGTATGTTTTCTTCTTGTTTTCAGGATACAGAAAAAAGACCCATGAGCCAGATTTCCCTTGAGGATTTTGTTTGCTCAGCAATTTACATCAATTGTCCAATCAGAATGGAAAATAGTGAATATGTAACTAATCTATTCAAGGAAAAAGGAAATGGAAAGCAGGAAACAACAGGCCATTTAGCTTAACATCTGTTGTAGGGAAAATATTATTAACAAGATTAGAGGAGGGAACTTAAATCTTAATTCAATTAGGCAGAGTCAATATGATTTTGTGAAAGGGAAATCATGTTTGACTAATTTGCTTTTTGAGCAAGTAACAAGCAATATGGATAAATGGGAACCCATAGATTAAGTATTTTGAGTATACCAGAAGGTATTTGACAAGTTGCCACATCAAGGTTAGTATACCAAATAAGAGCTTGTGGTGTAGCAGGTAGTATATTAATATGTATAGAGGATTGGTTAACTAGCATGAAGTAGAGAGTAGGGATAAATGGGTTGGCAAGATGTAATGAGTGGAATGCCACAGGGATCAGTGCTGAGGCATCAACTATATACAATCTATATCATTGACTTGGATGAACGAACCAAATGTATGATTGTTAAACATGACGACGGCACACAGGTAGGAGAGTAATTTGTGAAGAAGTGATAAGGAGTTTGCAAAGGATATCGATAGGCTAAGTGTGTGGGCAATATTTTGGCAGATGGAGTCCGATTTGAGAAAATGTGAACATGTCCGTTTTGGAAGGAAGAATAGGAAAGCAACATATTATTTAAATGGAGAGAGATTGCAAAGCTCTGAGCTACAGACGGATCTGAATGTACTGGTACATGAATTGCAAAATGTGAGTGTGGAAGTAGCATGTGATTAGGAAGACAAATAGAATGCAAGGAAAATGGAATATAAAAGTAGGGACATTTTGTGATAATTGTGTTGGTGGTGGCGAGATGTGTGTTACATATATTCATATGTAATAGGATAAAGGTTCAATATCGAGGGGAACAGCAGGGTATTTCTGCCACTGCAGATGTGAATCCAGAATGCTATGTTGCCTCCCTAGTGCCAGGATCAAGGATATCACTGAGCAGATACCGAGGGTGAACAGCCAGTGGTCATGGTCCATATCAGTATAAATGACACAAGTAGAAAAAAGAATGAGGTCCTGGAGGCAGATTTGAGGGAGTTGGGAGATAAACTAGTAAGCTGGACTTTAAAGGCAGTAATCTCCAGACCACTCACTGTGTCTCGTGCTTATGACTATATGCCTGATTCCGAAGTATGCTTCTGACTTCATTTTCTTTATTAAGATTTCCTAGCTCAAGAGAAAAGCCATTGCTACCTCCAGATTTGACTATTCCAACACACTCCTGGCTGGTTTGCCACATTCTATCTTCCATAAACTTGAGGCCATCAAAGCTCTGCTGCACTTGCCCTAACTCGCAACATAGCATCCTGGATTCACATCTGCTCTGGCAGAAATACCTGCATGTTCCCCATAATATTGAATACTTTTACCTATTGCATATGAACGTATGAATTAGGAGCAGGAGAAGGTCATTTGGTCCCTTACGCTTGTGCTCGCTGACCTCCATTGGATCCCAGTCAAGCAATATCATAGAATCATAGAAACCCTACAGTACAGAAAGAGGCCATTCGGCCCATCAAGTCTGCACCGACCACAATCCCACCCATGCCCTACCCCTATATCCCTACATATTTACCCACTAATCCCTCTAACCTACGCACCTCAGGACACTAAGGGCAATTTTTTTAGCATGGCCAATCAACCTAACCCGCACATCTTTGGACTTTGGAGGAAACCAGAACACCCGGAGGAAACCCATGCAGACACGAGGAGAATGTGCAAACTCCACACAGACAGTGACCCAAGCCGGGAATTGAACCTATGTCCCTGGAGTTGGGTTCAATTAAATATTAAATCAATATCTTGGTTTAAAATTCTCATCCTTATTTTCAGATCCCTCCATGACTTTTTTCCCTATCTCTGTAATCACCTCCAGCCTCATAAGCCTAAGTTATCTGCATTCCTTTAATTCTAGCCTTTTATGCATTCACAATCCACTGATCCACCATTGTTGGCTGCACCTTCAGTTGTCTAGACCCCAAACTCTGGAATTTCCTCCCTTCACTTCTCTGCCACTCTACCTTGCTTTCCTTCTGTAAGACATTCTTTAAAACCTGTGGCCGGAATTTTCTGGATGTTCTTGTCATCAGGAACTTCAAGTCCAACCGATGGCAAACCCTAGCTGCAGGTTTCCCAGTGGCGAGGATACATAAATGAGAAACCCTGTTGACAGCCTGCCACTGACCAATAGCGGGCTGCTTCCACCACAGCGAAATGCGCTGCGGGACTGCAGAAAATCCCACCCTATATCTTTGGTCAAGATTTTGTTCATCTGACTTCATGGGTGGGATTTTACAGCCTCGCTTGGGCGAGACCAGAAATTCCTGCCCGAGGTCAATGGCGATGTCCGTTGTTGGACCCTTGCCCGGGCCAATTCTGTGGCGGGCAAGGTGTGAGAATTCCAGCCAATGTCTCCTTGTGTAACTCAATGTCATGCTTTGTCTTATTATGTTCCTGTTAATCTCTGGGGCATTTCACTACATGAAGGTGCTATATAGGCAATTGGAGAGTATTCCATCACACTCCTGACTTGTGCATTGTAGAAGGTGACATATATTTGGGGCGATGGGATGAGAGTTACTCAGTGCAGAATTCTCAGCTTTTGACTTGTACAAACAGAGACAGATGACCAGACATCTATTTCTTCAAATGGGCTCATTATGAAAGCTTGGCTGAGCTCCACGACTCACAAAATTGATTAATTCAGCAGGGGTTTTGTTTTTACAAGTGGAAGTGAATGTATGCTTTGTCTGAAATCCTTGAGATTATTTGATCTGTTTTGTCAATGTTGATATGTTCATTGGATTAAATTAAGAAAGGGAAAGATCCTGATTTTGATGTTATGAATGGCTCATCTGATTGACACTTTTATAGAGTTGTAAGAATGGTGATTTTGTTTAAAGCAGATTTCTGAATGGATGATTTTTTTTCTCTCAGCAATTCACCACGTGCTATTGTTGTTGTATGACCCATTGTTTCTGTTCACAGTGCATACTGGGTGAGTGGGCATGGCGTTCATGAAGGGGCCATGGAGGGAGCATCGGTAAGACCTTGCAAAATGTTCCCAAAACCAGAATACAGTTCATGTCTCTTCTGTAGGGTAGTAAACGCAATTCATCAAAGAGCTGGCCTGACTTCACAAACGTTGCAGGGGTGGAGTATGAAATATCGGTCCCTGCAATAGAGCCGGCTAGGCTCGTTACCTGCACACTTATCCAGCGCCAAAAACAGTACACAGAGCTGGAAATGGGTTGGGACTTCTGTGTCCCATCTCCAATTTTTTTCTTCAGCCCACTGCCATTTCGACATGGACAGAGGCATGAAAGTTCGGGCCTTGGTCTTATTCTCCAACATTGACATCTTGCACTTGATTAAGTAATCAGTTTTCATTCCATTTCACAATCCACCAAGAATAGACAATGAAGCCATAAAGACCCTTGAATCATTTTTAATTTAAATTAATCAAAGGAACAAAATTTAAATCAAAGGAGCTAAAATAATCTGAGAACTTTAACATTTAATTTGCATTTGATAATTCTATTTAATTAGGTAGTTTTAAAATGTGTATTTGGATTTATTCTTACAGAACTGATAATCACATTCACAAGTTTTCAACACAATGTATTCCTTGGATTTTGGGAATCCCGTTTCACATTGCAGAGACGCAATCTTTTTCTTGTAACTCTTTGGCACACAGCAACCACACTTGTGCATGATGCGATTGGTCATTGCATTGTATCTGTCAATTTAAAAACCGAGATTAGCATTGCAATAGGAAGGAACCTCAGGCCACATGGAAATATCTGTCATGTTATTATTTCACTGGGGTCTTGCAAAAGTTCAAGACTTCCTTGCCTCTTAAAGCATTTCAATTTTAGAAACATTCCCAAAGAACAAACCTTGGATGGGATCTTACCGGCTCGCCACTCCAGTCGTTCGGCATGCCAAGCCGGTAAGATAGGGCAAAAGACGTAAAATCGGGTTCACACCCGTTTTCTTGCCTCTTGCAATCTTGCTGATCCCGTTTTGCTGCCAGGCTTCCAGGCTTACTTACCTTAGTCCCCTCGCCGGTCGAGGTCTACACCAGTGAGGATCACAGATCATCCTCACCACTGGGGACCAGATGTGTTGGGCTTGCTGGTGGGACCAGGGGCCAATGAAGCCCCCTGAGTGGTCGGAGGCAGGGCTGGGCAGTGCCGATGGGGAAGGCGTATTGGAGGGGAGGAAGGTGGGGGTGGGGGGTGGGAGGGGGGGCTGATTTGTGGGGGTGGCGCTTGGGGCGGTGATCGGGATTTGGGAGTAGTTGGCTGGGGTGGTGATTAAGTGGGTGTCAATTGAGGTTTGGAGTGGCGATGGGGGGGTGGGGGCAATCAACAGGCAGCGATTGGTGGAGAGGGGTGACATCTCCTAGTATACTGTGTATACATAGAACATAGAACATTACAGCGCAGTACAGGCCCTTCGGCCCTCGATGTTGCGGTGACCAGTGGTACCAATCTAAAGCCCCTCTAATCTACACTATTCCAATATCATCCATATGTTTATCCAATAACCACTTGAACGCTCTCAACGTTGACGAGTCCACCACTGCTGCAGGCAGGGCATTCCACGCCCTTACTACTCTCTGAGTAAAGAACCTATCTCTAACATCTGTCCTATATCTCTCACCCCTCAGTTTAAAGCTATGTCCCCTCGTGCTAGCCAACACCATCCGAGGAAAAAGGCTCTCACTATCCACCCTATCTAATCCTCTGATCATCTTGTATGCCTCTATTAAGTCACCTCTTAACCTTCTTCTCTCTAACGAAAACAACCTCAAGCCCCTCAGCCTTTCCTCATACGATTTTCCCACCATACCAGGCAACATCCTGGTAAATCTCCTCTGCACCCTTTCCAACACTTCCACATCTTTCCTATAATACGGTGACCAGAACTGTACGCAATACTCCAAATGCGGCCGCACCAGAGTTTTGTACAGTTGCAGCATGGCCTCCTGGCTCCGAAACTCAATCCCTCTACCAATAAAAGCTAACACACCGTACGCCTTCTTAACAACCCTATCAACCTGGGTGCCAACTTTCAGGGATCTATGCACATGGACACCCAGATCCCTCTGTTCATCCACACTACCAAGTATCTTACCATTAGCCCAGTACTCTGTATTCCTGTTACTCCTTCCAAAGTGAATCACCTCACACTTTTCCGCATTAAACTCCATTTGCCACCTCTCAGCCCAGCTCTGCAGCTTATCTATGTCCCTCTGTAACCTGCCACTTCCCTCCGCATTGTCTACAACTCCACCGACTTTAGTGTCATCCGCAAATTTACTAATCCATCCTTCCACGCCCTCATCCAAGTCATTAATAAAAATGACAAACAGCAGTGGCCCCAAAACAGATCCTTGCGGTACACCACTAGTAACTGAACTCCAGGATGAATATTTCCCATCAACCACCCTCTGTTTTCTTACAGCTAGCCAATTCCTGATCCAAACCACTAAATCACCCTCAATCCCATGTGTCCGTATTTTCTGCAAAAGCTTACCATGGGGAACCTTATCAATCGCTTTGCTGAAATCCATATACACCACATCAACCGCTTTACCCTCATCCACCTCTTTGGTCACCTTCTCAAAGAACTCAATAAGGTTTGTGAGGCACGACCTACCCTTCACAAAACCGTGCTGACTATCCCTAATCAAATTATTCCTTTCTTGATGATTATAAATCCTATCTCTTATAATCCTTTCCAATACTTTGCCCACAACAGAAGTAAGGCTCACCGGTCTATAATTACCAGTGTTGTCCCCACTCCCCTTCTTGAACAAGGGGACAACATTTGCTATCCTCCAGTCTTCTGGCACTGTTCCTGTAGACAATGACGACACAAAGATCAAAGCCAAAGGCACTGCAATCTCCTCTCTAGCCTCCCAGAGAATCCTAGGATAAATCCCATCCGGCCCAGGGGACTTATCTATTTTTACCCTTTCCAGAATTGCTAACACCTCCTCCTTACGAACATCAATCCCATCCAGTCCAACAGCCTGCATCTCAGTACTCCCCTCAACAACACTGTCCCTCTCCAGTGTGAATACCGACGAAAAATATTCATTTAGTGCCTCTCCTATCTCTTCAGACTCCACGCACAACTTCCCACTCCTGTCCTTGACTGGCCCTAATCTTACCCTAGCTATTCTTTTACTCCTGACATACCTATAGAAAGCTTTTGGGTTTTCCTTGATCCTACCCGCCAAAGACTTCTCATGTCCCCTCCTGGCTCTTCTTAACTCTTTCTTTAGGTCCTTCCTGGCTAACTTGTAACTCTCAAGCGCCCTAACTGAGCCTTCACGTCTCATCTTAACATAAGTCTCCTCCTTCCTCTTCACAAGAGATTCAACCTCCTTAGTAAACCACGGTTCCCTCACACGTCTGCTTCCTCCCTGCCTGACAGGTACATATTTATCAAGAACGCGTAGTAGCTGTTCCTTGAACAAGTTCCACATTACAACTGTGCCCATCCCCTGCAGTTTCCTTCCCCAACCTATGCCAGCTAAATCTCGCCTAATCGCATCATAATTTCCTTTCCCCCAGCTATAACTCTTGCCCTTTGGTATATACCTATCCTTTTCCATTGCTAAATTAAACGTAATCGAATTGTGGTCGCTGTCACCAAAGTGCTCACCTACCTCCAAATCTAACACCTGGCCTGGTTCATTACCCAGTACCAAATCCAATGTGGCCTCGCCTCTTGTTGGTCTATCTACATACTGCGTCAGGAAGCCTTCCTGCACACACTGGACAAAAACCGACCCCTCTAAAGTACTCGAACTATAGCTTTTCCAGTCAATATTTGTAAAGTTAAAGTCCCCCAGTACAACTACCCTGTTACTTTCGCTCCTATCCAGAATCATCTTTGCAATCTTTTCCTCTACATCTCTGGAACTTTTCGGAGGTCTATAAAAAACTCCCAACAGGGTGACCTCTCCTTTCCTGTTTCTAACCTCAGCCCAAACTACCTCAGTAGACGAGTCCTCATCAAATGTCCTTTCTGCCACCGTAATACTGTCCTTGACTAACAATGCCACACCTCCCCCTCTTTTACCACCTTCCCTGCACTTACTGAAACATCTAAACCCCGGAACCTGCAACAACCATTCCTGTCCCTGCTCTATCCATGTCTCCGAGATGGCCACAACATCGAAATCCCAGGTACCAACCCATGCTGCAAGCTCACCCACCTTATTCCGGATGCTCCTGGCGTTGAAGTATACACACTTCAAACCGCCTTCCTGCCTGCCAGTACACTCCAGCGACTCTGAAACCTCATCCATGACCTCACTACTCTCAACCTCCTGCACACCGGAGCTACAATTCAGGTACCCACCCCCCTGCTGAATTAGTTTAAACCCTCCCGAAAAGCATTAGCAAATTTCCCCCCCAAGATATTGGTACCCCTCTGGTTCAAGTGCAGACCATCCTGTTTGTAGAGGTCCCACCTACCCCAGAAAGAGCCCCAATTGTCCAGGTATCTGAATCCCTCCCTCCTGCACCATCTCTGTAACCACGTGTTCAACTGCTCTCTCACCCTATTCCTCTCCTCACTATCATGTGGCACGGGTCACAAACCAGAGATAACAACTTTGTTTGTTCTAGCCCTAAGCTTCCACCCTAACTCCCTGAATTTCTGCCTTACATCCCCATCCCTTTTCCTACCTATGTCTTGAGTGCCTATGTGAACCACAACTTGGGGCTGGTCCCCCTCCCCCTTAAGGATATCGAAAACACGATCCGAGACATCGCGGACTCTGGCTCCTGGGAGGCAACACACCAACCGCGAGTCTCTCTCGTTCCCACAGAATCTCCTATCCGTCCCTTTAACTATGGAGTCCCCAATGACTAATCCTCTACTCCTCTCCCCCCTTCCCTTCTGAGCCACAAGGACAGACTCTGAGCCAGTGACCTGTACACCATGGCTTACCCCTGCTAAGTCGTCCCCCCCAACAGCATCCAAAAGTGTACTATCCCCAATTTCTACAACATTTTTTGTTTCTCCCCCCACTTGGATGGCTCCCTGTACCCTGGTGCTGTGGACAGTTTGCTCATCCTCCCTTTCCCTCCCCTTCTGAGCTGCCGGGCCGGACTCTGTGCCGGAGGCACGGCCACTGTTGCTTCCCCCAGGTAGGCTGCTCCCCCCAACAGTACTTAAACAGGAGTACTTATTGTTAAGGGGCACAGCCACTGGGGTACTCTCTCGTACCTGACCTTTCCCCTTCCCCTTCCTAACCGTGACCCACTTGTCTGTCTCCCGTGGCCCCGGTGTGACCACCTGCCTGTAACTCCTATCTATCAACTCCTCGTTCTCCCTAGCCAGATGAAGGTCATTGAGCTGCAGTTCCAGTTCCCCAACGCGGTCCCTTAAGAGCTGCAGCTCGACGCATCTGGTGCAGATATGGACGTCCGGGAGGCTAGCTGACTCCAGGACCTCCCACATCCGACACTGAGAACAACAAACTGGCCTCACAATCATAATTCCCCCTTTCTTCCAATGACACAGAAAAAAAAACTGTCTAAACCTACCCCACGTCTGCCTGTTTACGCCGAAGCCCGATGAGCCAAAGCCCGTCAGCTCTCACTCTGCTTCCCACTCACTCCACTACCCGCTCCCGACGCTGCCCGCTCAAAAGTGCGGCCTGCTTTTAAACCCTCCAAAAACCTTCCCAGGCTTCTCCTGGGCCTACTTCCTGTTTTGCAAACAAAACCTCCGATTTCTAACACAAATTTAACTGAAAAATAAATAAATAAATCACATGCAGAAACACACTCCCTTACTCTCAGCCTGCTCCTGTGGAACAATGAGGCTGAAACCTCCAAGCTAAGCCCTTTTTAAACCTTCCCAGGCTTCTCCTGGGCCTACTTCCTGTTTTGCAAAGAAAACCTCCGATTTTTAACACGAATTTAACTGAAAAATAAATAAATAAAGCACATGCAGGAGCACACTCCCTTACTCTCAGCCTGCTCCTGTGGAACAATACAGTATACTGGGAGATTGGGGGCACCTGTACAATGGCTCCCCTAGAGCTCATCAGCTGACCTCACAAACAAGCAGAGGGCCCCCCCTAATCCCCGGCACGATTCACATTACGGCTCCTGTATTGCACAGAATGCCATAAATTACCATTACCTACCTCGCTGAAAGATGGTCAAAAAAAACCTCCCATTTTCTCGCCTGTTCGACGCTCAGAATTTTTTGAGAAAAATCCCCCCTTGTGTTTTCCTGTATTATTATCTGTGAAATGTTGACATTGTTGCAAGTAGAGTGCACTTGCACAGTCCCGTATAAATATCCTATTTATTGCCTGAGCTTACTCGGTTTAAATAAAAAAAGGAAAATGCTTGAAGTGCCCAACAGGCTGATGATCTGAAGCACATAATTCCAAAGAGATGTTGGACTGCAAATGTTCACCCAAGTGTCTGGTTCAGATGCTGATTCATCTGTTGTGCATTTTCAGCTTTTAATCTTGATGTCTGTTTGTTTCTATTCCAGTCCCTATGAGGCTCAGTCATCTTGTCTCATCTGGATTGAAATGATTTGACTTTCCCACTGAACCTGTGGTTAATCTTTATGAAATCAGTTCCCATAACCTCCCATATTAAGAGTTCTTGTTGACTTGTTCATGCTGTAAAAGAGAGTGACGATGGATACCTTGGATTGTGATGGAATATTGTATGAGTGCAGTTTAATTTGTCAGATTAAATGATGTGGTTGACCATGTAAAACCTAATTTAGAAAATGTGGACTTGAAATGGGCTATACCCATTGAGTAATACAGACCCAGGTGTTCTTATATAGAAATACGTACAACTGGAAAATTGTATAAGCAGAGTTTCTGCATTCCCTATTTTCAAGTTGGATAACCCAATTCTCAATAGGGGAATCAGTAGATCACACACTTGAAAGTCCCTGAACCTTTTGAGTGTCTACATAGTTACTTGATTACATAGAATTTCTGGAATCTAAACTTTACAAATTGCAGCAAACAACAGAAACAAATTTCTTGGTGTTTAATATGTACAATATTTTAACTCAAATTTACTAATGAAATTGTGGCTTTGATTCTTGGCAAATGCTCCATTCTACATTTGTATGCTATTCCATACCTCAATTTAGACTTGTGTTAAAACAATTTATCAGGGCATTTCATCCCCTGCTACACCTCAGATGCTAGCTAGTGTAGCTTTCTTAATCTGATACCATTGGTATTTGACAGACCCTGCAACATTGCTTGGAAAAAATGATCCCATGTCACTACCAATGCCTGGGTGCTGCTGATTCTTAGGTGTTCTAAACTTCAAAAAGCTTAATTTTAAGTGATTCGCTAAAAAAAAGTTGTTTTAAGCAAATGTAACCTATGTCTTTCAGATTTATCAGCTGCCACTTCTCATGCAGTGTCAAAATGTCCCTGGACAGTGTTGCAGTTAATCACTGCCCAAAAGACAAAGCTAACCACTTTGGCTCACTTTTCTCCACATTTCATGTTAGAATCACTCTTCCCATGTTTTCTAAACCATTAGCAGGTGCTGCTAATTTATACTTCCCTTTGACCAATCTTTTGTTTTCCTGTTTTCCCATTACCATCTACTTTTGCCTCTACCATCCCTTCACATGCTTGGGCCCTAAAGTTCTGGAATTTCTTTCCTAAATCTCTCTGCCTGTCTTCCTCACTTTCCTCCTTTAAGCTGCTCCTCAAAATCAGCCGCTTTGGCCAAGCTGTTAGTTATCTGGGCTTATATCTGCCAATGTAGCTTAAATTATGTTTCATAATGTTTGTAAAACACCTTAGGAATGTTATTAATCTCTAAATATATATTGTTGTCAAGATCCTGAGCTATTCTTTCTACCCTCTGATAAAGAAATGCTTCCTCATATCTGTCACAAGTTTATTGAATTTTCATAAATTGAAAGGATTCTTTCAGGTTATTTGAGACATTCCTCTTTGAGAATGTAAAACCCTATCTCTCACCAGCTGATATGGTGGGCTATATCACAGAATCTCAGAATTGTTATGCTACAGTAGGAGGCCATTTAGTATACTTTCACAGTCTACTTTTTTATCAAATTATTTCATTTGATATCAGAGATTGATGAAACAAATCTCCCTCAGACTGTAGCTATGTCATCCTTTTTTTAAAAGAATGGTATACTGGGGACATGGAGTGTCTAGAAGCTGAGTTTTAAATATGGAAGGTGGGGTGCAAGGGAACAGAGACAAATTCATATTTCCAATATAAACTTTACCAAGCCGGCCCTGACAGGGAGGTGCATTTATGCCCTTGATACCTGTCTATGATCTTATTGAGATGATCTTTCATATTAATTGCAATTTTCTATTCCAAATATTCCATGTCATTCACCCTATTAGCTCCCTCTCCGGTTTTCTTAACCTTTCTTTTTTCTCAACCTATCTTATGAAAGTACAGATATTTTTTAATATGTTTTTTATGACAAGTACAATGTACTTTATTCTGATCTACTGAAATATCCCAGAATGACTGTCAACATCATAAATCTTGTCTCTGTAACTACATCCTTTGCAGAAAGTTTATTGCTTTTTAGTTCCAAAAGTGAATCTAGAGTTTCAACTTCAGTGAATTCAAACTCAATTTAAAGTTAAATTCATGCTGTTTTCTTTAGTAATTTTAAATAAGTAATCATTTAGCATATTAACTATTCTCTGTTCATTTTTAGCTCCATATTAGTTTCTTTATGTTTTAAATTTTAGCCCCTCACTGTGTCTATTTTGTAGCTGCGTTTTCAGGAATTGAGCCTGGCTGAATAACACTTTTCTATGTATATTTATATTTCCGAACGTTTTAGGCTTTGGGATTGTAATATCACTGATGATTTCTTACTCAGCTGATGATTCACATTGTCCTTCACAGCGGGTCATGGTAACGTTCAGTTCACAACCATCAAGTCTTAGTGTGTCTGTGTAGTTGGCAAGTAAACATTGTGCTGTGAAGAGAAATAGAAATGATGAAGGATCTTTCAGTAATATCCAACATTTAGGAGAAGTTGGTGGAAACAGTGAAATATTCTTTAACCATTTTAGTCATCAAACATTTGAGGATTTAAAACAAAATCACAGAAATTACTGCTATTAACAGTTACAAATTTTGAGTCTGCACTTGATGTTCTTTCAGGTACAGGAAAAATAATCATTCCTCAGTGGACCTCATATCTCTCTTACATCTACTACCCAGTATCTAGTTACGTGGGTAGCATCACCTGGGGACTGCTTCATGCTCTGTCATAGAATCCAAACAGTGCAGAAGGAGGCCATTTGGCCCATCGAGTCAGCACCGACTCTCCTAGGATCTTAATCATGCCCACTGTCCTGCCCTATCCCCATAACTCTGTACATTTTACCATAGCTAATCCACCTAACCTACACATCTTTAAACACAAAGGGCAATTTAGCATGGCCAATCCACCTAAACTGCACATCTGTGGGAGGAAACCGGTGCACCAAGAGGAAACTCGGGCAGACACACAGGGAAAACGTGCAATCACCCAAGGCTGGATTTGAACCCGGCCCCTTGGTGCTGTGGGCAGCAGTGCTTCACAGCCCTGGATTCTGTGATCTTACACAAACCACAAATGCATAATCCCCATCTCCCAGGAGACAGACACCAATGTAATGAAGCCAATTGTTAATCAGTAAACAATTACATTTTATTCCAACAGAATACATGCAAATGTTTCTGGAATACATCAGCTCCACCCCCACCTTCCCCGTGGTGTCAAACTGACATGGTATTGCAAGCATACATGATTCTGTTCACTGTCATCCAGGATGGAACTATATGACCATCTCAACATCTAGATATTTAATATGGTCAAATTTAACTTCATCGCAATATCCAAGGAAAGGGTTAAACCAAAATACTCTTGTCTGCCAAAATCTGAAATGTTGCATATACGTTATCAGCTGAATGCTATAATAATGGATGTGGGAACCCATTTTAAATAAATGGGTGAATATTTGTCTGAAACCAGTGGTCATTTGTACAAACATGTTAATATCTTCTGCTAACATTGCCAGCAGTAATTTCTGGGTTATTCTTGTCTGCAGTTGATACTAGTGTGCTCAACAAACAAGGAAAAGCTTTTAAGTTGCACATACTTGAAGTTAACTTGTAGAGTTCTGAAAAGCTGAATAGCTGATGTTCTTTTCTCTTAAAATAAAAGGTTGAGGGGTGTCATGATAGAATTCTTGAAAATTATGATAGGGCAGAGAAAATGTTGCATTCAAAACCAGTGGTCATCAGAAGAAACTTCTTTACCTAAAGCGTGGCTAGAATGTGGAGCTCACTTGGAGGAGAGGGCAAGAGCAGACCTAAAGGAGAGTATGCGAGAAGATTGGAAACACCACGAGAGTGCAGTGAGAAAGAAATTAGAAGGGCAAAGAGGGACCACGAAATATCACTGTCAGGTAAGATTAAGGAAAACCCAAAGGCATTTTCTAAGTATACTAATAGCAAGAGGATGTTCAGGGAAAGAGTGAGGGGGCAATCTGTGTGTAGAGCCAAGGACGTGGGCAAGGTCTTAAATGTCTTTGGGTTTTCATTAATCTTACCTGACAGTGATATTTCGTGGTCCCTCTTTGCCCTTCTAATTTCGTTGTTAAGCACCTCTCCTACACACACTATCCTCCTGAAGGGCCTCCCCCATTTTTAATACTCTATATCAAATGCTACCTTTTGTTTCTTTATTAAACCCTCAATATCCCTTGACAGCCAGAGTTCCCTGGATTTGCTGCCCTTGCCCTTCACCCTTCGAGGAACTCATTGGCCCTGACCTCTCACAATTTCACTAACAAGAAAGACATTGTAGCTGGGGATTTCAGTTGGGACGGTGAAGATCTAGAGCACGTTAAGCTTAATAAGGCGAATGTATTAGATGTTTTAGTGGACATAAAAGTGCATAATCCCCAGGACCTGATGAGATGTATCCTAGACTGCTGTGGGAGGTAAGGGAGGAGATTGCAGGGATCCTGATGAAGATATTTAAATCTTCACTGGCTACAGGTGAAGTGCCAGATGACTAGAGGGTGGTTAACGTGGTATCTTTAGTCAAGAAGGGCAGCAGGGGTAAGCCAAGTAATTATTGGCCAGTTGTAGGGAAATTATTGGAAAACATTTTGTGGGACGGGATTAATCAACACTTGGAAAGGCAGGGATTGATCAAGGATAGTCAGCATGGATTTGTTGGTGGGAAATGCTGTTTAATAATTTAATTGAGTTTTTTGAAAAGGTAACTAAATATATTGATGCGGGTAGCACAGTTGATATGGCTAAATGGACTTCAGTAAGGCCTTTGACAAGGTCCCAGATAGAAGGCTGGTCTAAAAGGTTAGTGTCTATGCGATCCAAGGCAAATTGGATCCAAAGTTGGCTTGTTAATAGGAGGCAAAGTGGAGGGCTGTTTCTGTGATTGGAAGCCTATGACTAGCGCTGTACCACAGGGATCAGTGTTGAAACTCTTGCTGTTTGTTATATACAGTGATGACTTGTATGTGAATGTAGCAGGTATAATTAGTAAATTTGCAGTTGACACGAAAATAGGTGGTGTTGATAATGAGGAGGATAGTCTGAGGCTTCTGGCTGATATTGATTGGCTGGTAAATTGGGCAGAGCAATGGCAGATGGAATTTAATCCTGATAAGTGTGAGGCGATGCATTTTGAGAGTTCTAATAAGGTAGGATGTACACAATGAATGGTAGGTCCCTAGTGAATATTGAGCAACAAAGGGATCTTGGTGCACAAGTCCATAGATCCTTGAAGGTGGCAGCACAGGTAGTTAGGGTGGTGAAGAAGGTACACAGAATGCTTACCTTCAATAGCCGGGCATAGAATATAGGAGCAGGGAGATCTTGGTACAACCTCATAAAACATTGGTTAGGCCACAGATGGAGTATTGTGTGCAGTTCTGGTCACCATACTATTGGAAGGATGTGATTACACTGGAGAGGGTGCAGAGGAGACTCATAAAATCATAGAATTCCTATAATGCAGAATTCAACCCATCAAGTCTGCACCGACTCTCTGACAGAGCATCTTACCCAGGTCCTATCCCCATAACCCCATGTATTTACCCCACATATATCACTAATCTGTACATCTTTGGACTATGGGAGGGAACCGGAGCACCCAGAGGAAGCCCACACTGACATGGGGAGAACATGCAAACTCCACACAGTCACCCAAGGCTGGAGTTGAACCCGGGTCTCTGGCACTGTGAGGCACCAGTGCTAACCACTGTGCCGACCAGGATGTTGCCTGGGATGGAAAGTTTCAGTTATGAAGAGAGACTGAATAGGCTGGGTTTGTTTTCCCTGGTGCAGATGAGGCTGAGGGGGTGACCTGATAGAGGTATACAAAATTATGATAGGCATTGATTGGGTAGATCGTAAGAATCTTTTACCATGGCAGAGGTGTCTAAAACCAGAAGGCACAGGTTTAAGGTGAGTGGTTAAGGTGAGTAAGGTAAGTGGTTTAAGGGGATTTGAGGAAAATGCTTTTCACTCAGCGGATGATGGAAATATATAATATGCTGCCTGAGAGGGTGTTGGAGGCAGGTACCCTCGTAAGATTTAAGAAGCGTCTGGATGAGCACTTAAATCGCCACGGTGTAGTAGACAATGGCTCAAGGGCTAATAAATGGGATTAGTATAGACTGGTATTTGATGGTTGGCATGGACGCAGAGGGCTGAAGGGCCTGTTTCTGTGCTGTATGACTCTCTAGGGATCACTACAAACTGGATGGGTTGCAGCTGGGTAGGACTGAGACTGACATCCAAGGAAGAGTATTTACTAGAGTGGTTGGGGAGGGTTTAAACTTAAATGGCAGGGGGATGGGAACCTGTGCAGGGAGTCAGAGGAGGGGAAAACAAGGATAAGAACAAAAGACAGAAGGGAGAATAAGAAAAGTGATCGTCAGAGAAATCAAGGACCAGAATCAAACGGCCACAGAAAAAAATAATGGGAATGGGAAAAGTAATGTTAAAAAGACAAGCCTAAAGGCTTTATGCCTTAATACGTGGACTATTCACAATAAAGTGGATGAATTAATCATGCAAGTAGATGTAAGCAAGTATGATATAGCCAGGATTACGGATTGCTGGCTGCAGGATGACCAGGGATGGGAATGAACATCCAGGCGTATTCAGTATTTAGGAAGGACAAACAAAAAGGAACAGGTAATGGAGTTGCAATGCTGGTTAAAGAGGATATTAACACAATAGTGAGGAAGGATATTAGCTGCGACGATGTGGAATCTATATGGGTAGAATGAGAAATACCAAGGGCCAAAATATGTTAGTCGGGGCTGTATATAGACCCCCAAATTTTAGTGATGATGTTGGGGATAGCATTAAACAGGAAATTACAAACCCATGCAATAACAGAACATCTGTAATTATGGGGTGATTTTAATCTGAGTATACATTAGGCACATCAAATTAGTAATAATACCATAGAGGAGGAATTCCTGGAGTGTGTACGGGATGGTTTTCTGGACCAATAAGTTGAGGAACTAACCAAAACTGGGTACTGTGTAATGAGAAAGGAATAATTGACAATCTAGTTGTTCAAGGCCTTGTGGGGATGAGCGACCATAATAATAAAGAACAGTGCAGCACAGGAACAAGCCCTTCGGCTCACAAACCTGCACTGATCACATTGTCCTAGCTAGACTAACCGCCTGTATCCCTCTATTCCCCACCTGTTCATGTGTCTGACCAGAGAAGTCTTAAATGTCACTGACGTGTCTGCCTCAACCACCTCACTTGGCAGTGCATTCCAGGCCCCCACCACCCTCTGACTTCCCCCGAACATCTCTACTGAACCTTTCCCCCCTTACCTTGAACTTGTGCCCCCTTGTAATTGCCATTTCTGCCCTGGGAAAAAGCTTCCAACTGTTCACCTTATCTATATTATGCCCCTCATAATTTTATAAACTTCTATCAGGTCACCCCTCAGCCTCTGTCTTTCCAAGGAGAACAATCCCAGTTTATTCAATCTCTCCTCGTGGCTAATACCTTCCATACCAGGCAACATGCTGGTAAATCTTATCTGTACTCTCTCTAAAGCCTCCACATCCTTCTGTTAGTGTGGTGACCAGAATTGGCCACAGTATTCCAAATGTGGCCTAACCAATGTTTTATACAATTGTAACATAATTTGCCAACTTTTATACTCGATGCCCCAGCCGATCAAGGCAAGCATGCCATATGCTTTCTTCACCACCTTTTCCACCTGCAGGGTTAACGTTTGAGGAGAGATAGAATCGTTTAGGATGATATTTGCTGGAGTTTAGAAAATGAGCGGTGGTGGGGGGAGTGGAATCTCATAGAAACTGATAGATGGGAAGGATGTTCCCGATGGCAGGGAGTCCAGAACCATGGGTCACAGTCTGAAGATACGGAATAGACCATTTAGGACTGAGATGAGAAATTTCTTTACCCAGAGAGTGGTCAGCCTGTGGAATTCTCTACCATAGAAAGCAGTTGAGGCCTAACATTGTATGTTTTCAGGAAGGAGTTAGGTATAACTGAACTCATTGTTCGTGGAACAAGCAGAGAGGAGGTTCCAGTGTGTGAGGTGAGCAACTGACTTTTTAAAGTTTTTCGTGGGCTTTGTGTGTGGTAAAATTACTTGAACTTCAACCTTAAATAACTTTAAAATTTTAGCGGAAGTGGGCCGCGGGGTGTGTCGGGAAAGTGTGTTTTTTTTAAGTGTGTGGGAGGTTTAAAAGGGAGGCCGCAGTATACAGCGGGCAGCGTCGGGAGCGGGCAGCAGAGTGAGTGGGAAGCAGAGTGGGAGCTGTAAGGGCTTTGGCTCACAGGGCTCCGGGGGACAGGGCGAGCAAGGGGTGAGTTTTAATTCTTAGTTTTTAATTCTTATTTACTTTTCTCTATGTACTTTGGTTAGAAGGGTCAAATATGAGCGTGAACCAGTGTGTTGTTCCCAGTGTAGAATGTAGGAGGTCCTGGAGGCACCTGGCCTCCCGGACATCCACATCTGTGAGGGGTGTGTCGAGCTGTGGTTCCTGAGGGACTGTGTTAGGGAGCTGGAACTGCAGCTCGAGGATCTTAGGCTGTTAAGGGAGAATGAGGTGGTGATAGACAAGAGCTATCATCAGGTGGTCACACCAGGGCCACGGGTGGAGGCCAAGTGGGTGACGGCCAGGAAGGGTAAAGCTCGGGTGATTGACAGCATCCCGGTGGATGTGCCCCTACACAACAAGTACTCCTGTCTGACTACTGCTGGGGGGGACAGCCCGCCTGGGGGAAGCAGCAGTGGCCGTGTCTCCGGAGTGGAGTCCAGCCCTGTAACTCAGAGGGCTAAGGAAAAGAGGAGGAAGGCAGTGTTAATCGGGGACTCGACAGTAAGGGGGGTCTGACAGGCGTTTTTGCGGAGGCAGGCAGGAGTCTCGGATGGTGGTCTGCCTCCCTGGGGTTGGGATCCAGGATGTCGCTGGTCGACTCCCAGAAATCCTGAGGTGGGAGGGAGAGGAGCCAGAGGTAGCGGTACATATTGGTATCGCTGATGTGGGAAGGAAGGGGGAAGGGGTCATGAAAAGAGAGTATAGGGAATTAGGGAGACAGCTGAGAAGGAGGAAAGCAAACGTAGTAATCTCAGGATTGCTGCCTGTGCCACGGGAAGGTGAGGGCAGGAATGGAGTGAGGTGGAGGATGAATGTGTGGCTGAGGGACTGGTGCAGGGGGCACGGATTCAGGTTCCTGGACCATTGGGACCTCTTTAGGGGCAGGTGTGACCTGTACACAAAAAACAGGTGGCACTTGAATCCCAGGGGGACCAATATCCTGGCGGGAAATCATCATAGAAGGAGGCCATTCGGCCCATCGAGTCTGCACCGACCACAATCCCACCCAGGCCCTACCCCCACATATTTTACCCGCTAATCCCTCTAACCTACGCATCCCAGGACTCTAAGGGGCAATTTTTTTTTAACCTGGCCAATCAACCTAACCCGCACATCTTTGGACTGTGGGAGGAAACCGGAGCGCCCGGAGGAAACCCACACAGACACGAGGAGAATGTGCAAACTCCACACAGACAGTGACCCGAGCCAGGAATCGAACCCGGGACCCTGGAGCTGTGAAGCAGCAGTGCTAACCACTGTGCTTCCGTGAAGGTTGGCTAAGGCTACTGGGGAGAGTTTAGACTCGATAGGTTGGGGGGAGGGGATCGAGACGAGGTGACTGGGAGCGAGGAAGTTAGCTCGCAAACAGAGAAGGATTATAGACAGTGCAAGAGGGAGGATGGACGGGGGATAGAGAAGGGGAGAGCTCAAACCAAAGGATTGAGATGTGTTTACTTTAACGCCAGGAGTATAGTGAATAAAGGGGATGAGCTCAGAGCGTGGATCGATGCCTAGAAGTGTGATGTGGTGGCCATTACGGAGACTTGGATGTCTCAGGGACAGGACTGGATACTCCAGGTGCCGGGATTCAGATGTTTCAGGAAGGACAGGGAGGGAGGCAAGAGAGGGGGTGGAGTGGCACTGCTGATCAGGGATAGTGTCACAGCTGTAGAGAAGGTGTATGCTGTGGAGGGATTGTCCACAGAGTCTCTGTGGGTGGAAGTTCGGAGTGAGAAGGGGTCGATCACTTTGCTGGGAGTTTTCTATAGGCCGCCCAATCATGACAGGGAGGTGGAGGAGCAGATAGGGAAACAGATCCTGGAGAGATGCAGTAATAGCAGAGTTGTTGTGATGGGAGACTTTAATTTCCCAAACATAGATTGGAATATCCCTAGGGTAAGGGGATTGGATGGGGAGGAGTTCGTTAGGTGTGTTCAGGAGGGTTTCCTAACACAGCATGTGGACAAGCCGACAAGAGGAGAGGCTGTACTTGATCTGATACTACCAATGAACCTGGACAGGTGTCAGATCTCTCAGTGGGAGAGCATCTTGGGGATAGCGATCATAACTCTATCTCCTTTATGCTTGCAATGGAAAAAGAGAGGATCAGGTAAGTTAGGAAAGCATTTATATGGAGTAAGGGGAAATATGAAGACATAAGGCAGCAAATTAGAGGAGTAAATTGGAAGGAGGTATTCGCGAGGAAATGTACTGAAGAGAGGTGGCAGTTTTTCAAGGAATGTCTGTCTAGAGTTCTACAGGACAACGTTCCGAGCAGACAGGGAGGTGTTGGTAGGTTAAAGGAACCGTGGTGCATGAAAGCTGTGCGGGACCTAGTTGAGAAGAAAAGGAAAGCATACAAAAAGTTCAGAGAGCTTGGCGAAGATAGGGTTCTAGATGAGTATACGGTTTGTAGGAAGGGACTAAAGAAGGAAATTAGGAGAGCCAGAAGGGATCACAAGAAGGCCTTGGCAGGTAGGATTAAGGAAAACCCTAAGGCGTTCTATAAATATGTGAAGAGTAAAAGGATGAGACGTGAAGGAATAGGGCCTCTAAAAGGTGAAGGCAGGAAAGTCTGTATGGAACCAGTAGAAATGGCAGAGGTGCTTAATGTGTATTTTGCCTCGGTTTTCACAGAGGAGAAGGACCTGGGTGGATGTACTGCGGGCTTGCGGTGATCTGAAAAGAGGTTGTGCTGGAATCTTTGAATGGCATCAAGATAGATAAGTTGCCGGGTCCGGATGGGATGTACTCCAGGTTACTGTGGGAGGCGAGGGAAGAGATTGCAGAGCCACTGGCGATGATCTTTGCGTCGTCGATGGAGACGGGAGAGGTGCCGGAGGATTGGAGGATTGCGGATGTGGTTCCTATTTTCAAGAAGGGGAATAGGGATAGCCCAGGAAATTACCGACCGGTGAGTCTAACCTCAGTGGTTGGTAAGCTGATGGAGAAGATCCTGAGGGACAAGATTTATGAGCATTTAGAGAGGTTTAGTATGCTCAAGAATACTCAGCATGGCTTTGTCAAATGCAGATCGTGCCTTACGAGCCTGGTGGAGTTCTTCGAAAATGTGACTAAACACATTGACGAAGGGAAAGCGGTAGATGTGGTTTATATGGATTTTAGCAAGGCGTTCGATAAGGTCCCCCATGCAAGGCTTCTAGAAAAAGTGAGAGGGCATGGGATCCAAGGTGCTGCTGCCCTGTGGATCCAGAACTGGCTTGCCCAAAGGAGGCAGAGAGTGGGTCTAAATGGAGGTTGGTCACCAGTGGTGTGCCCCAGGGATCTGTTCTGGGACCCTTGCTGTTTGTCATTTTCATAAATGACCTGGATGAGGAAGTGGAGGGATGGGTTGGTAAGTTTGCCGACGACACGAAGGTTGGTGGGGTTGTGGATAGTCTGGAGGGATGTCAGAAGTTACAGAGGGACATAGATAGGATGCAAGACTGGGCGGAGAAGTGGCAGATGGACTTCAACCCAGATAAATGCGTAGTGGTCCATTTTGGTAGGTCAAATGGGATGAAGGAGTACAATATAAAGGGAAAGACTCTTAGTACTGGGGAGGATCAGAAGGACCTTGGGGTCCGGGTCCATAGGACTCTAAAATCGGCCCCGCAAGTGGAGGAGGTGGTTAAGAAGGCGTATGGTGTGCTGGCCTTTATCAATCGAGGGATTGAGTTTCGGAGTCCGGGGATAATGATGCAGCTATATAAGACCCTCGTCAGACCCCACTTGGAGTACTGTGCTCAGTTTTGGTCGCCTCATTACAGGAAGGATGTGGAAAAGATTGAAAGGGTGCAGAGGAGATTTACAAGGATGTTGCCTGGATTGAGTGGCATGCCTTATGAGGATAGGCTGAGGGAGCTCAGTCTTTTCTCCTTGGAGAGACGTAGGATGAGAGGAGACCTAATAGAGGTATATAAGATGTTGAGAGGCATAGAACGGGTGGACTCTCAGAGGCTTTTTCCCAGAGTGGAAATGGCTGCTACGAGAGGACACAGGTTTAAGGTGCTGGGGGATAGGTACAGGGGAAATGTTAGGGGGAAGTTTTTCACACAGAGGATGGTGGGTGAGTGGAATCGGCTGCCGTCAGTGGTGGTGGAGGCAAACTCAATAGGGTCTTTTAAAAGACTCCTGGATGAGTACATGGGACTTAATAGGATGGAGGGTTATAGGTAGGCCTAAAAGGTAGGGACATGTTCGGCACAACTTGTGGAGCCGAAGGGCCTGTTTTGTGCTGTAGTTTTTCTATGTTTCTTCTGTTTCTTCTATATCTCTTGAGGCTATTGGGATCAGAGGATATGGGGAAAAAGCGAAAACAGGTTACTGAGTTGGATGATCAGTCATGATCGTAATGAATGGCAGAACAAGTTCGAGGAGCTGAATGGCTTAATCTGATTTTCTATGTTTCTATTCCATTATCATGCAAAAAACCCCCAAAAAGCCATACAACTGTGGCTAACAAAAGATGTTAAGGATTGTATAAGATTAAAAGGAAAGGCTTATAAAGTTGCCAGAAATAATAGTAAACCTGAGGATCAGAAGGTTTTTAGAATACAGCAAAGGGAGATAAAGGAGAACAGAAATGAATGCAATCCAGCAAAAAACATAAAAACGAACTAAAAATGTCTATAGTATGTAAAAGGAAGCAGTTAGCTAAGACAAATGTGGGTCCATTACAGACAGAGTCAGGAGAATTCATAATGGGAAATAGAGAAATGGCAGAAAATCTAAATTACTATTTTGTGTGTTTTCACTAAGGAAAATACAGGAAATCTCCCAGATGTAAAGATCCAAGGGATTAGGGAGAATGTGGAGTTGAAGGAAATTAGTATAAGTAAGAAGGTTGTATTGGAGAAATTTATGGGGCTGAAAGCTGGTAAGTACCTGACCTCATATTGTGTATCCCAGATGTTGAAAGAGGTCGTAGTAGAGATAGAGTATGTACCAGTGATCATCTTCCAAAATTCTATAGATTCTGGAATGGTTCCTGAAGATTAGAAGGTAGTAAAGATCACCACGCTAGGAAGGGAGGGAGAGAGAAAACCAGGAACTAAAGACCTGTTAGCCTTACATCAGTAGGGAAATGCCGGAATTTATTATAAAGGATGTGATAAATAGACACTTGGACAATCATCATCTGATGATTGGGCATAGCATGGATTAACAAATGGGAAATCAAGTTTGACAATCTTGTTGGGAGTTTTTTTGAAATTATTACTAACAAAATTGATAAAGCAGTGTTGATGGATGTAGTATATTTGGACTTTCAGAAGGCTTTTGATAAAGTTCCCACAGAAGATTAATTAGCAAAATAAAAGCACATGGGATAGGAGGGAACATACTGTCATGGATTGAGGATTGGCTAACAGGCAACAGACAGAGATAAATGGTTAATTGTGGAAGGCTGTGGCTAGTGGGGTACTACAAGGATCTGCACTTGAGGCCCAACTGTTCACAAGGTATATCAATGATTTGGATGTGGGGACCAAATTAATATTTTCAAGTTCGTGGATGATACAAAGCGAGGCAGGAATATGTGTTGTAAGAAAGATGTAAAGTGGCCACAGGAGGATTTGGACAGACTTAGTGAGTGGGCAAGAACATGGCAGATGGAATATAATGTGGACAGATGTAAGGTCATCCATTTTGCTGGAAGGAACAGATGTTCAGAGTATTTCCTAAACGGGAAGAAATTAAAGTTTAGATGTCCAATGAGACCTGGGTGTCCTCGTCAATAAGTCACTGAAAGCTAACATGCAGGCACATTGGGAAGGCTAGTGGAATGTTAGCCTTTTTCGCAAGAGGATTTGAGTTCAGGAGTAGTGAGGTCTTGCTTCAATTGTATAGGAGCTTGGTTAGACCCCATCTGGAGTACTGTGTGTAGTTTTGGTCCTCTTACCTCAGAAAAGATATTATTACCATAGAGATAGTGCAACTAAGGTTCATCAGACTTGTTCCAGGGATGGTGGGACTGCCTTATGAAGAGAGATTAGGCAAACTGGGCCTGTATTCTCTAGAGTTTTGAATAAACAGAGGTGATCGCCTTGAAACGTACAAAATCCTTAAAGGAATAGGCAGGGTAGTACAGGTAGGATGTTTCCTTTAGTTGGAGGGTCTTGAACCAGAGAGCATCATTTCAAAATGAAGGGGATGCCTTGGACCAAGTGAGGAGAAATTTCTTTACACGGAGGGTTATGAATCTTTAGAATTCTCTACCCCAGGAGACTGTGGAATCTTGGTCATTTGGCAGTATGTTATAAAAAAAATTCGAAACGCTGAACAAAGGAAAAAAAGGTGAGAGTTTCAGACTCTGTAACCTACCAGTTGCTAAAAAAGGAATACCTTAAAATGGCCTGAAGATTGTCGACAAGGGTCAGTGAACTTTCAAAAGTGTAAAATGATGCCCATTGAAGTTGTGATGAAATCTTTTTATTCACTCCAAGTTTTTTTTTTAGCTGGACATAATTTGTTTCTGTGCTAGTAAGTGTTTGTGAAACAAAGGTTATTGGTCGCTCTTCTCCCAAGGGCATTTATGTGTGAGAAGACTTTTCCAACCCCTAGGGTGATGCATCACAAGGAAGTTGTAACTTCAACTTGAGATGGGCCAATAACTCAGACTTCTTCACTTCCGCTCCTCCGCTTTTCAGAGCGAATCACGCTGAGGCACTCTGCAATGCACGGTGTTGGAGATTCATTCTGGTCAGTACGCCCAAAAAATGGGCGGGAAATGCTCCCGTTTTCCCACCCATTGGGCACTTAGTTTTGTTGTGGGAGAATCCTGGCCTATGTTTTTGCAGACATTACATTGTAGCTTCCAGGTTCTTCAAGTGCTCTTCACTTGAACCTGTGATGAGACTATCATCTAAATAAAACCGTACACCATTTAGCCCACTCAGAATTGATCCATGAACCTCTGGAATAGATGATCTGGCGATGTCTCTGGAATAGCACAGGTGTGGATGTTATCCTGACTGGCAGTCTCCTGTATCGAAGCAAACCTTTGTGTGTCATGATAGTGAGTAATGGTTGTGAACTTGCAGCCATGTTCATTTGTAAGTACGCTTGTGATCAATTTCACTGAAGTTCTGGCCTCCAGATAGTCCAGTAAATAAGTCTTCAATCAACGATAGTGGATATTGATTAGAGCACAATACCGGATTAATCAGAGTCTTGAAAACTCTATATAGCCATTTTGAGCCATAGGTACGATGATGTAGCCCAATCACTTGTAATAACTGGTTCAATGACTCCTATTTGGACTAGTCTTTCGAGTTTTCGACTTTTGGTCTGATAGTATATAGTACTGTTCTGGCTTTTAGACATTTTGGTGTAATTTTGAGTTGGACTTCAACTCAGTCACAGAGCACGGTGAGTTTTCAAACACACTTTTGCACTTCTTCAGTAGTTGCTGCAGGTCAGGTCAGTCTTGCTACCAACCAGTTGATTTACAACTCCTCAGTTGTCTTTGATTTTCGTCAATCATGCTCTACCGATTAAAGCAAGAAAGGTTCTGCAAACGATGTGAAAAGGAAACTCCACTGTTTGTTCATTCACTTCCACTTTCACATTAATGTATCCTCTTAATGGTACCACCTTTCTTGTGTATGATTTAAATGGTAAATGCTTTATGCTTACAGATTGTCTCCGATATTAATGATACCGCAGCCCCAATATCCACTTCCATTTGATTTGTTCACTGTCAAGTTTTGGGTATCTGTACTGACAAAACTCCTAGTGTCAACTGTTGAACTTGTTTTGGCCCATTGTCTTCTAAGGTTTCTTCATCTTCGCCTGACATCTGGTGGATTTTTCCTGCAGACTTGGGTGTTTTCTTTTTCTTACACATTTTTGGTGTAGAGGAAGTTTGCCATGTCCAGCATGCTTTGACAATATGGCCCTTTTTGCCACACTTCTTGCACTTGTTTTCCCTATACCAGCATTTCCCCGCTGAGTGCCCAACTTGTGCACATCTGATTTCAGGGTTAGTGTGTTTGCCATCAGCAGCTTTTTCTGAATAGCTTCATTCCGGATTCCACATACCAGTCTATTGTGAAGAGTATCATCAAGAATTGCACTAAATTCACAAGTTTTAGCTAGCCTTTCTCAAGCTGCCACAAACTGTGAAATGCTTTTGCCTTCCTCCTGGCTTCAGTGGTGGACCCTAAATCTGTCCTCAAAAATGAGCAGTTTTGGTGAGAAATGCTTTTCTAAGACTTCTGTTAGTTTATCATAGGTTTGAACTCCTGACTTTGCTGGATGGACTAAACATTGCAGTAATGTAAAAGTTATGAATCCTCCTCAACTGAGAAATGTTACAACTTTTAGGTTATCTGGTACTTGATTTGCTTGAAGATAATATTGAAATCTTTCTTCCTATGAGTTCCAAGTCTCTCAATCCGCACCAAATACATCCTTGGCTCTACCTTTTCCTGCTAATTTTGGTTACCAGCTCCGGGTTTAAGCTTCCTTCAGTTTACCCCTCTTCCTCACACAATGCAAGAGAGTACCTTAGCTAACAATGTCACAGTTTCCCTTTTCCTTTAACTTTTCCTCTCTTCCGAGTAGTAGCTTCTTGAAGATCAGACAGACTTTTTGTTTCTTCCAATGCAGCTTGTTTCACTATACCTCATGCCTGGTCTCTGTAGCTTGGAAGTCTACCCACTTTATTGAACGGTAAGTACGTTTAACCTTTGTTTCTTGCTTACTCATGGTTTCCGTTTCTTCTAAACCTTTTGGTAGTTCATTGGAGGTTCTTTTTCCTGCCTTCGATTGACTTTTCAATCCAAAATGCTGGGTTTTGTTTTCTTTGAATCCATTGGCAGGTAACTGCTATAACAGGAAAAGTAATGAGGTGCCATGCCAGTGCGTTGTAGTAAAACATGATGTAGGTTTTTAAGAAGGTGTTGTTAGTTCCAGATCTAAAATGGAATAGCCCCAAAAGCCTGTAAATCTCTCTGCATACATCGCTACAGATTATACCAGAAAAGATGCATCCACTTTAAATACAAAACACCCTTGATTCCCTTACTGATTAAAATCATTCCAGGAATCAATCTAGTGAACCTTTGTTGTATTCCCTCCAAAGCTAACATATCCATCCTTAAGTATGCAGACCAAAACTATACACAGCACTCCAGGTGTAATCTCAACAAAGCACTATAAATTGCAATCAGACTTCCTTACTCTTTTACAATCCCAGTGTAATAGAGGCTAACATCTACTTGCTTTTCTAATTGCTTGCTGTACCTAATTTTGTAATTTCACATACAAAATTACCCAGCTCCTTCTGAATAGCAAACAACTTACTTACTTATTTGTGAATAAACCAATATGATTTTTCAGTATTCTCTCCTGAAATATTATTAAACAATCTGTCTATTTCCTTCAGCAATAATTTGCATTTATCCAGGATGTTTTATGTATAATAAACCCAAAAGCACTTCACTGAGCAATAAAATTTCCATCTCGCATCATCGTGACTGAGATTTGTATGCCTTGGTGTACTTCCAAGCAGGCCATGATTGGTTGTAGTGCAGTCAATATTAGCATGATGGAATCATTACTGATTGTGTAACCTAAAATATGAAAAAACCTCATCAAAGTTGTTTCATTTTTACAAAAACTTGCTTTTTTGAAGCAAGTTAGTGATTGCAGTTAAGGGAGTACCTACATTTTCCTTGTTCACAGTTGTATAACTTGCAGCAACCATTTGAATCTAAACCTACATAGCTCTGAAAATAAAAAGAAAAACACATTTTAGTTCCAATATAATCAACATATTGTCTGAGGTAATACTTGGCTCTTCATGACCTTATTTAAATATATAATGAAGTTACGATTTACCAGACATAATCCAGAACCTTTTCTGACAAAACATATTGCTTATTTGACAGGAAATAACTCCAGGACATTGCACCTAGAAATTATTGTTAATACTGTAGTGGTCAAATGGTTAACGTGACATGGCTTTATCCATTTTTGTGAATATTTTAAATAGGTCAGTGCCTCTGCCAAAGCAGGTGCATCAGACAGATGCACAAAATAATTAAACTAGTATTACTACCAGACCCTTGTAGTCTTTTTTTTTAAAGAAGGCAAAACACTACGGATGCTGGAATCTGAAACAAAAACAGTAAATGCTGGAAAATCTCAGCAGGTCTGACAGCATCTGTGGAGAGAGAATAGAGCCAACGTTTCGAGTCTGGACGACCCACCTTGACGAAGGCTCATCCAGACTTGAAACGTTGGCTCTATTCTCTCTCCACAGATGCTGTCAGACCTGCTGAGATTTTGCAGCATTTTCTGTCCTTGTAGTCTGATCATTGGAATGAGTTAGTCGATCTATTCTCTCATGTTCTAATGAGAGAATTTATCCTTTAATAACATGTACCTGTTTTAGCTGCTATGCATGATTATGTGTAAGAAGTAACTTGAATTCAGATTGTAAAATACAGATTAGTATACACCTTGATCATTTTACAGAAGATGTTACCTTTAAAACAAACATGTAAATCTAAAAGCCCTATATACATATAGTGTGTAACTAAAGGACTTCATATCTAGAAAAAATTGCCCTTCATATGTTTCTGACTCCAATGTCTTTTCAATGAAATTACCTAGTCTAATACAGTTCCTGTGTTGTGAAGGAAGCCATGCCCACAGCATTTTACCCCATTTTCTCCCACACTGCACAATGCTGCTAGACCTCACTGACCCTGACGCCAGGAGGGATTTCTCCCTCCTTCAAACTGAAATTCTCACCTTAGGGATTGCATAAGCATGTTTAATTTGATATCAGCAATAAGTTCTATAACTTTCCCAATAACTGAAATCCAATTTAATTGATCTTTTACCCAATGGCCTCCCAATGTCAACTGAGGTCAGCGAAAAGTCCAATGAAAATTTTCCACATACCAATTTTTGAAAATTCATTTGGTTTTATATTCAACATTTTAAACCTTTAATGGATTCAATATTTGAGTCCAGCAAATGTGAAGAGTTTATTGTCAGCTATTTCTTTTAAAGGTGACTTTTTACAGGATTAATTAATTGCAATGTCTTCTGTTCCATTCTTGGAAAATTTGCTTACTGACCAAGACAATGGGGGAGATTTTCCCAGAAATCAACAAAAGCTAATCACAGGCCAGAAAAGTGACTTTGAGACCACCGACAGCAATGGCAGTTTTTCCTGTCATATAGCATGGCACTTAATGCGAAAGATTTTAATCTATGGGTTCCATACTGTATCACTTAGTGGGTGATCTCTGATTTGCCCACCCTGACATCATCTCAGCGCTACAATCATTGGAGCGCCACATTTAAAAGTCACCCCAGTGAATACTGGCCAAATTTCATAGGCAGCTGGGAAGTGATAGCTGCCCAAGAAATCTGCCTCGAAGTTTTTTTGACACCTCCCTGGAGAGATTGCATGAAGCAATAGAGACTCACTGTGATGCGCTGTACCCATGCTCAGGAAGAAAAAACAGCCAGCAAGTTCACCAATGTTAGCTTGGGAGACAGTGGCAGTGGTCTGCATTTACACAGTTTTGACTGGAACATGTGTACTATCATCTACAAGACTGATTCACCTCAGCGTGGAAGTCAGCTCTGTTGGCAAAGTTAATTTTCCAGCATCAGTTCAACCCGCCATCTCTGTGAAGGAATATATCATTGGACTTTGATTCTGGACTTGGGACATATGTGATGCAATAATTATTTTCTCTGTGGTCTTTGCCTTGTAAATCTTTCCTAACCCCCCTCTTTTATTGCATGAATGTAGAGGGGGGCTACATTGCAACACATGTTTGAGTGTGTGCAAATAAACTAACCTTCTGAGTTTACCTTATCTTGAGCTTGCTCTGGAATTATTGATAGAAATTAGATCACACCAAAACTGAGGGGCTGGGAAAACACGCCACCACTTAAAAAGGGGCAGGGGGGAACAAATGAAAAATACCTTTCTTCTTATGGACGGGTGGTAAAATGTGAAATCAGCGCTGTTTAAAAATCTCTACTGTCGCAATGCCTCCCATGTCAACATTCTGAAGGGACCGTTCTCGCCACAATACCCTGATTCATTCCTCAACCACCCCCAACTCCTTATTCCCCTTCCCATGGTACCTTCCCATGCAAACACACGAGCTATGATACCTGTCCTTTTACCTTCTCCTCACCGTCCAAGGCACCAAATGCTCCTTCCAGGTGAAGCAACAATTTATGTGTATATTCAATTTGGCCTACTGTAGTTGGCCAAATTGTGGGTGGCATGGTAGCACAGTGGTTAGCACTGCTGCTTCAGAGCTCCAGGGACCTGGGTTCGATTCCCGGCTTGGGTCAGTGTCTGTGTGGAGTTTGCACATTCTCCTCGTGTCTGCGTGGATTTCCTCCGGGTGCTCCGGTTTCCTCCCACAGTCCAAAGATGTGCGGGTTAGGTTGATTGGCCAGGTTAAAAATTGCCCCTTAGAGTCCTGGGATGCGTAGGTTAGAGGGATTAGTGGGTAAATATGTAGGAATATGGGGGTAGGGGCTGGGTGGGATTGTGGTTGGTGCAGACTCGATGGGCCGAATGGCCTCTTTCTGTGCTGTAGGGTTTCTAAGATTTCTAAGATTTCTAGTCACTGCTCACTGTGTGGTCCCATTGGCGAGAAGAAATGAACGGGTGGACGTTTCACAGAACATCACTGTTCAGTCGTGGAGCCTGAAACCTGTGCTCTCAGTGGCTTGTCACCTTGCTCTCTCATTCTGTCCTTGCAATGTTCCACTGAAGCTCAACATAAGCTTGAGGCACAGCATCTACCCTTTCAATTAGCCACTTTACAGCCTTCCAGACTCAAAATTGAATTCAACAATTTCAGATCATAAACTCTTCACCCCCCCATTTTATTTTTACTTTTTGCCTGTTTTGGTTTTTCTGTTAATTTTTGATTTCATTCAGCAACACGCTTGCTTTCAGTGCATCTTTTATTTCTTTGTTTCTTGTCCCATCACCATTCCTTTTGGCCCTGGAGACTAATTCTTCTGTTATTCAGTCTTCCCTATCACAGAACTTACATTTTCCCTTGTCCCATTCAACCATTGCTCAAAACCTAGTACATCAGTCACTTTTCCAGTTCTGATGAAAAGTTATCAGCTTGAAACATTAACTCTGTTTCCCCCTCCACGGATTCTGCCTGACCTGCTGAGTATTTATAGTATTTTCTGTCTTTATTTCTGATCTCCAGCATCTGCCTTTTCTGAAACTATGATTGTTGGGTATGCATATTTGCAATATATGATGCTCTAAATAGATGTTTATAGGTGTGTAAAGATTAGGCTATTTTTCACTGCCTGGGTGAAACAATCTGCTCCAACTTAAGCTGAGTATCATTTAGAGTTTACTCCAAGGAGGGACACAATGGCATAGAATGTATCCCAAGTGGGAACTTCAGCAGCAAGAGTTGCTCCGTAGTATATTCACTGAACAAGCTGGCATTTCCTGGAGCTGTTTCACTGGGCCTGTGCTAGCTACTGAGAGATGTAATAGGAGGAAGTAATATATTTGAATTTGTTCTCACCAGCCTATCTGGTACAAGCACACCTGTCCATGATAGCATTAACAACACCAGGTTAAAGTCCAACAGGTTTATTTGGTAGCAAAAGCCACACAAGCTTTCGGAGCTGCAAGCCCCTTCTTCAGGTGAGTGGGAATTCTGTTCACAAACAGAGCATATAAAGACACAAACTCAATTTACATGAATAATGGTTGGAATGCGAATACTTACAACTAATGAGTGTCTTTATATGCTCTGTTTGTGAACAGAATTCCCACTCACCTGAAGAAGGGGCTTGCAGCTCCGAAAGCTTGTGTGGCTTTTGCTACCAAATAAACCTGTTGGACTTTAACCTGGTGTTGTTAAACTTCTTACTGTGTTTACCCCAGTCCAACGCCGGCATCTCCACATCATGATAGCATTGACAGAAGTGACCATGATTCATGTTTCCACAGAGGGGACATTTTCCATATTTTAACGTGGTATTCCCAACATGCCAAGTGAAACAGATTGATCTAGCACATTTAAACTAGACATCTGTGAAGCATTGTGGGCTACAGATAGCAGCAGAATTATGTATCAGTATAACCGGTACTGGGGTGGCACAGTGATTAGCACTGCTGCCTCAGTGCCAGGGACACAGGTTCGATTGTGGCCTTGGGTGACTGTGTGTAGTTTGCATGTTCTCCAGTGATGTTCTGTGAAACGTCCACCCGTTCATTTGTTCTCCCGTGTGTGCGTGGGTTTACTCAAGGTGCCCCAGTTTTCTCTAGCAGTCCAATGATGTACAAGTTAGGTGGATTACAATGCTAAATTGCCTCTTGGTGTCCAAAGTTCTGTGGGTTGGGTGGATTAGCCATGGTGAATGTATGGGGATAGGGCAGGAGAGATGGGCCCGGATAAGATGCACTTCCGGAGAGTTGCTGCAGACTTGATGGGTCGAATGGCCTCCTTCTGCACTGTAGGGATTCTATCAGTCTATGTGGTCCATCACATTTCTCACTCTTTGATCATCCGGGTCAATGTGGAGTGTGAAAGGACATGTCAAGAAACACTAGGCATACCATAGAATACGGTAGCAACTTAGTAAAACTACTTCAAATTCACAGGTCTTTGCATGTTCAACATCAAACAAGAAGTCTATTGACAGAGCAAAGTAGTTTCATGACAGTGGGTTAGAGCAAAGCTCTGTAGCCCGACGATGGCTGCTTGCGACTATTGGTGAACAAAAAGGCAACAGCAGGAGGAGGCTCTGTGACTATCCCCATTCTTGCTACCTTTAGCTATAAATGCGGACTCTTTGTCCAAATACCATTTGATGCTATTTGGACTCTTCTTCAGGTTTTACCATCATTGGTATCAGTGTCTGACCAATTTGGCTCATTCCACACAATATTATAAAGTGCACTGGGAATGACAAAGACTGTGGGTCCTGGCTGTAATGTTGAAGACCTGACATTAGAGCTGTACTAGCCTAGGTGTAGGACAGGTTTGTCACTGGCATTTACCAAATCACTTGGAAAATTACGAAGGATATCGCAGACGCAAAGAATAGGATAACTCAATCAACTCAACTACCAGCATATCAGTCTCAATCAACGCCAAAGTGATGAAACAAGTGATTGATAGAACTATAGAATCCCTACAGTGCAGAAGAAGGCCATTTGGCCCATCAAGTCTGCACCAGTTCTCCGAAAGAGCACCTTACCGAGAACCCCCATCCCTGTAACCCTGCACTTTTAACCATGGCTAATCCACTTAACCTACACATTTTTGGACATTAAGGGACAATTTAACATGGTCAAGCCACCTAACCAGAGCACCAGAGGAAACCCACGCAGACACGGGGAGAACATGCAAACATCACACAGGCAGATATCCAGGGCTGAATCAAACCCAGGTCCCTGGCACTGTGAGGAGCAGTGCTAACCACTGTGCTATAGTGCAAATGACAGACATTAACCAATAACCTACCAATTAAGATCTCAGTTTGTGTTTAACTAGAATTGCTGCATCACACACTTGATCCAGATATGGATACAACAGCTGAATACCAAAGGATAGGTCAAGAGTAGCTGCCCTTAACATCAAGATAGTATTCCATTGTCCGTGGTACCGAAGATCCCAGCAAAACCAAAGGGTGCGATCTTACGAAAAAAATTCTAAGTGCCGAACGAGGGAGAAAATGGGAGAGAATCATGCCGGTCTTTTGGGCGAGTCGCAATTTTATGGCAGTTGGTACAATAAAAGCACAGTATGTGATTATAGCCAAACGGGGTGGGGGGGGAGGGGGGGAGAGAGGGGGGCTGAGCTTGCCAGGGAAGCCAGCTGCTGAACTCTTGGGGTGCCATTGCACAGGTGCCCTAATCTCCCAGTGAACTGGGAGATCCTCTGCCATCGCCCCTCCTGGCCCACGTAGATTGCCATCCCCCCAGTGCCAATTGGCCCCATCTGCAGGATTCCCCCCTTCCCCTGCCAATCGCCCCTCCCTTGCAGAGCTCCCTACTTCCCTGTCATTGCCCCATCCCTACTCAGGATTCACCCAACTCACCCCTTTGCACTGCCCAGCCATGTCCCCAACCACCCGAAGCTTCAATGGCTTCCGATTCCCCCCAGCGAGACCATTACGTCTGGTCTACCGCTGGTGTAGATCAGCTGTGATTCTCGCTGATGAGAAGCTTGACTATCGAGCAGGTAAGTGCAAGTGAGCCTCGATGATAGCCTGTGGGACTCACTAATGACATGCTAAGCATTAATGGGCGTGAGGCTGATTTCGCTGGCAAAACAGGGCCAGTGCGATGGGGGGCGGTGGGGGGTGACTAACCAGGCGCATTTCTTATTTTTTTGCCTTTTTTTTGCCTCTTTTACCTGATCCTACCACCTCGCCTTGCCAAAAGTCACATGGGAGCAAGGTGGTAAGATCGTGCCCTTTAAAGTCAATGGGAGTCAAAGGGAAAAGCCTCCAATTATCTGGATAATGCAAAGAAAGGTGTATGCTGTTGTCAAAAGCAAGTCATCACTGCAAGAGCTGCAGCATTTGAAACCTCCACCACCTCAGGGCAACTGGCGATGAACAAGTAATTCAGCTTTCCCAGTGCCACCCATATCCAGAGAACAAATAAAACAAACTTACCCTTTTCCAATAAAAGTGGGCTGTTTCAGATAGCTCTGGCTTTGCTCTCTTGTCTGACTGCCCTTTCCTTTGTAAAAAGCGCCCTATTGATATCCACAACTATATTTCTGCTGACTCAGAAGGCCAGTAGGCAAAAGGTGGCTTTCTACATCCTTAATTTCATGAACAAAATTCCCATTCTGAATTCAAAACTCATTGGGCGCGATCTTACCAGCCGTTCATGCCACACTTCTGCTGCAGTGAAGTCGAAGAATTTGGCGCCCAGCCAAATCTCCATTCACTGCAGTGGGATGGGAAATTCCCGCTGGCGTGAACAGTGGTAACATTCCTGCCATTGTCTGGTTATGAAAGATTAGATATGTCTAAACCCAAGAAGACTAAATTTCATATGCACTGATGAATCAGTATTTATTATATAGATCTCTCAGCTTTCGTAGATTAAGAGCCATTTCTTAAATCACTTAACTAACTAACCAATAAACTAACTAACTCATTTGGCCTCCAATGCATTCTCCACTTCATTTGCCTCATCGCTGGTGTTTGAACCTTCAGTTATCTGCAATTCTCTGGAATATTCTAGAATTCCTCCCTAACCTTTCCTCCTCGTTAACCACTCTCCTCTGTTAAGACATTTTGTAAAATTGACCTCCTTTTCTAACCTGTAATAGGCCCAGCCTCCTTTGGCTTGGAACCCATGTTTGGCTGGAACATTTCTTAAGATATTTTCTGCACATGTACATTTAAAAAAAAGAAGAATTGACTGCACTATACAGAGGCAAATACCAGAGTTGAAGCTTCTATGAAGAAGACATTCTGCCAGAAGAGCAACCTTTTTTAACAATCAGTCTGAATTCAATCAATAAAACTATTATTTACTTTTTCATGTTATGTTTAAAATACCTTGTAAAAACATCAAAATATGATTAATCAAATGAAACTCTAATCCCAGAAGAAATTGTTATAAGGTATTCTGAGGGAGTTAAAACTGTGTTAGCAAAGTTAAAGTTATAAGAACTATTAACATGAGAATGTTTGCATAAAATACTCACACAACTGTGCCCTGGTGGGGGCTCTTCAGGACATGTGTGTGCAATGCTTTGATTCAAGAGAATTAACTCATTGTTTTGATAAAGACAAGTTATTACTGCTCTCACACAGTTGCCTTCCTTCAATTCAACAGTTTCTCCAATCTACAGAAATAGGGAAAGAAATAGGGAACCATTTTATGATTTGTATAGGATATTCAGATAAATTATTAGTTACAATACATTGTATTTACCTGAATAATAACACCATTCACTGTACAGCTCAATCCTGTAATAACAAACACTTATGTCAAGTTTTGAAATTTTACTCAACCATTGATATCTTCAACAAAATACTCTGTAAAGTTATCAAAGCTTTTGGGATCCAGGGAGAGCCCAGAAACATGCAAAATACCACAAGGAATGTTTTGTTCTGTTACTGTGCCCACATTGTACATATTGTACACATTGATTGTTACTGAATTATAAGGTATGTTGAATATAAGTACTGTATTTTCACAGTCTATCTCTGGAAGAACTTCATCCAATGTGCATAATAGAAGTCAACCTGCAAATGGATATCTTGGGTCTAAAACTATTTCTTCCATGCAACCTATTTTCTAGTGATTTTCAGCAGGACCTGCAATATTTGCTTTCTTCAAGAATTTTCCAAATATATATTGTATCTGAGTATCACTGATGAATCTGTAAAGAGCAGATGAATGGCCACCTTCATTACCCTGAGAATTATTTGCAGCTCACCAGCTATCTGAAAAGTTATGCTATGATCTTAACTGCAGCCTGGGTAAAATGCAGTTGAAATTCTACAGAGCTTTTGTGGATATGTTGGCCAAGTTGCAGTTGACAACTTTAGCTGTTCCCAACTGAGTTTGACAGATTGAATTTCCAGCTAAAGGAAAATGTGTATGCTTGTATTCATTAGGTAATATACAAGAGGCATTGACTGCCTGAGGCTTTCTGCATATTTCTGATCACCTTATGACAGAGGACAATCCTATTTATGCTTCTACCTTCATCCTCCCTTTCCTCTGAGGAGGGGGAGAAATAAATAGATTGCCCTTTATAAAGTCAGTGAAAATATTGTCCTATTTCTTGGACATTGAAACACACGTCCCAGGACCAACCAATACCTGCTTCTGTACCGAGCTGGATGAAACTGTGGGAAGGATACATTGGTTATGGCCACCTATACAAAGCCAGTCACATGTTGTGACAACTCCAAACTGTAAAGGGAGTTCCTCTAGAAGTCTTTGAGGGAAAGGAAGCTTCCTCTAGTGATAACTTAGCTTTCTTCTTACATAAAGAATGAAATGAACAACAGTGCAAAAGTTGAAACTTGTTCACGTATAGTTCAATATTATTGTTCACCTTGACAAATGCTTTAATAAATTAAAGTGGGAGGAGGTCTTGTGGCACAGTCGATAATGTTCCTGCTCTGAACCAGAAGCTCTAGGTTCAAGTCCAACTCCAAGACTTGATGGATAAAGAACGTGCTTTGATAATACAGCCAATCATGTTGGGTATCAGTCTGCAAATCTTTCCATCACACAACAATCGCAGATAATGAGAGCAGGAGAGATTTCTGGCCAGGCATATGATGGAATTAAAGATGTAACATCCATGGAAAAGTGCACGTTGCTACAGTAACTCGAACTGAGGTGAGAAAGCCAGTTGGCACAGTTGACTGGATGGCCAGGGTGGATCAGATTGGTGCCAACAGCACAGAGTTCGATCCCATTTGGAATGGGGTGGGATTCAGGACCTGCCCCTTTTCCCTACCCGTGATGGGGATCATAGTGGACTGGGTTGGACCTATCTTTAAGTAGAAAATTCAAAAATTAAAAAAATCCAAGGGCTATGTGGCTAGGGGTCATTGGCTAAGCATCACTGAAGTTCTACAATATCTTAGTCACTTTATTGGCTATCTACACATTACTTCAGTAATAAACCTTCAAATTAGAATTTGACCTCGTTTCCAATTTAGGGTGACACTGGCCCACTGAAGTCAAAAGATTCATTATGGGAATGTTTGAATGCAATATTTCCTGCTCCAGATTTAACAAGCTTGTTTGCTGTGTGTCGATAAAAAACATTGTGGGAGGATGCTAAACACTGAAGGATAGTGCATAGGCCTGTGAGACAAATTTGAAAAATAATGGTCTGAGCTGACTTTGAATAATACTAGTGAAAGGCAAATTGTTAGGGTGAAAATTCAAGGGAAATTGTTTATGTTTCATTTTGTTAGCAGGATTTTGGAAATGAAACTATCTGTTGGATGGGTAAAGAGTACTGAAGAGTCAGACATAGGCATGCAGAAGGTCATCAGGTTTCAAATGCTTAATATCAGTAAGGCTGTGTTGTCCTATAAATGGAGCATAAGTATCTCATTTGTTTGTAGGGTTGGAATAATAGTGGAAGAATTCAGTTCCAAACAATGTTACATTTCATGGGCCAGAGCGGACAATTTCTCTCAATTGACCTATTGGTGTAAACAAAGGGAAGAGAAGCTTGGTAATGTATTGTATTAGCATAGATAGAGGATTGGTTAACTAATAGAAAGCAAAGAATGGGGGTAAGTGGGTGTTTTTCTGGTTGGCGATCAGTGGCTGGTGGTGTGCCTCAGGGATCAGTGTTGGGACCGCAATTGTTTACGATTTACGTAGATGATTTGGAGTTGGGGACCAAGTGTAGTGTGTCAAAATTCGCAGATGACACTAAGATGAGTGGCAGAGGATGCTGAAAGTCTGCAAAGAGATATAGATAGTCTGAGTGGGCAAGGGTCTGGCAGATGGAGTACAATGTTGGTAAATGTGAGGTCATCATTTTGGTAGGAATAATAGCAAAATGGACTATTATTTAAATAGTAAGAAATTGTAGCATGCTGCTGTGCAGAGGGACCTGGGTGTCCTTGTGCAAGAATCACAAGGAGTTGGTTTGCAGGTGCAGCAGGCGATTAAGAAGGCAAATGGAATTTTGTCCTTCATTGCTAGAGGGATGGAGTTGAAAAACAGTGAGGTTATGTTGCAGCTGTATAAGGTGCTGGTGAGGCCACACCTGGAGTACTGTGTACAGTTTTAGTCTCCTTACCTGAGAAAGGATATACTGGCACTGGAGGGGGCGCAGACGAGAATCACTAGGTTAATTCCGGAGTTGAGAGGGTTGGCTTATGAGGAGATACTGAGTAGACTGGGACTATTCTCATTGAAATTCAGAAGAATGAGGGGAGATCTTATAGAAACATATTAGATTATGAAGGGATTGGATAGGATAGAAGCAGGGAAGTTGCTTCCACTGGCAGGTGAAACATAACTAGGGGCCATAGCCTCAAAATAAGGGGGAGCAGATTTAGGACTGAGTTGAGGAGGAACTTCTTCACACAAAGGGTTGGGAATCTGGATTTCCCTGCCCAGTGAAGCAGTTGAGGCTACCTCATTGAATGTTTTTAAGGCAAGGATAGATACATTTTTGAACAGTAAAGGAATTAAGGGTTAGGGTGAGTGGGCAGGTAAGCGGAGCTGAGTTCATGAAAAGATCAGCCATGATCTTATTGAATGGTGGAGCAGGCTCGAGGGGCCAGATGGCCTACTCCTGCTCCTAGTTCTTATGTTCTTATGTTCTTAAGCTGATGAAGTAGAGTTTGGTTATTTCTTCATCACACAAAGTAGTGTAATTAAAACAACTAGAAAGTTTAAGTTGGGAGATTTTGTGTTTTGTAACTTAGCAGTGTTAATTGTTACATAATGCACTTCAAAGTGAACTGGATCTGCAAATCTGTTACAGGAATTGAGGTTTAGAAGTTGGAAACCAGTACAAAAGCAAACTAAAAACAGAAAATGCAGTAAATACTCAACGAGTCTGGCAGCACCTATGGAGAGAGAAACAGAGTTGATGGCTGGAATTTTACCATCCCGCCTATCTCCTATTCTGGGAATCCGAGTGGGCGAGGGGCGGACAAACGAAAGGTCCATTGAACTCGGGTGGGATTTTAAGGTTTCGGAATGAGCGAAGCCATAGAATTCCTTCCAATGTTTCAGGTCGATGGTTAGTTCTAATGATTGGTCATCAACTTGTAACCCCAATTCTTTCACTTACTGCCTGCTATTGGAGTGTGTTAGAAGAATTTACAAGTTAATTCCTGACTATCTGTGTTATGAACGCACTTGCTTGACTGTTAAATCCTGGAATACAACTTGAACCCAGAGCTTCTGACTCTGACTCTATTCCCTAGGCTACAATACATGTAATAGACAACTTAAATATTAAAATGTATCCACTGACAGCTTCACAGAGGATTCCCGCTCCTGACTAACCAGCAAATGATTGGGATCATTTTAGATTTCCACCCCGTTGACATTTTCTGGGTCTCTAACCCTCTGCCGGTATTAGAACAGACCACCCAATCCACAACCTTGACTGTTAAAATCGTGTCCTTTACCTCAACAGGTAAAGCTCCTTATTCATATTTAGTATATTGAATATAGTACCTATTGTTGAAGTTGATGTTGGTACTGGAACGAACAGAGTTAATGATGTAAATATACAGACTGAAAATCATCTCACTCACTGCTTTTAAAAACATTGACTGCAGTTCCAAACTAAGGAAGAGCTTTGTGATAAAGATGTCATATAAATATCATAAAATGGGGGCGATTCTCCCAGCTTGCTGCGCTGCTCTAGCAGCACAATGGTCCAGGAGCCATCAGCGGAGACCGTTTCGTGGACTCTCCGCTGGATGCCACAGTCTCCGCGGATCTCAGTAGCGTCATCAGCTCCTCACTGGAAATAGGTGCGGAGCTGATTTCAATATTTAAATCATTATTTCCATCTGATTAGCGGGCCCGGGATTGAAGTCTCGGGGCTGATCCGGGAGGTCAGCGATCTGGGGAGGGGGTTGAAAGGCAGCGATGGGGAGTTGCAGGGTTGGCCAGCAATCGGGAGGCCGGCAGTGCAGGGCCACTTTGCATGCACCGACCTCAGCTCTGACAGATCAGCGCATGCGCAGCGGCCCGCTCAGCGCAATGCTGCCGGCCTCTCCAGTGGGAATAAGCCCACAGATTTTCAGAAGGAATCCTGCTAGGGCACTCTGCAGTGCTCAGAGTGTGGAAGATTCAATCTGAAATTCCCACTAAAAAAAAACAGCGGGAGTTATTCCCATTTTCACGCGAATTGGAGACCTAGACCTAGAATTTGTTTTGGAGAATCTTGGCCAATGTCTTATTAAAAAATCTGTTTCTTTTACTTCTCTTCCTTTCATCCTAGCAGTTTAGATAATTCTGCTCCCAAATGTTGTTTGAAAAATTTAATTTGTCTATCTCATGTTTACATTATTATTCTATGGTGAGAATTAGTTAAATCAATTGGGCGTTCCTTAAGTACCTTATAATTTTTTTCTGCTTATGCTCAGAGTAAAGACACCCTGGATAGCAGTGACCGCAATATGATTGAACTTTACATTCAGTTTGAAAAGGAGAAGAGGATCTACGACTCGTATTTTAAACTTTAATAAGGGCAGCTATATGGGCATGAAAGCTGAGCTAGCTGAAGTGAACTGGGACACGAGGCTAGGGGATAGATCAACAAAGAAGCAATGGCAGATATTTAAGGAGATATTTCAGAATACTCAGAATAAATATATTACTATCAAGCATATTTTCTCAGAGAAGGACCCGTCATCTGTAGTTAATTAAAGAAGTTAAAGAAAGCATCAAACTTAAGGAAAAAGCATATGACTGTGCAAAGGTGAATGCTGCATCAAATGATTGGTCAGAATTTTATAAACAGCAGAGAATGACTAAAAGGTTAAGCAGGAAAAAGAAGTTAGTGTATGAGAGGAAACTAGTTAACAATGTAAAAACAGATAGCAAGAGTTATAACCCCTCAAGCTATAAGCCTCTGGAGACAGACTAGCAATCTGTTCCAGGAATTACTATCTATGGAAATAGGCAGAAGTCTACCTTAGTCCACCACAAGGTTAGGGAAGAGAATTAGAAAGAAATTCAAGGAGGGAAGCAGAAAACAGGAAACCATAGGTCAGTTAGCTTGACATCTGTATAGGGGAGGTGTTAGAATCAATCATTAAGGAGGTTGTGGCTGAGCACTTAGAGAAATCAGGGTAATCAGGAAAAATCAGCATGATTTTGTGAAAGGGAACTGATGTTTAACCAATTTATTGGAATTCTTTGAAGGATTAACAAGTGCTGTGGATAAAGGGGAGCTTGTAGATGTGCTGTTCTCGGATTTCCAGAAGGCATATGATAAGGTGCCAGATCAAAGTTATTGCAGAAGATAAATTGATTGATGATTTTTGATTGATTTATTATTGGCACATGAATTATTATACAGTGAAAAGTATTTTTTCTTGCGTGCTATATAGACAGAGCACACCGTCCATAGAGAAGGAAACAAGAGAGTGCAGAATGTGATGTTAAAGTCATAGCTAGGGTGTAGAGACAAATCAACTTAATGCGAGGTAAGTCCATTCAAAAGTCTGACAGCAGCAGGGAAGAAGCTATTCTTGAGTCGATTGGGTACGTGAGCTCAGACTTTTGTATCTTTTACCCGACGGAAGAAGATGGAAGAGAGAATGTCTGGGGTGCGTGGGGTCCTTAATTATGCTGGATGCTTTTCCGAGGCAGCAGGAAGTGTAGACAGTGGCCGGAAATTTACCGGCACGCCCGCCCCGATTCCGGAGTTGGGCGAGGCTCGGAGCATTCTCCGTTGGCTTCGGGTGGGATCGTATGAACCTCGGGCTGACGTGCTGGTAAAATTCTGCCCGGTGTCAATGGATGGGAGGCTGGATTGCGTGATGGACTGGGCTTCATTCATGTCCCTTTGTAGTTTCTTGCGGCCTTGGGCAGAGCAGGAGCCATACCAAGCTGTGATAGAACCAGAAAGAATGCTTTCTATGGTGCATCTGTCAAAGTTGGTGAGAGTCGTAGCTGACATACCAAATTTCCTTAGTCTTCTGAGAAAGTAGAGGCGTTGGTGGGCTTTCTTAACTATAATGTCAGCATGGGGGGACCAGGATAAGTTGTTGGTGATCTGGACACCTAAAAACTTGAAGCTCTTGATCCTTTCTACTCCGTCCCTGTTGATGTAAACAGGGGCATGTTCTCCTTTACGCTTCCTGAAGTCGATGACAATCTCCTTCGTTTTGTTGACATTGAGGGAGAGATTATTGTTGCCGCACCAGTTCACCAGATTCTCTATCCAATTTCTGTACTCTGTCTCATCATTGATTGAGATCCGATCCACTACAGTAGTGTCATCAGCAAACCTGAAAATTGAGTTGGAGGGGAATTTGGCCACACAGTATTCAGTGTATAAGGAGTGCAGTAGGGGGCTGAGAGCACAGCCTTGTGGGGCACTGGAATTGAGGATGATTGTGGAGGAGGAGTTGTTGCCTATCCTTACTGATTGCGGTCTGTGGGTTCGGAAGTTCAGGAACCAGTTGCAGAGGGAGGAGCTGCGGCCCAGGCAATGGAGTTTGGAGATGAGTTTTGTAGGAATAATGGTGTTGAATTCTGAGCTATAGTCAATGAGTAGGAGTCTGACATAGGTGTCTTTGTTGGATACTGCGAAGCCTGGATAGAGTGGACATGGAGAGGATGCTTCCACTAGTAGGAAAAACTGGAACCAGAGGGCACAACCTCAGACTAAAGGGATGATCCTTTAAAACAGAGATGAGGAGGAATTTCTTCAGCCAGAGAGGTGAATCTTTGGAACTCCTTACCGCAGAAGGCTGTGGAGGCCAAGTAATTGAGTGCCTTTAAGACAGAGATAGATTGGTTCTTGATTAATAAAGGGATCAGGGGTTATGGGGAAAAGGCATGAGAATGAAGATGAGGAGAATATCAGCTATGATTGAATGACGGAGCAGACTCGATGGGCCAAGTGGCCTCATTCTGCTCCTATGTCTTATGGTCTTACCTTCTCTATGAGTGGAATGCTTTGCCTATATAGCACGCAAGAAACAATACTTTTCACCATACTAATACATGTGACAATAAATCAAATCAAATTAGACAGATCAAAAAAGCAAAAGCTCAAAGGATACAGGATAATGTGTTGAATTGAATCCAAAGTTCTTAGTAACAGGAAACAATGGTTGATGGCTGCCCTTGCGAATGGAAAACTGTTTCAAGTGATGTTCCGTAGGGTTCGGTGTTGGGACCTCTGTTGTTTGTTTTATATATTACCAATTTGAACTTGAACATGGGGGCATGGTTGGGAAATTTACAGACACAAAACTTGGCTGCAGGTAGTTTGGAGGATAACTGTAAGCTCTAAAATTATATAGATGGGTTGGTGGAGTGGGCAGGCGAGTGGCAGATGCTGTTCCACTCTGATAAGTGTGAGGTAATGCATTTAGGGAGGTCAAACAGAAAAAGTGAATACACAATAAATGGGAATATACTGAGGGGGTAGATGAAGTGAGACATCTTGGCGTGCAAGTGCACAGGTAGACAAGGTTGTAAATAAGGCACATGAAATGCTCTCATTCATTGGCAGAAGTTTGGAATACAAAAGTAGGAATATAATGATGGAACTGTATAAGACATTAGTGAGACCACAACTGGAGTATTGTGTGCCGTTCTGGTCACCACATTACAGGAAGAACATAACTGCTCTGAAGAGAGTGCAGAGAAGATGTACTACAATGTTACTAGAGCTGGAGAATTATAACTATGAGGAGAAATTGGAGTTGTTTTCCTTGGGTGACATGATCGAAGTAAAGAAAATTGTGAGGGCTGGAGATAGAGTAGACAGGAGGAACCTGTTTCCCTTGGCAGAAAGAACCAGAGGTCATAGATTCAAGCTAAGTGGCAGAAGGTTTAGAGGGGACATGAGGAAAAACATTTTTATGCAGAGGGTGGTGGGTGTCTGGAATTTGCTGCCTAATTGGTGGTGGAGGCAGAGACCCTAAACTATTTTTAAAAGAGTTTAGGGTCTCTGGATCTGCACTTCAAGTGCTATAAGCTGCAGAGTAATGGGCCATGGACAGGAAGATGGGATTAGAAAGGGCTCCTAGGTGTCTTTGAGTTGGCATGGACAAGATGGGCCAAATGGCCCCTTCTGCATTGTATTATTTCTATGGTTCTGTTCCTATTTTGTACATTCATAAACTTCAACATCCACCAGGACTTTGGGAGGGATATACATCCTCTCACAAGGAGATGGTGCTGAGACTCAACACTACCATCTTGCAACGTGGAGCAACTGGGCAGCAAAGAATGTGAATGAGGACAGATTCAGCTGCTGAGTTCTCTGAGTGCCTCTCAGACCATTTGTGGATTGCATTGTGAGACTGAGTGAAGGGCTGCCAAAATACATGAGTATACTCAAATGGGAGATGCACTGCAGAGGACGGATCCTAAGAACATAAGAAATAGGAGCAGGAGTAGGCCATCTGGCTCCGAGCCTGCTCCGCCATTCAATAAGATAATGGCTGATCTTTTTGTGGACTCAGCTCCACTTACCCACCCGCTCACCATCGCCCTTAATTCCTTTACTGTTCAAAAACCTATCTCTCTTTACCTTAAAAACATTCAATGAAGTAGCCTCAACTGCTTCACTGGGCAGGGAATTCCACAGATTCACAACCCTTTGGGTGAAGAAGTTCCTCCTCATTCAGTGAGGATGCAGTGGTGTAGTGGTATTGTCATGGGATTAGTAATCTAGAGACTCAGGTAATGCTCTAGGGACCTGGGTTCGAATCCCACAATGGCAGCTGGTGGAATTTTTAATGGGTGGCACGGTAGCACAGTGGTTAGCACTGCCACTTCACAGCTCCAGGGACCTGGGTTCGAATCCTGGCTTGGGTCACTGCCTGTGTGGAGTTTGCACATTCTCCCTGTGTCTACGTGGGTTTCCTCCGGGTGCTCCGGTTTCCTCCCACAGTCCAAAGATGTGTGGGCTAGGTTGATTGGCCATTCTAAATTGCCCCTTAGTGTCCCGGGATGCATAGGTTAGAGGATTAGTGGGTAAAATATGTAGGGATATGGGGATAGGCCCTGGGTGGGATTGTGGTTGGTGCAGACTCGATGGGCCGAATGGCCTCTTTCTGCACTGTAGGATTCTATGATTCAGTCCTAAATCTGCTTCCCCTTATTTTAAGGCTATGCCCCCTAGTTCTAGTTTCACCCACCAGTGGAGCCTCTCTGCTTCTATCTTATCTATTCCCTTTATAATTTTATATGTTTCTATAAGATCCCCCTCATTCTTCTGAATTCCAATGAATATAGTCCCAGTCTACTCAGTCTCTCCTCATAAGCCAACCCTCTCAACTCCGTAATCAACTTAGTGAATCTCCTCTGCCAGTATATCCTTTCTCAAGTAAGGAGACTTGAGGTGTACTCCAGGTGTGGTCTCACCAGCACCTTATACAGCTGTAACATAGCCTCCATGTTTTTAAACTCCATCCCTCTAATGTTTCTTCAGAAGGAACTCTTCAAAAATGCAAATAACGAAAATACAACAAAGCTTACTTCAACTTATAAATCAAAGGGTTTAATAAAGAAACATCATTACTCCAAACTTGGGGCCTCACCCTAGACCCACTCCAAACTCCCTACAATTCTACATAGTTTGTTATTTATAGTGAATCAGCTGGTCAGCTGACTATTACATCATTCTGTAATTGGTTCCATTGTTTACTGGGTCAGCTGACCCGTAAATCTTGTTCCCATTAGTCACATTACATCCAATACAAAGTGGTCACCGGTTTCATTCTAACAGATTCCCTTTATTTTTTTTCAAAATAATTTAAGACAACCATCCTCTAGTTTTCTTAATAACTTTCCAGTACCTGCACCCCTTTTTGTAAAACACTCGCATACCTGTAGATTTGTACCGACCCAGTTAAGCTTGGAAACGTCCTTGTTTTCCAGCATTAGCTTAATGCTGGCCAAATCAATTCTTAATCGTTTTTCCGCTACACCTTTTGTTGAGTAAACATTGTCCCATAAAGGCCGATTGTCCACATAACACTCAATTGGTACTTCCTTACCCGATGTGCCCTTAAAAATTAATTCTGTTAATGTGTCAGACAAATATATTCCCATATCCAACGCTTCCACTAATACTAAGGTTTCAGCAGCCAATGTGCTTTTGACTACCCTTTTTATTTTCTTTGTTTCCCAGGCCAAGGGGCAACATTTTCCTTCCTTACCTACCAGGAATATTTAAATCCGGCACCGCTTGAATGTCCATCTGGTAGATTGGCATGTGAAGCATCACTAAACACAACCAATTTCATATCTTCTGGTTCTCCTCGTGCCTAATTACACATTCCACTAATTTTAACTTTTTAAAAAGTTTTATTAGTCTGCAAGATCTCTCTATGGTGCGTTTCAACATATTAAAGAGCTCTAGGACATTATAGCTCCCATCTGGTCTTATCGTTTGCATAGCCAATTTAGCTGTCCTATCATATTCCTCAACAACTATGTTTCTTTTTTGTTGGCCCTTTCCTCTTTTTCCATTGACCTCTCTCTGGTGATGGGAATGGGATCAATACTGTTCAGATATCCCTGTTGATTCATCGTTACACCAGGTGTACTTTGTCGGATATCAAGACCAAGATATCGAAAAGCACCAGCTGCTTGACTTCCTACTTTAAATTCTGTTTTCAGCTTCTCAATTATTCTTTTTTCAAATTCTTCTGTGCCGCCCCATAGGAAATCACCCACATGCATTATAAACATTCCAGCTAATTTTCCTTTAGCTTTCCAGTAAAACATTGCTGGATCTGCTTTTAACTGGACACAACCAGTCTTCAGCAATACAGATCGTACAGAGAAATACCAAACCCTTGATGCATCACTTAACCCATATACACATTTATTTAATTTCCACAAATGTTCCTGTGTATTACCTGCTTCTTTGGGTAGCCTCAAAAATCTTTTCTTTGAAATGTTTAGCCCTGCAGAAATGCTGCTTTGATATCAATTGATTTACAATCCAATTATGAGATGCTAGAACAGTGAGAAAACATTTCAGTGTCACCTTCCCTGCTGTGGGTGAATCAACCCTAATGCCTCTCCCATTCAAATGTTCCTCATACCCATGGGCTACTAATCTGGCTTTAGCTTTATACGTTCCATCTTGCAAAACTTTCTCTGTGCAAACCCATCTATGGGACAAAGCAGGCTGCCCTTCATCTGGTATCTAGGTGGACACCCCAAACTCCTTCCAACTGTCCAACTCCCTTTGTTTGGCCTCTCTTACTTCCGCAAGCTCCATTTTGTTTGCAGCTGTCAATACTTCCTTATCATGGGGCCTTGTACTCCGATTCCTATCATTGGTTTGATTCCTAGCCTTCCTCGTTAAACTCCGGCCTCTACTGCTGTGTCTGTTTCTCAATAAGAAGTTTAACAACACCAGGTTAAAGTCCAACAGGTTTATTTGGTAGCAAAAGCCACACAAGCTTTCGGAGCTCCAAGCCCTTCTTCAGGTGAAGAACAATCTTCTTCAGTGTCCGTTTCTGTCAAGGTGTTACTCTCAGAACGCTGTTCTCTGCTGACACATCTTTGGTCACAGATTCGTGACTTTTTCCTGGATTCACGAATGCTACTGTCTCATCCTCAGGTCTCACTTTTTTTGTTTCCATCTGTCCGCCCCATTTTCCCAATCTATAGCTTTGGCTTCTTGCCCTCGCTCTTGTATGTTGAACCAGTGTTTGTACTTTCCTGAGGCCTTTCTTACTTTCCCGATTATAGTGGCCTCCCTCCACTCGCTTGACCCTTCGGGTATGTATGATACGACTGTGCCTACTTTGGGCAGCTGAACCTTTGAAGTAGCAGCTTCATGCCCTGCTTCACTGGTACTTTGTTGATCATCAGATTCCCTCTCATCTATTGTTGACTGATTCTCATAATAGTTCAGGGTATGTGCATGTGAGGTACAAGGTGCTTCCTGCACTTCTGTATCTTGCTCAGATGCTCCAAATTCATACCCAAGTCCCACTACTCTCGAAGAGTGGGCTCGCACTGTCTGGTTACCGTGTTGTGCTATCACTACCTTGTCATCTGTTCCTATCACTTTTCAGGGCCCTTTCCACTCTTTTTTGCCCTCTCTTTTATTATAGACCCTATCCTCTTTCTCAAAGTATACCCCAGATGATCTAATGTGATGCCTTAGGACCCTTCTTATCTGTTCTGAAACCTCAGCCGTAATGAAGGCCTTTCTCCTTGCATGCATAGCGTTTAAGTGTGCAGAAAACATGGAGCTAACGTTCGTCTCTTCTAGCACCGGGGGAGCATCTGTTAATACTGATGGCAACTTTGGATTCCTCCTGTATACCAACTGGCATGGACTATAGTCCCCCACCATTTGTAACAAATGTTTCGCATGCACTGCCCATGCTAATATAACCTGCAATTTACAGCCCGGTTGATCCGCCAAAATGTTTTGCAACATGTCATCAATACCTGCGAGATTCCTTTCACAGAGGCCATTGCTGAATGGGCTCTCTGCTGCAGTGCGCATTATTACAATATTTAAATTTTCGCACATATCTTGAAACACATAATTTGCGAATTCGCCCCCATTGTCCGTCAAAAATTTAGACGGTGCCCCCAATCCTGTTCCAATCCAGTGGGTCATAATGTTATCTATAATGGTCTTTTTATCTTTGCTGTAAATCACCGTGGATATGCTAAACCGGGTGGCCATGTCCACAAAGTGCAATAGATAGATGCTTTTGTCCTTGTCCCATATCTTTAGATCCATCGCCACTACATCGTTGAAATCTTGTGCTAATGGTAGACTCATGACAACGTGGAGGTGTCCTATATTTTATGCAAATTTCACACTGGGCTGATATTTATTCTTTGAGATCATTATATTCTTTGTCCAGCACGCCTGCATCCTGCAGCAATGCTCCCAGTCTGTGCGGTGCTGGATGACCAAACTGCTTATGGAGTTGCAGAATAATCTTTTTGTCCATCATGCTGTTGTCTGTTAGCGACACTAATGCCTCGTGAATCCTTTGGTCTGATAATTACAGTTCACTTAAAGGAAGGCAATAATGGCCAGATCTTATGAAATGTAGGTCCACAGTTTTCCCAAATACCACAGCTTTATCCTGTTTCAAATCGATGGTCATCTGAGCTTTCTTCATCGCAGACCTGCTTAACAAAGGTATATCACTGGAAACTACATCTGCACTTATAAATAAACTGATTCCTGCAATCCTACAATCCCTTTTGGAGGATATTAGAGTGTTGTCATCTCCAAATCTAAAGCAGGTGGAACTATCATGTTCTTTTACTTTATTTTGGTCTTTATGATCAAGAGACCCTAAATAACAATCTAGCCAATCTTGGTCGCAGATAGCGGGTGTACATCCACTATCTAAAACAGCACAGTTGAAAGATTCTTATCATCAGGACGCTCATTATGGAACTCAACTTTTCTGCCTTCCTGGTCCTTATCCTCGTCACTGTCGGTTTCCACGTACTCTGTGTCACATGTGGTTTTAAAGACACAATTTCTTCTTTTCGGACAGTTTATAATGTAGTGGTACAGGGAATCGCATTGGAAACAGCGATTCACAATCCCTCTATCATTCCTTTGATTTAAATGTCTTTTATCCGTATCCCATGTGCATCCTCTTTCCCCATTTTCAAATCGGTTATAACCTTTTTGACATTAGGTCTGTTATTAATGTAACTGTCTCTGTTTAAAGGCCTTCGTGTACCATTTGTTCTGGCACGCAATTGAGTCACCATTGACTCCTCCGTTCTGGGCGTTATGGCATTCCGGTCTGTATTGAACAATGTGGCGGGGAAGGATTGTTTCCCGAAAAACTTTTTTAATCATGCTGTCATCTGATCAAAGAGGGGCTCTGTTCCCCTTAATTGTATTCCAATCATTAGTAAAAGAGTATCCATTTGCGACGGACATGCACAGTCCAACAACTTAAAGGCCAATACTGTATCTGGAATCTCCAAATTAAATTTCATTAGCCTGCTACGGCCCCTATCAAAATCCATGATATACTCTTCATGGACTGGGTGTCTTGTCTCCTAATCCTGTCAAACATCATCCATCCTTCATAATTCTCCAAGAACTCATCTTTCTGGTAAAACTTATCTAAGTATCGTAGCAGGAACTGAAGCCCTTCTTCTTTATTTAGGGCATCTGCTGTCCAATCGGAAAATACTTTGCTTCTTATCTTGCTCCTAATTGGAAGCAACAAAGCTAATGCCATACCTTGCTTTTTGTTCGGTATTGTGGTGACAAGGGTCCACATTTCTATCTTTGCCTTCCATTGCCGATATGGTTCAGCGTCTGAAAAGACAGGGGGGCAATGAAATCCCACCGGTTTACTTCTACCTTCTGCCATGGTTGTAGCACTTCTTCAAAAACAAACACCAAGTTACGATGGGTTTTCCTCTGCTACCAATGTTTCTTCAGATGGAACTCTTCAAGATGCAGCTAATGAAAATACAACAAAACTTACTCTAACTTATAAATCAAAGAAAGGGTTTAATAAAGAAACTTCATTACTCCAAACTTGGGGCTTCGCCCTGGGCCACTCCAAGCTCTCCACAATTCTACATAGTTTCTTATTTATTGTGAATCAGCTGGTCAGCTGACTATTACATCATTCTGTAATTGGTTCCATGGTTTACTGGGTCAGTTTACCCTTACATCTTGTTCCCATTAGTCACATTACATCCAATACAAGGTTGTCACCTGGTTTCATTCTAACATCTAGCAATGTCGGACAAAATTCCATTTGCCTTCTTAATTACTTGCTGCACCTGCAAACCAACTTTTTGTGATACATGCACAAGGACACCCAGGTCCCTCTGCACAGCAGCATGCTGCAAATATTTACCATTTAAACAATAGTTAATTTTGCTGTTATTCCTACCAAAATGGATGACCTCACATTTACCAACATTGTACTCCATCTGCCAGACCCTTGCCCACTCACATAAACTATCTATATCTCTCTGCAGACTTTCAGTGTCCTCTGCACACTTTTCTCTACCACTCACCTTAATGTCATCAGCAAATTTTGACACACTACACTTGGTCCCCAACTCCAAATCATCTACGTAAATGATAAATAATTGTGGTCCCATCACTGATCCCTGAGGCACACCACTAGCCATTGATCGCCAACCAGAAAAACACCCATTTACCCCCACTCTTTGCTTTCTGTTAGTTAACCAATCCTCTATCCATGCTAATACATTACCCGTAACACTGTGCACCTTTATCTTATGCAGCAGTCTTTGGTGCGGCACCTTGTCAAATGCCTTCTGGAAATCCAGATACACCACATCCACAGTTTCCCCATTGTCCACTGCGTTCAAAATGTCCTCAGAGAATCCCATGACCTGCCTTTCATGAACCCATGCTGCGCCTTCCCAATGGGATAATTACTATCCAGGTGTCTCACTATTTCTTCCTTGATGATAGATTCAAGCATTTTCCTCACTACATAAGTTAAGCTAACCAGCAAATAGTTACAGTAAGTAGCCTCACAACACCAGGTTAAAGTCCAACAGGTTTATTTGATAGCACCAAATAGACCTGTTGGACTTTAACCTGGTGTTGTGAGGCTACTTACTGCGCCTACCCCAGTCCAACACTGGCAACTCCACACGACAGTAAATAGTTACCCGCCTTTTGTCTATCTGCATTTTTAAACAGTGGTTTCACATTTGCTGTTTTCCAATCTGCCGGAACTGCTCCAGAGTCCAGCGAATTTTGGTAAATTACCACGAGTGCATTTGCTATTTCCCCCATCTCTTTACATACTCTGGGATGCATTCCATCAGGGCCAGGAGACTTGTCTACCTTTCGCCCCATTAGCTTGCTCAACACTACTACTTTAGTGATAACGATCGTTTCTGGGTCCTCGCCTGCCATAGTCTTCTTGTCAACAATTTTTGGCATGTTATTTGTGTCTTCCACTGTGAAGACCGACACAAAATACCTGTTCAATGCCTCAGCCATTTCCTCATTTCCCCCTTCTAAATCCCCCTTTTCATCCTCTAAAGGACCAATGTTTACCTTAGCCACTCTTTTTCGTTTTATATATTTGTAGAAACCTTTGTAATCTGTTTTTAATATTCTGAGCTAGTTTACTCTCGTAATCTATCTTATTTTTCTTTGTAGCTTTTCTTGTGGCTTTCTGTTCACCTTTAAAGATTTCCCAATCCTCCAGTTTCCCACTAACCTTTGCCACTTTGTATGCATTTTCTTTCAATTTGATACCCTCCTTTATTTCCTGTGATATCCATGGCTGATTATCTCTTTTTCTACAGTCCTTGCTTATCACTGATATATACTTCTGCTGAGCACTGTGAGAAATCGCTTTGAAAGTCCTCCACTGTTCCTCAATTGTCCCACCATTAAGTTTTTGCTCCCAGTCTACCTCAGCTAGTTCCTCCCTCATCCCTTTGTAGCCTCCTTTATTTAAGCACAAAACACTGGTATTGGATTTTGACCTTTTCACACTCCATCTGTATTTTAAATTCAACCATACTGTGATTGCTCCTTCTGAGAGGATCCCTAACTGTGAGATCATTAATTATTCCTGTCTCATTACACAGGATGTGGAAATGCCGGCGTTGGACTGGGGTAAACACAGTAAGAAGTTTAACAACACCAGGTTAAAGTCCAACAGGTTTATTTGGTAGCAAAAGCCACACAAGCTTTCGGAGCTCCAAGCCCCTTCTTCAGGTGAGTGGGAATTCTGTTCACAAACAGGGCATATAAAGACACAGACTCACAGACTGAGCAGAAACTGATAGCTAAGTTCCGCACACACGAGGACGGCCTCAACCAGGATATTGGGTTCATGTCACACTATTTGTAACCCCCACAGCCTGCCTGGACCTGCAGAGTTTCACTGGCTGTCTTGTCTGGAGACAATACACATCTTTTTAGCCTGTCTTGATGCTCTCTCCACTCACGTTGTTTGTATCTTAAAGACTTGATTAGCTGTAAGTATTCGCATTCCAACCATTATTCATGTAAATTGAATCTGTGTCTTTATATGCCCTGTTTGTGAACAGAATTCCCACTCACCTGAAGAAGGGGCTTGGAGCTCCGAAAGCTTGTGTGGCTTTTGCTACCAAATAAACCTGTTGGACTTTAACCTGGTGTTGTTAAACTTCTTACTGTCATTACACAGGACCAGATCTAGGATAGCATGCTCCCTCGTATGTGCCACTACATACTGCTCAAGGAAATTAGCACGGATACATTCTATGAACTCCTCCTCAAGGCTGCCTTGACCTACCTGGTTTGACCAATTGACGTGTAGGGCGGCACGGTAGCACAGTGGTTAGCACTGCTGCTTCACAGCTCCTGGGTCCCGGGTTCGATTCCCGGCTCGGGTCACTGTCTGTGTGGAGTTTGCGCATTCTCCTCGTGTCTGCGTGGGTTTCCTCCGGGTGCTCCGGTTTCCTCCCACAGTCCAAAGATGTGCGGGTTAGGTTGATTGGCCAGGTTAAAAATTGCCCCTTAGAGTCCTGGGATGCGTAGGTTAGAGGGATTAGCGGGTAAATTAGCGGGTAAAAAAAAGGGATTAGTGGGTAGGGCCTGGGTGGGATTGTGGTCGGTGCAGACTCGATGGGCCGAATGGCCTCCTTCTGCACTGTAGGGTTTCTATGATTAAAATCCCCCATGATAATTGCCGTATCATTTTTGCATGCATCAATTGTTTCTTTGTTTATTTGCCCCACTGTGCTGTTATTATTTGGCAGCCTATAGACTACACCGATTGACTTTTTCTCCTTACTATTTCTAATTTCCACCCAAATGGATTCAACCTTTTTCTCCATAGAACCTATATCGTCTCTCACTACCACCCTGATGTCATCCTTAAATATCAGAGCTACACAGCGTCCCTTACCTTCCTTACAGGAATATAACCCCTGGATATTTCACTCCCAGTCATGACCACCTGCAACCATGTCTCTGTAATGGCCACTAAAGCATACTCATTCGTGATGATTTTTGCCGTCAACTCATCTACTTTGTTTTGAATGCTGCGAGCATTGAGGTAATGTGCCCTTATCCTAGTTTTTATATCTCCTTTTTGAATCCTAACAGCTCCATTAATAACATCTCCTGAGTTTTCCTTTTAACTTTTTTCTTAATTTTCCATGTAGTTGAAACTTCTTCCCCACGTGCTAACCTGCTGCTTTGTTTCGCATTAACCATTATACTCCCCATAGTTTTACTCTTCCCTTTCCCCCCACTTGCTAGTTTAAAGTCCTTGTGACCACCCTATTTATTCTTTTCACTGGAACGTTGGTCCCAGATTGGTTCAGGTTCTGAGCCTTTTATTCTCAATACAGTACATCAGTACAATACAGTACAAGCTATAATTGAGAGGCAGTCATGTGAGATTAATGCCAATAAGTGGCACTAATCGATCATTTTGTATTAACCCCTTAGTCATAGCATCGACATTCCCCAGAACAAGAAGGGAGTCAACAGCAATTGGGCGACTTAAGCTGCCTCATGTTGGTTACAATCATTCCACTCAATGATTACCTTTGAGAAGCATCAGCCCCTTTCCCACATCTACCCCCACCCTCTAAATTATTACATTTCTCGACCAAAGATGAAATTCCAAAAAGTCTAGTGTCATCACCTAAAGGGTAATGTAGAAACACACCTTGCGCACAATATGATTTCAGGGGTGATTATTTGCCTTCATTTTTACCAATCCCCTTCAAATGCCAGTTACTCAGTAGTCCTCTTTGGAACAAATAGGACCTATGGATCATTGTGGTGATGCATGTCTTGTTCTCATTCATGCTGCAGAGAGAAGACCATCAGGATTGTGACTGGCATAATTGTATGCAAGAAGGTCAGAAGGAGGAGAAGACAATGATGGGTGCACCAGGCACTCCAAGGATTCACCCTCATGAGAAAGGGGGCAGCAAGGCCCCATGCACATGCTGAGGTTGTGGCTCCTGGAAACATCATTTGAAGGTGCCTTTCAAGACCCAGTGTGTACCAGACACACATGTCTTTTTTGTAAATGAGTGAAAGGCATTGTCATCAATGCCTCCCCATTTCCAGGGAACTGGTGGCTCATATATGCCACTTCTCAGGACTTGACACCATGGGGACTCACAGGACATCCATTGCCAGTGGCACTGAAAGTCACTGCATTCTGAACCTCCATGTCAATGGATCTTTCCAGGGCTCAGTTGGAGATCTCTTCGGGTAACAGATGCTCCCTTTGCCAAGGCCCGCAATAATATGCACTTCACAGGAGATTAAGCAAGCCAGATTGCCAGGGTACTAAGTTTTCCATTTATTTGTGGCTTCTCACAGGTACAGTGTGGCATCAACTGCACTCATGTGGCTCTAAGAGTCCCTGGCAACATGCACTCCAGTACATTATTAGGGTTTCCACTCGCTAAATGTGTAGCTGCTGTGCGACCACAACAAGCAAATCCTGCATGTTTGCATGAGCTTTTGACATGGTTGATGATTCCCATCCAGAGGTCACAAACTACATCAGAGTCAAGGTACAATGATGTTCATACCACTATCCGAGATTCCAATGCCTTGACAGATATGCTGGGTCACTGCAGTAAAGTCTCCAGAAGGTGTCATGGGTCATCATGGCTTGCTGCATGCTTCACAATTCGACAATGCAAAGGGGGAGGAGCAGCCAGAAACCAAAATTGAAGAGCTGCAGTTCTCCTCAGACTGGGAGGACAATGAAGAGGAGGGGAATGGTGATGCCGACAAAGCCGAGGATTCAGGGGAAGAAGCCATAGCATGGCACAGATGAGGCGGGCAGGCATGTGAGGCCCTCATAGCCACTAAGTTTCAGAAGGAAGGTGATGAGCAGTAATGATTATCCTCTGAGAAAAGAGCCCTGCATCACAGATCCACATGAACCCCAGCATGGCTACCCTCACACTTGAACCATCCACTCCACTCTGAGTGTGAATACTCACACAGTCCTGACCTTTTCAAGAATAGTGAGACCTCAGGAGATGTCCCTCCTGACATGGGGTGCTAACTGGAGTAGGTTGTCATGGAATCAGATGTCTGAAGGTTCAGGAGGCAGCAGCTGCTCTTGTAACTGCATGCCTTCAGTGTGACAAACCTCCTTCATAAGATCCAACAGCAGCAACTCTGCAAAACTCTGTGTCACATTGAGGATCATACTGAGAGGCAGCACTTGGGCCAAAGCTGCTAAAGATGAATGAATGTTTTCAACCATATAGATATGACTGAGTCCTCAGTATCTTCTTGACAAGTAATACAGTCTGCCATCATGGCTGTCTTTGGGAATCTGCAGAAGGCTCAGACATCATGATGCCCTCAAAGTTGTCTTGACCCGAGAACAAAGAGCACATGTCAGCTTCACAAATCATGGTTCCTATCCAACTGATTCCCTCTACATGGTTTAAAGCCACCATATGTGCTCCCAAACCTTGCACAAAAGCTACCTTGAGCGCAATATATCACCATTTGTAATCAGCATCACTGACGTTGACAAATGTTTAGGTGAGACTAGACACAGCATTGCATCCCTACGTTGTGAATAGGGCCTTTCAGTCGCTACACAGACAACAGATAACACTCAAGGATGTCCTCATTAGCAGCATAAGCATAAGGTGCCTGAGAGGGGCATAGCCTAGGCACATTGAGGAGGCAAGGTGGAGGTCAGGACAATTATTGGTGAGCTTACTACATGTGCATTTGGAAAGTTGGAAACACAACAGGTCCACAGGAGCGCATATGAGCTTTGAAGAGAGACTCATAGCTTGTTTACTTTGCCGCAATGCGGAGAATACAAGGAGTTCCAGAATACATGATCCTTCTTTTTTTCTATCAACATCTTTCCTTCTGCAGTACACCTTGACCTTTCTGAAAGCAGACGAGCTGAGGTACACATCAGCCTCAATGTTAATCAGTCAAGAAATAGCAGGATATGACCCAGTTCTCCCATCTTATGAAGGATGATGCATCACTGATGTCAGGAATGATCTGCGAATGGGCACACACTTTTGTGCAATAGAAGCAGACTATATAGATGAGGGGTGCATAATAGCAACATCAGCGATAAGCGGGGGAAGGAAGTATGCTGACATACCTGTTTGACAGCAACACAGCTAATGAGAAAGAGGAGACATACACTAGAGTAGATGTGACATGTAATGTACTCTGTGTACATTAGTGAACATTATAAACATGTGGTTAACACCCATACCATCATCATAGTGCAAATATTTCTGAGATTGTTTTAATGCTTCCCTAAAATACACAATGAAGATGGAGACATTCTGCTGACTGCTACGCCCTGTTATCCATGATGATTTTGGCGGGTGTCCTCTGAGGCTCAAGAGCTGGAGGGTTCTGACCTGTTTGTCGTGTTCTGCCATGGGGTAGGTCCTCCCTCGTTTGCCCCTAGGGTGCAGCTGATGGGGGGGTCACAGGAATAGGGGATTTGGATCAGATGGACACTGCTGGAGTCACCTGGGTGGATGGTCCCAGTATGAACATGGTGATCCTCCTCCATTTAGGTCCCTGAGGGCTCCTGGCTGAGAGGCAGTTGGAGTGTTATCATGCTGGTCTGCCCCCCTCTCACACAGCCATTGATGGATGCTACCAATGGCTAGTGTTATAAAGTGGAGGTTGAACTATCACCAAACACCCAAAGAGGAGTACCTCGCCTCATAATCTGTAAAACGTGTGGGTGAAGTGGTGTGACCTGCTCTTCAGCTACTCCTAGTGATTAAATACAAAATAAATCCCTGACACTGACTCTAAAATCAACACATAATAATTTATTTATCTTACTAACAGTGAACAAATTAACTAGACTATTAACAAACGGAATAAATCCCATCCAACTATTAACTATTCCCAAATAAAACAAGATTCTAATGATATGCTGTTCAAACAAATACAATTCCCATTCATTAACAGGAATAGAATTTAGTCACTCTCTAAATAACAACCTAGTTTTGTGTCTTCTGGAATATTCTGGGCTTTCTCTGTTGATTCTTTTGTCTGGAACCTTTTTCTTCTTTGATACCTTTGCTATGTAGATGGTGCTTTCTCTAAGACATAGATGAAGCTATGAGAGGCAGCGATTCTCTCTCTCGAGAGAGAATTGAGAGCTGTTATCTCTGGAAGGTGACAGTTGCTCTCCCTTTTTGTTCCACTGCCCCCTTCTTTTATCCTCTGATGACAATATTTCCCACAATCAGATTGTCCTAGGTTGTCAAAACCATTAGATTTAAATTTAATAGGTTCTTGGTATCTAAGTGCCTGATTCAAATTGATTGGCTAAATTCAAAAGCCAGTCTTGTTAAAAACTGCTGCTTGGCCTTTCAATACAAATGTTTCAGTTTGGGGCTCTATACGTACTTGCATTTTTTTAACTCTCTAAGCACAGAAAAAGTGTCACCTTTCAAAGGGACCATGCAATGCTTTTCCCCCTTTTACAATTTTACCATTCTTACAAACACCAAATTCTAACTTCCTGCCTTCCAACCTACAATTGCTCTACCCAACTTCACAATACTAGAGCAATGGAGTGCAGTCTTGCAGCTGTGCAGGACAGATGTGCTGAATCAAGGTCTCCATAGTGCCATCAACCTGTCAGTGTTGACCTCAGTGTTGATGTGTCTCTGTGTGGGAGAGGGTGTGGGTGTGGAATTGAGGGGCTGGCTTACAGGTGTCCTCAAATGCTTTCCAGATGAACCTATAAAGGACAGCAGAGAAAATGAGTACACGACAGGATGTGAACAGAGGAAAAAGCACTCTGTTGTTGTCTGTGGGATGAGTTGATGTGGGATCCTCGCTGGAGTGTGTGCTGCCCACTTCCTCATTGCCACAAGCACAGTCTACATTATCCCTAGCCAGAGTGATGGAAGGCTCATCAAAGGTAGCGATGATGCAGATGTTGGCCACTCCACCTGTCTGGCCCTTCCCCCTGTTGTTGTGCATGAGTTGGAGAGTGTGAGAAAGATGCATTCCAAGGCTAGATGATAAGAATGCCTGGCATTAGTGTGTGGTGGATGAAGCCATGGGCGGAATGAGATTGTGAGCTTGAGAGGATATGAGACTGAAGGAGATATGAAGGGGAGTGAAGGAGTCAGTGTTGATGTTCCTTGAGCTGGCAGTGTGTAAGATCAATGTGAATGTCTAATAGCTGGTGAGTCCAGGAGGTATTCATCCTCTTTCTACACTGGCTGGCGGACTTCTTGTGTGGTGAGTTGTGCCTTTGCTACCCCCTCTAAAGCTAGAGTGGTAAATTTGGCGGACCAGTGGCCAGAATGGGGGTAGAGGACATTGTGGCAGGCCTCAACTGTATCAAGCAGGTGATCCAGGGAGGTATTGTTGAACTTGGGGATAGCAGTCTTCTTCAGTTTGATGGACATCTCCTTACTGTGTATCAGACCCAGTTTGCGCGATTGTGCTTTAAATAAAGTGCCCGGGGCGGGGTAGCAATAAAGCCATGGCATGGTGGGCAAATTTGAGGCTTGAAACCCGTGGATTAATATTTAATGAGTTCTGCAGTGGATGATACGACATGAAAATCTGCCATTGTGGGTGGCGGTAATCCTGTCTATTTTCATGCACGCTGCAGCACTTCATATGTAAATTGGAAAATTCCACCCTGTATGTTCTTTATTATATACCTAGTCTTGAAGGTGAAATTGTTGTTGGTGCTAGAAATGTAGATGAAGATTCTGCAATCAATGGAGAGGTGAAATGTTGCACAAGAGAGTGGAGTCACAATGTGGGTATTTTGGTAGGAGTAAGGGGAGGATGTAGAAATAACAATTGGCTTGGCCATGAACACAGTGTAGGAATTTCTTTCTGTTGAATGAAAAATCCTGGAGATTGATAACAGTGACAAATCTTGCATCTCTATAATGTCTTGAATATAGTATCATGACAAAAGACTCATCACAGGTGTCTTGTTAATGAAAATTTCAAACCATGCCACATGGAGAGATATTGAGAAAATTATGATAAGTTTGGTCAAAGAGATAGGTTGCAAGACGTATTTTAAAGGAGGAAGGTGAGGTGGAGTGGTTTTGTAAAGCAATTCCAGGGTATTGGATTTAGGGCAGGTCAAGGTACAGGTTCCAATGGTACAGGGAATGAAACTGGGGATGCACCAAATGACAGTATGAGAGGTGCAAAGAGATAACAAAGGGTCGTTTGGTTAGAAAGGGAGAGATGATGCCATGGAGGGATTTGAAAACAAGGCTTGAAATTTTTAACTTAAGTAGTTGCTGGATTAGGATGAGGTTTCAACAGGTCATGAGTTGAGAGAGAGAGAAAGAGTTCAGCGATGTAATGGAGGTGGAGAAAGGTGGTGTTTGTGATGAAGCAGATATGTGTACACAGTAAAATGATTAGAATAATTTCCAAGGGACATTATAATCTGTTGCCTGAAAAGATGCTTCTTTCTAATAAGACACTTTATTTTTGAGCGAAATGCATTTGACATAGTCCACATGGATTTGAGGAGCATGTTTGACAATAGTAGACTGGAAAAAATGCAAAAGCATGTGGGATTCAAGTACAAAATTTTAGTAAGGCGTTTGATAAGGTCCCCCATGGTCGGCTTATGATGAAAGTAAGGAGGTGTGGGATAGAGGGAAAGTTGGCCGATTGGATAGGTAACTGGCTGTCTGATCGAAGTAAGAAGTCTCACAACACCAGGTTAAAGTCCAACAGGTTTATTTGGTAGCAAATACCATAAGCTTTCGGAGCACTGCTCCTTCACATTTCCACTCCATCTGACGAAGGAGCAGTGCTCCGAAAGCTTATGGTATTTGCTACCAAATAAACCTGTTGGACTTTAACCTGGTGTTGTGAGACTTCTTATGTGTTCACCCCAGTCCAACGCCGGCATCTCCACATCATGACTACTGTCTGATCGAAGACAGAGGGTGGTGGTGGATGGAAAATTTTCGGACTGGAGGCAGGTTGCTAGCGGAGTGCCGCAGGGATCAGTGCTTGGTCCTCTGCTCTTTGTGATTTTTATTAATGACTTAGAGGAGGGGGCTGAAGGGTGGATCAGTAAATTTGCTGATGACACCAAGATTGGTGGAGTAGTGGATGAGGTGGAGGGCTGTTGTAGGCTGCAAAGAGACATAGATAGGATGCAAAGCTGGACTGAAAAATGGCAAATGGAGTTTAACCCTGATAAATGTGAGGTGATTCATTTTGGTAGGACTAATTTAAATGTGGATTACAGGGTCAAAGGTAGGGTTCTGAAGACTGGAGGAACAGAGAGATCTTGGGGACCATATCCACAGATCTCTAAAGGTTGCCACTCAAGTGGATAGAGCTGTGAAGAAGGCCTATAGTGTGTTAGCTTTTATTAACAGGGGTTGAGAGTTTAAGAGCCGTGGGGTTATGCTGCAACTGTACAGGACCTTGGTGAGACCACATTTGGAATATTGTGTGCAGTTCTGATCACCTCACTATAAGAAGGATGTGGAAGCGCTGGAAAGAGTGCAGAGGAGATTTACCAGGATGCTGCCGAGTTTGAAGGGTAGATCTTATGAGGAAAGGTTGAGGGAGCTAGGGCTGTTCTCTCTGGAGCGGAGGAGGCTGAGGGGAGACTTAATAGAGGTTTATAAAATGATGAAGGGGATAGATAGAGTGAACGTTCAAAGACTATTTCCTTGGGTGGATGGAGCTATTACAAGGGGGCATAACTATAGGGTTCATGGTGGGAGATATAGGAAGGATATCAGAGGTAGGTTCTTTACGCAGAGATAGGTTGGGGTGTGGAATGGACTGCCTGCAGTGATAGTGGAGTCAGACACTTTAGGAACATTTAAGTGGTTATTAGATAGGCACATGGAGCACACCAGGATGATAGGGAGTGGCATAGCTTGCTCTTGGTTTCAGATAAAGCTCGGCACAACATCGTGGGCCGAAGGGCCTGTTCTGTGCTGTACTATGTTCTAAAGGTAACACTGGTTCCAAATGGGGTCAAGGAAAGGAAGCACAATAGTAGATTTTTTTTGTTGTTTTCCACAGGGCAAGTACGAGGTCCTTCGTGTTTCATATATATAAATGTATTAGACTTATATGTAAAGGGCATGGTTAAGTTTGCAGATGATATAGTCTGCAAACTTAACCATGTTGTCTGCACAGTCTGTGTGTTTGATATTGAGAAAGGAAGCTGTAGAAAATAGGAAGACAACATTGGAGAGGTCATGAAGTCTTCAATCATAACTTCTGAAAAAGAGTTCAATATCTGAAACTTAGAATAATTACAGGACAAAGGGTGGTCATTCATCCCATTGAGTCTGTGCCTGCTCAGTGTAAGTGCGAAGTAAATAGTCACATTCACCCACCCTATCCATGTGGCCTGACAATTCCTTTTCTTTCAAGTTCTTGTCCAATTCTCTTTTGAATGCCATGATTGAATCTGTATTCATCACATCAAATACATCAATCTCATCAACCCTTCTGTTCTGTATAAAATTTCAATTAAGTTACTCAGCTATGATCTTCTCTTTACAAATCCATGCTGACTGTCCTTGATTAATACATATATTTCCAAGCAAAGGGTTATAATGCCCCTAGCAATTTATTCCAATAACGTAACTTTGTCCATAAGTGCATCACTTCTCACTTCCCCCAATAAAATTTGCCTACCATGTGTCTGCCCACTCCAGCTATCTCTTGAAGTTGGTCACTTTACTCCTCAGAGTTCATTACACTTCCAAGTTTTGTCTCATCTGCAAATTTTGAAAACATGCCCTGTATAGCCATGTTTAATTTATTAATGTAACACAAGAAAGATGTGTATATTATAGATATCAAGATGAGTAAAGTCTAAAGTCAATGAAATGACTTCCATAAAGTGCGGAATCACCTGTATACCATCAAAATCTCTGAACAAGTACAGGGAGCACGAATGTTTCACAGAGGGTGGCCTGTAATGCAATTTCACTACTGAAAGGCTTTCATGTGTCAATTTCATTGATCAATGGCACCTGCTATGTCTCATTTTGTTGACTGTGGAAACTTCCCCACAACACAGGAACCTGTGCCCTTACTGTTAAACCCAGAATTGTGACTTAAATCAACTATCAATGGACTTCTTAAATATTTAAAATTACAACTTCACAGGGGTTTCCCACTTGCATTTATCTCACTGGGTAAAATTTCTTATTCATACTTAGAATTTTGATTCCAAGGCTATTGGAAATTATTGTTGAACAATATGTTGTTTATTACATACCTGTCGTTGAAGTTAACGTTAATGTTGGTATTGTAAAGAACACAGTTGATTATGAATACAGAATGGAAAATCAACCCATCATCTCTCAATGTAGAGTTGTCAAGTTATCAAATGTGCATGTCTCATTCATTGCCCAAGCTTTTACTGAATGCATTGTGAAAACTGCACAGCTAATTTCATACCTGATGTTGAAGCTGTAATCATTGTTGATGCTGAAAAGGATACAGAAGGTATGATTGTAGAGTTTACAAGATCATCCTATCATTAATGGTATAAGAGAACACATGACCCACACCTAGGTATCATTCCAGTGTGCACAGTGTGCACACAGAGCTGTGTGCATCAGCAAATATGGAGAAAGTCAGTGCCCATGCACTGACATGGAGGACTGGCCAGTAGTGCCGCAAGAAGATTAATGACCTACATAAGAACATAAGAACCAGGAGCAGGAGTAGGCCATCTGGCCCCTCGAGCCTGTTCCGCCATTCAATAAGATCATGGCTGTTCTTTCAGACCTCATTCGGGCAGCAAGGGTCCTGGCATCGGTCCCATATGTCATGCCACCAATGTCCATCCCCCTGACACCCCACAGCCCTGTGAGTGAAATACAAGGTTCATGAAATGACTTTCAAAACATTGAAAATTAGCTGTGAAGCAGTATCATCAGGCTGTCAGAGCAAATGCTGTGAGCACTAACCTTTCACACAGGGGGCTAGCAGCCACACAATGTCACTACTTAAAGGCTTTCACATCTGTAGTTTCATTAAAAAATAGCTCCTGATAGGTTTTCATCTTGTTGACGATGACAGTGTCACCACAGCACAAGAAAACTGTGCCTTAGTTTTAACGCCATAAATGGAACTAAAATCAACTGTCGATCCTGTCACAATTCGTCCACCACACTCCCCACCCTGATTCTGCCGTGAAATCAGGTTCTTGCCCACAGTGGGCGAGAACCTGGTCAGAGGTCATTTTAATTAATTGTAATTTAATTAGCAGGTTTGGGGCCTGATTCAACAAGCTCTCGCATCTCTCCCTGCACCTGCTCTGCATATACCTGGTCCACAGAAGCGTGGACTTGGCACTGTGAACTCTAAGGGGAGCAAGGAGGGAACTGTAGTTTGCAACTGTGACCCTGTGTCCCTCTGCCACTGCCAGGCTGCAGGGGAAAGAGGGGTTCCTCAGGGGTTTAGGGGTCTCAGGCAGGGGGGAAAGGCTTGAACTCAGGGGTCTCTTCCGAGATGGTAGTTGCACTTGTCCTTGTTGCCCTGGAAAAAGTGGTGTTCACTCTCAGGACAGTGATTTCAGACACTATTCTGGTAAAGATATTCATTATTGTCTCTGTCCTTTAAAAATGTGGCCTGGTCACGATAAAAACCATGCTCCCTGAATACCTGGAAGCCTTCAAAATCACTGCAGCACTCCATTCCACAGTAGGGTTTGTCCTTGGTTCGTGTCATAAGCTCCAGTTGTTAAATGACCTCTTTAAAGTGCTCCGATAGAAAGGGCTTGCCAGTTTTTCCAGGGATACCCCCTTGCTTTCTCTCATAAGGCCCAGCTGCTCTGAAACCTCTTTGAAGTGCTTTGATTGACAGGAGGCTGTCAGTTTCACTTGCTCCATTAGGGTTTCATAGAATAGAATCATAGAATTCCTACAGTGCAGAAGGAAGCCATTCAGCCCATCGAGTCTGCACCGACCACAATCCCACTCAGTCCCTATTCCCGTAGCCCCACATATTTACCCTGCTAATCCCCTGACACTAGGGTCAATTTAGCATGGCCAATCAACCTAACCCGCACATCTTTGGACTGCGGGAGGAAACCGGAGCACCCGGAGGAAACCCACGCAGACACGGAGAGAATGTGCAAACTCCACACAGACAGTGATCCAAAACCGGAATTTTGAACCCGGGTCCCTGGCACTGTGAGGCAGCATTGCTAACCACTGTGCCACCGTGCTGCCCCAACATCACCTTCTGTTCCATTGAATTGTACAAGGCTGTTTGATTGAAAGGTTTTTCAAACCTGTTCTTTATTTTCAGAAGCAGCAGGTGGTCCACTACTTTTTGACTGACAGCTCAAACCACATCAAAGAAAGGACTTGCCATCCGTTGATACAGGGTCCATTGGTCCATTGGGAGCCAAACCTTTTTTGGCTGAGAGCCCGGGGAGATCAAAGCCAATACAATCATCTCATGTCATAGAGTCATAGAGGTTACAACATGGAAACAGGCCCTTCAGCCCAACATGTCCATGCCGCCCCTCATTAATGTCTCATTAACCTGGAAGTACTTCCTCTTTTTTCTCCATCTGTTCAGTCTGGCTTCATTTTCTTTAACACTGCATCTTTTTTCAAGTCTCTGAGCCTTCTTAGGAAGCATAGAGGTTTCAGTACTATTTTTTAATCATTAGGTGGAAATTTCCCCAAAAAAGCATAAGTAATGACAAGTAAACCAGAGCAATCCACAAGGTCCATCAGACATGCTCCACGTTGCAATCATCCCACACTCAGTCACTTTTTGGGAGAGTGGTGAGTTGCATGCCAGTACTGGGGGCAGCGGAGGGGAGAGCAGGGCTAAAAATCTCTATCTTGGAGACACGCAGAGGCCTGGACGCCCAGTGGGGAGCCCGCAAAATGGCCTTTGCTGATGCCTCCTGCCCCACTGTGCTACTAGAGCAGCGCAGCAGGCTGGGAGAATCATCGCTCCCTCCTTCACTTTTTCTCTCATTTTAATCCAACATAGTGGCCAGTGGTGTGTGGCTGGGCCCATTTTGGGTGAAAATGTACAAGGCGTGATCAGTAGCTTGCAGGTGACACTAAAATGGGTGGTATTGAGACTGTGAGGAAGGTTATCAAAAATTGCAGCAGGATCTTGATTAGCTGGGGAAATGAGCCGAGAAATGGCAAATGGAGTTCAATACAGATAAGTGCAAGGTGTTGCATTTTGTAAAGTCAAATCAAGGTAGGACTTTCACAGTGAATGGTAGAACCTTATTGGGTATCGTGGGAAAGGTGCACGGTTTTGTAAAGGTGGAGTCACAGGGCAGTGAAGAAGGCTTTTGGCATGCTGATCTTCATCAGTCAGTGCATCGAGTATAGAAGTTGGGAAGTTATGTTGCAGTTGTACAGGATGTTGGTGAGGCCGCACCTGGAGTATAGTGTTCGGTTTTGGTCACCTTGCTATAGGAAAGATGTTAATTAAACTGGAGAGTGCAGATGAGATTTACAAGGATGTTGCCAGGCCTCAAGGGACTGAGTTATAGGGAGAGATTGGACAGGCTAGGACTTTTGCTTTGGAGTGTAGGAGACTGAGGGGGTGATCATATAGAGGTGTATAAGATCATGAGAGGCCTGGATAGGGTGAATGCACTCAGTCTTTTTCCCAGGTTTGGGGAATCGAGAACGAGGAGGCAACTTTTTTACACAGTGGGTGGTATGTATGCTGAATGAATTGCTGGAGGAAGTGGTTGAGGCAGGGACATTGACATTTAAAAGGCATTTGGACAGATACATGGATAGGAAAGGTTTAGAGGGATATGGGCCAAATGCAGGCAAATGGGGTTAGCTTAGGTGGGCATTTTGGTCAGCTTGGACCAGGTCCGTGCCATAAATTATATGATTCTATGATAGTCATTTTGCTATTCCTACATGTGATCCATTATGACTTTCAGATCCTGGATGGTGAAACAAGTCTTTTGCTCCCATTAAATGTTACAGCTTGTGCAGTGAAAAATATATACACAACTTCAGTAATGGGAGATAGGTGGAATTTGCTGAGTTTGAGAGCTGTACAACCTAATAAGGTGCTGAAAGGTGTGAGCGATATGTGAAGGAGACACACAGCCAGCAAGACAACACCAAAGGAAGAAGTCCTCATCTCTGTCAGGAAAACTGATCCCCAATTCCAATGGGACATGCACCAGGGTCATTCAGCATTGTGTGATTCCCGGCATAGAGAGACAGCTCGTTTAAATAAGCTGAATAGGATGAGAACAGCGCTGCCAGCGCCAGCGGGAAACTCTCCTGTTTTCCAGCTGGAGGAGCACTTCAGAGTGCAAACAGAATAATTGCACCCTATATTCTTTAATTCATACCTGTTGTTGAAGTTCATATTATTGCTGCAAAGAACAGTTTAAGTTCCTTGAGGGAGACTCCGTCCAACTGAAAGCTGCTGAGAGTGAGAAACAGTTGGAAGAAGTAGAGTTCCAAGACTGCAGTTTTAAGTTTAAAGGTGCTTGTGGATAAGGACAAGAATGGTCCTCGGGTGAAGGTGTTAAATTGGAGGAAGACTAACTACAACATTAGGCAGGAAAGTGCAGATTGGGGGAGGCTGTTTGAGGGTAAATCAACATCCGACATGTGGGAGTCTTTCAAATGTCAGTTGATTGGAATTCAGAACCGGCATGTACCTATGAGGATGAAGGATAAGTGTGGCAAGTATTGGGAACCCTGGATAACAAGGGATATTATGAGCCTTGTCAAAAAGATAAAGGAGGCATTCATAAGGTCTAAAAGGCTTAGGACAGGTGAAGCCCTTGAAGAATATAAAGAAAGTAGCAAGGCACTTAAGGAAGGAGTTAGGAGGGCTAAAAGGAGTCATGGAAAGTCCTTGGCAAACTGTATTAAGGAAAATCCTAAGGCATTTTAGACGTATGTAAAGAGCAAGAAGTTCGTCAGGAAAAGGGTTGGTCCACTCAAGAATAGTGGAGGGAATCTATGCATGGAACCAGAGGAAATGGGCAGAATAGTAAATGAATACTTTCCGTCAGTATTCACCAAAGAGAGGGACTTGATGGATGAGGAGCCTAGGGTAGGGTGTGTAGATATTCTGGGTCATGTCGATATCAAAAAGGAAGAGGTGTTGAGTGTCTTAAAAAGCATTAAAGTAGATAAGCCCCCAGAGCCTGATGGAATCTATCCCAGAATACTGAGGGAGGCAAGGGCGGAAATTGCTGGGGCCTTGACGGAAATCTTTGTATCCTCATTGGCTACAGGTGTGAACTGGAGAATAGCCAATGTTGTTCCATTGTTTAAGAAGGGCAGCAGGGATAATCCAGGAAATTATGGGCCGGTGATCCTTACTTCAGTGGTAGGGAAATTATTGGAAAAGATTCTTAGGGACAGGATTTACTCATATTTGGAAACAAATGGACTTATTAGTGATAGACAGCATGGTTTTGTGAAGGGGAGGTCGTGCCTTTCTAACTTGATTGAGTTTTTCGAGGAAATGACGAAGATGATAGATGAGGGAAAGGATTTCCACTCCATCAGACGAAGGAGCAGCACTCCGAAAGCTAATGGCATTTGCTACCAAATAAACCTGTTGGAGTCTAACCTGGTGTTGTTAAAACTCTTATTGGGCATAGAAGACAGAGGGTAGCAGTAGAGGGGTGCTTTTCTGAATGGAAGGCTATGACTAGCGGTGTTCCACAAGGATCAGTTCTGGGAACTTTATTGTTCGTAGTATATATAAATGATTTGGAGGAAAATGTAGCTGGTCTGATTAGTAAGTTCGCAGATGACTCAAAAATTGGTGGAGTTGCGCATAGTGAAGAGGATTGTCAGAGGATACAGCAAGATATAGGGTGGTTGGAGACTTGGGTGGAGAAATGACAGATGGTGTTTAATCCGGATAAATGCAAGGTAATGCAATTTGGAAGGTTTGATAGAACCCTTAGGAGTATTGACAGGCAGAAAGATCTCGGCGTACATGTCCACCAATTACTGAAAGTGGCAATGCAGGTGGATAAGGTAGTCAAGAAGGCTCGCCTTCTTTGGTTGAAGTATTGAGTATAAAGATTGGCAAGTTATGCTGCAGCTGTATAGAACCTTAGGCCTCATTTGGAATATTGTATACAATTCTGGTGGCCACACTACTGGAAGGATGTGCATGCTTTGGAGAGGGTACAGAAGAGGTTTACTGGAGGGTATTAACTATGAAAGTAGTTAGTGAATAAAATTTATTTATTAGTCACAAGTAAGGCTTACATTAACACGGCAATGAAGTTACTGTGAAATTCCCCCAGTTGCCACACTCCGCACCTGTTCGGGTCAATGCACCTAACCAGTACGTCCTTCAGACTGTGGGAGGAAACCGGAGCACTCGGAGGAAACTCATGCAGACACGGGGAGAATGTGCAAACTCCACACAGACAGTGACCCAAGCTGGGAATTGAACCCAGGTCCCTGGCGATGTGAGGCAGCTGTGCTAACCACTGTGCTACTGTGCCACCCCATGGATGAGGAGAGGTTGGATAAACTCAGTTTGTTCTCACCGGAACAACGGAGGTGGAGAGGCGACCTGATTATGAGTTTACAAGATTATGAATTGCATGGACAGAGTGGATAGTCAGTTGCTCTTTCCTAGGGTAGAAAAGTCAAGTACTAGGGGATATAGGTTTAAGGTGCGTGGGGAAAAGTTTAGAGGAGATGTGCGAGGCAAGGTTTTTTATACAGAGGCTGGTGAATGTCTGGAACACGCTGCCTGGGGAGGTGGTAGGAGTAGGTGTGATAGCGGTATTTAAGGGGCATCTAGGTGAATACATGAATAGGATGGGAATGGAAGGATATGGACTCCATAAGTGCATACGGTTTAGTTTAGGTAGGCATCATGATCGGCGCAGGCTCGGAGGGCTGAAAGGCCTGTTCCTCTGCTATACTATTCTTTGTTCTTCCTTTTGCACCCTGTAGAAAGTAGTCAGCTAAAGGGGAACAAGGAGTGTGTTTGAAAATAATGTGGCCCAAATTTTCCAATATCCCTCTCATAAAAATCTGGACTTAAACTGAGAGATGCATGCCAGGATTACGCAGAACTGAAAACTATTGGAAGATTGGAACTTGTACCTCATTACTGTCTCAACTCTACATGCTTTCTACCATTGTGGTGTTTTCAATTCTGGAAAGACGAACCACACTGCAACAGGCAGCCAAACTCTGAAGGACCATTCCATTTGACTTTTGAGTCTGGACTCTGGCTAAAACCCGAATTTATATCTTCACTGTGGTCTTGCCCTGAACCCCCAGTTTTTCCTTTCCCCCAATCCCTCTTTTATTCCATGAATGCACAAGGGGCAGACATTGCAAAACCTTCTTCCCACATTTTGTGTGTAAAAATAAATCAAACTCTGTTATTTTATCTTACCTTGAATTTGCTTTGCAAATTATTCATAGAGGATTAGAAGGCTCTAAATTTAAGCGTTGGGAATAACGGTTGGACGGGTAGTGAGAGGAGAATTCAGGGCTGTTTAAATTAACCCCCTCCTGTCCAAGACATTGATCATTTTTATTTTGAAAGATTCAAGTGTGAAAATTACTGTCCAGTGGCAGTCTATTTCTATGGATAATGAATTTGAAAGAGACTTTTATTAAGTATAAGTTGCATGTTCAAATGAATATATCAAGATATGATTTATATATTATTGTTATCAAACTGAATAAAGTTAAAGGTAATGAAATAACTTCCAAAAAGTTAAAAATCACCAGTGAGGCAGTACCATCAAGTTCTCAGAACAAATGCTCTGAGCACAGATCTTTCACATAGGCTGAAAACCAGGTATGAAATTTCACTATTTAAAGGTTTTCAATTCTGTTGGTTTTATTGACCAATGGCTCTTGGCTGTGTTTGCGCAATGTTGAAGCACACAGCTTCCCCATTGGGAATGCTGTGTGCTCTCCGTTGAAGTCGGAATTGGAACTTAAGTCCATCATTAATGGAGTATTTAAATATTTTGATGACTCCATTGACAGTTTCACAGGATTTAGTCACTTGCCTCTTAAACCATCCATGTTAAAGCAGGAAGTTGTTCCTTCCCATCCACTGACATTTTTCAGGTCTGTAATCTATTGCACACACTCCAAAACCCATCATAAACCCACAATCTTGGCAGTTAGAATCCAGTCCTCTAAATGTCTAATACACCTTATTCATATGATGAGATTTGATTCCTAGGTTATGGGAAAAAATTGCTGACAGTAACTTGTTTATTACATACCTGTTGTTGAAGTTGACATTAACGTTGATGCTGTAAAAAAAACCCACAGTAAATGTGTGAATATAAAGAATGGAAAATCATCCCATCATCTCTCAATGTAGAATACCAGTTGTCAAGTCACCCAACATGCATGTTTCATTCATTGTCCAAGTCTGTACCGAAAGCTAATTTTGTACCTGTTGTCAAAGTTGTCGTCATTGTTGATTCTGGATACAGAAGTGTGATCGTGCAGTATACAAGATCATCCCATCATGTTTAGAAACAGTATACCACACAAATATATGATTAGAAGCAGGAATAGGCCCTCGGGCTACCTCCGCAATTCAATAAGATCATGGTTAATCTGATTGTAGCCTCAAACCAACATTTCTTCTTATCCTCTGTACCCTTTGACTCCCTTGCTAATCTGGAATCTTCAATGACACTGAGTCCACTGGGGATGAAAGTTCCACAAACTGACGACTCTCTGAGATTAAAAAACAATTCTAATTAAATGGGAGATCTCTTATTTCCAAACTGTGTGCCCCGGTTCTTTTCTCTCCCAAGAAGGAAAATATTCTCTGAGCATGTATTCTGTCAAGTCCCCTCAGGATTTTATGTGTTACAAAAGATCATTCTTCTAAACTCCAATAGATACAGGCCCAAACAATCCAACCTTTCCTTGTTAGATAACCCCTCATCCCAGGAGTCGGTTGAATGAAACTTCACTGAACTTAACTGCAATTATCTCCTTTTTTAAAAAAACGAGACCAAAACTGTACACAGTATTCTAGATGAAGTCTCACCAGTGTTCTGTACAGCTGTAGCAAAACATTCCTACTTATATATTCTATTCCCCTTGCAATAAACATCTGCATTCATGGTATGCTGTACGTTCACACCAACTTCTTGTGATTCATCTTTGAGGACACAGATTCCTCAGTAACTCAGAATTCTGAAATCTCTCTCTGTTTAGACATTTAGATAATATTCTGTGTTTGCATTCTTGTTGCCAAAATGGACAAGTTCATATTTTTCATTTGCTAAATTTTTGCCCAATCAGTTAACCTATCTATATCTATATTTACAGACACCTTATGCCCTCTTCACAACTGCCTTTCCTAATTATCTTTGTGTCATCAGCAAATTTAGCAACTATACATTCAGTCCCTCCATTCAAATCATAAATATACATTCCAAATAGATAACATGCCAGCACTGATCCCTGTGGCAGTCTACTTGTTACATTTTGCCAACTAGAAAATGACCCATTTATAGGAACATAGGAGCAAAGGAATTAGGAGCAGAAGTAGGCAAATTCAGCCCTTTGAGCCTGATCCACCATTCAATCATATCATGGCTAATCTCTTCCTAGACTCAAATCCACCTCCCCACATGTTCCCCATATCCCCTTATCCCTTTGTTTTATTAGAAATATATCAATCTCCTTCTTGAAATCATCAAAGAGTTTAGATTTCACTGCGCAATGGGAATAGATAACAAGGACACCTATGTCAGACTCCTATTTATTGACTACAGCTCAGCCTTCAACACTATTATTCCCATGAAACTCATCTCCAAACTCCGTGGCTTGGCATCTCCCTCTGAGACAGGATCCTGAACTTCCTAACTCACAGGCCACAATCAGTAAGGATAGGCAACAACACCTCCACCACGATGATCCTCAACACCGGTGCCCCACAAAGCTGTTTTCTCAGCCCCTGACTCTACTCTTTATACACCTATGACTGTGTGGCTAAATTCCCCTCCAATTCGATTTTCAAATTTGCTGACGACACCATCATAGTGGGTTGGATCTCAAACAATGACGAGACAGAGTACAGGAATGAGATAGAGAATCTGGTGAACTGGTGCGGCAACAATAATCTCTCCCTCAATGCCAACAAAACGAAGGAGATTGTCGTCGACTTCAGGAAGCGTAAAGGAGAACATTCCCCTGTCTACATCAACAGGGATGAAGTAGAAAGGGTCGAGAGCTTCAAATTTTTAGGTGTCCAGATTACTAACAACCTGTCCTGGTCCCCCCATGCCGACACTATAGTTAAGAAAGCCCACCAACGCCTCTACTTTCATAGAAGACTAAGGAAATTTGGCATGTCAGCTATGACTCTCACCAGCTTTTACAGATGCAACATAGAAAGCATTCTTTCTGGTTGAATCACAGCTTGGTATGCTCCTGCTCTACCCAAGGCCGCAAGGAACTACAAAAGGTCGCGAATGTAGCCCAATCCATTATGCAAACCAGCCTCCCCTTCATTGACTCTGACTACACTTCCCGCTATCTCGGCAAAGCAGCCAGCATAATTAAGGACCCCATGCACCCCGGACATTCTCTCTTCCATCTTCTGCCTTCAGGAAAACGATACAAAAGTCTGAGGTCACGTACCAACCGACTCAAGAACAGCTTTTTCCCTGCTGCTGTCAGACTTTTGAATGGACTGACCTTGCATTAAGTTGATCTTTCTTTACACCATAGCTATGACTGTAACACTACATTCTGCACTGTCTCGTTTCCTTCTCTATGAACGGTGGGCCCGGTTTTACCATTGCGTCGCACCCGGAAACGGGCACGAAAAACGTAGTAAAGTCAGGTATGAGGCCATTAATGTGATCTGCGCCCGCGTCCGCGCAGATTGCCACTTTACCGAAACCCGGGAATGACGGCAATCCGCTTCATGCCCAAAACGGGTGCAACGGCAATTTAAATACATTTGCATGCATTTAAATTGAATTAATGAACTGCCCGCCCAACTTTATCAGCATTTCCCCCTTTACCACCGTGTTTGCCAATCCGGAACCGCTCTGTAATGGACCTGCTGAATAAAAGTCTGAATCGGGCGTTCCAGCTGCTGAAGAGCGCGTTCAGAGCTTCCAACGGCTCTCTGTCTCAGAACGGTGGTGGGGAGGGAGGAGGGAAGCGGGTCAGATCATTCTCTGGTTGGGGAGGGGAGGGGAGTGAGGCCAGATCGTTGTCTGGTTGGAGGGGAGGAGGAGGAGGCTGGTCAGATGTTTCTCTGGTGGGGGGAGGGGGAGGGGGGGAGGGCCGATCGTTGTCTGGTGGGGAGGGAGGAGGCGGGTCAGATGTTCCTCGGTGGGGGGAGGAGGGTGAGTGAGGCCAGACCATTCTCTGGGGGGGGATGAGTGAGGCCAGATCGTTGTCTGGGGGGAGGGGGGGGAGGGTGTGAGGTCAGATCGTTGTCTGGGAGGGTTGGGGTGAGTGAGGCCAGATCGCTGTCTGGGGGGGAAGGAGGGAGGCAGGTAAGATGTATCTCTGGTGTGGGGGGTGGGGGGGCCCGATCGCTCACTTGTGGTGGGGGCAGATGGATCTCTGGTGCGGGCGCGTGGGGGGGGGGGGCAGGAGTGGTGTTCGGTCTGGGTAGCGGGGAGGGTGGATAAGGGGGACAGTGATGTTGTGGGGTGGGGGTGATGTGTGTGAGGACCATCGCTCCCGCTTTTTGTTCTCAAGCCGCTTTCTCCGCTTTCTGCGGCCCGGGAGCGATCTGACACGGATGCGCTTTTTCAAATTTTTTCTAACTGCGCATGCGCAGTTCAGAGCTCCGATTGTTTCGGGTGCGCTAAGCCCCACCCACAGCGCCAATGGGACCCGTGATTTTTTTTTTCAGACTGAGTGCGTATGTGGGCGCCTGAAAGCAGATTTCCAAGTCCGTTCTGCATTACGCCCAGATTCAGCACTTAGAATGAAAATGGTAAAATCGGGCCCGGTATGTTTTGTCTGTATAGCGCGCAAGAAACAATACTTTTCACTGCATGTTAATACATGTGACAATAATAAATCAAATCAAATCAAATGAGTTCCACAAATTCACCACCCTCTGCGAGTAGTTCCTCCTCATCTCAGTTTTAAATCTACCACCTCTCAGCCTATACCTGTGACCTCTTGTTCGAGATTGCCCCATAAAGGAAACATTTGGTCTTTGTTTACCTCATCAATCCCTTTCAAAATTTTATCTACTATGATCAGATCCCCTTCTAAACTCCAGCGAGTATAAACCCAAATTGTTTAATCGCGCCTCATTCATCAACCCTTTCATCCCCAGAATCAATCTGGTGAACCTCCTCTGAACTGCCTCCAATGCCATCACAGCCTTCCTCAAATAAGGGGACCAAAACTGGACACAATACTCCAGATGTGGTCTCACTAACACCCTATACAATTGCAACAACATTTCTCTACTTTTATGCTTCAATTCCTTTGCAATAAATGCCAACATCCTATTTGCCTTTTTTACGACATGATGTAGCTGCATACCAACGTTCTGCAATTCATGAGCTTAGACATCCAGATCCCTGCCTGGACGCATTTTGAAACTTTGCATTTAGATAATAATGGACAACCACGCACTTATACACATTAAGTCCATCTGCCAAATGTTGGCCCATTCTCCTCGCCTATCTATATCCGTCTGTAAAATCATTATATCCTCTTCACTGTCTGCTTTCCCATCTATTTTAGTATCATCTGCAAATTTTGCTACATTACACTCTGTCCCTGCTTGCAGATCATTCATCTAGATTGTAAACAGTTGAGGTCCGAGGACTGACCCCTGCGGCACCCCACTAGTTACAGCTCACCAGCCATAGAAGGATTCATTTATACCAACCGTCTGCTTTCTGTCAGTCACCCAATCCTCAATCCAATCCCCCAATCCCTTGCAATCTCAGCTTCTGGATTGGTCTTTTATGCAACACCTTGTCAAATGCCTTCTGGAAGTCCGGATATACCACATCCACAGGTTCCCCACTATCCACCTTGCTGGTTTTGTCCTCAAAGAACTCAAGCAAGTTTGTCAAGCATGACTTACAGTGGTGGATTAAGCTCTGCCTTTCCAAATGCTCATTCATCTCCTTTTTAATGATTGTTTCCAGCAACTTCCCCATCACAGAGGTCAAGCTAACCAGCCTATAATTTCCTACTTATTACAAAAAAACAAATAAGCATAGAAACTCGAAGCAAGAGTAGGCCATTCGGCCCTTCGAGCCTGCTCTGTCATTCATCTTGATCATGGCTGATCATCGAATTCAATATCCTGATCCCCCCTTCCTCCCGTATCCCTTGATCCCTTTAGTCCCAAGAGCTATATCTAATTTCTTCTTGAAATTTGGCCGCAGCTACATTCTGTGGTAGTGAATTCACCACCCTCTGGGGGAAGACATTTTTTCTCACCTCAGTTCTAAAAGGTTTACCCCTTATCCTCAATCTATGACCCCTAGTTCTGGACTCCGCCACCCTGGGGACATTCTTTCTGAATCTACCCCGTCTAATCCTGTAAGAATTTTATAAGTTTCTATGAAATCCCCTCTCACTCTTCAAAACTCCAGTGAATATAATCCTAACCAACTTAGTCTCTCCTCATATGACAGACCTGCCATCCCACGAAACAGCCTGGTAAACCTTAGCTGTATTCCTTCTATAGCAAGGACATCCTTCCTCAAATAAGGACACCAAAACTGCACACAATATTCCAGATGTGGCCTCACCAACCCTTATATAATTGCAGCAAAATAACTATTCCTATACTCAAATCCTCTCGCTATGAAAGCCACATACCATTTGTCTTCTTTAATGCTTGCTGTACCTGCGCGCTTACTTTCAGCGATTGATGAATGAGGACTCGGTCTCATTGAGTATCCACCTCTCTCAATATGCACCGATTCAAGTAATAATCTGTTTTCCTATTATTGCTACCAAAGTGGATAACCTCACATTTATCCACATCTGCCATGCAGATGCCCACACGCTCAGCCTGTCCAAATCATGCTGAAGCATCTCTGCATCCTTCTCACAGCTCACCATCCCACTTAACTTTGTCTCATCTGCAAATTTGGAAATAATACGTTCAGTTTATTCTTCCAAATCATTAATATATAATGTGAACAGTTGGGGTCCTAGCACAGATCCCTGCGGTACCCCACTAGTCACTGACTGCCAATCACAAAAAGATCCATTTATGCCAACTCTTTGCTTCCGATCTGCTAACCAACTTTCTACACAGCATGTTGGTGCTGGAAACAACGCAGTTAATAGTGTGAATATTCAGAATGGAAATTCATCCCAACATCTCTCAATACAGAATAGCAGTTGTCAACCCATCAAATGTGCATGACTCAGTCATTGTCCAAGCTTTTAGTGAATGCATTGTCCAAATTACAGAGCTAGATTCATACCTGATGTTGAAGTTGTTGTCGTTGTCGATGCTCAAAAAGAATAAAGAAGGTGTGATTGTGGAGATTAGAAGATCATCCAATCATTTTAAAAAACAGTGTACCAGATTCACAGCAACATTCATCGTACTTCCAAATAGGGAAGAGCTTTGTGATTGTATGGAGTTAAGATAGGGCTTAATTTGTTTTAAGAAATTTTACTCTGGGTCTCTGGTCTAAATTGTTAATACAGATTATATACATCTGAGGCCCCAAAATTGATCCTTGAGACGCTCCACTCTTAACATCCCTCCAATTTTAAAATACTATTTCACGCTTGGCTTTGCAACAGCCTGGAAGTTCCTGTTAAGCCCTCACAATGTTCCCTTTAAGTAAGTATAAGTCTATTTAATACTGTCACAAGTAGGCTTATATTAACACTGCAGTGAAATTACTGCGAAAATCCCCGAGTCGCCACACTCCAGCGCCTATTTGGGTATACTGAGGGAGAATTTAACATGCCTAATGCACCTAACCAACATGTCTTTTGAAATGTGGGAGGAACCGGAGCACCCAGAGGAAGCACATGCAGACATGGGGAGAACGAGCAAACACCACACAGTGACCCAAGCTGAGAATTGAACACAGGTCCCTGGTGCTGTGAGGCACTGTGTCTCCATGCTGCCCCTACTGTGTGTACGTCGACATGGCTGTGCAAAATATTCACAATGTCGCTGTTACACCCCGTTAGTGACAGTTCAAAAATTAAATAAAAGAACATTCGCACCAAGGTTTATACTACAACTGACCCCTCCTTCCCCCACCCCCACCCCTACCGCCCACAATCCATCCCGTTCATTTGTCTTATAAAGTCTTGAAACATAATTTCAATTTTATTGGCTCAAACACAAGAATATGCAACAGCTACCAGAATTTTATTTAATTCTCCTCAGTATTCCCATTAAGATTCTTCCTATTTAAGATTCCGTAGGGTTTCTTCCATTAGCTTTTGGCTATGGAACCCTCCAACATTTCCTTTACAAACTTCATAACTGTAGTTCCCTCAGCTTCCTCTTCAGGTTACTGGCAGATATCCAACTGTCTGCCTACAGTTTTCCAAGCTAACTCTGTTGAGTGCGTTTGATACAAAGCTTGGTGAGGACTGCTATAGATTCCTTCCACTAGGTGCAAGGTTGAACAAATCATCCAGCTTCTTTCCCTCACAAATGCAAATTGAGATCGAACTCCACCCACATTCCATGTGGTGAATGATGAAGTTAGTATCTTCTCTGCTGCAAATACAGGCCTAACTGACAATCATCTCCTGTTGGCTCTCTCAATCCATTGAAATGCAATCATCATCAAGGCAAGTCCACAACTGTCTCTGTCTGTTTCCAAACTGAACTGTCTACCCTGACAGCAAACACACACAGATAAATGGAACAAAAACCTTCTGACCAAGAGCCCAGCCTGAATCTCTACAGCAATTGACACACAAAGAATCACACAGTGCAGAAGAGGCCCTATGGCGCATCGAGTCTACACTGACACGTGAGAAACATCTGAGCTACCCGAAGGCGGCATGGTGGCACAATGGTTAGCACTGATGCCTCACAGCGACAGGGACCCAGGTTCAATTCTAGCCTCGGGTCACTGTCTGTGTGGAGTTTGCACATTCTCCCCGTGTCTGCGTGGGTTTCCTCCGGGTGCTCCGGTTTCCCCCCACAGCCCAAAGATGTGCGGGTTAGGTTGATTGGCCGCACTAAATTGACCCCAGTCATCAATTAATCCTGTCTCATGATATTGTTTGAAAAGAACAGCACCATTAAAGTATTAATTTGCAGCCTTAGTATTCATTCTGGACCTCTGAGTCGAGTCAAGATGGCCATCATTAGCAAAGTAAGTATGTGGGGTTATGGGAATAGGGCCTGGGTGGGATTGTGGTTGGTGCAGGGTCGATGGGCTGAATGGCCTTCTTCTGCACTGTATGGATTCTGTGATTCTACCAACCTAATTCAATTTACCAGCACTTGGCTCATAGCCTTGAATGTTATAACGTGCTGGGTGCTCATCCAGGTACTTTTTAAAGGATGGGAGGCAACCTGCCTCTACCACCCTCCCAGGCAGCGCATTCCAGATAGTCACCACTCTCTGGGTAAAAAATGTTTCCTCATGACCCCCCAAACCTCCAGCCCATCACCTTGAACTTGTGTTCTTTTGTGACTGACCCTCCAACTAAGGGGAACAGCTGCTCCCTACCCACCCTGTCCATGTCCCTTATAATCTTGTACACCTCGATCAGGTCACCCCTCAGTCTTCTTGCTCCAATGAAAACAACACAAGCCTGCCTAATCTATATTCATAATTTAAATGTTCCATTGCAAGCAATATCCTGGTGAATCTTCTCCGCACCCATTCCAGTGCAATCACATCCTTCCGACAATGTGGCAACCAGAGCTGCACACAAGTACTCCAGATGTGGCCTCACCGAAGTTCTATACAACTCCATCATGACACCCCGATTTGCTAACCTATGTGTCAATTGATAAAGGCAAGTGTGCCATATGCCTTTTTCACCTGCCTGCTGACATGTACTTCCGCCTTCTGAGATCGATGAACAAACACACCAAGGTCCCTTTGTTCCTCAGAACTTCTGAGTGTCATGCCATTTATTAAATACTTCCGTGTCTAATTATTCCTTCCAAGTTTTGACCTCACACTTTGCAGGGTTAAATTCCATCTGACACAGTTATCTGCCCATTCGAACATCCCCTGTATATCCTCCCATAGCCCAAGACACTAAACCTCGCTGTTATCCACCCAGCCAATCTTTGTGTCATCTGCAAACTTACTAATTCTACTCCCCCACATAGTCATCTATGTTGTTTATTTAAATGACGAATAATATGGGATCCAGCACAGATCCCTGTGGTACATCATTGGACACTGGTTTCCAGTCACTAAAGCAGCCTTCTGTCATCAAGCTTTGTCTCCTACAACCAAGGCAATTTTGCATCTACCTTATTAAGTTACCCTGTATCCCATGTGCATTTGCCTTTTTTATAAGTCTCCCATGTGGGACCTTGTAAAAGGCTTTGTTGAAATCTATATAAATTACATTAACTGCACTAACCTTATCTACACACCCCTCACTTCCTCAAATAATTCAATCAAATTTGTTAGGCATGACCTTCCTCTGACAAAGCCATGCTGACTATCCCTGATCAAACCTTGCCTCTCCGAGTGGCGATAGATTCTCTCCTTCAGAATTTTTTCCAATACTTTCCATACCACTGACATGAGACTGTTGTTCCCTAGCTTATCCCTGCAATCCTTCTGAAGTAGCAGAACCACATTAGGTGTTCTCCAGTCCTCTGGCACTTCCATAGTCTGAGAGGAATTAAAAATTTGGGTCAGAGCCCCTGCATTCTTCTCGCTTGCCTCTCTCAGCAGTCTGGAGCACAATTCATCCAGATCTGGAGATATAAATTAACTACCAAAATGCTCCTTGACTGTGCAAAACTACATGAAAGTTTCTGTCTCTAATGGAGTTTTACAACTCATTTCCCTGAATTGCCTGCCTCTAGCTTCATTTATCGAGATAATGATGGACATCTTGACTCGACTCAGAGGTCCAGAATGAATACTAAGGCTGCAAATTAATACTTTAATGGTGCTGTTCTTTTCAAACAGTATCATGAGACAGGATTAATTAAAGACCTCATAGTAAAACATCTTCTCTCATTCAGTTTGAGGGGAAGAATTTGACTCTGAACCTAGTGTCTTAAAGTAAAGTTAAAAGGCAATAACAGGGAATGAAGACAGAGTTGGCAGAAGTGGTCTCGGAACAAAACTTTAAATATAGGATGGTAGAGAATCAGTGACAGACATAGAACATAGAACAGTGCAGCACAGAACAGGCCCTTCGGCCCACGATGTTGTGCCGAGCTTTATCTGAAACCAAGAGCAAGCTATGCCACTCCCTATCATCCTGGTGTGCTCCATGTGCCTATCCAATAACCGCTTAAATGTTCCTAAAGTGTCTGACTCCACTATCACTGCAGGCAGTCCATTCCACACCCCAACCACTCTCTGCGTAAAGAACCTACCTCTGATATCCTTCCTATGTCTCCCACCATGAACCCTATAGTTATGCCCCCTTGTAAAAGCTCCATCCACCCGAGGAAATAGTCTTTGAACGTTCCCTCTATCTATCCCCTTCATCATTTTATAAACCTCTATTAAGTCTCCCCTCAGCCTCCTCCGCTCCAGAGAGAACAGCCCTAGCTCCCTCAACCTTTCCTCATATGTAAGATAATATTTCATAACTCACAAATAAGATACATGGCAGTACAAAGCTATCTGGCAGTATACATCCTCCCTAACAACATGCTGGGTGTACCTATACCTCAGGGACTTCAATGGTTTAAAACGTCAACTCGCCAGCATCTTCTGAAGAGCAACGAGGGATGGGCAATAAATGCTGGCTGAGCCAGTGATGCCAATATCCTCTAAATATATATCTTTTTAAATGTTCCATTCTTTTACATTGAAGTTGCAATTCCTCCAGTTAATACTTTGTCCTTGTATCTCAATGATCACCCAGACAATATTGCACTTTTAAGCATGAGCACTGTTCTTCCACAAAGCCATCATAAAAATGTAACCCCTTAGTCTGTAACTCTGACCTCTGGTCCTACAATCTTAAGTAGGTTAACCATAGGTAGTTATTAATTGCGATAACTATGCACATACAGACAGAGAAATGTTAGGCGAGAAACTGTCCCCACAGTTCCTGATGCACACATCTTTTTCCAAAACTGGACTGACCCCTGGGTGAGGGGCATGTGGTTTCTTACATTACTGCGTGGGTGATACGGTGCTAAGTCCCATCTTAACCCTATATGCACCAGACCATTTTAATACAATCACAAAGCTCTTCCCTGTTTGGAAGTACAATCAACATTGTTATGAATCTGGTACACTGTTTTTAAAAATGATTGGATGATCTTCTATCCTCCTCAATCACACCTTCTGTATTGTTTTCAGCATCGACAATGACAACAACTTCAACATCAGGTATGAATTTAGCTCTGTAATTTTGACAATGCATTCACTAAAAGCTTGGGCAATGACTGAGTCATTCACATTTGATGAGTTGACAGCTGCTATTCTGTATTGAGAGATGTTGGGATGATTTTTCATTCTGAATATTCACACCATTAACTGTATTCTTTCCAGCACCAACATCAACTTCAACAATAGGTAGATAATAGACCACATACTGACAGCAAGTGTTCCTGTAACTCCGGGATCAAAGTTCTAAATGTGAAAAATGCACATGGGATCGGAATTCAGCATGATCCCTTCGAATTCCCATTTAAATGGCAGCTTTTGGGTCTGAGTGGGAAACTCCAATGATGCTGTCGATGGAGTAATAGGGGATTTAAATCACGATTCTGGATTTATTAGTAAGGGCACAGGATTCTTGTATTGGCAGCATCTAGCCGCGATGGTCAGGATGTCAATATGAAGGGAATCCTATTAGCCCTCTCAACTTGAGACCTCACCTTCAATATTTAATTGGATGCCGAATGTACTCCCCAGTCACAGGATTGAAAGAGTGAAATCTGCATTTTTCATTTGATCACTATTATTCTGTGTTCTATGATGACCAGAAAATTTTGTATTCTCCACACTTACATCTTCAATTTCCTTCCAGAGTCAACTTCAACAACAGGTATAAACTTGACAACATCTCATTACCAAAGTGTTCCAATTTATTTGAGAACAGCTTTCAGCAAAAAATTTGTAAAGTGTTCTCTCTTATGTCACAGTATCTTGATCTTAGTCCTTTCAACTGATTGTAGTAATATGTATTCTCCACAACTACACCAAGTGGAACCTAACTGACAACTACAATAAGCACTGTAGCAGCAATGGATAGACAATTAGAAAATTGGAACAATGTCTATCAGATTAACATGGAGTGGAATATTGCTGCCCCAAAAATGACCCTCATTGTGACTTCTTACCTTTTCCATTTCTCATTTTTCCCCAAACTGATTTGCCATTTTGCTCTTTTCATCCATTGACTCTGTCTACGCTTCCTGCTGCCTTGGAAAAGCAGCCAGCATATTCAAGGACCCCACACACCCTGCACATACTCTCTTCCACCTTCTTCCGTCAGGGAAAAGATACAAAAGTCTGAGGTCACGTATCAACTGACTCAAGAACAGCTTCTTCCCTGCTGTCATCAAACTTTTGAATGGACCTACCTCGCACTAAGTTGCTCTTTCGCTACACCCTAGCTATGACTGTAACACTACTTTCTGCACTCTCTCCTTTCCTTCTCCATGAATGGTATGCTTTGTCTGTATTGCATGCAAGAAAAAATACTTTTCGCTGTATATTAATACATGTGACAATAATAATTCAAATCAAATCAAAATCAAAATCATCTCTCATCATTCTACTAAGGCCACTGAAATTAAGAGTGTTATCCAACCATATTTTCTGAGTCTCCTCCTCTTCTGAATTGTTAATTAGCCTTCAATATTCAGTCATTTCTCTGCAATGGCCATCACATCATACATATTTATTTCCATTTGTGCTGACAATTCATCAATTTATTATGAATGTTACATTCAGATACAGAGTATTTAGTTCTATTCATTTTGCTCATGTTTTCAATCTCTGGCCATATCTCCTGGTGCACTCTTATGTTTGAATGTTTTGTCCCTTCCTGTCACACTAGAATTATTATTACCTTATTGTCACCTTGTTCTGTTGCCTTGTCCTTTTCCTTTAATTATTATTTGGTCATGGGATATGGGCATCATTGGCTGGGTCAGCATTTATTGCCCATCCCATTTTAACAATCAACCACATTTCTGTGAGGGATCACAAGCACGGACTAGGGGAGGCAGTGGCGCAGTGGTATTGTTGCTGGACTAGTAATCCATAGACTCAGGGAAATGCCCATCATGGCAGATGGTGAAATTAGAATTAGATAAAAAATCTGGATTTAAATAGTAACCATTAAACCATTGCCAATTGTCGTAAAAACCCACCTGGCTCATTAATGTCTTTTCTGGAAGGAAATCTGCCGGGTTTACCCAGCCTGGCCCACATGTGACTCCAGATCCACAGTAATGTGGTTAATTCTTAAAATACCTTCAGGGATGGGCAATAGATGCTGGTCCAGCCAATGATGCCCACATCCCATGAACGAATAATGCATGGCGGCACGGTGGTTAGCACTGCTGCCACTCAGTGCCAGGCTTCGATTCCAGTCTGTGCGGAGTCTGCATGTTCTCCCTGTGTCTGCGTGGGTTTCCTCCGGGTGCTCCAATTTCCTCCCACAGTTTGAAAGACGTGCTGGTTAGGTGCTTTGCACCATCTGCCATGATGGGCATTTCCCTGAGTCTATGGATTACTAGTCCAGCAACAATACCACTGCGCCACTGCCTCCCCTAGTCCGTGCTTGTGATCCCTCACAGAAATGTGGTTGATTGTTAAAATGGGATGGGCAATAAATGCTGACCCAGCCAATGATGCCCATATCCCATGACCAAATAATAATTAAAGGAAAAGGACAAGGCAACAGAACAAGGTGACAATAAGGTAATAATAATTCTAGTGTGACAGGAAGGGACAAAACATTCAAACATAAGAGTGTACCAGGAGATATGGCCAGAGATTGAAAACATGAGCAAAATGAATAGAACTAAATACTCTGTATCTGAATCCGAACAAAAGCCAGGGTGCGGCGACTAGGGGATTTTCACAACAGCTCCATTGCAGAGTTAACATAAGTCTACTTGTGATACTAATAAATAAACTATAAACTTAATAGGGTACACCTTACAAATCATTTGCTGAATTTATTCCCGAATAAATTGGAACATTTTGGTAATGAGATGTTGTCAAGTTTATACCTGTTGTTGAAGTTGCTCTTGTTGTTGACTCAAAAAGGATACAATTGAAGATGTAAGTGTGGAAAATATAAAATTTTCTGGTCATCATAGAGCACAGAATTACAGTTGTCATCGGAAAAATGAATCCTGTGACCGGGGAGTACACTTGGCATCCAATTAAATATTGTAGGCGAGATCTTAGATTGACAGGGCTAATAGGATTCCCTTCATATTGACATCCTGACTATCACTGCTGGATGCTGCCAATGCAGGAATCCTGTGCCCTTACTAATAAAGCCAGAATCATGATTTAAATCCCCTATTACTCCATCGACAGTATCATGGGAGTTTCCCGGTCAGACCCAAAAGCTACCATTTAAGTGTGAATTGGAAGGGATCATGCTGAATTCCGACCCTGCGCGCATTTTACAGGTTTGTAAACCCTTGCTGGCACTCAAACCCCTCTCCACAACAACCCTAAAACAAAGGCGCTCAAAATCCTGTTCTTTATCGTAATAGTTAAAACTCCTGAAATACACGCATATGGCTGGGTTCATATAAATCAAGCACAGCACTATGAAACTGAAAGTGATGAAAAATTTACAAAGCAATAGAGAGGTTCTCAAAGGTTTCAGCTAGCTCAGAAGACTCAGATAATTCAAATAAAAACTGTGTGAAAACATTGGAACTGAGTGAACAACTGTGGAGAAGAGAAACCATACTCCCTCCCTCCCCACAGTGAAATTTACTTCAATGAGGTATGCTCACACCTGTAGCTTCTGACAGAGAGAAAGGGAAATTCCTGCTGCAGAATGGAGTGCTGCTGTGATTTAAAAGCCTGCCAGCTATCCAGGGGGTATGGAGATTAAAGTGACCAGGCCACTTCACATTTCCACAGCTGACAGGCAGGAATCAAGATATTAATCACAGAGCTGCCAGAAATCACTATGCCAGGGCTGATCTCCAGGTCAGCCAGGGCTAGAAGGAGCACTCCAGCGATGAAAACCATTCCCAGAGGAGAATACCAAGGTCAAATCCTTGCCACCGGCCCAAACGAAACCCAGGACTTCCTTCGCAGCATGGCAGCAGCAGAGGAGCAAATAATCACTGGACCTCGCTCCTTGATCCCCCAAGGGGTCCAGCACACAAATTCTGTGTTGGTCATGGCCAGCACCAAAGTCCACCTGATACATTTGCCGCTAAATAGGTGGGTGAATCGCGGGGGAAGTTGGCTGTAAGTGGGCCGTCAAATCCACTAATTGTCAAACAATTAGCAGGTTTGCATATTATTCGGCTTACCACCCACTATGGAAGTGAACTTGATTTTCTTTTCAGTAATAGTTTGTGATAAAACCAGATTCTGTGTGCTGGATTTGCAAAACATGTAAAGATATTTTCTTCATCCTGGGAATACTGAATCCTGCAGAATATGAACCCAGCCACATGAATATTGATCAATGTACAGTCTTCTATTGTTACAGCATTAAGGATTGAGCTGGGAATAAGTCTATCACTGTGCAACATTTCTGAGCAGATATTTTTTGTGTTGCCTTATTTGAATTAAATAAAATTAAAATATTGCTTACTTCTGACGCTGCTTTCAACACCAGGTTCTTCTGAAAGATAAGTCATAAATTGAAATTAAATCACAAAATGAGTGCTAAATATTAGATAATTAAGATAGATTTATATCTCAAGTGTCGCTACAGATGAGAGGTTAAGAATGGTAAATGTTAAATAATGATTCCATCAGTTTTGAATGAAATGAGCTTGTTGTCAGGTGAACCTGAAGACACGAAACCCTGTGTCTGCTGCCAACAATGATGAACAATTTTAAAATGTATGAATCCCATTGATGTTCCAGCCTGAAAACCTTGGTCCATATCTGTGTTTTTTAAAACTACCTTAATTCTGAAGATACTGATCAATCCATGTTATGAATTCCATACCTCTGGTTGAAGTTGATGGGACTGTTGTTGCTGGAAGGCAAATATTTCAAGGTGTAAGTGGAGAAAATACAAACTTTTCTGGTAGAAAATTTCACTTGTCAACAGAAAGATATTTTACACCAAAAATTTAAAACTCTGCAGTGTTCTTCTAAAATCTCCTTGGGTGGTGGCTCAAATTGCACAATTTGGCCCAGGAGCTGATGGCTACTGATCAGCCTTGTGGGCAGAGCCTCCATCTTGTCACAAGCGAGGCCACCAGTGTAAGGAAATTATTCTACTTTGGGACCTGTCACTTTCATTGTTTGAAAGTGGCCCAGTTGACAAATCAGCAATAAATGCAGAGTTTTTACTTTTTTTTCATGAGATGCAGGTGTCACTGGTAAGGCCAGCATTTGTTGCCCATCTCCAATTGTCCTTCAATCGAGTAGATTGCTGGACCATTTTAAGGGCAGTTAAAAATCAACCAAATTTCTGTGGGTCTGGAGTCACATGTAGGCCAGAGCAGATAAGGATGGCAAATCTCCTTCCCTAAAGGACTTTAATGAACCTGATGGATTTTTACCACCGTTGATGACTGTTTCATGGTCACCATTACTGATGGCTGGTTTTCAATTCCAGATTTATGAATTGAATTTAAATTCCCCCAGCTGCTATGTTGGAATTGTACACCATGGCTGGGATTTTACCATCGCATTGCGCCCATTTTTTGGCACGAAAATTTGGGAAAGTCAGGCGTCAGGCAAGTCGTGCGATCTGGGCTCATTTCCACGCTGGTTCGTACCTTATCGAGACCCGAAAATGAGCGTGATCAGGAACCCACCCAGCAATTTAAATAATTCTGCATGTATTTTAATCCACTTAACGAGCTGCATGCCCCACTTTACCGGCACTTCTGCCTTTACCACTGCGTTCGCCCAATCTGGAATCAGTCTGCTCAATAAAAGTCCGATTCTGGCGCTCCATTTGTGAGGGTTAGTGAGGACGCTGCTCACAGGAGGTCCTTTTGTGGCGGCTATGTTGCATTTTGGGCCGTGAGGGCTCTGCGAGTGTGTGTGGGGGTGGGGGCTGTTGCTCAGCAGGGTGTCCGATGTCCGATTTGCAGCACCGACCCGGGTCTCAGCTCTGACGTTGAGTTTTGGGGTTGCTGCTGGGACCTCATGCATGCAGCATTCTTCCAGCTGAAGGATGTGCTGGAAGCCCTTAGAAATGTTGGTGCTGCAGCCTCAGAACTTTTCAAGCAGCAGTGTCTGTCCTCACTACTGCACAAGTTGTGGGCGTGTGTTACTGGAGGAAGGATGGGGGTAGCTGTGTTTGTGGAGGATGGAGGGGCTGTGTTGGTGGGGGATGGGGGAGCTGTGTTGCTGGGGGGTATATGGGGGGAATGGGCAGTATGGGCAGTGTGTGTTGCTGGGCTAAGGGCAAGCAGCGTTCCTTAACCTCTCCATGTGTTTCTCCCCTTCTCCAAACCCACCCCCCTTCAATATGATGAGATGGCTTTTGCGATGCAACTGATTGATTTTGCTGTTCTTTTGGTTGCTGCTGGAGCTGAGGAGGAGGAACAGGAGTAGTGGGAGGTAGGAAGAGGCTGCCATTCGTCCAGAGGGGGGGCACAGGTGAAGGAGGGAGCGGAGTCTCCGGCAGTTCCGTGCACGAGTGTCGTTTGAACAAATGTCGGACATCGTGTGCCACCGATGGCCCCGTCTCCGAAAGGAGATAGTGCAACACCTGTGCAACCTGTTGCTGGACCTGGCACCTCGAAGCGGGGGGAGCACCCACTCTCTGTGGCTGTCAAGTTGACGGACGCTTTAAACTTTTATGCCACTGGCTCCTTCCAGGCCCCGAGCGGAGATGAATGTGGCATTTCACAGACAGCTGTCCGCACCTGTATCAAGAAAGTCATGGATGCCCTGTATGTATGGGCTGGCCAGTATGTCAAATTTCACCTGGACCAGGCCCAGCAGGAAACTCGGGCTGCAGGATTCGGGGCCATTGTGGGAATGTCCAATGTGCAGGGGGCTATAGACTGCACCCATGTCGGCCTCAAGGGCCTGGTCAGGAATCCATGAAGCTTCATCAATAGAACGGGGTTCCACTCCCCAAATGTGCAATTGGTTTGTGACTACAAGATGAACATCATGCACATCTGCGCCAAACACACCGGCAGCTCCTCATTCTGAGGAGCTCAGCTATCCTGGAGGTCTTCGAGGAGGAGCCCAGTGTGCACAGATGGCTCGTGGGTGACATGGGGTCTTCGGACTTGGCTGATGATGCCTGTACGGAGGCCTGAGACTGAGCTGGAGACCCGGTATAATGAGGCCCATGTTGCCACCCGCTCTAGGCTGGAGAGGCGCATTGGGCTCCTGAAAATGCGGTTTAGGAGCTTGGATCGCTCTGGCGGGTCCCAACAGTAAAGCTCCCTGATTTCTTCCCGCATTGTGGTGGTCTGCTATGTCTTTCACAACTTGGTGCAGCAGAGAGGAGACCTTTTGGAGGAGGAAGAGGATGTGGAGGCCGACCAGCCGGGTGTCACTGGAGAGGAGGCCACCCAGCAGGAAGAGAAGAGGAGGAGGAGGAGGACCATGCTGAGCAACACCACCCGGGTGCTGGAGGGCTGGCAGCTTGAATCAGGCATACGAGGGCGGCTAGGGAGGCCCTGATCACCAGGCGCTTCGCTAACTAGGAGCCTGTGTTAGAGCCCATGAGGCCATTACCCCCATCCCTTAAAGTCCTACTATCTCCTGCAATATTGTAACACCAGAGTGGTGGGCCTGGCTACGCTGTGTTAGTGAGTTTCTTTGGCAGTCAGGAGGGTGATGATGACTCGCTAAGCACCATTATGATGATGCCCTGGTGCAAATTAGTCTGACTCCTACCTGAGCTCCGCATGCACACTGGTACCTGGAATTGTGTAGTGGGTGAGGGATCAGTGGACCCCATACAAGGCCCTGAGGCGGGTGTGTGGGGGAGGGGAGGAATTGCTCGTGGGTTCTGGAGAACCAATGGCATCATTTTATCAGTGACACAGCATTGAGGGGCCTCCCCAACTGACATCAACATGAAGCAACCCTCTGGCGACCGTCAATGGAAGAGGATTCCTATTCAAGACAAATTTGTTACAGGTGGATGGTGAAAAAATATTTAATGATGACGATAAAGGTGTTTAAATAATAAGTTCTAAGATAAAAATATGTGAACAGAAACTGTTAAGGTGCTTAAAAATCTATCTAACTAGTACAGCCCTTCACCCATGCCATTTTAGTGCAACTACAACTTCCTAACCTTACGTGCCTCCAACTACGTTTTAGTGTCTCCCCAGAATGGACATCGGAGGTAGAGGGGGCCAGCTGCCTACCTCGCCCCGTGGCCTGTGATGCACTTGGCAGGCATCTTCAGAAGGGCTTGGACCTTGAGGGCCCGGATCTTGAGGACCCTGGCTGGCTTCCAGGTGTCTGGGATGTATCCAAGAAACCCTCTTCATCCCACTGCCCCTGAGATGCCCTGGTGTCAGGAAGGGGGGGTTCAGAAGGTGTAGCCACAGCCATAGTCTCCTGGCTGGAAGCCCCCAGCATAGGCTCGAGCCCTTCCTCCTCCCTTAGGGTTCCTGGGTCCCTTGGTCACTCCATGGGACGGCGGTGCTTCTGCAGTGAATTCCAGAAGCTCCGGCGTCACCTGGCTCTACCAGTCCTGGAGGACCACCTGCGTTCTACCCATGGTGATCGAGCCCTCTACAGTGTCCGCCTGAGTCGGGGCGCTACCTGTCAATGGCGGGAGCAAGTGCCCTCTGAGACTGGGCTACGTTCTGCAGCTCCTCAGCCATGACCGCCTGTGACTGGGCCACGTTCTCAAGGTCTGGTGCCATAGCCCGCTGTGTCCCGCTTGGTCTCATTGAAGCTCTCAAGCCTCACAGCCATGGGCTGCAGAACCTTGAGAAGCCTGTTGAGCCCCTCAGCTGTGACCGCTGTGACTCAGACATGGCCCTCAGGGACTCTGCTGTGGCCTGCTGTGACTCGGCCATCACTTGGAGCCTGCCACTCATGGTGAGGATTCCCTGCCCCAAGCTTTCCACCGCAGACGCCACCCTTGCAGTGTTGGCCTGGGAACCATGAAAGACACGTAATGGCCGGTCCACCTGAAAGCTTTGGGACTCCTCCAGTGTTGCCGTCAGCCCCTCCTGCATTCCCTGGCTCTGTTGCTGCATCTCCAGCAGCTGAGGGAGAAGTGATCTCAGAGGCCCAGCATGTAGCCTGGGGCCAGCTGAGTCCTCGCCTCCAGCAGGCCCCCGCATGCCAGAGGCCTCGGACGTTCCCTCCTCCACCCAATGTACATTATCAGATGTGTCGTGCTCACCAGAGAGTGACCCAGAAGCCTCACCACTAACTGGACCCACCAATGTGAGAGTCTCTGGGATGGTGAGTTGTGAGGTGGAAGTTGATGCCAAAAAGGTGCCACTCTCGAAAGTCCCTTCACCTGCTTCCTCCGAAGAGTCTTTGGAGCTGTCAGCCTCAGGATGGTCGGGAGGTGCAGTAGGGGCCTCGAGTCCAGATGGCCCTGCTGCGCCCAGATCTCTTCCTGCAACATAGGACACAAGGCCAAGTGCAAGAGAGGGGGAGGAATCTGGGATGCCAGAATGTTACTTGACATTTCTCCATTGAACATAGAACAAAGCACAAAGAAGATTACATCACGGGAACAGGTCCTTTGGCCCTCCAAGCCTGCAGCGATCATGCTGCCCATCTGAATTGTAACCTCCTACCCTTTCCGGGGCCATATGCCTCTATTCCCATCCCACTCATGTATCTCTCAAGACCCCCCTTAAAAGTCACTATTGTATCTGCTCCACGACCTCCCCCAACATCGAGTTCCAAGCACCCACCACCCTCTGTATAAATAAATATGCCTCGAACATCTCCTTCAAACCTTGCCCCTCGCATCGAAAACCCAGGCCCCCTAGTAATTACCTCAAATTGACTGGAGGATTGACAGGTATTCACTTCTTGACTCCACCTGACCACGCTGTCAGATGCCTTCTTCTCCGGACAGCTCCAGTGCCCGCTCCTCAAAGGGGATGAGGACCTGGAGGTCAGGTTCACCACCCCCTATCTTGGCCCTCTCATGGGTGTTCTGGGCAGTCTTTTCCTATGGGGTCAGAAGGAGCCATGAAGGAAATGATTGTGTGACTCCTGCAGAGTATCGGGATGACCCTCAGAGGGTGATACTCTTGGTGGGGTGGTGGGGGGGGGGGGGGGGGGGGGAGGCGGGGGGGGGGGGGAGGAAGGAGGAGCTTGGGGGTCAGGGGCTGAAAGCATGCAGGGTGCTGGGGGCGGGGGATCTGGGGATGATTTGGGTTAAGCACTCACCCTTGCTGCCCAGATGAGGTCATTGAACTTTTTGCGGCACTGCTTCCCTGTTCTAGGACCAGTGCCATGGCATTGACCAAGGCAGCAACTGCCTCCCAGGCCGCTTTGCTGTCATCTCCCCTGGGTCCTGCTGGGAGGAAGAGGGTGAACCGCCTCGTGTCTGCAGCATCCAGCAACCTGCTGAGGTTGCCGTCAGTGAACGTTGGCGTTGACGTCTTTGACATTTTTTCCTGCACTGCCTGCCTGTCTGTCCATCCTTGGGGTTTTTATGGAGCTGCCCCTTGTTAGGCAGTTTGGGGGAGCATTCTAGCAAGTTGCTTGTCAGCATTGAGGGGAAGGCAAGTGAGCACTTGCAGGTGTGCTGATGGGGCGGGGGGGGGGGGGGCTGTTGGGAGTTCTGTGCCTCTATGATAAATGGGGGCAGGGGAGAGAGAGGGAGGTGTCAGACAGTCATTGGAGTCGGGGGAGATCGTGGCCATGTGCAGATGGGTCTGGGGTGGGGGAGAGGGTGGGGCTGTTGCCACTCTGCCTGCGATCTGTCTGGGTGGCGGGGGGATGGGGGGATAAGGAGGTCGCCAATGTCCATGGAGGTCAGTGGAAGGTATTATCTGGCCTGGGAGGGATATGGCGAAGGAGCAGCATTATTTTTTTTGTGTGCATGCACAGTTGGAGGCTCCGATGGGAGCTGCGGGGTTTCGGGCACGTTAAGCCCCACCCACAGGCCTGTGCAGCGAGAATTGGACTGGTTGAAAATTTTGCAGGCAGAGTGCGTATGGCGGGGGACAGCTAATAACGGGCCCAGAAAATGGATCTGAAACTCTCCCACTTTCAAGTTCGCCCAGCACTTAGACAAAAAATGGTAAAATCCCACCCCATGTCACTTGTACATTAGCCTCAGCCTCTGGATTATTAGCTGAGTGATATCGTCATTACATTGTCATCTACTCTGTGTTGACTGCTTTTGTGTTGAGATCCCAACAGGACAATCTACTTTTCAAATGAAAAACTCAAATTTGCAAATGCTCAGTTAGAAGCAGGTCTAATGTACATTCTAGAGAAAATCTCGCTCCCTTTCCTCTTAGAGTCAGAGTCATGGAGTCATAGTGGTTTACATGGAAACAGGCCCTTCAGCCCAACTTGTCCATGCCACCCTTTTTTTTTAAACTCCTAAGCTAGTCCCAATTGCCCGAATTTGGCCCATATCCCTTTATACCCATCTTACCCATGTAATTGTCTAAATGCTTTTTAAAAGACAAAATTGTACCAGCCTCTACTACTACCTCGGGCAGCTTGTTCCAGACACTCACCACCCTCTGTGTGAAAAAATTGCCCCTCTGGACACTTTTGTATCTCTCCCCTCTCACCTTAAACCTACGCCCTCTAGTTTTAGACACCCCTAACTTTGGGAAAAGATATTGACTATCTAGCTGATCTATGCCGCTCATTATTTTACAGACCTCCATAAGTTCACTCTTCAGCCTTCTATGCTCCAGAGAAAAAAGTCCCAGTCTATCCAGCCTCTCCTTATAACTCAAACCATCAGGTCGTGGTAGCATCTTAGTAAATCTCTTCTGCACTCTTTCCAGTTTAATAATATCCTTTCTAAAATTGTTCACAATTTAGTCAGATTTACGAGCCTCTTTGGAACAAGGGACCTTGGATGCATCCTTATTGTGCAGGAATGCTTCATGCTATTGTGTGGTCATCACAACACCACAGACATTGCTCAGACGGCACGGTAGCACAGTGGTTAGCACTGCTGCTTCACAGCTCCAGGGACCTGGGTTCGATTCCCGGCTTGGGGCACTGTCTGTGTGGAGTTTGCACATTCTCCTAGTGTCTGCGCGGGTTTCCTCCGGGCGCTCCGGTTTCCTCCCACAGTCCAAAGATGTGCGGGTAAGGTTGATTGGCCATGCTAAAAAAATTGCCCCTTAGTGTCCTGAGATGTGTGGATTAGCGGGTAGATATGGGGGTAGGGCCTGGGTGGGATTGTGGTCGGTGCAGACTCGATGGGCCGAATGGCCTCCTGCCACACTGTAGGGTTTCTATGATTCTATGACAGTGGCAGGGATCGTGAAGACAGCTCTATTGTTCCTGTTTGAACCAAGGCTGTTATGAGGTCAGGAGTTGAGTGACACCTCTGGAACTATTGAACGTCACTGAGCAGGGATTTACTTAGTCAGTGCTGTTGTTGGCAACTTACATCGCTTTAATGATGATTGAGAGCAGACTGATGGGGCGGTAAATGGCTGAGCTGGATTTGTCCTTTTCAAAATCACCACTAATCAACTCTCTTCCTCAAAGGGGAGATCAGCCAATGGTCAACTGGGTCTATGGGGACCTTCCCTTTGCAAGATTGGGATTTACCTCGGCAACGTGGAAAATTTCGCAGGTATGTCCTGTATACATGAAACAATCAGTAAAGTGCTATCTCGCATCACTTACTCAGACTCAGCAATAACATGCTCATGGACGCTCAATTTGGATTCCATCAGGATCACTCAGCTCCTGACCTCATTACAACCTTGTTTGAAACATGGACAAAAGGGCTGAATGCCAGAGGTAAGGTGAGAGTGACTGCTCTTGACATCATGGCAGCATTTGACCTAGTGTGGCAGCAAGGAGACCTAGCAAAACTGGAATCAAGGGAATCGGGGAAAACCCTCCATTGGTTTGAGTCAAAGGAAGATGGTTGTGGTGATTGGAGGTCTATCATCTCAGCTCTAGGACATCTATCTTCAGCTGCTTCATCATTGGCCTTCTTTCCATTATAAGGTCAGAAATGGGGATGTTCGCTGATGACTACATAACGTTCAGTATCATTTGCAACTCCTCAGATACTGAAGCAGCCCATGCCCAAATGCAGCAAAACCTGGACAATATCCAGGCCTGGGTTGACATGTGGCCAGAAATGATCATCCCCAACAAGAAAGGATATAATCATCACCCCTTTTTTGTGAGAATCCCCAAATATATTTGTGAACAACAGTAATATAGGCTATGATCTTTTAGTGGAAAATATCAGTGAATATGTGATATGGGCCGAATGGCCTCCTTCTGCACTGTAGGGTTCTATGATTCTATGATATTATCAGTAACGAAAAACCAATGAATGCCTCAAGTCACTCCATGTGTTAGTTCATATTCCATGCTACTTCATTGGCATCTGTTGTTTTCTATGAAATATTCACATCCATTTACTTTCACATTTACCCAAACCATTTATTTCCATTTGACCAACCAGTGTTGATCATACATCACTGGAAGTTTGGATATGGAGGAGGACAAAACATTTCTGTGGGTGTAAGAATGACTTGAACACTGGCACTCATTCACTGGGCAGAGAATTAATAATGTCTGAATGGACCTGCATTGACTATCAATTGAGACACTAAATTGTGATAATTACTGTGCTATTTACTGGTGTCTGACCATCATATATGACCTTAAGCAATATAATTAGGAGTAGACCACAAGGCCATGTAAATGTACTCCCCCATTCAAAATAATTATAGCTGATCATTGGCTGCAAATCCATTTTCTCACCCATTCCCCATGGCCCTTGATTCCCAAGAGACCAAAATTTTGCCTATCTTGTTCTGAAACATATTCAACAATGGAACATCCAAAATCATCTTGTTTGCACAATTCCAAAGAGGCACAACCTTTTGAGTCAAAAAATCTCTCTGCATTTTCATCCTAAACGAACATCCCCTCATCCTGAGAATATGCATCCATGTTGTAGATTTTTCAGCCAGCAGAAACAACCTCTCAATGTCTGTGCTGTCAAGTCTCTTCAGATTCCTGCATGTTTCAATGAGATTAGCTCTCATTTGTTTAAACTGTGGATAATCTAGGGGTGGCATGGTGGCACAGTGGTTAACACTGCCGCCTCACAGCAATATGGACCCATGTTCAATTCTGGCCTTGAGTGACTGTCTGTGTGGAGTTTGAATATTCCCCCCCGTGTCTGTGGGGTTTTCCTCTGGGTGCTCTGGTTCCTCCCACAGTCCAAAGATGTGGATTAACCATGATAAGTTTGTGGCGTTACAGGGATAGCGTGGGAGGGAAGGACTAGGTAAGGTGCTCTGTCAGAGAGTCAGTGCAGACTCAACGGGCCAAATGGCCTCCTTCTGCAATGTAGGGATTCTAAGAGGTTTGAACAGCCTATCATAATAGGATAACACACTCACCCCAGAAAACAATCTGGTGAATCTATGCAGTACCACCTCTGATGCAAGCAAATCCTTGCAAGATGGAGCCCAAAACTGTGCACAGCAATCCCTGTCTAGTCTTAAAGTCTTATGTAATTGTAGCAGTACTCCCCTATTCTTGAACTCCAATCCCCTTGCATTTGCCTTGCTAATTGTTCCTTACCTGCAGGCTACCATTCTGTATTCTTTGTGTGTTTGCTCTGAAAATTCAACTCTCAAAGCAAATGGTAATTAAGAATAGGAAGCGAGGTCTCAAGGTGGAAAGGCTAATAGGAGGTCCTTCAAATTGACAGCCCAACCATCTGATCTGGAAGTTGCCAATGCTTGTAAGAGAGGAGAGGGTGGCCTCAAAATGGAGGCTCCATCTGAAGATATGGCAAACATATTTCAATTTAAAAAGAATGCAGTTTCCAGGCTATAGAGATGAGGGAAAATCCCTCCACTGATGTGGCCTGAAGGTCATGGCAAGTGCAAGTTGTGCCCTTGCTGGATCAACCAATGAGTCCCTCCCCTCAGTCTACCACCTGGAGATTAACTCTGTGCCCTGCAGGTTTTTGAATCTCAGTGGGAGGGCCTGGCCTTTGCTAGGAAAAGCCCATTTCATGATATGCACCCTGAAATTATTGTATTCATTTACCTGATGAGTTTCTCTATATTTTTACAATGCATGAAATTTTACAATTCTGTGGTTGGGTGCACATTCGAACAAACAGAACATAGAGTGACATAACGTTAGTCATGTGTCCCAGTGTTGTCATGCACATAGAAATATTGTAGTTGGTGGGCAAATGCAAGAAAGGACCTGAAGCTCATTGGCATGTGACTGACTGGATTTCAATATCATCCTCTCGTTCAACACACATGCTTTCCCCCTCCCGGATCTTTCCCACCTCTCTGGTGTGACATTACACCATTGCAAATCACTACTAGTTTATAAAAGTGTGGCCCAGGCACAGCAGTATTGAAGGAAAGCTAGGGGTTGACCACTAACCGCTGAGGTGCCAAGTGGGGGGCACGTCTCAGCCACTGCCTTGCTGTGGGATGAGGTGCAGGGTGTGCAGTTGTTTGTGGAGGCTTGTGCCAGACTGGGGATCCTCAGGTTGGGGTTTGCTACTGGTTTTGGGCTCGTGTTGTGCTCATTCCCTTTGGCCACTGAATGACAGCCCCCCCCCCAACCCCCGAGGGATTGTATATTAGTTGGAGACCCAAACGAAGTAATGTCGTGCAGGTTACCCTGCCCTCTGCCTGCTGAACAGGCTCTGTGGCTCACTGCTGACATTCCATCCCAGGCCCCACTAACAGAAACAAGCAACAGCTCTGGCAGCTGCTGCTCCAATCAAGGGAGCTCAGCAGATGTTAACACGGCCCCTCAAACTGCATGGACTCTGCAGTGCTCCCTACCATGGCCAGTGTTCACATGAAAGTCACAAGTTTGCTTCTGCATCATCTTTCTGAACTGTAAGCTTTTCCTGGAAGCCAGTGTACTGGACATCCAGATGGGTGCACTCATGGCTATGCTTCAAGTTTTCCCAATGGAGACCTGCTCACAGCCACACCTATGCTCTCCATTGCTGAGGAGGGTACCCTGGATGATGAGAGATATTGAGGCTCAGGTCAATAAAAGGAAGCATATGTCATTTATAGGCAGCTGGAATCAAGTGAATCCCTTGAGGAGTATAGTGGGTGTAAGAGTACACTTAAAAGTGAAATCAGGAGGAAAAAAAAGGGGACATGAGATAGCTTTGGCAGATAAGGTAAAGGAGAATCCAAAGAGATTCTATAAGTTTATTAAGGGCAGAGAGTAACTTGGGAGAGAATAGGGCCCCTTAAAGATTAAGAAAGTCGTCAATGTGTGGCACAGCAGAAGATGGGTGAGGTCCTAAACAAATATTTCTCATCACTATTTACATGGAGAAAGACATGGAAGCTCGGGTACTCAGGGAAGTAAATAGTGATGTCTTGTAAAGAGTCCACATTACAGAAGGTGAGGTGCTGGAGGTCTTAAAGGTAGATAAATCCCCAGGACCTGATCAAGCATGGCTTTGTATGTCTTACTAACTTGATTGATTTTTTTGGTGGAGGTGACGAAGATGATCGATCAAGGTAGAGCTCTGCTGTTTGAGATGTATATAAATGACTTGGATGGGTCAGTAAGTGGATGTTGTCAACATAGAGTTTAGTCAGGCTTTTGACAAGGTCCCTCATGGTAAGCTCATCCAGAAGATTAAGATGCATGGGATCCATGGTGTTAGTTGCTTGGATTCAGAATTGGCTTGCCCATAGGAGTCAGAGGGTGGTGGTGGAAGTGTGTTTTTCTGGCTGGAGGTCCGTGACTAGTGGTGTTCTGCACGGATCTGTACTGGGAGCTCTGCTGATTGTGATATATATAAATGACTTGGATGAAAACGTAGATGGTTGGGTTAGTAAATTTGCAGACGACAGATAGATAGGTGGAGTTGTGGATAGTGTGGAAGGTTGTCAAAGGATATAACAGTTGCAGACATGAATGTGCCTTGTAACCACAAAGCACCATTCCCATGATTCTTTAATAAAACCCTATCAAGCGCCTTTAGGTGTCTCTCCCAGTTGGTGTTGTTGCGGGCTCAGCACTGTACTTCTTGATGCCTTTCCACTCTCCTTCCCCAGGTTTGGGAAGATCAGACTCAACCTGATGCTCTGATGCTGAGTCATAGGTAGGGGCAGGGTGGGCGGGGCAGGGGGGTGGGGTGGTGGGGGGGGGGGGGGGGGGGGGGGGGGGCGGATCGTCCTGTAATCGAAGAGGAATCTGGACAGTTTGGTGTCCAAGGAGGTTGTGGGTTGTTTCTTTAAACCTGTATTTAACATCTGGACCTCTCTTTCTGCCAGGTCTTTAGATGATGGGGATATGGCACCATCCTAATGTGTTCAATTCCATTCAACTTCATAAAATAAGCAAATTTCTTGCTGGTAAAGAACGTTCCATTGTTGGAAACTCCAGGATCCTGTGGGTCCCAAAAGAGGTGCAAAGTTTCTCCACTGTCATTCTTGTGTTTGGAGTATCGTCAGCCTGCGCAATATTCCAGCAAATATTGGAGAACATCTTGCAAGGTCTACCTCAGGTGGCTACGTCCATCCATTTTGAGTGGGCATCAACCATCACAAGGAACACCAAACCCATGAGCTGACTGACCTAGTCGACGTGTGCCCGAGTCCATGGCCTTACTGGCCATTCCCAAGGATGCAGAGGAGCTGCTGGTAATAGCTTCTGCCCTCGATGGCATTGCTGACACAAAGCCACGAGCATGACTATGTCCGTATTCATGCCTGGCCACCAAACATAGCTCCTTGTGAACATTTTCATTTTTGTCACTCCTGGGCGGCCATAATGAAGTTCGGCCATGATGGGATGGCAGCCCTGGCTTGCAATGACAACTCTGGAGCTCCATAGGAGTATGCCATCTTCCACGGTCAGCTGCTCTCTCCGACTCCAGTATAGGTGGACTGCGGGCTGTAATGGCCTTTTCTGTTATTGTTAGTACTAACTGTTTCAATTTTGTGAGGACTGGGTCTTATTGAGTCCACAGTCAAATATTATTTGGCGCCACTGATAGAATTTCCAAAAAGTTAATTGTCATCGCCATCTCTTCCACTGGGGGTACCACCGGTGGTGTGTCTGTAAATGGTCGCTGACTCAAGGCATCTGCATTAGTGACTCGTCCTCCTGGACAGTGTTCCAATCAACAATTGTCGACGGCCAGTAATAAAGCCCATTGCTGGATTTCGGCCAATGCTATGGGCGACACCGCCTTGTCCTCATTCAGCAATCCAAGTAGTGGGTTGTGGTCCGTGATAATGATGAATTTTTGCTCATACAGCTACCAGTGGAATTTCGTAACTCCAAATATCACCGTCAACCCTTTGATATGGGCGTATTTGCCTTCCGCAATAGCCAAGGTCCTGGAAGCGTACCCAATTGGGCATTCATCCCTGTTCGGCCACCTATGTTCCAATATCACCTGATTCCATATAGGGACCCATCGCAGGTCAGTAATAATTCTTTCCTGGGATAGTAATGTGCCAGAACGTTTGACAAGGAAAGCTATTGTTTTACTTTACTGAAAGCCAAGGGTTGACTGGAAGCCCACTCCTAAGGCTGATCCTTTTTTAGTAGTTGGTGAAATGGGGCCAGGATGTCGGCAAGATTGGATATCAATTTCCCATTATAGTTTACCAACCCCAGAAATGATCTTAGATCGTGGATAGACGAGGGAGTCTTTGATCATCTGCACCATGTCTTCCAAAGGATGTAACCCAGACTTGTCTACTCTGTAGCCCAGATAGGTCAGTTGGAAGACCTAGAAGACACACTTGTCCCTTCTCATGTGTACGCCTGCTTTGGTAAGCCAACTGAGAACTTCCTCAAGGTTATGTAGATGTTCCTTCTTTGTTTTTCCTGTTAAGAGGATGTCATCCAGATAAGAACATAAGAAATAGGAGCAGGAGTAGGCCATCTAGCCCCTCGAGCCTGCCCCGCCATTCAATAAGATCATGGCTGATCTGATCGTCGTTTAGTTCCACTTACCCACCCGCTCCCCATAAGCCTTAATTCCCTTATTGATCAGAAATCTATCTACCTGTGACTTAAACATATTTAACGAGGTAGCCTCCACTGCTTCAATGGGCAGAGAATTCCAGAGATTCACTACCCTCTGAGAGTAGAAGTTCCTCCTCAACTCTGTTCTAAACTGACTCCCCCTTATTTTGAGGCTGTGTCCTCTAGTTCTTGTTTCCTTTCTAAGTGGAAAGAATCTCTCTGCCTCTACCCTGTCTAGCCCCTTCATTATCTTATATGTCTCTATAAGATCTCCCCTCAGCCTTCAAACTCCAACGAGTACAGGCCCAATCTACTCAATCTCTCCTCATAAGCTAACCCCCTCATCTCCGGTATCAACCTGGTGAACCTTCTCTGTACTCCCTCCAAGGCCAATATATCCTTCCGCAAATAAGGGGACCAGAATTGCACACAGTACTCTAGTTGCGGCCTCACCAGTACCTTGTACAATTGCAGCAAGACCTCCCTGCTTTTATACTCCATCTCCTTCGCGATAAAGGCCAACATTCCATTTGCCTTCTTGATCACCTGCTGCACCTGTAAACTGAGTTTTTGCGATTCATGCACAAGGACCCCCAGGTCCCTCTGCACGGTAGCATGTTGTAATTTTTCACCATTTAAATAATAGTCCATTTTACTGTTATTCCTTCCAAAGTGGATAATCTCACACTTGTCAACGTTATACTCCATCTGCCAGATCCTCGCCCACTCACTTAGCCTATCCAAATCTCTCTGCAGACTTTTTGCATCCTCCATGCAATTCGCTTTCCCACTCACCTTTGTGTCATCCGCAAACTTTGTTACCCTACACTTGGTCCCCTCCTCCAGATCGTCTATGTATATGGTAAACAGTTGAGGCCCCAGCACCGATCCCTGCGGCACGCCACTAGTCACCAACTGCCAACCAGAAAAGCACCCATTTATTCCAACTCTCTGCTTCCTGTTAGATAGCCAATCCCCAATCCACGCTAACACTTTACCCCCAACTCCGTGTACCTTAATCTTCTGCAGCAACCTTTTGTGAGGCACCTTATCAAATGCCTTCTGGAAATCTAAAAACACCACATCCACCGGTTCCCCTCTGTCAACTGCACTCGTTACATCTTCATAAAAATCCAGTAAATTCGTCAAACACGACTTTCCCTTCATGAATCCATGCTGCGTCTGCTTGATCGAACCATTTTTTCCCAGGTGTCCTGCTATTTCTTCTTTAATGAGGGATTCCAGCAATTTCCCAACTACGGACGTTAAGCTAACCGGCCTGTAGTTACCCGCCTTTTGTCTACCTCCTTTTTTAAACAGTGGCGTCACATTAGCTGTTTTCCAATCAGCCGGCACTTCCCCAGAGTCCAGCGAATTTTGATAAATTACAACCAACGCATCTGCTATTACTTCTGCCATTTCTTTCAGTGCCCTGGGATGCATTCCATCCGGGCCCAGGGACTTGTCTACCTTTAATCCCATTAGCCTACCAAGCACTACCTCTTTAGGAATAGTAATCGTTTTAAGGACCTCACCCCCTACAGTCCCACGACCGTCAATTTTCGGTAAGCTATTTGTGTCCTCTACCATGAAGACCGACACAAAAAACTTGTTCAAGGCCTCGGCCATTTCCTCGTTTCCCATTATTAAATCCCCCTTCTCGTCTTCTAAGGGTCCAACATTTACTTTAGCTACTCTTTTCCTTTTTATATATTTGTAAAAACTTTTACTATCAGTTTTTATATTTTGTGCTAGTTTAGTTTCATAATCTATCTTTCCTTTCTTTATCGCTTTCTTAGTAGTTCTTTGTTGTTTTTTAAAGCTTTCCCAATCTTCTAATTCCCCACTAGTTTTGGCCACTCTGTACGCATCGGTTTTTAATTTAATACTCTCCTTTATTTCCTTAGTTATCCACGGTTGGTTATCCCTTTTCTTACATTTCTTCTTTATCACAGGAATATATTTTTGCTGAGTACTGAGAAAAATCTCCTTAAAAATCCGCCACTGTTGCTCAGCTGTCCCACCAACTAGTCTGCGCTCCCAGTCTACATTAGCCAATTCTGCCCTCATCCTATTGTACTCCCCTCTGTTCAAGCAGAGGACACTGGTTTGGGACCCTACTTTCTCACCCTCCATTTGTATTAGAAATTCAACCATATTGTGATCACTCATTCCAACAGGATCCCCTGTAAGTAGCCACCTGAGGTAGACCTTGCAAGATGTTCTCCAATATTTGCTGGAATATTGCGCAGGCTGACGATACTCCAAATGGCAATCTAGTGAATTGATAAAGGTCGTTGTGAGGATGAATTGTTGAATATCTCTGGGAATTCTTGTCTTGCTGTAATTGGAAGTATGCGTCACTCATATCAAGTTTCAAAAATGAGAGTCCTCCTGACAACTTTGCTAACAATTGCTCAATCCAAGGAATTGGGTATTTATCCAGTTGCGAGAAAAGATTTACTGTTTGTTTACAATTCCCGCAAACGTGGATTGATCGACCCGGCTTCAAAATTGGTACGACTGGTGCTGCCCATTCTGCACATTAGACTGGTTTGATGATCCCTTCACGTTTCAGTCTCTAGATTTCAGTGTCAACTGAAATGGTACTGGGAAGGGCTTGCAAAATCATGGAATTGCTTCGGGGTCAACATGTGAGGTCGCCTTGGCTCCTTTCATAGTCCATAGGCCTTCCTTGAAAACTTCAGGATACTGAAGCAGGACTTTGCCAAGGCGACCATTCTCTAGCCAAAAAATGTTGAGCCAATCAAGGTGGATCGCTCACAACCAATTTCACTCCATTAGGCTTGGGCCTGAGCCCTCCAATACAATCATTGGTGATCGAACCAGTTGCCTTTCGTAGGAGACACAGTACAGAGGTTGTATGCACAAATATATAATTGTATAGGTTCTCATAATGCCGAGGTCTTGATTAAAGCTAAGGGTTGGAGCCCAAAGTGAATTTTATGGAACACAGATTCTTGTTCCAACCACCGATATGGCCACATGCGTCTCGACAACCATTAGTACCAGATGCCTATTTAACCACACGTTTATCTTGATTGGGTCTGATTTGGACATCATGTGCAATTTACTTGTTCTATATCAGATGTAAGTGGACCTCCCAGGGTGTGAACTCTCCAGGATTCTGGCTTACAGATCGTTTTTCTAAATCAGGGTCTTGTTGGACCCCTTTGCTGTTTTGACTCAGCAGACCGGCAACAATTACAAAGCACTACCCGGTGGGATTCTGAAGGGACTTGTGACTGTGTGGTTGCAGTTTGTCTTTGCTTTGGGGCTGTGCTTTGGGCAGACTTGGAGTTATGTGTATCTGGATCGGAATCTTCCTGGGTGAGGCTATGTAATCGCCTGCGCTCAATTGGTGGTCCCCTCCCAATATTCTCTTGTTTGTTGTGTTATTTCCTTGCTCTATTTACTCACCAGAAATTGATGATCTCACAATTCCCTGGATTGAAATTCATTTGTCACTTTTCTGTCCACTCAAACAGAGCATTCATAACATTCTGGAGTCCACAGATATCCTCTTCGCTATCAACTACATGGCCGCTTTTTGTGTCATTTGTAAATTCCCCAATCATGCCTTCCACATTTCCCTCCAAATTTTTAAAAATTCATTTTTACGGGAAGTGACCGTCGCCGGCTACATCAGCATTTCTTGCCCATCACTAGTTACTCTTCAGAAGTACTGGTGAGATGATTTCTTGAACTGCTGAAGTCTCTGAGGTGAAGATATGTCTGCCACATCTGGAGAAGTACCAGCCCATGGAACTGGAGTTGGTTCTGTGCAGCTGTTAACTGGGGATCAGACTAATCCGAGAGGAAGAGCTGAAATTCTAAAGAGTGTTGGCTGAACGTATCAAATTCCCAAAGGCTGTCTGGAATTTGAGTTTGTAGAATGTTTGCATGACAATTTCTTATTTTAGATAAGAGTTCCACAGCAGCAAAAATTCAATCCATTTACCTTTATGTTTTTTGACTTTGATAAGGAATGTGATTTCCTGAGTTCCACAGTTGGCTTAGATTTTATTGATGATGTACAAAGATCTGATGATGTTACATATTCCTCTTTGCTCATTATCCTTTTTCCATCTTAACTCTAATATTCTCTTCCTCCTGAAGACTGCTGATTTTTAATAGCCAGGAACATGGACAACCACTCCCTCATTTATCTCCCACCCTCCGCCACTATTGGCCACGGTCATCTCAAATAAAAATTAACAACACAAAATGAAATCTTGATCAACAAGCTTGGAGAATGGAAAGGAAAGATGTAAAATAAAAGCTAGATGAGGAGATGATTGATTTTAAAGTGAGCAAGACAATCCGTTTGTTAAATATGAAGAGATTCTTTCTGCAGAATGTGGATACAGAATCAGGCAGTTATGATAACTTATTAAGAATACTTTGAAATAAACATAATTAAGAAACAATTCACATTCAGAATCATTAACTTAGAGAGAAGTCTATAATGATCCAGCATCGTATGTAAGCAATAGATTAAATTGAAAAGCACAAGCATGAGTGAACTTACCTGTGGTCGTTAATGCTGTTAATTTGGAGGAAACAAAAGTTGAATTCAGATTTGCAGAACGGACTGGATGCTGCATATTATTTAAATTGCATACTGTTCTGGTCAGTGCAGAAATGTGGGCTGGAATTTCGCACCAGTGGGATTCTCTGGTCCCGTTGCAGCGAACGGAGATTTGGTTCAGCACCAAATTCTCCATCCTCGCTTGCAGCAGCGGCGGGGTGTGAACCGAATCCCACAAATTCCACCCCCACACCCTGTGGCTGAACAAGAAAAGTTACAGAGGAGATTTACAAAGGTGTGCCATGAATGGACATGCTTAGCCATGAGGAAAGATAAGATAGGGTGGGATTATTTTCTTGTGAAATGAGGAGGCTTGGGTGAGATGTAATTGTGGGGTATAAAATGATGAGGCCTGGGTCACGTGGATAATGAGGACCTCGCTTTCTACAGAGAGGTCAATATCCAGTCACACAAATTGAACAAAGTTGAAAGAAGTCTTAGACGAGAATTAATAAATTATTTTTTATAATTCATTTGTGGGATGTTGTGCTGGCTTGGCCAGCATTTATTGCCCACACCCATTTGCCCTGGAGAAGGTGATGGTGAGCTGCCTTCTTGAACCACTGTAGTCTTTGTGGTGTCGGTGCATCCATAAGATGTAGGAGCAGACGTAGGCCATTCGACCCATCGAGTCTGCTCTGCTATTCAATGAGATCAGGACTGATCTGATCTGATAATCCTCAACACCACTTTTCCACCTTACCCCCATAACCCTTGATTCCCTTACTGATGAAAAATCTGTCTATCTCAGCCTTGACCACACTGAATGACCCAAACTCCTCAGTCCTCTGCAGTAAAGAATTCTACAGATTCACTACCCTGTGCTGTTAGCAAGTGAATTCCAGGACTTGGGTCCAGCGGCAGTGAATGAACAGCACTATATTTCCAAGTGAGGATGGTGAGTGGCTTGGATGTAAACTTCCAGATGATGATGTTTCCATGTAGCTACTAACCTAGTCCTTCTAGATGCTAATGATCATGAGTTTGGAGGTTGCTATCTGAGGAATCTTCATCCATCATCCCCTCATCCCATTCAAAAAAATTTTGGATATACACTCGATGTGCCTACAGGGTGATGGATCAAGAGCTGGAAAATGGGATTAGGCTGTAAAGAGCCTTGCTGACCTTCAGACAGTTGCCAGGGAGAGGAATGGAGCTGGTGGCTCAGAAGTTGAGCTTGTCACTGACCACAATCACATCCTGCCCACCCACCCGCTGCTCAATTACCATTCCTGACTCACTCACCCCAATATAAATAAAAACATGAACACGATTACAATTTCTGTCTACTTTACCTTTTATTGAAGATGGTATTGGAAAATAAGGGTGGCTGGTCATTTTGGCTGAAAATAAAGATGAAAATAAACAAATAAGTAGCAATGAAAAGCAAAATCTGATTGCTAAGAGCACTGCAATCTAACAAGCAGGAGGTTGCTGGAAATGGATGTGCATTTTGTCCACATGGATTCTATTCGGATGCTGTTTAGTATGAAGACCACAGCCCATTGGTCATACGAAAAAATAAAATAAACTTTTCTGATCTGCTGAGTTGAACACTGTATTTTCATGTTAATGTGGAAGATAAGGATGTGGCGGGAAATTGATGGAGAATCAGAATTTGAAGGTTTAAATATGCCAACAGGTTTCAGTTACTTTTTCTACACATTTCAATCTACATAGCACTCTAATTTTATTTTGCCCAGTTGCCCATTTAATTTCCTTCTGAAATCATTCATCAGCTCCATCTCTTTCCTTCCATCACCCTTTCAGGCAGTGAGTTCCAGGTCATTTCCATACTCTGCATCAAAAATGTCTTTGTTACAGCTCCTTGCACTGCTTATTCAAAACATTAACTTTTTGGCTTGTTGTCTTTGTACCGTCAACTAATGGGCAAGGTTTTGTGCTTGTCTACCTTATCTAAACCTGTGATAATGTTGTGTGCCTCTCGCTCATGCCTAGAACCGTTCTGGTAAATCTCCTCTGCATCCTCTCAAGGACACTGGCATATTTCTAAAGCAGTGGTTCCCAAACACCATTCTGCTATGGGAAGCTTGCAAGTGTGCCACGGCAAGGAGCAGGTTTTAAATAGTGCATAAGCCTGAGAAAGATCCAGAAAAATCCCAGGACTGAGACCTGGGAATGTGGAGCTGAGGAAGCACAAGGAAGGGGAACCGGGAGTGTGGCAGAACGGGAGTGTGGTGGATCAAAGCGCTCAAATCCCAGATCAGCTGAACAGCCCTGGGGATGGTTCAGGCCCCGAGTGGCTGAAGTTGAAACTCCAGAGAGAAATTGCATCCTCGGGCTACAATCTTGGCGATGTGGAGATGGGAATCCCCCAACTTACCGGAGCATGAAACGCTGGCTGCAGCAATCCAACATTCCACCAGCTGGTTACATTTACTGGCCAGAGAATGTCATCCGGACGCCAGAATTTTCTTTCTTCTCTTATTGCACCTGTTTGCTTAGACAGATAAAGGGGACGATTCTCGCAGCCTGATGCGCTGCTCTAGAGACATCAGCGGCGGCCGTGTTGTGGGCTCTCCGAGCGGAATCGTGCTGAAAATCAGCTTGGTGGCGATATACATGCTGTACCATGCCTTTACTTATAATTAGCGGGTCTGCGACTGAATTCTCCCCCTCTGCTCGTGTCTCCCCCCTCTCCGGCACGATGTAACGCTGGCAGCATTTATAACTGCTCTATAAAAGTCGGGACCTGGTGTGGCAGCACTGAACAGGAGCAAGAAGGTGTTTTGGAACTGCAGCTCCTGGAGTGCAGGGGAGGGTGGAAGCCCAGGGCCTGCAAAGTTGCAGGGTGGGATAGGGGAGGTGTTTTAGTGCTGGAAGTGCTTTCCCCAGGCCCAGGGATTTTCCATTGTTGTCTCTGTGGGGTGGGGGACTTTACTGAGTGCTGGGGTTTTAGGGATGAAGGGTGTGGGGAGGGCACCATGTGCTGCTTGACGGCTCCAAGCAGGGGAGCTCATTTTTACACAGTCAAACTGCAAGGACTCTGCAGTGAATGGGAACCCATATTGTGATAATCAGGAGGATGCCCCTGCCCCATGTGCCTGACCTGCAACACATGCCTGCAAGGGAATGCTGCAGTAGCACCCATGGCAATGGCTCAAGTGTTTGCAATGGCCGTGCCTGCACACCAACCTGTCTGCTCTCCCTGCCTGCCGTGGCCACGATGCCACTGGCAGGCAACCTATTCAGGTGATGCATGGCACCCTAGATTGTGTTGTTTTGCCAGAATCCACAAGTGGGGGCTCCTGGGATAGTAAAAGCAAAGACATGTATCTATCTATCTCTCTCTCTCGCTCAGACACCCCCACCATGCAGATGATTTTGGACTAATAGGTCTGGAGCTGACCAGCATGGTGGCAGCTGTTGAGGAAAAGGCCGAGGAGGTGGCGGGAGCCCTACGGCCGCTGCAAGACCAGCCAGTGGCAAAACCTGCAGAAGGAGGGCAGGGGGCTGCTGGTGAGGCCCAGAAAGTGGCAACAGGGGCGGTGGGACACACACACACACTCACACACACAGAGGCTGTACACCTCAAGGCAATCCTTTGAGGGCCTGTCTGAAGGCATGTGCCGGCGTCGGCTCCACCTGCACCAGGAGATGTCGCACTTGTGTCCAGGCAGACCTGGAATCTCAGGGGAGCACCCGCTCCCAGTTGAAATGATGACAGCTCTGAATTTCTATGCCACTGCATCATTCCAGGCATGTAGTGGGGACATCTGTGGCATATCACAGGCCTCTGTGCACAGGTGTGTGCACCAGGTTCGGATGCCGTGTACGCCCAGGCAGGCCAGCGAATGAACTTTGATATTGGCCAGGCGCAGCAGGTTGCCCAGGCTGCAGACTTCGCCGCCATCACTCGCATGCTCCATGCGCAGGGGGCTGTGGATGGGACACACAATCCTTCTGTGGCCCCCACGAGGTGAGGCAGAACCATTTATAAACAGGAAGGGCTTCCACTCCCTCAATGTCCAGATAGTCGGTGACCATGGACTAATCATTACGCAGGTATGTGCATGGTACCCACGGAATGTCCATGGCAGCTGTGTCCTGAGGTGTTCGGAAATCCCTGGGCTATTTGAAGACCAGCCCAGGCTGCCGGGATGGCTCCTGGGGGACAAGGGCTACCTGTTAAGGTCATGGCTGATGACTCCAGTGCGGGGCCTGAGACCGAGGTGGAGACCTGTTACAATGACGGCCACGCTGCCATCCGGTCTTTTGTGGAAAGGTGCATTGGGGTGCTTAAAATGCAGTTCTGATGCTTGGACTGCTCTGGAGTTGCCCTATTAGGAACCGGAGGATGGAGGACAGGCGGTGATGGTGAGGGACCAGCAAAGGAAGACAGCAAGGGATGCTTTAATTGCAACAGGATTCACCAGTTGCTGCCACCACCCTCCCACCACCCCAGGAGATGCTGCAGCCACAATGCCCCCCAACCAGAAGTTGCCCCCTCAACACACCCCCTGACCCTTTCCCTCCCCCACCTTCCTTCATCCCATCCCCCCCAGTTCCAAGTCACATCACAAAGGGCAATGGACCTCAGCTGGCCATGCTAGCAAGTCTTTCCTCAAGGCTGGCGAGTGATGGCAACTTGCTGTAAGGCACACTGGGATCCTGCCCTGGTGCCACAAAAGTCTGACTCCTACCTGTTCTCCGACTGCACACTGGCACCTGGGCCCACATAGGAGTAAGGGTTTTGACCACAAATATGTGGCCCAATGAGCCAGGGGGTTAGGGCCAAGGCTGGGGAAGGGGGGGGGGGGGGGGTGGAATGGGCGGAGGGGGGGGCAGATGCCAGGGGGTGATGTTTGAAAAAGGGTCCAGTAGATGCTGGAGAGGTGGCACTTTTGGCTGAGGGGCCGATATCGTGCAGCACAGCAGTCTGCACCTCGATGCATGGGATCAGGGTACACTCAACCCTGTGAGAATCAGAGACAGATTAGTCACAGCTGTGCAGTGCAAAAAGCATTTAATGGTGATCTGAAAGTTTACAAACACCCTGACGACTGCTGACCTTCACCCGTGCCCTCTTAGTGACCCTACAACTTTCTTATCTTACATGGCCTACAGCTATGCCTAGGTGCTCCCCCAGGATGCACATCGGAGGTGGAGGTGACCTTAGACCTGTGACACTCTTGGCGGGCAGCCTCTGGGGGCCTGAGACCTGGAGGGCCCTGGCCCACTTGCGGATAACACTGATGTTTCTGTGCCACCCTATTCGTACAGCTGACCCTGAGATGACAGGCTGTGAGGAAGGGGGGAATTCGGAATGTCTGGGGATGACTGGAGTCTCCTGGATGCAAGGCATGGGCTTTAGCCCTTTCTCCTCCCTCGGGGTGCCCATAGGCCCCGAAGATATTCCATGGGATGCCAGGGCAGTTTTTCTGTGAATCTGACACTTAGAATTTTTGTGGGAGAATCGCCCCATGTACTCACAGCTAATTTTATCCTGTCAATTAATTTAGATAACTTACTCTGGGTCTCTGGTCTAAATCATTAATACAGATTATATACAGCTGAGGCCCCAAAACTGATCCTTGAGACACTCCACTCTTAACATCCTGCCAATTTGAAAATGTACCATTTTCCCCTCTTGGCTTTGCAACAGCCTGAAAGTTCCTGTTACGCCCTCACAATGCTCCCTTTAAGTAAGTATAAGTTTATTTACTACTGTCACAAGTAGGCTTACGTTAACACCGCAGTGAAGTTACTGCAAAAATCCCCCAGTCGCCACACTCCAGCGCCTGTTCGGGTACACTGAAGGAGAATTTAGCATGGCCAATACACCTAATCAGCACGTCATTTGGACTGTGGGAGGAAACCAGAGCACACGGAGGAAACCCACGTAGACACGGGGAGAACGAGCAAACGCGCATAGTGAACCAAGCCGAGAATTGAACCCGGGTCCCTGGTGCTATGAGGCAGCAGTGCTAAACACTGTGTCACCGTGCTGCCCCGACCACGTGTATGTAAACATGGCTGTGTAAAATATTCAAGATGTCGCTGTTACATCCTTTTAGCAACAGTTGAAAAATTAAACAAAGGAATCTTTGCACCAAGGCTTATATTACAGCTACCACCACCCTTTCCCCCACCCCCAATGTACCCCAACCTCTTTCCCAATCATTTGTTTGATGAAATCTTGAAAGATCATTTCACTTTTACTAGTTCAAACACGAAAGGTATGCTCCAGCCCTTGGAACTTAATTTAATTCTCCTCAGTATAGCAGATTCCTCCTAGTTAAGATTCTGTGGGGGTTTCTTCCATTAGCTTTTGGCTATCGGACCCTCCAACATTTCCTTCACAAACTTCATAACAATGGTTCCCTCAGCTTCCTCTTCAGGTTACTGGCAGATATTCAACTGTCTGCCCACAGTTTTCCAAGCTAACTCAGTTGAGTGCTTTTGATACAAAGCTTGGTGAGGACCGCTATAGATTCCTTCCACTAGGTGCAAGGTGGAACAAATCATCCAGCTTCTTTCCCTCACAAATGCAAATTGAGATCGAACTCCACCCGCATTCCATGTGGTGAATGATGAAGTCAGTATTTTCTCTGCTGTAAATACAGGCCTAACTGACAATCATCTCCTGTTGGCTCTCTCAATCCATTGAAATGCAGACATCATCAAAGCAAGTCTGCAACTGCCTCTCTCTCTCTTCCCAAACTGAACTGTCTACCTCTGACAGCAAACACACAAAGATAAATGGAACAAAACTTTCTGACCAAGAGTCCAGCCTGAATCTCTGTAGCAATGTGATACACACAGAATCACACAGTACAGAAGAGGCCTTCAGCGCATTGAGTCTACACTGACATGTAAGAAACCGATGACGTACCTACCTAATCTCATTTACCAGCAGTTGGTTCATAGAATGTCATGACATGCCAGGTGCTTATCTAGGTACTTTTTAAAGGAAGGGAAGCAACGCGACTCCACCACCCTTCCAGGCAGCACATTCCAGACAGTCATCATCCTCTGGGTAAAAAAGGGTTTCCTGATACCCCCCCCAAACCTCCTGCCCTCCATCTTGAACTTGTGTCCCCTTCTGACTAACACTTCAAGGGGAACAGCTGTTCTCTATTCACCATGTCCATGCCCCTTATAATCTTGTACACCTCAATCAGGCCACCCCCTCAGCCTTCTCTGCTCTAATGAAAACATGATGTGGAGATGCCGGCGTTGGACTGGGGTAAACACAGTAAGAAGTTTAACAACACCAGGTTAAAGTCCAACAGGTTTATTTGGTAGCAAAAGCCACACAAGCTTTCGGAGCTCTAAGCCCCTTCTTCAGGTGATAGCCAAGTTCCGCACACACGAGGACGGCCTCAACCGGGATATTGGGTTCATGTCACACTATTTGTAACTCCCACAGTTGCGTGGACCTGCAGAGTTTCACTGGCTGTCTTGTCTGGAGACAATACACATCTTTTTAGCCTGTCTTGATGCTCTCTCCACTCACATTGTTTCGTTTCTTCAAGACTTGATTAGTTGTAAGTATTCGCATTCCAACCATTATTCATGTAAATTGAGTCTGTGTCTTTATAAACTCTGTTTGTGAACAGAATTCCCACTCACCTGAAGAAGGGGCTTAGAGCTCCGAAAGCTTGTGTGGCTTTTGCTACCAAATAAACCTGTTGGACTTTAACCTGGTGTTGTTAAACTTCTTACTAATGAAAACAACCCAAGCCTTCCTAACCTCTCTTCATAATTTAAATGTTCCATCCCAAACAACATCCTGGTAAAGATCCTTTATACCCACTCCAGTGCAATCACATCCTTCCTACAATGTGGCAACCAGAGCTGCACACAAATACTCCAGCCGTGGCTTCACCACAGTTTGAAACAACACAAACATGACAACCCCTGCTTTTCTAATCTATATCTCGATTGTTAAAGGCAAGTGTCCCATACGCCTTTTCCACCACCCCACAAACATGTCCTTCCGCCTTCTGAGATTTATGGATAAGGACACCACCGTCACGTTGTTCCTCAGAACTTCCTAGTGTCATGTTGTTGATTGAATAATTCCATGTCAAATTACTCCTTCCAAAGTGTATGACCTCACACTTTGACCTGCCACCTTACTACCCCTTCAAACATCTTGTCTATACCTTCCTGCAACCCAAGACACTCAAACTCACAGTTAACCATCCAGCCATTCTTTGTGGCATCTGCAAACTTACCCATGCCAGGAAATAGACAAAATCATGTTGTATTACCATCATGCTGGTATTTTCCAGGTCTGTAAGACACTGCTGGCATTTAACGTCCTGTCCTTTATCTCAACAGGTAAGACTTGTTATAGTTAGAATTTTGATTCCAAAGTTATTGGAATTCATTGTTGACAGTATATATCCATTAGGTATCTGATATTAAAGTTCCAAAAAATAGAATGCTTAGAATCCCTACAGTGCTGAAGGAGGCCGTTCGGCCCATCGAGTCTGCACCGACTCTGTGAAAGAGCATCGTACCCAGGCAAAGTCCCCCTGCCCTATCCGTGTAACCAAGCGCATTTTCCACGACTAATTCACCTAACCTCACATCTTTGTACACAATGGGGCAACTTAGTATGGCCAATTAACCTAACTTGTATATCTTTGTACTTGGGAGGAAACCAGAACACCCGGAAAATGGAACACAGAACATGGAAGATCCACACAGTCACAGTTACTCTAAAAGAGCTAGAAGGAAAAAAAAACATCTAACTCCAAAGAAACTACCTCAATACCTTGACCCAGCCTTGTAGGGGACACCTGACACATACACGATGCCCCCCCCCCCCCATCTTTGGAAAAACCAAAACATCCCCACCCCTGACGTGGCCCCCACCTACCCTCTTGGTCCTCCAACCCTCTCCACCCTTCTAACACCCCCATTCTCAACCTAGCCCAGCGCCCCTTGGCTACAATGCCCCTCTCTGATCCAAACCTCTCTTGGTCCGACGTAACTCCCTCTGGCTCTAACTACTCCTCCCTCCTCCAACGCCTCCCCTCCTCATGCCATCTCCTCTGGGGCACTTCCCCCTTCCCAGTGTCCCCCACAACCACCACTTCTCCATCAAAACCTTTTACCTTTGAAACTTACCTGCTCCCTTGTACCTTTAAGCATCCATTGTTTGGCAGTTAATGCTGTAAAAAAGTGGCCATTTCTGACCTCTCTACGCCCAGATCCTCCACTCCAAATTTGCCCAGGGCTGCACTGCTCCTGTTTCACCCAGCCTGAGTGAGCAAGGTGGGGCAAGACAGGAGCTTCGGAATCTCAGAGTGGGTAGGTCTGTTGAGCGTGGCAATCCGACACAGGTTTTCACTCTGTGGAGGTTACGGGCCATCTACACATTTACAGTTAATGGTGTGACTATACAGAATGCAAAACCATCCCATTTTGTGATCACTGAGTGTAAAAAATCATTTTTAAAAGCAGTGTACTAGATTCATAACAACAGTGACTGCACTTCCAAATTAGCAAAAAGCTTTGTGTTAAGGCATAAAAATGTAATATGGTGTTATATAAAAATCTGTTTCATTGCCTCTCTCTTTCTGTCACCCCAGCTCTTTCTTTGCAACAGTTCAGAGATATAATGTTGTTTGAAAAATTGGATCTATTCTCCTCAGTTTTACATTGTTATTCTGTGGTGGGGTGGTAGGAAAGTGGAGTTAAGGCCACAATCCTTGAAACCATGAGATTACTGAACAGCAGAAAAGGTTGGAGGGGCTGAATGGCTTCCACCCTCTCCTAATTGTATGTTTCTGAGGTATTTTGCTCCATCTCAAATAGAAGAATGGAAATTATTTGCCCTGCACTCAGCATGACAGAGCACCTCATTTAAAAAAAGAAAAAGGGCCAGGAGACAAGAAGACAACAAGCCAAAATATAAGGGCAAGGCATCTCAGGAGGCAACAAGATTTGGACGTGAGCCGAAAGAAAGGTGGCAGAGCATGAAGAAAATGGGACATGTCCTCTCTCTGTCTGACCCCAAAAACCTGACTCCCACCTACCCAAGAAAATGATTGACAATGCGTGTGCTGAACCTATAATAGTTTCTCACAGCCAATGATTGAGACAGAAAACATTGTATGTTTAACCATTTGAAGGAAATGAGGAGTATGAATTGATACCAATACATTGTGGGTGGCTTTAGTTCGCTATAGAAAACAGGAGCACAGAGTTCAAATGGCCAACTTATTTTTTTATTTATTAAGTAGTGTCCCAAGGTTAATTTTTATCTTAAACATTAATTCCTGGTTATTCACTGGGAAATTTTCTGAAAAAAACATTTAATTCTTTCAGAAATATTATTGTATTTCTTTATTTTGGAAAGTTAATGAGTGAAGTCCATTTCTATGGACACTGAAAATGAAAGAGAATTTGATGCATTGACAGACTAAAACAGATCATTGTTAAACAAGTGCAAACAATTGGAATGGGCTTTTTACCTGCTGCTGAAGTGGGAGTAGTTGTTGATTCTGGAAGAGATTTAATGGTAAAGATTCAAACAAATCAGGTTCATGAATTACTAATGCTCGTATGTGTTGATGAATAATGAAAATATTTATACGCTTTCCACACTCCGCTACTTAGGGAGTAAACAAGTATTAAATTAATGAAAGGAAGAATGATATTCTTCATTAGAAATTCCAACTGTGAAGAGACTGGGTGGCATTTAATGCTCTGCTCTGTGGCGAATGTGTTGGTGCAGACAGGATTACATAACTCCAATCTCATTTCAATTGCATTCACTTCTGTTTTGTTCATCATTTTCTCAATCAGATGTCCACATTCTTTCAGATTGGACTGCAATTTGCAAAACCAAAAGTTATATTCCATAAAATATATATGAATCATGGACTAGATATTCACAGTTTTGTGCATTTAAATAAACTACTTGCACATTCCACAATGACCTGAAAGTGAACATTGGGTGGAATTTTCTGTGCCCCCTGTGGTGTGTATCACTGCAGAGGAGGCAGCCCGTCGTTGGTCGGCAGTGGCATCTACTCTTCTCTTCATGATCAACAGGATTTCTCATTGTATGCACCCCTCTGCCACCGGGGAACCCAGGCCGGGGGTTCACCACTGGCAGGAACGGCCAGAGAATTCCAGCCATTAGTTTTGATCCTTGCTGTCTCCTGCTTTCTCACTTCTCCCTTGTCGGTAAGCTTTACTGATTATACCCACTTAGATCCCAGTTAAAATGCCATTTCAGTCTCTCTGAATGAATTAGAGTGCCTGGCATCAACTTTAGGAAGGTGTCTCATACACTTCCACAGAAGCTGAAGCTTTTATATCAGTGACCAAAGGAAATGGTAATGTTCTGAGTCAGAATATTGTTTTCATTCATAGAACATAGAACAGCACAGCACAGTACAGGCCCTTCGGCCCATGATGTTGTGCCGAACCTTTTCCGAAACCAAGATCAAGCTATCCCACTCCCTATCATTCTAGTGTGCTCCATGTGCCTATCCAATAACCGTTTGAAAGTTCCTAAAGTGTCCGACTCCACCTTCACAGCAGGCAGCCCATTCCACACCCCAACCACTCTCTGAGTAAAGAACCTACCTCGTACATCCCTCCTATATCTCCCCCCACGAGCCTTATAGTTATGCCCCCTAGTAACAGCTACATCCATCCGAGGAAATAGTCTCTGAACGTCCACTCTATCTATCCCCCTCATCATCTTATAAACCTCTATTAAGTCGGCTCTCAACCTCTTCCGCTCTAAAGAAAAAAGCCCTAGCTCCCTCAATCTTTGCTCATAAGACCTACCCTCCAAACCAGGCAGCTTCCTGGTAAATCTCCTTTGCACTCTTTCCAGTGCTTCCACATCCTTTTTATAGTGAGGTGACCAGAACTGCACACAATATTCCAAATGTGGTCTCACCAAGAGATTCAAGGGATGTGTGCATCGCTGGCTAGGCAAGCATTTATTGCCCATCCCTAATTACCAATAAATTGGACAACAAATGCTGGCCTGCCAGTGATATCCACATTGTTAAATGAAAGAAAGATAGATTTTAACTGACCACCCTTCCAGTTTATTATAGTTGGCTGGATGAAATTTGACCTCTGTGGTTGAGAATTATTGCTGAGACTGCAAAGTAATATTTTAATGATGATGATGGTGAATCCTAATCTTTAATGACTGATAAAAACCATTGCTACATGGTTTTAAAAATCCTATACCTGTTGTTGAAGGTGTTGTTATTCCCAATGCTGAAAGAGATACAGTTGATGATGACAATGTGGAAAGCATCAAAATGATCCATTTTCATCAAAGGAAAATATCAATTAATAGGTTTCTTTTCAATTGAATCAAATTTGTTTCTGATTAATCTCAAATTATATCTTAGGTCATATTCATTTCACAGTCATTGAATTGTCAGCTCACATTTCAGAGGAAGAATCTAAATGTATAAAAGGTATTGAACTGGAGAATATGGACAACATATAATGGAGTGAAAATTGGCAGTTTCTGAGCTAATGGCCACAATTCACCCATTTTCAGGCTTCGGTGAAAACAAGAGTGAATCATGTTGGCCCTTCGAAGCCTGACAAGAACCCTCATTCATCCCAACTACAATGTCTACAAAGACTCTAAGCCTGATTGATAGCTGTGTATTTTTCAAAGGGAATGTGGGCTGCGATTCTCCCATTGCGATCCGCAACTTTTCTGTCGGGTTGCGGTGGAAGACGTGTGTCTCCGGCCTTGAACAGGGATTTGCGCATGCGCCGGGAATGCATGCGCATCTCCCAGAGCCGGCGAACAGTTGCAGGCCAGACCACGCTGGAAACCGGCTAGAAGGCAGGTAAGTCATTTAAATCTTTTTTTCCATGTATTTGAAATATGTTTATTAGCTCATTATCGGGACGTTTCAGGTCCCGATTGAATCTCTCACCCTGCCAGGAGTACTTCATTCCAGCAGGGTTCAGACTAGCTCCCCACATTCGGGGAACAAGTGGGAGACCCCACCAGAATGAAGGAGGAGGCAATTGGGGCCCCCTAGGGGATCGGGCAGTGGGGGCTGGTGCCCCTCTGGGCATGGACACCCTGGCAGTGCCAGCCTGTACCCCCTGGCACTGCCCAAGGGGCAAAGTGCCCATGCCCAGAAGGCATCTTGGCACTGTCCATCAGGCATTGGGCAGTGCCAAGGGGGCAGGGCCTATTGTGGTTGGGCCTCGGGGTGATTGGTGGGGGGTTCTGCTGCCACTCTGCAGACAGGATCAGTCTGGGATGGAGGGAGGGCAGCAATTGGGGTGGGCTAGTTTGGGGGGGAATTGTCTGTCGGGGGGGCTGCCTCCGGCGGGGTCTCCATACATTGGGGCGCTCTGAGGCGGTGGGGGGGGGGGAGGTCAGTGCTGGCCCGGGAATTGCTGTGGGTGCTGCGACCGGGCCGTAGGGTGGGGCTGGAGGGTCCTGGGCTGGCCAACGATCGAGCTGGCCAGCAAACGGGAAGACTGACAGATCGGGACCACTGTGCATACGCAGAGTTCCTGAACTGTCAAACTCCGGCATGAATAGATCCCGCCCCCCTGGGTTTTTAATGAGATTCCCGACTGGAACCTCTGCAGTGCACAGGGTGCAGAGATTCAGATGAAAAGCTGAATTGAGAAAACAGTCGGGACTTAGAACAGTTCTCCCACCAATTCAGCACTTTTGGGAGAATCAAGGCCGTGGTTTCACTTCCTCTTTTGCAGACTACTTATTGCATGAAAGGAAAGGTAAGTAAACCCAGGCTGAGTAGAAATCCATTCAGCTGTGAATCAAAGCCTATTTCAAGCAGAGGCCTATGAAATTGAAAGTGATCAAAGATTTGTAATTCAATAGAGAGGTTTTCAAAGGTTTCAGCTTTCTAGAAAGGCTCAGGAGTTTCAACTAAAAACTGTGTGAAAACATTGAAACTGAGTAAACAACTGGAGAAAGCACACCCTCTCCCTCCCCACAGTGAAATTTACCTCAATGGGATATGCTCACACCTGTAGCTTCTGACAGAGAGAAAGGGAAATCCCTAGTGCAGAATGGAGTGCTGCTGTGGTTTAAAGCCTTTAAGAAGTCTCACAACACCAGGTTAAAGTCCAACAGGTTTATTTGGTAGCAAATACCATAAGCTTTCGGAGCACTGCTCCTTCATCAGATGGAGTGGAAATGTGCTCTCAAACAGGGCGCAGACACAAAATCAAGTTGCAGAATACTGATTTTGTGTCTGTGCCCTGTTTGAGAGCACATTTCCACTCCATCCGACGAAGGAGCAGTGCTCCGAAAGCTTATGGTATTTGCTCCCAAATAAACCTGTTGGACTTTAACCTGGTGTTGTGAGACTTCTTACTGTGTTCACCCCAGTCCAACACCGGCATCTCCACATCATGTTTAAAAGCCTGACAGCTATCCAGGGCACATGGGGATTAAAGTGACCAGGCCACTTCAAATTTCCACAGCTGACAGATAGGAATGAAATGTTAACACAGGGCTGTCAGGAGTCACCATGTCAGGGTTTATCTCCAGGTCAGCCAAGGCTAATATGAGCAGTGCAGCCATGAAAACCCCATCCTCGGGGGAGAGTGGCAGGGTCAAACCCTTGTCCCCAGCCCAAGCCAACCCCAGGGCTCTTGGGAGAACTTCCTCTGCAGTATGGCGGCAGAAGAGGATCAAATAATCACTGGACCTAGCTCCTTGAATCCTCAAGGGGTCCAGCATACAAATTCCATGTTGGTCATGGCCAGCACCAAAGCCCGTCCAATGTATTTGGTGCTAAACATGTGGGTAATGACGGAGGGAGTTGGCAGTAAGTGGGTCGTCAAACCCACTAATTGTCAAACAATTAGCAGGTTTGGATATTATTCGGCTTACCACCCACTATGAACGTGATTTTCTTCATCCTGAGATTACTGAATCCTGCAGAATGTGAACCCAGCCATATGAATATTGATCAATGCACAGTCTTCCTTTGTTACAGCATTAAGGATTGAGCTGGGAATAAGTCTATCACTGTTATTTTCTATTTGCCTTATTGAATGAAGTAAAATATTGTTTACTTCCAAGGGTGCTTCCAACCCCAGGTTCTTCTGAAAAATAGATCATGATTTGAAATTATATCACAAAATGAGTGCTAAATATTAGATAATTAAGATGGATTTATATCTCAAGTGTCACTACAGATGAAGGGTTAAGAATGGTAAATGTTAAATAATGATTCCATCAGTTTTGAATGAAATGAGCTTGTTGTCAGGTGAACCTGAAGACACGAAACCCTGTGTCTGCTGCCAACAATGATGAACAATTTTAAAATGTATGAATTCCATTGATGTTCCAGTCTGAAAACCTAGGTCCATATCTGTGTTTTTTAAAACTACCTTAATTCTGAAGATACTGATCAATCCATGTTATCAATTCCATACCTGTGGTTGAAGTCGTTGGGACTGTTGTTGCTGGAAGGCAAATATTTCTAGGTGTAAGTGGAAAAAATACAAACCTTTCCCACTGGGAAATCTCACTTGTCAACAGAAAGATATATTAAAAGAAAAATTTAAAACTATGCAGTGTTCTTCTATAATGTCCTTGGGTGGTGGCTGAAGTTGCACAATTTAGCCCAGGAGCTGATGGCTACTGATCAGCCTTGTGGGCAGAGCCTCCATCTTGTCACAAGCGAGGCCACCAGTGTGAGGAAAGGATTCTACTTTGGGACCTGTCACTTTCATTGTTTGAAAGTGGCCCAGTTGACAAATCAGCAACAATGCAGAGTTTTTACTTTTTTTCATGGGATGCAGGTGTCACTAGCAAGGCCAGCATTTGTTGCCCATCTCCAATTGTCCTTCAACTGAGTAGATTGCTGGACCATTTTAAGAAACCACATTTCTGTGGGTCTAGAATCACATGTAGGCCAGAGCAGATAAGGATGGCAAATTTCCTTTCCTACAGGGCATTAATGAACCAGATGGATTTTTACCACAATTGATGATTGTTTCATGGTTACCATTACTGATGGCTAGTTTTCAATTCCACATTTAAGAATTGAATTTAAATTCCACCAGCTGCTGAAGTGGGGAAAAACATAAAAATGGGTACATAACACATAAAATGGCTGCATGGCACATAAACAGTCACCTGGGAAGGAGACATTGAACAGGTACTGACTTTTAGTGCAGACAGCTACTTGAAATTGAAACATACAGGACAGACAGTTATTTAAAGTTAAACATGCAAGGAACAAATATGACAGGAAACAACCAGGGCTTGAGGCACTTTTAAGATAAGGACAGATCTAGGACAATAAGGACTGATAAAGAGGTTAGCCACAAATGGGAACGGGAATACATAAATGCAGGAAAACCAATTACTGTATGTATAGACCAAAACTAAGTCATTGATAGGGAAAATGTATCCATTCTATGAAACAATGTGATGTTAAATGCCAATGTCTGTATATATCCGACTGTAACGATGTGTTAACTATCGACCCTACTCAACTGTAATGATGTGTTAAATGGCTAATGTCTGGACTATCCATTGTCTGAAAAGTATAAAAATGAACCACTCCTATTGTATCATTGAGAGAAGGTAGCTGCCTAAAGTACTGTGGATTGACAGTGCCTTTTCTCCACGGAGCTTCGCTAAATAAAACTGTATTGTTGAAACCTCCAAGTCTGACTCCGAAGTGGCAATTTTCCCACAACAGCTGCCATGTTGGAATTTGACAACATGTCCCTTTTACATTAGCCTCAGCTTCTAGATTATTAGCTGAGCATAGCTACGATGCTATCATCTACCCTTTGTTGAGTGTTTTTGGGTTTAGATTGTAGTTGAGATCCCAACAGGACAATGTCCTTATCAATGAAAAACTCAAATTTGCAAATGCTCAGTTAGAGACAGCTCTAATGTACATTCTAGGCAAAACCTCGCTCTCTTTCCCTTTGTTCATAATTTGGTCAGACTTTCGTGGGAAGTTCCATTGACCTCGGGCGGGGTTTTAAGGTTTTGGGACGAGCGAGGCCAGAAATTCCTGCCCATTGAAGCTGGAGAATATGAACAACATAAAATGGAGTGGAAAATGGCAGCTTCTGAGCTAATGGCCGCAATTCGTCTGTTTTCAGGCTTGGGTGAAAACCAGAGTGAATCACGTTGCCCCTTCAAAGCTTCTTAAAAAACCACATTGGTCCAAACCACAATGTTTACAAAGACTCTAAGCCTGATTGGCAGCTGTGTTTTTTTCCAAGGGAATGTGGTTTCACTTCCTCTTTTGCAGACCATTTATTGCATGAAGGGAAAGGTGAGTAAACACAGCTGACTGGAGGCTGAGTAGAAATTATTCAGCTGTGAATCAAAGCCTATTTCAAGCAAGTAGAAAGTCCACCAGCTGCTATGTTGGAATTTGACACCATGTCCCTTTTAGAATAATCTAGAAGCCTCGGCTTCTAGATAATTAGGTGAGCGTAGCTAGTACGCTACAATCTCCCCTATTGTGTGGTCATCACAACACCACAGTCTTTGCTCTGACAACTCTGTTGTTCCTATTTGAACCAAGGCTCTTATGAGGTCAGGAGCTGAGTGACCCCTCTGGAAATGACTGAACATCACTGAGCAAGTATTTGGATAGTAAGTGCTGTTGATGGCCACTTACATCGCTTCAATGATGTTTGACAGCAGACTGGTGGGGCGGTAAATGGCTGAGCTGGATTTGTCCTTTTCAATATCACCACCAATCAACTCTCTTCCTCAAAGGGGAGATCAGCCAATGGTCAACTGGGTCTATGGCGACCTTACAAGATTGGGATTTACCTTGGCAACGTGCAAGATTTTGCAGTTTTGTCCTGTGTACAAGAAACAGGACAAATCCAAACCTGCCAACTGCTGCCCCATCAGTCTATTCTTGACGATCAGTAAACTGATGGAAGAAGTGAACAACAGTGCTGTCTAGCATCACGTACTCAGCAATAACCTGCTCACGGACACTCAATTTGGATTCCATTAAGGTCACTCTGCTCCTGACCTCATTATAGCCTTGGTTCAAACATGGACAAAAAGCTGAATGCCAGAGGTAAGGTGAGTGTCAATGCCCTTGACATCATGGCAGCCTTTGATCTAGTGTGGCAGCAAGGAGACCTAGCAAAACTGGAATCAGGGGGAGAAACTCTCCACTGGTTTGAGTCAAAGGAAGATGGTTGTGGTGATTGGAGGTCAATCATCTCAGCTCTAGGGCATCACTGCAGGAGTTCCTCAGGGTAGTGTCCTCAGCCCAACTATCTTCAGCTGCTTCATCATTGACCTTCCTTCCATCATAAGGTCAGAAATGGGAATGTTCGTTGATGATTGCACAACATTCAGTATCATTTACAACTCCTCAGATACTGAAGCAGCCCATGCCCAAATGCAGCAAAACCTGGACAATATCCAGGCCCGGGTTGACAAGAGGCCAGAAATGATCATCTCCAACAAGAAATGGTATAACCATCGCCCTTTGACACTGAATGGCATTGCCATCACTGATCCCCCATTATCAAGATTCTGGGGGATTCCATTGACCAGAAACTGAATTGGACTAGCCATATAAATGCTGTGGCTACCATAGCAAGTACAAGGGTAGGAAGCCTGCTGCGAGTAACTCACCTCCTGACTATTCAAAGCATGTCCACCATCTACACGGCACAATTCAGGAGTGCAATGAAATACTCTCCACCTGCCTGGATGAGTGCAGCTCCAACAACACACAAGAAGCTCACCACCATGTAGGGCAAAGCAGCCACTTCATTGTTACCCCTTCCACAAACATTCAATCCCTCCCACCACTGACAAACAGTGGCAGCCTGTGTATGATCTACAGGATGCACTGCAGGAACTCACCAAATTTCCTTAGGCAGCACCTTCCAAACCCACGGCCACTACCATCTAGAAGGACAAGAGCAGCAGATGCCTGGCAACACCACCACCTGGAGGTTCCACTCCATGTCACTCACAATCCTGACTTGGAAATGCATCGCTGTTAAGACCATAAGACATAGGAGCGGAAGTAAGGCCATTCGGCCCATCGAGTCCACTCCACCATTCAATCATGGTTGATTTCAACTCCATTTACCCGCTCTCTCCCCATAGCCCTTAATTCCTCGAGAAATCAAGAATTTATCAATTTCTGTCTTGAAGACGCTCAACGTCTCGGCCTCCACAGCCCTCTGTGGCAATGAATTCCACAGACCCACCACTCTCTGGCTGAAGAAATTTCTCCTCATCTCTGTTCTAAAGTGACTCCCTTTTATTCTAAGGCTGTGCCCCCGCGTCCTAGTCTCCCCTGTTAATGGAAACAACTTCCCTACGTCCATCCTATCTAAGCCGTTCATTATCTTGTAAGTTTCTATCAGATCTCCCCTCAACCTCCTAAACTCCAATGAATATAATCCCACGATCCTCAGACGTTCATCGTATGTCAGGCCTACCATTCCTGGGATCATCCGTGTGAATCTCCGCTGGACCCGCTCCAGTGCCAGTATGTCCTTCCTGAGGTGTGGGGCCCAAAATTGCTCACAGTACTCCAAATGGGGCCTAACCAGTGCTTTATAAAGCCTCAGAAGTACATCCCTGCTTTTGTATTCCAAGCCTCTTGAGATAAATGACAACATTACATTTGCTTTCTTAATTACGGACTCAACCTGCAAGTTTACCTTTAGAGAATCCTGGACTAGGACTCCCAAGTCCCTTTGCACTTTAGCATTATGAATTTTGTCACCGTTTAGAAAATAGTCCATGCCTCTATTCTTTTTTCCAAAGTGTACAACCTCGCACTTGCCCACGTTGAATTTCATCAGCCACTTCTTGGACCACTCTCCTAAACTGTCTAAATCTTTCTGCAGCCTCCCCACCTCCATGTTCTTTCATTGTTGCTGGATTAAAATCCTAGCAGTGACTCCCTAACAGCACTGTAGCTGTACTTACACCTCAGGAACAGCAGCAGTTCAAGAAGGCAGCTCACCACCACCTCTCTCCAGGACAACCAGAGATGGGCAGGAAAAGCTGGCATGGCCAGTCACACCCACATCCCATGAATAATGTTTTTAAAAATGGCAACAAAATCTGTTGGCTTTGCTGCATCGTTACAAAATCCAGCCATTGTGTTGCTTGTTTAACACATTATTCAAATGTACTGCTGATGTTTTGTTAAATTTATAGTGTTGCTGTAGTTGGGGGCCTCTGTTGCTGGAAGTGAACTTTAGAATATCCATGTGTGAAGAACAATAATGTACTCTATGATCTTTTCGTGGAAAATATCAGTGAACACGTGATAAGATCTTATCAGTAACAAAAAAAGTCAACGAACGCCTCAAGTGACTCCATGTGTTAGTTCATATTCTTTGCTGCTTCATTGGCATCTGTTGTTTTCTATGAAACATTCACATCCATTTACTTTCACATTTACCCAAACCATTTATTTCCCATTTGACCGACCAGTGTTGATCATACATCACTGGAATTTTGGATATGGAGGAGGACAAAACATTTGTGGGTAGAAGAATGACTTGAACACTGGCACTCACCTGGCAGAGATGTCAGAATGGATGTCAGAATAATGTCTGAATGGATCTGCATTGAATATCAATTGAAACACTCCATTGCATCTATTGCTGTGCTATTTACTGGTGTTTGATCACCAGACTAGAACCAGGAGGCATAGCCTCAAATTAAGGGGGAGCAGATTTATGACTGAGTTGAGGAGGGACTTCTTCACCCAAAGGGTTGTGAATCTGTGAAACTCCCTGCCCAGTGAAGCCATTGAAGATACCTCATTGAATGTTTTTAAGGTAAAGATAGATAGATTTTTGAACAGTTAAGAAATTAAGGGTGATGGAGAGCGGACGTGTAAGAGGATTTGAGTCCCTGAAAAGATCAGCCATGATAGAACATAGAACATAGAACATTACAGAGCAGTACAGGCCCTTCGGCCCTCGATGTTGCGCCGACCAGTGGAACCAATCTAAAGCCCCTCTAATCTACACTATTCCAATATCATCCATATGTTTATCCAATAACCATTTGAATGCTCTTAATGTTGATGAGTCCACTATCTTATTGAATAGAGGAGCCAGATGGGCAACTCCTGCTCCTAGTTCTTCTGGAATTTAAATTCCACCAGCTACTATGTTGGAATTTGACACCATGTCCCTTTTACATTAGCCTCAGCTTCTAGATGTTTAGCTGAGTGTAGCTACTACACTACCATCTCCCCTGTGTTGAGTGCTTTCGTGTTTAGATTGTACTTGAGATCCCAACAGGACAATCTGCTTTTCAAATGAAAAACTCAAATCTGCAAATCCTCAGTTAGAGGCAGCTCTGATGTACATTCTAGGCAAAACCTCGCTCTCCATCCTTTTGTTCGTAATTTAGTCAGACTTTCATGGAAAGGGCCATTGACCTCGAGCAGGATTTTATGGTTTTGGGACGAGCAAGGCCCGAAAATCCTGCCAATTGAAGCTGGAGAATATGAACAACATAAAATGGAGTTAGTAATGGCCGCAATTCATCTGTTTTCAGGCTTGGGTGAAAACAAAAGTGAATCACGTTGCCCCTTCAAAGCCTCTCAGGAACCCGCATTGGTCCTAATCACAATGCTTACAAAGGCCCTAAGCCTGATTGACAGCTGGGATTTTTCCAAGGGAATGTGGTTTCACTTCCTCTTTTGCAGACCATTTACTACATGAAGGGAAAGGGAAGTAAACACAGCTGACTGGAGGCTGAGTGGAAATCCATTCAGCTGTGAATCAAAGCCTATTTCAAGCTCAGCACTATGAAATTGAAAGTGATCAAAGATTTACAAAGCAATAGAGAGGCTTTCTCGGAAGGCTCAGAGGCTTCAAATACAAACTGTGTGAATACATTGGAACTGAGTGACCATCTGTGGAGAAGGGAACCTGGTGAACAGCTGTGAGTGCTGCTGTGATTTAAAAGCCTGCCAGTTATTTCTGGGGTATGGAGATAAAGTGACCAGGCCACTTCACATTCCCACATCCGACAGACAGGAAGAAAATATTGATCACAGAGCTGCCAGAAATCACCATGCCAGGGTTGATATTCAGGTTAGCGAGGGCTAGAAGGAGAACTCCAGCCATGAAAACTCATCCTGAGGTAGAGAGGCAAGGTGAAACTCTTTCCACCAGCCAAAGCCGACCCCAGGATTTTTTGGAGAACTTCCTCTACAGCATGGCAGCAGCAGAGGGGCAAATGATCAGTGGATCTAGCTCCCTGATCCCCCAAGGCACCCAGAATGCCGAGTCCATGCTGACATCGCAAACACCAAAGCCCACACAGTGCATTTGCTGCTAAATAGGTGGGTGAGTGGCATTGGGTGGCCGTAAGTGGGCCATCAAGTCAACTAATTGTCATACAATTCGTGGGTTTTGCATAATAATCGACTTGCCGCCCACTCTGGGCGTGAACCCGATTGGGACGGGGTTACGTTTGCGTGTATTGTAGATGCTGCCGCTCCTCAAGATCAGGCAGTGGCAGCAACCAGAAAAGTGGATAGACCAGGGAGCAGTGTTATTCCAGGAAAGAATAATGTTGAGGAATTTGAGCCTATTCAGCCTGTTGGTTGTGCCCAATTTTTCTGTGATAGTTTGTGCTAAAACCAGATTGTGTATGCTGGATTTGCAAAGCATGTAAAGATATTTTCTTCATCCTGGGAATACTGAATCCTGCAGAATATGAACCCAGCTATATGAATATTGATCAATATACAGTCTTCTTTTGTTACAGCATTAAGGAATGAGGTGGGAATAAGTCTATCACTGTGCAGCATTTCTGATCAGATATTTTCTGTGTTGCCTTATTTGAATTAAATAAATTAAAAATATTGCTTACTTCCGAGGCTGCTTTCAACACCAGGTTCTTCTGAAAGATAAGTCATAAATTGAAATTAAATCACAAAATGAGTGCTCTATATTAGATAATGAAGATAGATTTATATATCAAGTGTCACTACAGATGAAAGGTTAAGAATGGTAAATGTTAAATAATGATTCCATCAGTTTTGAATGAAATGAGCTTGTTGTCAGGTGAACCTGAAGACACGAAACCCTGTGTCTGCTGCCAACAATGATGAACAATTTTTAAATGTATGGATTCCATTGATGTTCCAGTCTGAAAACCTAGGTCCATATCTGTGTTTTTTAAAACTACCTTAATTCTGAAGATACTGATCAATCGATGTTATCAATTCCATACCTCTGGTTGAAGTTGATGGGACCGTTGTTGCTGGAAGGCAAGTATTTCAAGGTGTAAGTGGAGAAAATACAAACTTTTCCTGTGGAAAATCTCACTTGTCAACAGAAAGATATATTAGGTGAAACATTTAAAACTATGCAGTGTTTTTCTATAATCTCCTTGGGTGGTGGCTCAAATTGCACAATTTAGTGCAGGAGCTGATGGCTACTGATCAGCCTTGTGGGCAGAGCCTCCATCTTGTCACAAGCGAGGCCACCAGTGTGAGGAAAGGATTCTACTTTGGGACCTGTCACTTTCATTGTTTGAAAGTGGCCCAGTTGACCAATCGGCAATAAAAGCAGAATTTTTACTTTTTTTCCATGGGATGTAGGTGTCACTGGCAAGGCCAGCATTTGTTGCCCATCTCCAAGTGTCCTTCAACCAAGTAGGTTGCTGGCCCATTTCAAGAGCAGTTAAGAATCAAGCAGATTTTTGTGGAGTCACATGTCGGCCAGACCAGATAAGGATGGCAAATTTCCTTCTCTAGAGGACATTAATGAACCAGATGGATTTTTACCACAATTGATGACTGTTTCATGGTCACCATTGCTGATGGCTAGTTTTTAATTCCACATTTATGAATTGAATTTAAATTCCACCAGCTGCGATGTTGGAATTTGACACCATGTCCCCTTTACTTTAGCCTCGGCTTCTAGATTATTAGCGGAGTGTAGCTACTGCGGTACCATCTCCCTGTGTTGAGTGCTTTTGTGATTAGATTGTAGTTGAGATCCCAACAGGACAATCTATTTTTCAAACCAGCCTCCCATCCATTGACTCTGTCTACACTTCCTGCTGCCTCAGCAAAGCAGCCAGCGTAATTAAGGACCCCACGCACCCCGGACATTCACTCTTCCATCTTCTTCCTTCGGGAAAAAGATACAAAAGTCTAAGGTCACGTACCAACCGACTTCTTCCCTACTGCTATCAGACATTTGAATGGACTTACCTTGCATTAAGTTGATCTTTCTCTACACCCTAGCTATAACTGTAACACTACATTCTACACTCTCTCATTTCCTTCTCTTTGAATGGTATGTTTTGTCTGCATAGCGCACAAGAAACAATACTTTTCACTATATGTTCATACATGTGACAATAATGAATCAAATCAAATCAAATCAAGAACTCAAATTTGCAAATGCTCAGTAAGCGAACGCTCGACTGTACATTCTAGGCAAAACCTCGCTCTCTTTCCTTACGTTCTTAATTTGGTCAGACTTTCATGGAAAGGTCCATTGACCTCGGTCTTAGGACGTGCGAGGTGTGAAAATTCTGCCCACTGAAGCTGGAGAATTGAAAAAACATGAAATGGAGTGAAAAATGGCAGCTTCTGAGCTAATGGTGCAATTCATCTTGGGTGAAAACAAGAGGGAATCACTTTGACCCTTCAAAGCCTCTCAAGAACCCGCATTGGTCCGAACCATAATGTTTACAAAGACTCCAAGCCTGATTGACAGCTGTGTTTTTTCCAAGGGAATGTGGTTTCACTTCCCCTTTTGCAGACCATTTATTGCATGAAGGGAAAGGTGAGTAAACACAGCTGACTGGAGGCTGAGTGCAAATCCATTCAGCTGTGAATCAAAGCCTATTTCAAGCTCAGCACTATGAAATTGAAAGTGATTAAAGATTTACAAAACAATAGAGAGGCTTTCTCGGAAGGCTCAGAGGCTTCAAATACAAACTGTGTGAATACATTGGAACTGAGTGACCATCTGTGGAGAAGGGAACCTGGTGAACAGCTGTGAGTGCTGCTGTGATCTAAAAGCCTACCAGCTATCTCTGGGGTATGGAGATTAAAGTGACCAGGCCACTTCACATTTCTATTGCTGACAGGCAGGAATGAAGATATTAAGCTGCCAGAAATCACCATGCCAGGGCTGATCTTCACGTCAGCCAGGGCTGATCTTCACGTCAGCCAGGGTTAGAAGGAGCACTCCAGCCACGAAAACCCATCCCGGAGGACAGCAGCAAAGTTAAACCCTTGCCACCAGCCCAAGCCGACCCGGCCCCAGGATTCTTTGGAGCACTTCCTCTGCAGCATGGCAGCAGCAGAGGGGCAAATGATCACTGTATCTAGCTCCTTGATCCCTCAAGGCGTGCAGCACGCCAAGTCCATGTTGACATAGCAAACACTAAAGCCCATGCAGTGCATTTGCTGAGAAATAGGTGGGTGAATGGCAGGGTGTGGCTGTAAGTGGGCCAACAATTCCATTGATTGTTATACATTTAGCGGATTTGCATAATATTCTCGGCGTGAACCAAATTGGGAAGTGGTGCACATTTGTGTACATTGTACATTGCTGCACACTCCTCAGGAATAGGCACTTGCAGCAACCAGGGAGCGGTGTTATTCCACGAAAGAATAATGTTGTGGAATTTGATCCTATTCAGCCTGTTGGTTGTGCCCAATTTTTCAGTGATGGTTTGTGCTAAAACCTGACTCTGTGTGCTGGATTTGCAAAGCATGTAAAGATATTTTTTCATCCTGGGAATACTGAATCCTGCAGAATATGAACCCAGCCAAATGAATATTGATCAATGTACAGTCTTCTTTTGTTCCAGCGTTAAGGATTGAGCTGGGAATAAGTATGTCGCTGTGCAACATGCCTGATAACATATTTTCTGTGTTGCTTTATTTGAATGAAGTAAAATTAAACTATTGCTTCTTTCCAAGGGTGCCCCCAACCACAGGTTATTTTGAAAGATAGATCATAATTTGAAATTATGTCACAAAATGAGTGTTAAATATGAGATAATTAAGATAGATTTATATCTCAAGTGTCACTACAGATCAAAGGTTAAGAATGGTAAATAGTAAATAATGATTCCATCAGTTTTGAATTAAATGAGCTTGTTGTCAGGTGAACATGAAGCCCCGAAACTCTGTGTCTGCTGCCAACAATGATGAACAATTTTAAAATCTATGCATTCCATTGATGTTCCAGTCTGAAAACCGAGGTCCATATCCGTGTTTATTTAAAACTACCTTAATTCTGGAGATACTGATCAATCGATGTTATCAATTCCATACCTGTGGTTGAAGTTGATGGGACTGTTGTTGCTGGAAGGCAAGTATTTCAAGGTGTAAGTGGAGAAAATACAAACTTTTCCTGTGGAAAATCTCACTTGTCAACAAAAAGCTATATTAGATTAAAAATTTAAAACTCTGCAGTGTTCTTCTATGATCTCCTTGGGTGGTGGCTCACATTACACAATTTGGCCCAGGAGCTGCTGGCTACTGATCAGCCTTGTGGGCAGAGCCTCCATCTTGTCACAAGCGAGGCCACCAGTGTAAGGAAAGGATTCTACTTTGGGACCTGTCACTTTCATTGTTTGAAAGTGGCCCAGTTGACAAATCAGCAACAATGCAGAGTTTTTATATTGTATTCATGAGATGGAGGTGTCATTGGCAAGGCCAGCATTTGTTATCCATCTCCAATTGCCCTTCCAATGAGGAAATTGCTGGCCCATTTTAAGGGCAGTTATGAGTCAACCAAATTTCTGTGGGTCTGGAGTCATTTGTAGGCTAAACCAGATAAGGATGGCAAATTTCCTTCCCAAAAGGATATTAATGAACCAGATGGATTTTTACCACCGTTGATGAATGTTTCATCATCACCATTGCTGATGGCTAGTTTTCAATTCCACATTTATGAATTGAATTTAAATTCCACCAGCTGCGATGTTGGAATTTGACACCATGTCCCCTTTACTTTAGCCTCGGCTTCTAGATTATTAGCGGAGTGTAGCTACTGCGGTACCATCTCCCTGTGTTGAGTGCTTTTGTGATTAGATTGTAGTTGAGATCCCAACAGGACAATCTATTTTTCAAACCAGCCTCCCATCCATTGACTCTGTCTACACTTCCTGCTGCCTCAGCAAAGCAGCCAGCGTAATTAAGGACCCCACGCACCCCGGACATTCACTCTTCCATCTTCTTCCTTCGGGAAAAAGATACAAAAGTCTAAGGTCACGTACCAACCGACTTCTTCCCTACTGCTATCAGACATTTGAATGGACTTACCTTGCATTAAGTTGATCTTTCTCTACACCCTAGCTATAACTGTAACACTACATTCTACACTCTCTCATTTCCTTCTCTTTGAATGGTATGTTTTGTCTGCATAGCGCACAAGAAACAATACTTTTCACTATATGTTCATACATGTGACAATAATGAATCAAATCAAATCAAATCAAGAACTCAAATTTGCAAATGCTCAGTAAGCGAACGCTCGACTGTACATTCTAGGCAAAACCTCGCTCTCTTTCCTTACGTTCTTAATTTGGTCAGACTTTCATGGAAAGGTCCATTGACCTCGGTCTTAGGACGTGCGAGGTGTGAAAATTCTGCCCACTGAAGCTGGAGAATTGAAAAAACATGAAATGGAGTGAAAAATGGCAGCTTCTGAGCTAATGGTGCAATTCATCTTGGGTGAAAACAAGAGGGAATCACTTTGACCCTTCAAAGCCTCTCAAGAACCCGCATTGGTCCGAACCATAATGTTTACAAAGACTCCAAGCCTGATTGACAGCTGTGTTTTTTCCAAGGGAATGTGGTTTCACTTCCCCTTTTGCAGACCATTTATTGCATGAAGGGAAAGGTGAGTAAACACAGCTGACTGGAGGCTGAGTGCAAATCCATTCAGCTGTGAATCAAAGCCTATTTCAAGCTCAACACTATGAAATTGAAAGTGATTAAAGATTTACAAAACAATAGAGAGGCTTTCTCGGAAGGCTCAGAGGCTTCAAATACAAACTGTGTGAATACATTGGAACTGAGTGACCATCTGTGGAGAAGGGAACCTGGTGAACAGCTGTGAGTGCTGCTGTGATCTAAAAGCCTACCAGCTATCTCTGGGGTATGGAGATTAAAGTGACCAGGCCACTTCACATTTCTATTGCTGACAGGCAGGAATGAAGATATTAAGCTGCCAGAAATCACCATGCCAGGGCTAATCTTCACGTCAGCCAGGGCTGATCTTTACGTCAGCCAGGGTTAGAAGGAGCACTCCAGCCACGAAAACCCATCCCGGAGGACAGCAGCAAAGTTAAACCCTTGCCACCAGCCCAAGCCGACCCGGCCCCAGGATTCTTTGGAGCACTTCCTCTGCAGCATGGCAGCAGCAGAGGGGCAAATGATCACTGTATCTAGCTCCTTGATCCCTCAAGGCGTGCAGCACGCCAAGTCCATGTTGACATAGCAAACACTAAAGCCCATGCAGTGCATTTGCTGAGAAATAGGTGGGTGAATGGCAGGGTGTGGCTGTAAGTGGGCCAACAATTCCATTGATTGTTATACATTTAGCGGATTTGCATAATATTCTCGGCGTGAACCAAATTGGGAAGTGGTGCACATTTGTGTACATTGTACATTGCTGCACACTCCTCAGGAATAGGCACTTGCAGCAACCAGGGAGCGGTGTTATTCCACGAAAGAATAATGTTGTGGAATTTGATCCTATTCAGCCTGTTGGTTGTGCCCAATTTTTCAGTGATGGTTTGTGCTAAAACCTGATTCTGCGTGCTGGATTTGCAAAGCATGTAAAGATATTTTTTCATCCTGGGAATACTGAATCCTGCAGAATATGAACCCAGCCAAATGAATATTGATCAATGTACAGTCTTCTTTTGTTCCAGCGTTAAGGATTGAGCTGGGAATAAGTATGTCGCTGTGCAACATGCCTGATAACATATTTTCTGTGTTGCTTTATTTGAATGAAGTAAAATTAAACTATTGCTTCTTTCCAAGGGTGCCCCCAACCACAGGTTATTTTGAAAGATAGATCATAATTTGAAATTATGTCACAAAATGAGTGTTAAATATGAGATAATTAAGATAGATTTATATCTCAAGTGTCACTACAGATCAAAGGTTAAGAATGGTAAATGTTAAATAATGATTCCATCAGTTTTGAATTAAATGAGCTTGTTGTCAGGTGAACATGAAGCCCCGAAACTCTGTGTCTGCTGCCAACAATGATGAACAATTTTAAAATCTATGCATTCCATTGATGTTCCAGTCTGAAAACCGAGGTCCATATCCGTGTTTATTTAAAACTATCTTAATTCTGGAGATACTGATCAATCGATGTTATCAATTCCATACCTGTGGTTGAAGTTGATGGGACTGTTGTTGCTGGAAGGCAAGTATTTCAAGGTGTAAGTGGAGAAAATACAAACTTTTCCTGTGGAAAATCTCACTTGTCAACAAAAAGCTATATTAGATTAAAAATTTAAAACTCTGCAGTGTTCTTCTATGATCTCCTTGGGTGGTGGCTCAAATTACACAATTTGGCCCAGGAGCTGATGGCTACTGATCAGCCTTGTGGGCAGAGCCTCCATCTTGTCACAAGCGAGGCCACCAGTGTAAGAAAAGGAGTCTACTTTGGGACCTGTCACTTTCATTGTTTGAAAGTGGCCCAGTTGACAAATCAGCAACAATGCAGAGTTTTTATATTTTATTCATGAGATGGAGGTGTCATTGGCAAGGCCAGCATTTGTTATCCATCTCCAATTGCCTTTCCAATGAGGAAATTGCTGGCCCATTTTAAGGGCAGTTATGAGTCAACCAAATTTCTGTGGGTCTGGAGTCATTTGTAGGCTAAACCAGATAAGGATGGCAAATTTCCTTCCCAAATGGATATTAATGAACCAGATGGATTTTTACCACCGTTGATGAATGTTTCATCATCACCATTGCTGATGGCTAGTTTTCAATTCCACATTTATGAATTGAATTTAAATTCCACCAGCTGCTATGTTGGAGTTTGACACCATGTCCCTTTTACATTTGCCTCGGCTTCTAGATTATTAGCTGAGTGTAGCTACTACGCGACCATCTCGTCCATTGTGCGGTCATCACAACACCACTGATTTTGCTCAGACAGTGGCAGGGATTCTGGAGACAACTCTGTTGTTTCGTTTTGTAACCAAGGCTGTTATGAAGTCAGGAGCTGAATGACCCCTCTGCAACTGAACATGACTGAGCAGCGATTTACTTAGTAAGTGCTGTTGATGGCCACTTACATCACTTCAATGATGTTTGAGAGCAGGCTGATGGGGCGGTAAATGGCTGAGCTGGATTTGTCCTTTTCAATATCACCACCAATCAACTCTCTTCCTCAAAGGGGAGATCAGCCAATGGTCATCGGGGTCTAAGGCGACCTTACCTTTGCAAGATTGGGATTTACCTTGGCAACGTGCAAGATTTTGCAGTTTTGTCCTGTATACATGAAACAAGATAAACCCAAACCTGCCAACTGCTGCCCCATCATTCTATTCTCGACCATCAGTAACGTGATGGAAGGGGTGAACAACAGTGCTGTCTAGCATCACTTACTCAGCAATAACCTGCTCACAGACGCTCAATTTGGAATCCATCAGGATCACTCAGCTCCTGACCTCATTATAGCCTTGGTTCAAAAGAGCTGAATGCCAGAAGTAAGGTGAGAGTGACTGCCCTTGACATCATGGCAGCATTTGATCTAGTGTGGCAGCAAGGAGACCTAACAAAACGGGAATCAAGGGGAATCGGGGGGAAAACCCTCCACTGGTTTGAGTCAAAGGAAGATGGTTGTGGTGATTGGAGGTCAATCATCTCAGCTCTAGGGCATCACTGCAGGAGTTCTTCAGGATAGTGTCCTCAGCCCAACTATCTTCAGCTGCTTCATCATTGACCTTCCTTACATCATAAGGTCAGAAATGGGGATGTTCGTTGATGATTGCACAACATTCAGTATCATTTGCAACTCCACAGACACTGAAGCAGACCATGCCCAAATGCAGTAAAACCTGGACTATATCCAGGCTGGGTTGACAAGTGGCCAACAATGACCATCTCCAATAAGAAAGGATATAATCGTCAACCTTTAACACTGAATTGCCATCACTGATCCCCCATTATCAAGATTCTGGGGTTTTCCATTGACCAGAAGTGGACTAGCTATATAAATACTGTTGCTACCAGAGCATGTCCAAGGGTAGGAAGCCTGCTGCAAGTAACTCAGCTCCTGACTATTCAAAGCATGTCCACCATCTACACGGCACAATTCAGGAGCACAATGAAATACTCTCCTCTTGCCTGGATGAGTACAGCTCCAACAACACTCGAGAAGCTCACGACCATCTAGAACAAAGCAGCCACTTAGTTGTTACCCCTTCCACAAACATTCAATCCCTCCCACCACTGACGAACAGTGGCAGCCCTGTGTATGATCTACAGGATGCACTGCAGGAACGCACCAAAGTTCCTTAGGCAGCACCGTCCAACCCCACGACCACTACCATCTAGAAGGACAAGAGCAGCAGATGCCTGGCAACACCACCACCTGGAGGTTCCACTCCATGTCACTCACAATCCTGACTTGGAAATATATCGCTGTTCGTTCATTGTTGCTGGGTTAAAATCCTAACAGTGGCTCCCTAACAGCACTGTAGGTGTACATACACTTCAGGAACAGCAGCAGTTCAAGAAGGCAGCTCACCACACCTCTCTCCAGGACAGCGAGGGATGGGCAGGGAAAGCTGGCATGGCCAGTCACACCCACATCCCATGAATAATGTTTTTAAAAATGGCAACAAAAGCTGTTGGCTTTGCTGCATCGTTACAAAATCCAGTCATTGTGTTGCTTGTTTAACACATTATTCAAATGTCCTGCTGATGTTTTGTTAAAATGTTAGTGGTTGTTGTAGTTGGGGGCCTCTGTTGCTGGAAGTGAACTTTAGAATATCCATGTGTGAAGAACAATAATGTACTCTATGATCTTTTCGTGGAAAATATCAATTAAATCGTGATAAGATCTTATCAGTAACAAAAAGTCAACGAACGCCTCAAGTGACTCCATGGGCGCGAAGTCGCGGTAAAGTTGGGCATTGGGCCTATACCGGGATCTGCACCCGATTCCGAGCAGATCACGGCTTTACCGACACCCGATTCGGGCGCGGGTCCGGATTTCTATGCTGCAGGGGAACCTCCGAAGCCCTCTCTGCCCTTGTGAAGTCACCAACCTCCTCGACCATCCTTCGCGGACCCCTCCGCTAACCACCCCGGCAGAACCATCTTGGATACAAAAGATAATGAATGGTACTGGTCGATCTTCCTGGTGTTATCAGTACTGTAACATCAGTGAAGTAGGCAATTTTCCAAAAGCCATATTGGCACCATTCATAACGTGCCTACAATGCAGAGGGGAACACCGGATGGATATTCGTTCAAACCCCCTCTGCACAGCTGAGAGACCTTTAAATTTCAAAGCCAACGAAAGACCCTTATTCTGCCCAGCAACAGCGCGAAGCTGCATTTTAAACCGGCCTTTGGCCAAGGAAGATCGGGATATCTGCGAGTCAAGACCGAGAGTGGGCTATATGGCATAACCAGACTATCAATAAAATATTACAGGAATAAAATGGCCAAGGCAGGCAAAGAAACTTAACAAACTAGGGTAAAAGGAATAAAAGATTAGATTAAATCTCCCTACACACAGCAGGACAAAATGACATTAACACCTAATCTCGTAAACAGGGAACACAGACACAAAACAATGAGGTCAATAGATATAAGGGGACACATAGAGGGGATAATGGGAAACACATTAAAACACCGGGGCAAGAACAGGTAGTCCCATTAACACAAACACACACCATACAAATGCAAATTGACAAGCCTCCCAGAGAACTTCCTGACCTGACAGACCACTTTATACATATTGTAAAAATGCATAATCAAATGTTCCCGCTCGAATTTGGATCCCTATAAAGATCCAGAGCTGATGTGAAAGGATTGAGATCAACGTGGCCAAACCACTGTTTCGGAGCTGGTTACGTTGGTTCTCCCTGGGTTCCCAGTAATTGTACAATAAAGAAAAACACTTTGAACGTTGCCTTGCGACTCGACCTCTTGAATGCACTGGTACAAGGGATTTAACAAAAAGTCAACGAACGCCTCAAGTGACTCCATGGGCGCGAAGTCGCGGTAAAGTTGGGCATTGGGCCTATACCGGGATCTGCACCCGATTCCGAGCAGATCACGGCTTTACCGACACCCGATTCGGGCGCGGGTCCGGATTTCTATGCTGCAGGGGAACCTCCGAAGCCCTCTCTGCCCTTGTGAAGTCACCAGCCTCCTCGACCATCCTTCGCGGACCCCTCCGCTAACCACCCCGGCAGAACCATCTTGGATACAAAAGATAATGAATGGTACTGGTCGATCTTCCTGGTGTTATCAGTACTGTAACATCAGGAATGGCTGCCGACACCAAGGATATAATTTTTAGCATAAGCAAGGCTTACATGCAGAACCCCAATGCCATTATCCTTTGTATCCAAGATGGTTCAGTAGATGCTGAACGCAGTATTGTAACTGACTTGGTGAGCCAGATGGACCAGTCACACCCCCTCTCCTCCTCCCACCCCCCCCACCCCCCAAGAGGGTGATCTGGGTCCCGCCCCCTCTCCTCATCCCCCCCCCCCCCCCCAGAGGGTGATCTGGGTCCCACCACCACCCCCCTCCCCCCCCCCCCCCAGAGGGTGATCTGGGTCTCGCCCCCTCTCCTCCTCCCACCTCTTCCCCGGAGGGTGATCTGGTTCCCACCCCCTCTCCTCCTCCCACCACCCCCCCTCCCCCCCCCCCCCCCCCCCCCCCGCCCCCCCGCCATTGATCTGGGTCAGAGAGCCGCTCTCTCTGCTTTTTTCTCCTGACTTGGTGAGCCAGACGGACACGTCACACCCCCTCTCCTCCTCCACCCCCCCCCTCCCCCCCGCAGAGGGTGATCTGGGTCCCGCCCCCTCTCCTCCTCCCCCTCCCCGACCCAGAGTGTGACCTGGGTCCCGCCCCCTCTCCTCCCACCCCCCCCCACCCTCTCCAGATGATCTGGGTCAGAGAGCTGTTCTCTCTGCTTTTTCTCCCCGCCCGGGTGTGCTGCTTTGGATATTTTTTTGAACTGCGCATGTATAGTTCAGAGCTCCGATCGGTCCGGCAGCGCTGAGCCCCGCTCACAGCGCGAATCGGACCGGAGCTGGCAAAAAGCGTATGGGCGCGCTGCAAAGAGGATTCCAGGCGCGGATCTATTTGATGCCCAGATTCGGCACTTAGGCGCAAAATGGTAAAATCAGGTCTCATGTGTTAGTTCATATTCCTTGCTGCTTCATTGGCATCTGTTGTTTTCTATGAAACATTCACATCCATTTACTTTCACATTTACCCAAACCATTTATTTCCCATTTGACCGACCAGTGTTGATCATACATCACTGGAATTTTGGATATGGAGGAGGACAAAACATTTCTGTGGGTAGAAGAATGACTTGAACACTGGCACTCATTCACCTGGCAGAGAATTAATAACATCTGAATGGACCTGCATTGAATATCAATTGAGACACTCAATTGTGTCTATTGCTGTGCTATTTACTGGTGTTTGATCACCAGACTAGAACCAGAAGGCAGAGCCTCAAAATAAGGGGGAGCAGATTTAGGACTGAGTTGAGGAGGAACTTCTTCACTCAAAGGGTTGTGAATCTGTGGAATTCCCTGCCCAGTGAAGCCATTGAAGATACCTCGTTGAATGTTTTTAAGGTAAAGATAGATAGATTTTTGAACAGTTAAGAAATTAAGGGTTATGGTGAGTGGGTGGGTAAGAGGATCTGAGTCCACGAAAAGATCAGCCATGATCTTATTGATTAGCAGAGCCAGATGGGCAACTCCTGCTCCTAGTTCTTCTGTTTTGATGTTCTTATGTACGAACTTAAGCAATATAATCAGGAGTAGACCACAAAGTCATGTAAAAGTGCTCCCCCATAGAAAATAGTTATAGAACATAGAACAGTACAGCACAGAACAGGCTCTTCGGCCTGCGATGTTGTGCCGAGCTTTGTCCGAAACCAAGATCAAGCTATCCCACTCTCTATCATTCTTGTTTGTTCCATGAGCCTATCCAATAACCGCTTGAAAGTTCCTAAAGTGTCCGACTCCACTATCACAGCAGGCAGTCAATTCCACACCCCAACCATTCTCTGAGTAAAGAAACTACCTCGGACAACCCTCCTATATCTCCCACCATGAACCTTATAGTTATGCCCCCTAGTAACAGCTACATCCACCTGAGGAAATAGTCTGTGAACGTGCACTCTATTTATCCCCCTCATCATCTTATAAACCTCTATTAAGTCGCCTCTCATCCTCCTCCGCTCTAAAGAGAAAAGCCCTAGCTCCCTCAATCTTTCCTCATAAGACCTACCCTCCAAACCAGGTCGCATCCTGGTAAATCTCCTTTGCACTCTTTCCAATGCATCCACGTCCTTCTTATAGTGAGGTGACCAGAACTGCACACAATATTCCAAATGTGGTCTCACCAAGGTCCTGTACAGTTGCAGCATAACTCCATGGCTCTTAAACTCAAACCCCATGTTAATAAACGCTAACACACTATAGGCCTTCTTCACGGCTCTATCCACTTGAGTGATATCCACTTCAGAGATCTATGGATATGAACCCCAAGATCTCTCTGTTCCTCCACATTCTTCAGAACCCTGCCGTTGACCCTGTAATCCGCATTCAAATTTGTCCTACCACAATGAATCACCTCACACTTATCAGGGTTAAACTCCATCTGCCATTTTTCGGCCCAGCTCTGCATCCTATCAATGTCTCTTTGCAGCCTACAACAACCCTCCACCTCATCCACTACTCCACCAACCTTGGTGTCATCAGCAAATTTACTGACCCACCCTTCAGCCCCCTCCTCCAATTCATTGATAAAAATCACAAATCGCAGAGGACCCAGCACTGATCCCTGTGGTACACTGCTGGTAACTGGTCTCCAGTCTGAAAATTTTCCATCCACCACCACCCTCTGTCTTCTATGACATAGTAAGAAGTTTAACAACACCAGGTTAAAGTCCAACAGGTTTATTTGGTAGCAAAAGCCACACAAGCTTTCGAGGCTCTGAGCCCCTTCTTCAGGTGAGTGGGAATTCTGTTCACAAACAGAACTTATAAGACACAGACTCAATTTACATGAATAATGGTTGGAATGCGAATACTTACAACTAATCCAGTCTTTAAGAAACAAAACAATGGGAGTGGAGAGAGCATCAAGACAGGCTAAAAAGATGTGTATTGTCTCCAGACAAGACAGCCAGTGAAACTCTGCAGGTCCACGCAACTGTGGGAGTTACAAATAGTGTGACATAAATTCTGATTCTAGGATCGCATGATAAAGACTCAGGAGGAAAAAAGCAGAAATATTTATGTGAAATAGTGTGACATAAACCCAATATCCCGGTTGAGGCCGTCCTTGTGTGTGCGGAACCTGGCTATCAGTTTCTGCTCCGCGACTCTGCGCTGTCGTGTGTCGCGAAGGCCGCCTTGGAGAACGCTTACCCGAATATCAGAGGCCGAATGCCCGTGACCGCTGAAGTGCTCCCCAACAGGAAGAGAACAGTCTTGCCTGGTGATTGTCGAGCGGTGTTCATTCATCCGTTGTCGCAGCGTCTGCGACAACGGATGAATGAACACCGCTCGACAATCACCAGGCAAGACTGTTCTCTTCCTGTTGGGGAGCACTTCAGCGGTCACGGGCATTCGGCCTCTGATATTCGGGTAAGCGTTCTCCAAGGCGGCCTTCGCGACACACGACAGCGCAGAGTCGCGGAGCAGAAACTGATAGCCAGGTTCCGCACACACAAGGACGGCCTCAACCGGGATATTGGGTTTATGTCACACTATTTCACATAAATATTTCTGCTTTTTTCCTCCTGAGTCTTTATCATGCGATCCTAGAATCAGAATTTATGTCACACTATTTGTAACTCCCACAGTTGCGTGGACCTGCAGAGTTTCACTGGCTGTCTTGTCTGGAGACAATACACATCTTTTTAGCCTGTCTTGATGCTCTCTCCACTCCCATTGTTTTGTTTCTTAAAGACTGGATTAGTTGTAAGTATTCGCATTCCAACCATTATTCATGTAAATTGAGTCTGTGTCTTATAAGTTCTGTTTGTGAACAGAATTCCCACTCACCTGAAGAAGGGGCTCAGAGCCTCGAAAGCTTGTGTGGCTTTTGCTACCAAATAAACCTGTTGGACTTTAACCTGGTGTTGTTAAACTTCTTACTGTGTTTACCCCAGTCCAACGCCGGCATCTCCACATCATGACTTCTATGACATAGCCAGTTACTTATCCAATCAGCCAAATTTCCCTCTATCCCACACCTCCTTAATTACTTCATGGGCCCACCATGGGGAACCTTATCAAACACCTTACTAAAATCCATGTATATGACATCAAGTGCTCTATCTTCATCTACACACTTAGGTACCTCCTCAAAGAATTCAATCAAATTTGTGAGGCAAGGCTTCCCCTTCACGAATCCGTGTTGACTATCCTGGATTAAGCTGCATCTTTCCAAATGGTCATCAATCCTATCCCTCAGGACCTTTTCCATGAACTTACCGACCACCGAAGTAAGACTAACCGGCCTATAATTGCCAGGGTCATTCCTATTTCCTTTCATGAACAGAGGAACAACATTCGCCACTCTCCAGTCCTCTGGCACTATCCCCGTGGACAGTGAGGACCTAAAGATCAAAGCCAAAGGCTCTGCAATCTCATCCCTTGCCTCCCAAAGAATCCTAGGATATATCCCATCTGGCCCAGGGGACTTATCGACCCTCAGGTTTTTCAAAATTGCTAATACGTCTTCCCTCAGAACGTCTACCTCCTCCAGCCTATCAGCCTGTATTTCACACTCATCCTCAAAAACATGGCCCCTCTCCTTGGTGAACACTGAAGAAAAGTATTCATTCATCGCCTCTCCTATCTCTTCTGACTCCATGCACAAGTTCCCACTACTGTCCTTGACGGGCCCTAACCTCACCCTGGTCATTCTTTTATTTCTCACATAAGAGTAAAAAGCCTTGGGGTTTTCCTTGATCCGACCCGCCAAGGACTTCTCATCCCCTCTCCTAGCTCTCCTAAGCCCTTTTTTTAGTTCATTTCTTGCCACCTTGTACCCCTCAAGCGACCCAACTGAACCTTGTTTTCTCATCCTTACATACGCTTCCTTTTTCTTCTTGACAAGACATTCAACCTCTTTTGTGAACCATGGTTCCCTCAGCCGGCCATTTCCTCCCTGCCTGATAGGGACATACCTATCAAGGACACGCAGTATTTGTTCTTTGAACAAGCTCCACTTTTCATTTGTGCTGATTTATGGCTGATCATTGGCTGCAAATCCATTTTCTGACCATTCCCCATGGCCCTTGATTCCTGAGAGACCAAAAGTCTGCCTATCTCTGTCTGAAACATATTCAACAAAGGAACATCTAAAATCATCTTGGTTGCACAATTCCAAATAGTCCCAACCTTTTGAGTCAAGAAGTTTCTGCATCTCCATCCTAAACGATCATGCCCTCATCCTAAGAATGTGCATCCATGGTGTAGATTTTCCAGCTCGCAGAAACAACCTCTCAGTGTCTATGCTGTCAAGTCCCTTCAGATTCCTGCATGTTTCACTGAGATCAGCTCTCATTTGTCTAAACTGTGAATAATGTAGGGGTGGCACCATGGCACAGTGGTTAGCAATGCTGCCTCACAGCACCATGGACCCAGATTCAATTCCAGCCTTGGGTGACTGCCTGTGTGGAGTTTGAGCATTCTCCCTGTGTCTGCACGGTTTTCCTCCGGGTGCTCTGGTCTCCTCCCACAGTCCAAAGATGTGCAGCTTAGGTGGATGAACCATTGTCTCCTTTGAAAAACATGCAGATCACAGAGAAGGTGGATTCAACTAATTGCAGGTATGAAGGACCTATCAAGAAGAAAGGTTGGTTTCTATGCCCTCTAAGGAGAATATGAGGTGATCTGATTGAAACATACACGATCCCCAACTGACGAGGCAGACTGGATACTGGGAGAATGTATCCTCCTGAGAGGGAGTCCAGCACAAAGGGATAATGTTTAAAAATTACAAGTCTGCAATTTGAGACAGAGGTGAGGAGAATTTGTTTCTCTCACAGGGTTGTTAGTCTGTGAAATTCTGAATTCCTGAAAGCACCCCCTGAAACCCCCACACTGCTTGCATCTGCCCCCCAATCTGTCTGCAAAGCCCTTACCAACAGAGCTTCTCCTCATTTTAGTTTTGTACTGCACCATCAATGCAGGGTGGAAGATAATGGTGCCGGCCTCTCACTGCCAGACCAGCTTGGACTCTTCTTGTATGGAAACCCCTCCCATTGTCTCAGAGGAGCTTTCAGAGGTTTCCCTCCCTCACAGACCTCTCAATCCTCACCCCTGAATTCCTTGATCCCATCGGGTTTAAGATGTATATCCGTTTTTTATCCCCTGAACATTATGAAGTAGATGTGCCAATGCCGTGTTTGGACCTCACCTGTCCCCATCTTGAGGCCACTTGCGGAGTTAAACATCTACCCACCGCACCCAGTCACACACTCTTGGATAGCCCCACAGTGCCTTTTCCTCATCCGAAGGTTGCAGATGTCTCCACTGACTCAATGTGCCAGCTGCGGCCCATTATCATTCCAGAAACCTCATGGGCCCAGGCACGTGATGTTATAACCGCACCCTGTGCACAAAATGCTGGCACAAATGAGACTGGACTGACATGCCCTCTTCCTCCCTGGACTGGGACAAGGACAGTCTTTAAAAAATTTACAATCTTCTGGTCTGCCACTAATATTCGCAACTCTGTATGACTTTGTTCAATTTTAAACTATCCTTAACTTATTTAGTTAGGCACAGATAGGACATCCTGCTCAGAGTTATCAAAAATCTCCTTTAATGTCTAACACTGCTTCACTACCATCTTACCTTCTAACTTATTTTTCGAGACCACTTCAGCAAACTCAGTATTCACACCCTTATAAATGCCTTTCAGGTTTAATTTAAGACACTAGTTTAAGAACATCATTCGTTACTGTCAAACAGAACATGAAATTAAACACGTATGATCACACTTACCATGTTGATGCATTACTAGTAGGACATTGTCTCATCTGCAAATTTTGAAAAATGTGCCCTGTATAACCACGTTTAAGTTATGAATGGATCTCAAGATATATGTGGCATATATTGTGGAGAGGTGAGTAAAGAACAAGGTTGATGTAGTGACTGCCAAAACATTGGATGTTATCTCTGAAGGAGTGTTTTCAGGCTCTCTGAACAAGTGTTGTGAGCTTTCAAATTGGGTGGCCAGCAGCCATACATTTTCATTAGTTAAAGGCTTCGAAGTCTATCAGATTTATTGATTCATAGACCCTGCTGCATTATCATCTTGTTGACTATGGTGCTGCTGCCCGAGAGCGCAGGAAAGTTGTGCCTTTACTGTTAAAAACAAAATCATGTCTTAAACCCACCATTGATGAACTATTTTAATGACTCCACTAACTGATTCACAGGGGGCTGTTCACTCTTATCCAAAAGCATACCTGTTAAACCAGGAAGCAGATGTGATCAACTTGGATTCCTATCCCGCTGGCATTTGATGTGTCTGTAACTCTCTGCTGACACTGAAACCAACTCCCACCCCACCCCACATCCTTGGCAGTTAAAATCCTGTCCTTTTCACAACAAATAAGCTCACTATTTATATTTAGAATTTTGATTCCAAGGCTATAAGAAATCATTGTTGACAGAATAGTGTCTCTTACATTCCTCTTGTTGACATTGATGTTTGTGCTGGAAAGACAGTTAATGGTGTGAATATCCAGAATGGAAAATCATCCCATCATCTCTCAATGCATGAATCATGAATTTTCATTCATTGTTCATTCATTGGCGGCACCGTGTTACAGTGGTTAGCACTGCTGCCTCACTGTACCAGGGATTCGGGTTTGTTTCCAGCCTGGGTGACTGTCTGTATGGAGTTTGCACATTATCCCCCTGTCTGCGTGGGTTTTCTCAGGGTGCTCCGGTTTCATCCCACATTCCAAGGGTGTGCAGATTGGATGGACTGGTCATTGTAAATTGCTCCTTAGTTTCGCAAGATGTGTAGTTTAGGGGGATTAGCAGAGTAAATGTGCAAGGTTACGAGGATAAGGTGTGGCATGAGCCTCGGAAAATTGCTCTATCAGCGAGTCAGTGCAGACTCAATGGGCCAAATGGCCTCCTTCTGCAGTGTCAGGATTCTATGATTCTCTAAATCTTTAACTGTTCAAGTTCTTACTAAAAGTTTTGTCACAATTGGAGTCAGGTGAGAGATTTCTCCCTGCTGTTGAAGTAGAAGTGGTTGGAAAAACAAATGAAGAAATCTGTTCCAACAGTGTAGGTTCACGAATTACAGAATTTTACAATTAATTAATTAATTAAGTAATCCCCATGATCCTCAGTCACAACCATGATCCCCCTTCCACCATCACTCATCTTTGGCCTGGGTTTCTTGGCGACCCGGGGCCTTGGGAGGGTGTATTACTGACAGCAGCCACAGCCCCTCCACTGGGGCTGTCGAGCAATTAGGATTTTCTGGACAATGATGGGAGGGACTTCCACACCTGGGACTGAGATCATGGAGATGGCCGCCACTGCCAGATTCCCAGACATTGTGGCTGGCCTGCCCTGCTGAAAAAGGGGCTTAGGAAAGCTAGGAGGGGACATGAGAATTCCTTGGCGGGTCGGATCAAGGAAAACCCCAAGGCCTTTTACTCTTATGTGAGGAATAAAAGAATGACCAGGGTGAGGTTAGGGCCGGTCAAGGACAGTAGTGGGAACTTGTGTATGGAGTCAGTAGAGATAGGTGAGGTGATGAATGAATACTTTTCTTCAGTGTTCACCAAGGAGAGGGGCCATGTTTTTGAGGAAGAGAAGGTGTTACAGGCTAATAGGCTAGAGGAAATAGATGTTCGGAGGGAGGATCTCCTGGCAGTTTTGAATAAACTGAAGGTCGATAAGTCCCCTGGGCCTGATGAAATGTATCCTAGGATTCTTTGGGAGGCAAGGGATGAGATTGCAGAGCCTTTGGCTTTGATCTTTGGGTCCTCACTGTCCACAGGGATGGTGCCAGAAGACTGGAGAATGGCGAATGTTGTTCCTCTGTTTAAGAAAGGGAATAGGAATGACCCTGGTAATTATAGACCGGTTAGTCTTACTTCGGTGGTTGGTAAATTGATGGAAAAGGTCCTTAGGGATGGGATTTATGACCATTTAGAAAGATGCGGATTAATCCGGGATAGCCAGCACGGATTCGTGAAGGGCAAGTCGTGCTTCACAAATTTGATTGAATTTTTTGAGGAGGTAACTAAGTGTGTTGATGAAGATAGGGCAGTTGATGTCATATACATGGATTTTAGTAAGGCATTTGATAAGGTCCCCCATGGTCGGCTTATGATGAAAGTGAGGAGGTGTGGGATAGAGGGAAAGTTGGCCAATTGGATAGGTAACTGGCTGTCTGATCGAAGGTGGTGGTGGATGGTAAATTTTCGGATTGGAGGCAGGTTGCTAGCGGAGTGCCACAGGGATCAGTGCTTGGTCCTCTGCTCTTTGTGATTTTTATTAATGACTTAGAGGAGGGGGCTGAAGGGTGGATCAGTAAATTTGCTGATGACACCAAGATTGGTGGAGTAGTGGATGAGGTGGAGGGCTGTTGTAGGCTGCAAAGAGACATAGATAGGATGCAAAGCTGGGCTGAAAAATGGCAAATGGAGTTTAACCCTGATAAATGTGAGGTGATTCATTTTGGTAGGACTAATTTAAATGTGGATTACAGGGTCAAAGGTAGGGTTCTAAAGACTGTGGAGGAACAGAGAGATCTTGGGGTCCATATCCACAGATCTCTAAAGGTTGCCACTCAAGTGGATAGAGCTGTGAAGAAGGCCTATAGTGTGTTAGCTTTTATTAACAGGGGGTTGGAGTTTAAGAGCCGTGGGGTTATGCTGCAACTGTACAGGACCTTGGTGAGACCGTATTTGGAATATTGTGTGCAGTTCTGGTCACCTCACTCTAAGAAGGATGTGGAAGCGCTGGAAAGAGTGCAGAGGAGATTTACCAGGATGCTGCCTGATTTGGAGGGTAGGTCTTATGAGGAAAGGTTGAGGGAGCTAGGGCTGTTCTCTCTGGAGCAGAGGAGGCTGAGGGGAGACTTAATAGAGGTTTATAAAATGATGAAGGGGATAGATAGAGTGAACGTTCAAAGATTATTTCCTCGGGTGGATGGAGCTATTACAAGGGGACATAACTATAGGGTTCATGGTGGGAGATAGAGGAAGGATATCAGAGGTAGGTTCTTTACGCAGAGAGTGGTTGGGGTGTGGAATGGACTGTCTTCAGTGATAGTGGAGTCAGACACTTTAGGAACATTTAAGTGGTTATTGGATAGGCACATGGAGCACACCAGGATGATAGGGAGTGGGATAGCTTGATCTTGGTTTCAGATAAAGCTCGGCACAACATCGTGGGCCGAAGGGCCTGTTCTGTGCTGTACTGTTCTATGTTCTATGTTCTAATAAAGCCAATGCAGGCTCTCATTGGCTGTAAAACCTGTGAGCGAGACTCATAGAACCATGGAAAGTGATGGCACATGAAGTTGCACCTAAAAAGGCTGGTGTCCTTCACCAAATTCAGATCTATTTACAAATGTTAGCAATACTCAGACAGGTATTTCCCAGCACAGAGTATATATCCTCAGTTTATACCCTGAGTGCCGGTTTACCGGCACTCAGGGAATACATTTCCCGTAATAGGTTCCAAAATCCCAGTAATGATCTGTCTATTCTATAGCCCAGAGAGGTCAGTTGGGGGACTGAAGTACAAATCTATCCCTTTTCATGCATACACATGCTTTGGAAAATCAACTTAGAACTTCCTTAAAGTTCTCTATGTGCTCCTTATTTGTTTTTCCTATTATGAGGACGTCATCCAGATAAATAGCCACCTGAGGTAGACCTTGAAAGATGTTCTCCATTATTCACTGGAAGATTGCGCAGGCTGACGATACTCCCAATGGCAATCTGGTGAATTGATAAAGGCCTTTATGAGGATGAATTGTTGAATATCTCTGGGAATTCTCGTCCCGCTGTAACCGTAAGTATGCGTGACTCATATCAAGTTTCAAAACAAGAATCTTCCTGCCAACTTCATATTCAAGTCCTCGATCCGAGGGATCGGGTATTTATCCAGCTGCGAAAAACGATTTCCTGTTTGTTTACAATCCCCCCAAACGTGGATTGATCCACCCGGCTTCAAAATTGGTACAATTGAAGCTGCCCATTCTGCACATTGGACTGGTTTGATGCCCCTTTCAAACTCCAGTCTCTGGATTTCAGTTTCAACTTTTTCCCTTGAGGCAAATGGTACCATGAAGGGCTTGCAAAATCATGGAATTGCTTCCTGGTCAACAGTAAGGTCGCCTTGGCTTTTCATAGTCGCTAGGACTTCATGGAAAACATCAGGGAATTTAAGCCGGACTACACCAAGGCGGCTATTCTCCAGCCAAAATATGTTGAGCCAATCTCGGTGGATGTCTCACAACTAATTTGGCTTGGGCCTGAGGCCTCCGTTACAATCTTTGGTGATCGAAACAGTTGCCTTTCATAGGAGGCACAGTACAGAGGTTGTTTGCACAATTTCAAAGGTTCCCTTGTATAGGTTCTCAGTCTTGCTGAGGTCCTGATTAAAGCTAAGGTTTGGAGTCCATAATGAATTTTATGGAACACTGATTCTCCGACCACTGATACGGCCACACCTGTATCGACCTCCATTAGTACCAGATGTCCATTTAACCATGCGGTTATCTTGATTGGGTCTGATTTGGACATCGCTGTGTAATTTACTTGTTCAAAATCAGATGTAAGTGGACCTCCCAGGGTGTGAACTCTCCAGGATTCTGGCCTACAGATTGTTTTTCTAAATCAGGGTCTTGTTGGGCCCCTTTGCTGTTTTGACTCAGCAGACTGGCAACAATTAACAATGCGGGATTCTGAAGGGACTTGTGACTGTGTGGTTGCAGTTTGTCTTTGTTTTGGGGCTGTGCTTTGGGCAGACTTGGAATTACGTGTATCTGGATCTGAATCTTCCTGGGTGAGGCTATGTAATCGCCTGCGCTCAAGTGGAGGTCCCCTCCCAATATCCTCCTGTTTGTTGTGTTATTTCCTTGCTCTGTTTGCTCACCAGAAATTGATGATCTCATAATTCCCTGGATTCAAATTCATTTGTCACTTTTCTGTCCACTCAAACAGAGCATTCACAACATTCTGGAGTCCACAGATATCCTCTTCGCTATCAACTACATGGCCGCTTTTTGTGTCATTTGTAAATTCCCCAAACTTGCCTTCCACATTTCTGTCCAAATTTTTAAAAATTACTTCCGGGATGTGGCCATCACCGGCTACATCAGCATTTCTTGCCCACCACTACTTGCCCTTCAGAAGTACTGGTGAGCTGCTTTCCTGAGCTGCTTTCTTGAACTGCTGAAGTCTCTGAGGTGTAGATATATCTGCCACATCTGCACAAGCCCCAGCCCACAGAACCTGAGTTGGTTGTGTGCAGCTGTTAACTGGGGATCAGACTAATCCGAGAGGAAGAGCTGAAATTCTAAAGAGTGTTGGCTGAACGTATCGAATTCCCAAAGGCTGTCTGGAATTTGAGTTTGTAGAATGTTTGGATGACAACTTCTTATTTTAGATAAGAGTTCCACAGCAGCAAAAATCCAATCCATTTATCTTTATGTTTTTTGACTTTGATAAGGAATGTGATTTCCTGAGTTCCACAGTTGGCTTAGATTTTATTGATGATGTACAAAGATCTGATGATGTTACATATTCCTCTTTGCTCATTATCCCTTTTCCATCTTAACTCTAATATTCTCTTCCTCCTGAAGACTGCTGATTTTTAATAGCCAGGAACATGGACAACCACTCCTTCATTTATCTCCCACTCTCCGCCACTATTGGCCACGATCATCTCAAATAAAAATGAACAACACAAAATGAAATCTTGATCAACAAGCTTGGAGAATGGAAAGGAAAGATGTAAAATAAAAGCTAGATGAGGAGATGATTGATTTTAAAGTGAGCAAGACAATCCGTTTGTTAAATATGAAGAGATTCGTTCTGCAGAATGTGGATACAGAATCAGGCAGTTATGATAACTTATTAAGAATACCTTGAAATAAACATAATTAAGAAACAATTCACATTCAGAATCATTAACTTAGAGAGAAGTCTATAATGATCCAGCATCGTATGTGAGCAATAGATTAAATTGAAAAGCACAATCATGAGTGAACTTACCTGTGGTCGTTAATGCTGTTAATTTGGAGGAAACAAAAGTTGAATTCAGATTTGCAGAACGGACTGGATGCTGCATATTATTTAAATTGCATACTGTTCTGGTCAGTGCAGAAATGTGGGCTGGAATTTCACACCAGTGGGATTCTCTGGTCCCGTTGCAGCGAACGGAGATTTGGTTCAGCACCAAATTCTCCATCCTCGCTTGCAGCAGCGGCGGGGTGTGAACTGAATCCCACAAATTCCACCCCCACACCCTGTGGCTGCACAAGAAAAGTTACAGGGTGTGGTGAACCATAGATGGTTACCACTATGGGTACTTGTACATATGTTACTCTTGTTACTGTTGGGGTTAGGGTTTGGGTGTTCCACCTGTTATTATTGTTTATGTGGTACACTCCGTTCGGCTCCGCCTTCTTACAGGAGTATAAAGGTCACTGCTACTTCCTAGTAGCCCTTAGTCTGGGATAATATTGTTAAGTAGTGTGCTCCAATCTTGTTGTGAATAAAAGCCTTTATTCCCGGGTACGTCCTAGCCTCCCGTGTGAATCAATCGTGCATCACAGAGGAGATTTACAAAGGTGTGCCATGAATGGACATGCTGAGCCATGAGGAAAGATAAGATAGGGTGGGATTATTTTCTTGTGAAATGAGGAGGCTTGGGTGAGATGTAATTGTGGGTTATAAAATCATAGAATCTTACAGTGCAGAAAGAGGCCATTTGGCCCATCGAGTCTGCACCAACCACAATCCCACCCAGGCCCTATCCACATATCCACCCACTAACCCCTCTAACCTATGCATCCCGGGACGCTAAGGGGCAATTTAGAATGGCCAATCAACCTAGCCCGCACATCTTTGGACTGTGCGCTTATCCGAATATCAGAGGCCGAATGCCCGTGACCATAGATAACGTCTACCTGATACGCTGCAGGAAAGGATGTCCCGAGGCATGGTACATTGGGGAAGCCATGCAGATGCTGCGACAACGGATGAATGAACACCGCTCGACAATCACCAGGCAAGACTGTTCTCTTCCTGTTGGGGAGCACTTCAGCGGTCATGGGCATTCGGCCTCTGATATTCGGGTAAGCGTTCTCCAAGGCAGCCTTCACGACACACGACAGCGCAGAGTTGCTGAGCAGAAACTGATAGCCAATTTCCGCACACATGAGGACGGCCTCAACCGGGATATTGAGTTCATGTTACACTATCTGTAATCCCCACAGTTTGCCTGGACCTGCAGAGTCTCACTGGCTGTCCTGTCTGGAGACAATACACATCTCTTTAACCTGTCTTAATGCTCTCTCCACTCACATTGTTTGTACCTTGAAGACTTGATTAGCTGCAAGTATTCGCATTCCAACCATTATTCTGTAAATTGAGTTTGTGTCTTTATATGCCCTGTTTGTGAACAGAATTCCCACTCTCCTGAACAAAGAACAAAGAACAATACAGCACAGGAACAGGCCCTTCGGCCCTCCAAGCCCGCGCCGCTCCCCGGTCCAGGATTGAATCCTGAATCCAGGATCCCCGCCCAATTTTCCAGCCTATCTACATCCTAATATCCTATCCACCGAGCTGTCCCTCACAGCTACGATGCTTTGTTCATCACAACCTATTAACTCACCCCCACCCCCCCATTCCAGACCATGTGATCTCCAGGGAGAGGCAAAAACCCAGAGTGAAAACCCCAGGGCCAATATGGGGAAAAAAAAATCTGGGAAATTCCTCTCCGACCCCCTGAGGCGATCGAAACGAGTCCAGGAGATCACACTGGCCCTGATCAGAAAATGCTTCCCAACCCTATTCATTTCCACTTCTGCTTTACGAACACCATCTGAATTCCCTGCCCCCGAGACAGGTTCCCAACTATCCGCAGTCTCGCTCTGTACTGGCACCAGCAAGATGATCATAGAATGAAGCCTTGAAACGAGAAACAAAGAACAATTAGCCCGCGCCGCTCCCTGGTCCAAACTAGACCACTCTTTTGTATCCCTCCATTCCCACTCCGTTCATATAGCTGTCTAGATAAGTCTTAAACGTTCCCAGTGTGTCCGCCTCCACCACCTTGCCCGGCAACACATTCCAGGCCCCCACGACCCTCTGTGTAAAATATGTCCTTCTGATATCTGTGTTAAACCTCCCCCCCTTCACCTTGAACCTATGACCCCTCGTGAACGTCACCACCGACCCGGGGAAAAGCTTCCCACCGTTCACCCTATCTATGCCTTTCATAATTTTATACACCTCTATTAAGTCTCCCCTCATCCTCCGTCTTTCCAAGGAGAACAACCCCAGTTTCCCCAATCTCTCCTCATAACCAAGCCCCTCCATACCAGGCAACATCCTGGTAAACCTCCTCTGTACTCTCTCCAAAGCCTCCACGTCCTTCTGGTAGTGTGGCGACCAGAACTGGACGCAGTATTCCAAATGCGGCCGAACCAACGTTCTATACATCTGCAACATCAGACCCCAACTTTTATACTCTATGCCCCGTCCTATAAAGGCAAGCATGCCATATGCCTTCTTCACCACCTTCTCGACCTGTGACATCACCTTCAAAGATCTGTGGACTTGCACTCCCAGGTCCCTCTGCGTCTCTACACCCTTTATGGTTCTTCCATTTATCGTGTAGCTCCTCCCTACATTATTCCCACCAAAATGCATCACTTCGCATTTATCAGGATTGAACTCCATCTGCCATTTCTTTGCCCAAAATTCCAGCCTATCTATATCCTTCTGTAACCTCTGACAATGTTCCTCACTATCTGCAAGTCCTGCCAGTTTTGTGTCGTCCGCAAACTTACTGATCACCCCAGTTACTCCTTCTTCCAGATCATTTATATAAATCACAAACAGCAGAGGTCCCAATACAGAGCCCTGCGGAACACCACTAGTCACAGGCCTCCAGCCGGAAAAAGAACCTTCCACTACCACCCTCTGTCTTCTATGACCAAGCCAGTTCTCCACCCATCTAGCCACCTCCCCCTTTATCCCATGAGATCCAACCTTTTTCACTAGCCTACCATGAGGGACTTTGTCAAACTAAAATCCATATAGACAACATCCACGGCCCTTCCTTCGTCAACCATTCTGGTCACTTCTTCAAAAAACACCACCAGGTTAGTGAGGCATGACCTCCCTCTCACAAAACCATGCTGACTATCGTTAATGAGTTTATTCCTTTCTAAATGCGCATACATCCTATCTCTAAGAATCTTCTCCAACAACTTCCCCACCACGGACGTCAAGCTCACCGGCCTATAATTACCCGGGTTATCCTTCCTACCCTTCTTAAATAACGGGACCACATTGGCTATCCTCCAATCCTCTGGGACCTCACCTGCGTCCAGTGACGAGACAAAGATTTGCGTCAGAGGCCCAACGATTTCACCTCTCGTCTCCCTGAGCAGCCTTGGATAGATTCCATCAGGCCCTGGGGATTTGTCAGTCTTTATATTCTCTAACAAACCTAACACTTCCTCCTTTGTAATGGAGATTTTCTCCAACGGTTCAACACTCCCCTCTGAGACACTCCCAGTCAACACATCCCTCTCCTTTGTGAATACCGATGCAAAGTATTCATTTAGGATCTCCCCTACTTCTTTGGGCTCCAAGCATAAGTCCCCACTTTTGCAGGGATAGGGATAGGGATAGGGCTGTATGGCTGTATACCATCTTATGCTTCCTAATTCCCGCCTGATTGCATCATAATTACCTCTCCCCTAATTGTAAACCTTGCCCTGCCATACAGCCCTATATCTCTTTGCAGCCTACAACAGCCCTCCACTTCATTCACTACTCCACCAATCTTGGTGTCATCAGCAAATTTACTGATCCACCCTTCAGCCCCCTCCTCTAAGTCATTTATAAAAATGACAAATAGCAGAGGACCAAGCACTGATCCCTGTGGCACTCCGCTGGTAACCGGTTTCCAGTCCGAAAATTTTCCATCTACCACCACCCTCTGTCTTCTGTTAGATAGCCAGTTACCGATCCAATCAGCCAAACTTTCCTCTATCCCACACATCCTTACTTTCTTCATAAGCCGACCATGGGGGACTTTATCAATCGCCTTACTAAAATCCATGTATATGACATCAACTGCACTACCTTCATCTACACACTTAGTTACCTCCTCAAAAAATTCTATCAAATTTGTGAGGCAAGACTTGCCCTTCACGAATCCGTGCTGACTATCCCGGATTAAGCTGCATCTTTCTAAATGGTCGTAAATCCTATCCCTGAGGACCTTTTCCATCAACTTACCGACCACCGAAGTAAGACTAACTGGCCTATAATGACCAGGGTCATTTCTATTCCCTTTCTTAAACAGAGGAACCACATTCGGACAGTGAGGATGCAAAGATCAATGTCAAAGGCTCTGCTATCTCATCCCTTGCCTCCCAAAGACTCCGAGGATATATTTCATCAGGCCCAGGGGACTTATTAACTTTCAGTTTATTCAAAATTGCTAGTACATCTTCCCTCCGAACATCTACTTCCTCCAGCCTATCAGCCTGTGACACCCTCTCTTCCTCAAAAACATGGCCCCTCTCCTTGGTGAACACCGAAGAAAAGTATTCATTCATCACCTCTCCTATCTCTTCTGACTCCATGCACAAATTCCCACTGCCGTCCTTGACCGGCCCCAACCTCACCCTGGTCATTCTTTTATTCCTCACATAAGAGTAAAAAGCCTTGGGGTTTTCCTTGATCCGACCCTCCAAGGACTTCTCATGCCCCCTCCTAGCTCTCCTAAGCCCCTTTTTCAGCTCATTTCTTGCTAACTTGTAACCCTCCATCGAGCCAACTGAACCTTGTTTTCTCAACCTTACATATGCTTCCTTCTTCCTCTTGACAAGACATTCCACCTCTTTTGTGAACCATGGTTCCCTCACTCGGCCATTTCCTCCCTGCCTGGCAGGGACATACCTATCAAGGACACCCAGTATTTGTTCCTTGAAAAAGTTCCACTTTTCATTAGTGCCTTTCCCTGACAATTTTTGTTCCCATCCTATGCTTCCTAATTCCCGCCTGATTGCATCATAATTACCTCTCCCCTAATTGTAAACCTTGCCCTGCCATACAGCCCTATCCCTCTCCATTGCAATAACAAAATACACCGAATTGTGGTCACTATCCCCAAAGTGCTCTCCCACAACCAAATCCAACACTTGGCCCGGTTCATTTCCCATTACCAAATCCAATGTGGCCCCACCTCTTGTCGGCTTATCCACATATTGTGTCAGGAACCCCTCCTGCACACACTGCACAAAAACTGCCCCATCCGAACTATTCGACCTATAAAGGCTCCAATCAATATTTGGAAAGTTAAAGTCCCCCATGACAACTACCCTGTGACCCCCACACCTATCCATAATCTGCTTAGCAATTTCTTCCTCCACATCTCTATTACTCTTTGGGGGCCTATAGTAAACTCCTAACAACGTGACCGCTCCTTTCCTATTCCTAACCTCAGCCCATATTACCTCTGTAGGCAGATCCCCTTCGAAATGCCTTTCTGCAGCCGTTCCACTCTCCTTGATTAACAGTGCCACTCCTCCACCTCTTTTACCAGCTACCCTACACTTACTGAAACATCTATACCCCAGAACTTCCAACAACCATTCCTGTCCTTGTTCTACCCATGTCTCCGTAATGGCCACAACATTGTAGTCCCAAGTGCCAATCCACACCCCAAGTTCACCTACCTTATTTTGGATGCTCCTTGCATTGAAGTAGACACACTTCAACCCACCTTCTTGTCTGCTGGTACCCACCTTTGACCATGATACCCTTCCCAGTACCTCACTACACTCACTGACCTCCGGACTGCAACTCCTTTTCCCATCCCCCTGACAAATTAGTTTAAACCCCCCGAAGAGCTGTAGCAAATTTCCCTCCCAGGATATTGGTGCCCCTCTGGTTCAGGTGCACCCCGTCCTGTTGGTACAGGTCCCACCTTCCCCAGAAAGTGTTCCAATTATCCACATAGCTGAAACCCTCCCTCCTACACCATCCCTGCATCCATGTGTTTAACTGCACTCTCTCCCTGTTCCTCAACTCGCTATCCCGTGGCACGAGCAACATACCAGAGATGACAACCTGTTTTGTCCTGGCTCTCAGCTTCCACCCTAGCTCCCTGAATTCCTGTTTTAAATCCCCGTCCCCTCTCTTACCTATGTCTTTGGTGCCGACGTGCACCACGACTTGTGACTGTTCCCCCTTCCCTTTTAGAATCCTGAAGACACGGTTGGAGATGTCACGGACCCTGGCATCCGGGTGGCAACATACCATCTGTGAGTCTCTCTTGTTGCCACAGAACCTCCTATCTATCCCTCTAACAAACGAGTCCCCAATAACTATAGCTCTACCGCTCTCCCCCTTTCCCTTCTGAGCCACAGGGACGGACTCAGCGCTGGCGATCTGGTCACTGCGGCTTACCACTGGTAGGTCGCCCCCCTCACCTGTATCCAAAGTGGAATACTTGTTGCTAAGGGGAACGACCACAGGGGATCCCTGCTTCCTCCCAGCCCGTCTCACTGTCACCCATCTATTTTCATTCCCCGGAGCAACTATATCCCTGAAGCTTGTGTCTATGGCCCTCTCCGCCTCCCTGATGACCCTAATGCTTGGCCAGCATTTATTGCCCACACCCATTTGCCTGGGAAAAGGTGACGGTGAGCTACCTTCTTGAACCACTGTAGTTTTTGTGGTATCGGTGCATCCATTAGATGTAGGAGCAGAAGTAGGCCATTCGACCCATCGAGTCTGCTCTGCTATTCAATGAGATCAGGACTGATCTGATATGATAATCCTCAACACCACTTTTTCTGCTTACCCCCATAACCCTTGATTCCCTTACTGGTGAAAAATCTGTCTATCTCAGCCTTGAACACACTGAATGACCCAAACTCCTTAGCCCTCTGCAGTCAAGAATTCCACAGATTCACTACCCTGTGCTGTTAGCAAGTGAATTCCAGGACTTGGGTCCAGCGGCAGTGAATGAACAGCACTATATTTCCAAGTGAGGATGGTGAATGGCTTGGATGTAAACTTTCAGATGATGATGTTTTCATGTAGCTGTTAACCTAGTCCTTCTAGATGCTAGTGGTCGTGAGTTTGGAAGGTGCTGTCTGAGGAGCCTTCATCCATCACCCCCTCATCCCATTCAAAAAGATTTTCGATATACACGCGAAGTGCTGCACCCTATGGATCAAGAGCTGGAAAATGGGATTCAGCTGTAAAGAGCCTGGATGAGCTTCAGACAGTTGCCAGGGAGAGGAATGGAGCTGGTGGCTCAGAAGTTGAGCTTGTCACTGACCACAATCACATCCTGTCCACCCACCCGCTGCTCAATTACCATTCCTGACTCACTCACCCCAATATAAATAAAAACATGAACACGATTACAATTTCTGTCTACTTTACCTTTTGTTGAAGATGGTGTTGGAAAATAAGGGTGGCTGGTCATTTTGGCTGGAAATAAAGATGAAAATGAACAAATAAGTCACAATGAAAAGCAAAATCTGTTTGCTAAGAGCACTGCAATCTAACAAACAGGAGGTTGCTGGAAATGGATGTGCATTTTGTCCACATGGATTCTATTCGGATGCTGTTTAGTATGAAGACCACAGCCCATTGGTCATATGAAAAATTAAAATAAACTTTTCTGATCTGCTGAGTTGAACACTGTATTTTCATGTTAATGTGGAAGATAAGGATGTGGCGGGAAATTGATGGAGAATCAGAATTTGAAGGTGGCGATGGGGAGGCATTATCCAGCCCGGGAGCAATGTGGCCGGGGAGCCGCATTCTATCATTTGTTGTTCTGTGCATGCCCAGTTGGTGGCGCCGATTGGAGCTGCAAGATTTCCAGCACATTAAGGCCCGGCCACAGGCTTATGCAGCGCGATTCAGAATCGCTGATATTTTTGCAGGCAGAGTGCGTATGGGGGCGCCTCAAAATGGGTCTAAAATTCTGATCTGAATCACTCCCATTTCAAGTCCACCCAGCACTTAGAATCAAAATGGTAAAATAAGGCCTCACTGTCGCTTTTACATAAGCCTCGGCTTCTAGATGATTAGCTGAGTGTAGCTACAACACTACCATCTCCCCTGTGTTGAGTGCTTTCATATTTAGATTGTAGTTGAGATCCCGACAGGACAATATACTTTTCAACTGAAAAACTCAAATTTACAAATGCTCAGTTCGAGACGACTCTAATGTACATTCGAGGCAAAACCTCACTCTTTCCTTTTGCTTGGGTGCAAACAAGAGTGAACCATGTTGCCCCTTCAAAGATTCTCAAAAACCCACGTTGGTCCGAACCACAATGTTTACAAAGACTCCAAGCCTGATTGACAGCTGTGTTTTTTTCCAGGGGAATGTGGTTTCACTTCCTCTTTTGCAGACCATTTATTGCATGAAGGGAAAGGGAAGTAAACACAGCTGACTGGAGGCTGAGTGCAAATCCATTCAACTGTGAATCAAAGCCTATTTCAAGCTCAGCACTATGAAATTGAAAGCGATCAAAGTTTTACAAAGCAATAGAGAGGCTTTCTCGGAAGGCTCAGAGGCTGCAAATACAAACTGTGTGAATGCATTGGAACTGAGTGACCATCTGTGGAGAAGGGAACCTGATGAACAGCTGTGAGTGCTGCTGTGATTTAAAAGCCTGCCAGCTATCTAGGGGGTATGGAGATTAAAGTGACCAGGCCACTTCAGATTTCCACAGCTGACAGGCAGGAATGAAGATATTAAGCTGCCAGAAATCACCATGCCAGGGTTGATCTTCAGGTCAGTCAGGGCTAGAAGGAGCACTCCAGCCATGAAAACCCATCCTGGGGGAGACTGGCAAGGTCAAATCCTTGTCACCAGCCCAAACCAACTGCACCCCTGGATTGTTGGGAGCACTTTCTCTGCAACTTGGCAGCAGTAGAGGGGCAGATGATCACTGGACCTTGCTCCCTGATCCCCCCATTGCGTCCAGCACGCCAAGTCCATGCTATCATAACAGACACCGAAGCCCACGCAGTGCATTTGCTGCTAAATAGGTGGGTGAATGGCAAGGGTGACCGTAAGTGTGCCATCAAGTCCACTAATTGTCATAGAATTAGTGGGTTTGCATACTCGTCAACTTTGGGCGTGAACCCGATTGGGACGGGGCATACATTTGTCTATATTGTACATTGCTGCCCGCTCCTCAGGAACGGGCAGTTGCAGCAACCAGAAAAGTGGATAGACCAGGGAGCAGTGTTATTCCAGGAAAGAATAATGTTGAGGAATTTGAGCCGATTCAGCCTGTTGGTTGTGCCCAATGTTTCACTGATGGTTTGTGCCAAAAGCAGATTCTGTGTGCCGGATTTGAAAAGCATGAAAAGATATTTTCTTCATCCTGGGAATACTGAATCCTGCAGAATATGAACCCAGCTATATGAATATTGATCAATGTACAGTCTTCTATTGTTACAGCATTAAGGATTGAGCTGGGAATAAGTCTATCACTGTGCAACATTTCTGAGCAGATATTTTCTGTGCTGCCTTATTTGAATGACTTATTTTATTTACTTCCAAGGGTGCCTCGAACCCCAGGCTCTTCTGAAAGATAGATCATCATTAGAAATTATATCACAAAATGAGTGCTAAATATTAGATAATTAAGATAGATTTAAATCTCAAATGTCACTACAGATGAAAAGTTAAGAATGGTGAATTTTGAATCATGGTTCCATCAGTTTTGAATGAAATGAGCTTGTTGTCAGGCGAACCTGAGGACACGAAACCCTGTGTCTGCTGCCAACAGTGATGAACAATTTTAGAACATAGAACATAGAACAGTACAGCACAGAACAGGCCCTTCGGCCCACGATGTTGTGCCGAGCTTTATCTGAAACCAAGATCAAGCTATCCCACTCCCTATCATCCTGGTGTGCTCCTTGTGCCTATCAAATAACCGCTTAAATGTTCCTAAAGTGTCTGACTCCACTATCACTGAAGACAGTCCATTCCACACCCCAACCACTCTCTGCGTAAAGAACCTACCTCTGATATCCTTCCTATATCTCCCACCACGAACCCGATAGTTATGCCCCCATGTAATAGCTCCATCCACCCGAGGAAATAGTCTTTGAACGTTCACTCTATCTATCCCCTTCATCATTTTATAAACTTCTATTAAGTCTCCCCTCAGCCTCCTCCGCTCCAGAGAGAACAGCCCTAGCTCCCTCAACCTTTCCTCATAAGACCTACCCTCCAAACCAGGCAGCATCCTGGTAAATCTCCTCTGCACTCTTTCCAGCGCTTCCACATCCTTCATAGAGTGAGGTGACTAGAACTGCACACAATATTCCAAATGTGGTCTCACCAAGGTCCTGTACAGTTGCAGCATAACCCCATGGCTCTTAAACTCCAACCCCCGTTAATAAAAGCTAACACACGATAGGCCTTCTTCACAGCTCTATCCACTTGAGTGGCAACCTTTAGAGATCTGTGGATATGGACCCCAAGATCTCTCTGTTCCTCCACAGTCTTCAGAACCCTACCTTTGACCCTGTAATCCACATTTAAATTAGTCCTACCAAAATGAATCACCTCACATTTATCAGGGTTAAACTCCATTTGCCATTTTTCAGCCCAGCTTTGCATCCTATCTATGTCTCTTTGCAGCCTACAACAGCCCTCCACCTCATCCACTACTCCACCAATCTTGGTGTCATCAGCAAATTTACTGATCCACCCTTCAGCCCCCTCCTCTAAGTCATTAATAAAAATCACAAAGAGCAGAGGACCAAGCACTGATCCCTGTGGCACTCCGCTAGCAACCTGCCTCCAATCCGAAAATTTTCCATCCACCACCACCCTCTGTCTTCGATCAGACAGCCAGTTACCTATCCAATTGGCCAACTTTCCCTCTATCTCACACCTCCTCACTTTCATCATAAGCCGACCATGGGGGACCTTATCAAACGCCTTACTAAAATCCATGTATATGACATCAACTGCCCTACCTTCATCAACACACTTAGTTACCTCCTCAAAAAATTCAATCAAATTTGTGAGACACGACTTGCCCTTCACGAATCCGTGCTGGCTATCCCGGATTAATCTGCATCTTTCTAAATGGTCGTAAATCCCATCCCTCAGGACCTTTTCCATCAATTTACCAACCACCGAAGTAAGACTAACTGGTCTATAATTACCAGGGTCATTTCTATTCCCTTTCTTAAACAGAGGAACAACATTCGCCACTCTCCAGTCCTCTGGCACCATCCCCGTAGACAGTGAGGACCCAAAGATCAAAGCCAAAGGCTCTGCAATCTCATCCCTTGCCTCCCAAAGAATCCTAGGATACATTTCATCAGGCCCAGGGGACTTATCGACCTTCAGTTTATTCAAAGCTGCCAGGACATCCTCCCTCCGAACATCTATTTCCTCCAGCCTATTAGCCTGTAACACCTTCTCTTCCTCAAAAACATGGCCCCTCTCCTTGGTGAACACTGAAGAAAAGTATTCATTCATCACCTCGTACTAATGTACAGTCTTCTTTTGTTTCAGCATTAAGGATTGAGGTGGGAATAAGTCTCTTACTGTGCAACATTTTTGATCAGATAATTTCTGTGTTGCCTTATTTGAATTAAGTAAATTAAAATATTGCTTACTTCTACCGGTGACTCCAACCGTAGGTTTTTCTGAAAGATAGATCATCATTTGAAAGTATATGACAAAATGAATGCTAAATATTAGATAATTAAGATAGATTTATACTCAAGTGTCACTACAGATGAAAGGTTAAGAATGGTAAATGTTAAATAGTGATTCCATCAGTTTTGAATGAAATGAGCTTGTTGTCAGGTGAACCTGAAGACCTTAAACCCTGTGTCTGCTGCCAACAATAATGAACAATTTTAAAATGTATGAATTCCATTGATGTTCCAGTCTTAAAACCGAGGTCCACATCTGTGTTTTTGAAAACTACCTTAATTCTGAAGATACTGATCAATCGATGTTATCAATTCCATACCTGTGGTTGAAGTTGATGGGACTGTTGTTGCTGGAAGGCAAGTATTTCAAGGTGTAAGTGGAGAAAATACAAAGTTTTCTTGTGGAAAAACTCAATTGTCAACAAAAAGATATATTAGATTAAAAATTTAAAACTATGCTGTGTTCTTCTATAATGTCCTTGGGTGGTGGCTCACATTACACAATTTAGCCGAGGAGCTGATGGCTACTGACCAGCCTTGTGGGCAGAGTCTCCATCTTGCCACAAGCGAGGCCACCAGCGCAAGGAAAGGATTCTATTTTGGAACATGTCACTTTCATTGTTTGAAAGTGACCCAGTTGACAAATCAGCAACAAAAGCAGAGTTTTATATTTTTTTCATGAGATGCAGGCGTCACTGGCAAGGCCAGCATTTGTTGCCCATCTCCAATTGTCCTTCCACTGAGTAGATTGCTGGCCCATTTTAAGAGCAGTTAAGAGTCAAACAAATTTCTGTGGGTCTGGAGATACATGTAGGCCAGAGCAGATAAGGATGGCAAATTTCCATCCCTGAAGGACATTAATGAACGACATGCATTTTTACCACAATTGATGATTGTTTCATGGTCACCATTGCTGATGGCTCGTTTTCAATTCCACATTTATGAATTGAACTTAAATTCCACCAGCTACTATGTTGGAATTTGACACCATGTCCCTTTAACATTTGCCTCGGCTTCTAGATTATTAGCTGAGCGTAGCTATTATGCCACCATCTCCCCCATTGTGTGGTCATCACAACACCACATACTTTGCTCAGACAGTGGCAAGAATTCTGGAGACAACTCTGTTTTTCCTGTTTGAACCAAGTTTGTTATGAGGTCAGGAGCTGGGTGACCCCTCTGCAACCCTACTGTATGTCACTGAGCAGGGATTTACTTAGTTAGTGTGTTGATGGCCACTTACATCGCTTCAATGATAATTGAGAGCAGGCTGATGGGGTGGAAAATGGCTGAGTTGGATTTGTCCTTTTCAAAATCACCACTAATCAACTCTCTTCCTCAAAGGGGAGATCAGCCAATGGTCAACTGGGTCTATGGCGGCCTTAGCTTTGCAAGATTGGGATTTACTTCGGCAACATGGGAAATTTCACAGGTATGTCCTGTAAACAAGAAACTGCACAAATCCAAACCTGCCAACTGCTGCCCCATCAGTCTATTCTCGACCATCAGTAAACTGATGGAAGGGGTGAACAGTGCTGTCTCGCATCATTTACTCAGCAATAACCTGCTCACGGACACTCAATTTGGATTCCATCAGGATCACTCAGCTCCTGACCTCATTATAGCCTTGGTTCAAAAGAGCTGAATGCCAGAAGTAAGGTAAGAGTGACTGCTCTTGACATCATGGCAGCATTTGATCTAGTGTGGCAGCAAGGAGACCTAACAAAACTGGAATCAAGGGGAATCGGGGGGAAAACCCTCCACTGGTTTGAGTCAAAGGAAGATGGTTGTGGTGATTGGAGGTCAATCATCTCAGCTCTAGGGCATCACTGCAGGAGTTCCTCAGGGTAGTGTCCTCAGCCCAACTACCTTCAGCTGCTTCATCATTGATCTTCCTTCCATCATAAGGTCAGAAATCGGAATGTTCGTTGATGATTGCACAACATTCAGTATCATTTGCAACTTAAGCAGCCCATGCCCAAATGCAGCAAAACCTGGACTATATCCAGGCCCGGGTTGACAAGTGGCCAACAATGATCATCTCCAACAAGAAATGATATAACCATCGCCCTTTGACACTGAATGGCATTGCCATCACTGATCCCCCATTATCAAGATTCTGGGGTTTCCATTGACCAGAAACTGGAGTGGACTAGCCATATAACTACTGTTGCTGCCAGCGCAGGTCCAAGGGTAGGAAGCCTGCTGCGAGTAACTCACCTCTTGGCTATTCAAATCATGTCCACCATCTACACGGCACAATTCAGGAGTGCAATGAAACACCCTCCACTTGCCTGGATGAGTGCCGCTCCAACAACACTCAAGAAGCTCACCACCATGTAGGACAAAGCAGCCACTTCATTGTTACCCCTTCCACAAACATTCAATCCCTCCCACCACTGACAAACAGTGGCAGCCCTGTGTATGATCGATAGGATGCACTGCAGGAACTCACCAAAGTTCCTTAGGCAGCACCTTCCAAACCCACGACCACTGCCATCGAGAAGGACAAGAGCAGCAGATGCCTGGCAACACCACCACCTGGAGGTTCCACTCCATGTCACTCACAATCCTGACTTGGAAATGCATCGCTGTTCTTTCATTGTTGCTGGGTCAAAATCCTAGCAGTGACTCCCTAACAGCACTGTAGGTGTACTTACACTTCAGGAACAGCAGCAGTTCAAGAAGGCAGCTGACCACCACCTCTCTCCAGGACACCTAGGGATGGGCAGGGAAAGCTGGCATGGCCAGTCACACCCACATCCCATGAATAATGTTTTTAAAACTGGCAACCAAAGCTTTTGGTTTTGCTGCATCGTTACAAAATCCAGCCATTGTGTTGCTTGTTTAACACATTATTCAAATATACTGCTGATGTTTTGTTAAATTTGTAGTGTTGCTGTAGTTGGGGGCCTCTGTTGCTGGAAGTGAACTTTAGAATATCCATGTGTGAAGAACAATAATGTACTCTATGATCTTTTCGTGGAAAATATCAGTTAAATCGTGATAAGATCTTATCAGTAACAAAAAGTCAATAAATGCCTCAAGTGACTCCATGTGTTAGTTCATATTCTTTGCTGCTTCATTGGCATCTGTTGTTTTCTATGAAACATTCACATCCATTTACTTTCACATTTACCCAAACCATTTATTTCCCATTTGACCGACCAGTGTTGATCATACATCACTGGAATTTTGGATATGGATATGGAGCACGACAAAACATTTCTGTGGGTAGAAGAATGACTTGAACACTGGCACTCATTCACCTGGCAGAGAATTAATAATGTCTGAACGGACCTGCATTGAATATCAATTGAGACACTCAATTGCAACTACTGCTGTGCTGTTTACTGGACTCTGACCAGGGGGCATAGTCTCAAACTAAGGGGGAACAGGTTTTGGATTGAGTTGAGGAGGAATTTCTTCACCCAAAGGGTTGTGAATCTGTGAAATTCCCTGCCCAGTGAAGCCATTGAAGATATCTCGTTGAATGTTTTTAAGGTAAAGATAGATAGATTTTTGAACAGTTAAGAAATTAAGGGTTATGGTGAGCGGGCGGGTAACAGGATCTGACTCCACGAAAAGATCAGCCATGATCCTATTGAATAATGCTGTCATATGGGCAACTCCTGCTCCTAGTTCTTCTGTTCTTTTGTACGAAGTGAAGCAATATAATCAGGAGTAGACCACAAAGTCATGTAAAAGTGCTCCCCCATTCAAAATAATTATGGCTTATCATTGGCTGCAAATCCATTTTCTGACCATTCCCCATGGCCCTTGATCCCTGAGAGACCAAAAGTCTGCCTATCTCCATCTGAAACATATTCAACAAAGGAACATCCAAAATCATCTTGGTTGCACAATTCCAAAGAGTCCCAAACTTTTGAGTCAAGAAGTTTCTGCATCACCATCCGAAATGATCATCCCTTCATCCTAAGAATGTGCATCCATGTTGTAGATTTTCCAGCCAGCAGAAACAGCCTCTCAGTGTCTATGCTGTCAAGTCCCTTCAGAAACATTCCTGCATGTTTCACTGAGATCAGCTCTCATTTGTCTAAACTGTGGATAATGTAGGGGTGGGACTGTGGCACAGTAGTTAGCACCATGGACCCAGATTCAATTCCAGCCTTGGGTGACTGCCTGTGTGGAGTTTGAACATTCTCCCTGTGTCTGCGTGGTTTTCCTCCGGGTGCTCTAGTTTCCTCCCACAGTCCAAAGATGTGCAGCTTAGGTGGATGAACCATTGTCTCCTTTGAAAAACATGTAGATCTCAGAGAAGGTGGATTCAACAAATTGCAGGTACGAAGGACCTATCAAGAAGAAAAGTTGGTTTCTATGCCCTCTAAGGAGAATATGAGGTGATCTGATTGAAACATACATGATCTCCAATGGGCGAGGCAGACTGGATACTGGGAGAATGTATCCTCTTGAGAGAGAATCCAGCACAAAGGGACAAAGTTTAAAAATGAAAAGTCTGCAATTTGAGACAGAGATGAGGAGAATTTGTTTCTCTCACAGGGTTGTTAGTCTGTGAAATTCTGAATTCCTGAAAGCACCCCCCAAAACCCCCACACTGCTTGCATCTGCCCCCCAATCTGTCTGCAAAACCCTTACCAACAGAGCTTCTCCTCATTTTAGTTTTGTACTGCACCATCAATGCAGGGTGGAAGATAATGGTGCCGGCCTCTCACTGCCAGACCAGCTTGGACTCTTCTTGTATGGAAACCCCTCCCATTGTCTCAGAGGAGCTTTCAGAGGTTTCCCTCCCTCACAGACCTCTCAATCCTCACCCCTGAATTCCTTGATCCCATCGGGTTTAAGATGTATATCCGTTTTTTATCCCCTGAACATTATGAAGTAGATGTGCCAATGCCGTGTTTGGACCTCACCTGTCCCCATCTTGAGGCCACTTGCGGAGTTAAACATCTACCCACCGCACCCAGTCACACACTCTTGGATAGCCCCACAGTGCCTTTTCCTCATCTGAAGGTTGCAGATGTCTCCACTGACACAATGTGCCAGCTGCGGCCCATTATCATTCCAGAAACCTCATGAACCCAGGCGCGTGATGTTATAACCACACCCTGTGCACAAAATGCTGGCACAAATGAGACTGGACAAACATGCCCTCTTCCTCCCTAGACTGGGAAAAGGACAGTCTTTAAAAAATTTACAATCTTCTGGTCTGCCACTCATGTTTGCAACTCTGTATGACTTTTCTTTCAATTTTAAACTATCCTTAACTTAACTTAGGCACAGATAGGACATCCTGCTCAGAGTTATCAAAAATCTCCTTTAATGTCTAACACTGCTTCACTACCATCTTACCTTCTAACTTATTTTTCGATATCACTTCAGCCAACTCAGTCTTCACATCCTTATAATTGTCTTTCAGGTTTAATTTAAGACACTAGTTTAAGAACACCATTCCTCACTGTCAAACAGAACGTGAAATTAAATCACGTTATGATCACTCTTGTCAAGTTGATGCATTAAACAAAGAACAAAGAACAATACAGCACAGGAACAGGCCCTTCGGCCCTCCAAGCCTGCGCCACTCATGTGCCCGCGAGACCATTCTTTTGTATCCCTCTATTCCCAGTCTGTTCATGTGGGTATCTAGATAAGTCTTAAATGATCCCAGCGTGTCCGCCTCAATCACCTTGCTTGGCAGTGCATTCCAGGCCCCCACCACCCTCTGTGTAAAATACGTCCCCTTGACATCTGTGTTGAACCTTGCCCCCCTCACCTTGAACCCATGACCCCTTGTGTTCGTCACCACCTCGGCAAAAGCTGCCCACTGTTCACCCTATCTATGCCCTTCATAATCTTATACACCTCTATTAGGTTGCCCCTCATCCTCCGTCTTTCCAGGGAGAACAACCCCAGTTTACCCAATCTCCCCTCATAGCAAAGACCCTCCATACCAGGCAACATCCTGGTAAACCTTCTCTGTACTCTCTCCAAAGCCTCCACATCCTTCTGGTAGTGTGGCGACCAGAACTGGACGCAGTATTCCAAAAGTGGCCTAACCATCGCTCTATACAGCTGCAACATCATATGCCAACTTTTATATTCTATGCCCCGTCCAATAAAGGCAAGCATGCCATATGCCTTCTTCACCACCCTCTCCATCTGTGCTGCCACCTTTAAGGATCTGTGGACTTGTACACCCAGGTCCCTCTGTGTGTGTACATTCCTGATGTTTCTGCCATTTATTGTATAGCTCCCCCTTACATTAGATCTCATAGAATCATAGAGTCATAGAATCATAGAATCATAGATCTACCGAAATGCATCACTTCGCATTTATCTGGATTAAATTCCACCTGCCATTTCTCCACCCAATGTTCCAGTGATGCGCGTTATCACACACGAGGCTTGATGCTCTGGAAATAAAGGCTTTTATTTGCTGTCACAAGGCAGCTACTAATTATATACACGATCCCAGACTGAGGGGTCCCAGACAGAGCAGAGACCTTTATACCTCTCCCAGGAGGCGGAGCCCGACTGGGATGTACCACAATACTCTAATACAAAGGTGTAACAACCCAACCCTAACCCCAACAGCAACATATATACATACTTGTAGTACTGGCCAGACCCTGGCTCAGTGCTATCTAGTGGGAACCAACGATGGTTCACCACATTCACCCCAACTTTGAAGACAAAGGCCGGCGGGGTACAAAAACAGAATAATTTGTCATCAGTCTATAAGTTCAGACGGTCAGGGGAACCGCACCGTCGTTGTGACCTCCTCAATACTGGCGATGACACCGGAGTAGGCACTTGCGGTGGCGTTCTCCCCAAGGCGATGTCCAACTGTTCCTCCACAGACTCACGGGCCGGTTGACCCTGAGGTGACGGTAATCCATGGAATTCCAACACGCCCTGAAGTGTCGACCATCCTCTGGACTCAGGCAAGCTGTACACGGGAGTAAAAGGGTTAAGTAATGGTCCCGATGCTGCCCGCGCCGTGTCCGGAGGGGAAACAAGAGTTATGGGGTTTGTAACAGGGGGTAGGGGAGCGACAGGGGTTGCTACGTCCCCTGCTGGCGCCAGGTCTCGGATCGAGACCGTGTCCTCTCGCCCGCCAGGGTATGCCACATAGCCATACTGAGGGTTGGCGTGGAGGAGGTGGACCTGTTCGACCAAGGGGTCGGACTTGCGGGCCCTTACATGTCGCTGCAGGAGGACAAGTCCTGAGTATGTCAACCAAGATGGTAATGAGGTCCCAGAGGAAGATTTCCGAGGGAATGAAAACATCCTCTCATGGGGAGTAGCGTTGGTTGCCGTACACAGGAGTGAGCGTATTGAGTGGAGCGCATCAGGGAGCACCTCTTGCCAACGGGACACTGGAAGGCTTTTGGACTTCAACGCCAGTGCTACAGCCTTCCAGACTGTAGCATTCTCACGTCCCACCTGTCCGTTACCCCTAGTGTTGTAGCTCGTGGTTCTACTAGAGGCAATCCTGTATGAGAGCAGGTATTGCCTCAAGTCATTGCTCATGAACGACGAGCCCCTGTCACTGTGAATGTAGCTGGGGTACCCGAACAGGGTAAAAAGATCACGGAATGCCTTGATAACCGTGGCAGCGGATGTATCAGAGCAGGGAATAACAAAAGGGAATCTAGAATACTCGTCAATGATGTTGAGGAAGTTCACATTCCGATCTGTTGAGGGAAGGGGGCCCTTAAAATCGACACTCAGTCTCTCGAAGGGACGAGTGGCCTTGACTAATTGTGCCCGGTCAGGTCGGTAAAAGTGCGGTTTGCATTCCGCGCATACCCGACAGCTTCTTGTTATGGACCTGACGTCCTCCACCGAGTAGGGCAGATTGCGGGCTTTTATAAAGTGGTAGAGCCGAGTGACCCCAGGATGGCATAGGTCATTATGGAGAGCCTGCAAACGGTCCTCCTGTATATTGGCGCATGTTCCAAGCGAGAGGGCATCCGAGGGCTCATTGAGTTTCCCTGGACGATACATCATAGTTATAGGTGGAGAGTTCAATTCTCCACCGCAAGATCTTGTCGTTCTTGGTCTTGCCCCTCAGCGTGTTATTAAACATGAACGCCACGGACCACTGGTCCATGATCAGGGTGAACCGTTTTCGCGCCAAGTAATGGCGCCAATGCCTGACGGCCTCTACAATGGCCTGGGCCTCCTTTTCCACCGCTGCATGCCGAATCTCGGGGCCTTGGAGGGTGCGGGAAAAAAATGCGAAGAGCCTGCCCGCCTGGTTAAGTGTGGCGGCCAGGGCGAAATCAGATGCATCGCTCACCACCTGAAAGGGGATGGACTCATCAACAGCGTGCATCGTAGCTTTCGCGATGTCAGCTTTTAATTTATCGAAGGCCAACAGGGCCTCTGGCGTTAGGGGAAAAGAAGTGGTCTTAATGAGCGGACGGGCTTTGTCCGCGTAATTGGGAACCCACTAAGAGAAGAAGCCTAAGCATCTTCTCAGTGCTTTTGCACTAGTGGGCAGGGGAAGTTCAGAGAGGGGGCGCATACGGTCTGGATCAGGGCCAATGACCCCGTTTTCCACCACGTATCCTAGGATGGCTAAACGGCGCGTACGAAACACACACTTCTCCCTGTTGTAGGTCAGGTTCAGGCGAGATGCAGTGCGTAGGAAATTCAGGAGATTCGTGTCGTGGTCCTGCTGGTCATGGCCGCAGATGGTGACGTTATCCAGGTACGGGAAGGTAGCCCGCAGCCCGTTCTGGTCCACCATTCGGTCCATAGCACGCTGGAAGACCGAGACCCCATTGGTGACACCAAAGGGAACCCTGAGAAAGTGATACAAGCGACCATCCGCCTCAAAAGCCGTGTATTGTCGGTCCTCTGGGCGAATGGGGAGTTGGTGGTAGGCAGACTTGAGGTCTATGGTGGAGAACACCCGGTACTGCGCAATCTGATTGACCATGTCAAATCTGCGCGGGAGGGGATACGCATCCAGCTGCGTGTATCTATTAATGGTCTGACTATATTCAATGACCATCCGTGGTTTGTTCCCACTCTTGACCACCACGACCTGCGCTCTCCACGGACTAGCGCTGGGTTGTATGATCCTTTCCTTGAGGAGCCGATGAACTTCAGATCGAATGAAGATCCGATCCTCAGCGCTGTAACGCCTACTCTTAGTCACAATGGGCTTCCAGCCTGGCACAAGATTCTGGAACAGGGAGGGTGTGGTGATCTTCAGCGTCGAGAGGCTACAGGCGGGGCGCGTTGGGCAATTTGGAGGCTGCTGTTCTCCCACTGAAAGCGAAGGGAGTGGCCCACCGTACTGTAGGGTTACACTCCTCAAGTGGACCATGAAGTTTAGTCCGAGAAGTATTGGCGCGCAAAGGTGCGGCAACACTTGGAGCTTGAAACGCTCGTAAACTGTGCCTTGCACCGTTAAAGTTACCACGCAACTCCCTAGCACGGTGACAGACCGGGACCTTTTTGCCATAGAAATTGTCTGTTTGACAGGTTGAATCCGGAGTCCACACCGCTTCACAGCGTCTGGGTGGATAAAGCTCTCAGTGCTCCCGCTGTCAAACAGACAATAAATCAAGTGGTCGTTTACCTGAATGTCCATCATAGACTTGTCAAGTCTATGAGGCTTGGCCTGGTCCAGGATGATCGACGCCACCATTGGTTCATGAGCGCCACTGCAGGCAGCTGAAATTGACGAGGATGAACCCTGCTGGTCGTTCGCGGTCGGTGCCGACCAACATGGCCGCTCCCATAGGTCGCACGTGGGTGATGGCGCCAAACTCAGCGACCCCTGGTGGTCACGCATCTCCGACTCCGTCGACCGTAATGGCGTCGTCCTGGCCTCGCACGTGGATGAAACCCTCGACGATTTCGACGACGAAGAACCGGGCTCTGAGGAATCGCAGGCCGCACTGCTGTTCCGAGAAGCAGATTTAGATCGGCACACTTTCGAATAGTGCCCCTTCTTACCGCAGGCGGAGCACAACACAGCTTTAGCGGGACACTGTTGCCGAGTATGCTTCGCTCCCCCACAGAAGTAACACCGCGGGCCGCCCGGAGCTGCTGCCGTCGTCTGGCCCGAGTGTGAGCACGCCATTATGCAGCATTTCGAACCCGAGGGACGAGGAGGGATTGGCGACTGCTCCTGCCACGTTGTCTCCACGTGGTCTTCAGGATACAATACTAGGCTTTTGGAGGCCGTCTCCAGCATCTCCGCTAGTTCTATTGCCTGGGTAAGGTCAAGGTTACCTTTCTCCAGTAGTTTGAGTCGGATGTTCGACGATCTGACTCCCGCCACAAACGCATCTCGAGCGAGGTCGTTCATATTCTGCTCTGCCGACACTGCTTTGCAGTTACAGCCCCTGGCTAGCTGTAGGAGCTCGTTCGCGTATTCCTCCATCGTTTCGCCGGACTGCCATCGTCGAGTGGCTAAGAGGTAACGAGCGTGTATTTCGTTGGGCGGTTTAATATAACGTTTCTTCAGAAGCTCGAGGGCCTTTGTGTAATCGGTGGCCGCACGGATTGCGAGGTAGACGGTGTCGCTTACCCTCGCATGGAGGACCCAGAGTCTGTCATCATCTGTGGTGACCGCTGCGGATGCTGCCAGGTAGTCCTCAAAACATTTCAACCAGTGGTCGAAGGTGTTAGAGGCGCCCACTGCACGTGGATCTAGTGTAAGGCGTTCAGGCTTCAGTATCTGCTCCATACTCTTTTTTTTTTCTTCGACGAGAGTTTATTTACAGCAAATAAAATTGATGCGCGTTATCACACACGAGGCTTGATGCTCAGGAAATAAAGGCTTTTATTTGCTGTAATAAGGCAGCCACTAATTATATACACGATCCCAGACTGCGGGGTCCCAGACAGAGCAGAGACCTTCATACCTCTCCCAGGAGGCGGAGCCCGACTGGGATGTACCACAATACTCTAATGCAAAGGTGTAACAACCCAACCCTAACCCCAACAGCAACATATATACATACTTGTGGTACTGGCCAGACCCTGGCTCAGTGCTATCTAGTGGGAACCAACGATGGTTCACCACATCCAGCCTATCTATATCCTACTGTATTCTCTGACAATGTTCTTCATAGAACATAGAACATAGAACATTACAGCGCAGTACAGGCCCTTCGGCCCTCGATGTTGCGCCGACCAGTGGTACCAATCTAAAGCCCCTCTAATCTACACTATTCCAATATCATCCATATGTTTATCCAATAACCACTTGAATGCTCTCAACATTGACGAGTCCACCACTGCTGCAGGCAGGGCATTCCACGCCCTTATTACTCTCTGAGTAAAGAACCTACCTCTCACATCTGTCCGAAATCTCTCACCCCTCAATTTAAAGCTATGTCCCCTCGTGCTAGTCAACACCATCCGAGGAAAAAGGCTCTCACTATCCACCCTATCTAATCCTCTGATCATCTTGTATGCCTCTATTAAGTCACCATCTTGTATGCCTCTATTAAGTCACTATCTGCAACTCCAGCAATCTTTGCGTCGTACGCAAACTTACTGATCACACCAGTTACATCTTCCTGCAAATCATTTATATATATCACAAACAGCAGAGGTCCCAGTACAGAGCCCTGCGGAACACCACTAATTACTAGGAGGACATTGTCTCATCTGTTTAAGTTATTAATGGATCTCAAGATATATGTGACATATATTGTGGAGAGGTGAGTAAAGAACAAAGTTGATGTAGTGACTGCCAAAACATTGGATATTATCTATGAAGGAGTGTTTTCAGGCTCTCTGAACAAGTGTTGTGAGCTTTCAAATTGGGTGGCCAGCAGCTATACATTTTCATTCGTTAAAGGCTTTGAAGTCTATCAGATTTATTGATTAATGGACCCTGCTGCATTATCATCTTGTTGACTAACAGGCAGGAAAGTTGTGCCTTTACTGTTCAAAGCAAAATCATGTCTTAAACCCACCATTCATGAACTATTTTAATGACTCCACTAACTGATTCACAGGGGGCTGTTCACTCTTATCCAAAAGCATACCTGTTAAACCAGGAAGTAGATGTGGTCAACTTGGATTTCTATCCCGCTGGCATTTGATGTGTCTGTAACTCTCTGCTGACACTGAAACCAACTCCCACTTCACCCCACATCCTTGGCAGTTAAAATCCTGCCCTTTTCACAACAAATAAGCTCACTATTTATATTTAGAATTTTGATTCCAAGGCTATAAGAAATCATTGTTGACAGAATAGTGACTCTTACATTCCTCTTGTTGACATTGATGTTTGTGCTGGAAAGACAGTTAATGGTGTGAATATCCAGAATGGAAAATCATCCCATCATCTCTCAATGTAGAATACCAGTTGTCAAGGCATGAATCATGAATTTTCATTCATTGTTCATTCATTGGCGGCACCGTGTTACAGTGGTTAGCACTGCTGCCTCACTACACCCAGGGATTCGGGTTCATTTCCAGCCTGGGTGACTGTCTGTATGGAGTTTGCACATTATCCCCCTGTCTGCGTGGGTTTTCTCAGGGTGCTCCGGTTTCATCCCACATTCCAAGGATGTGCAGATTGGATGGACTGGTCATTGTAAATTGCTCCTTAGTTTCGCATGATGTGTAGGTGATGCGCGACAATCAAGCACGAGGTACAAGGCTTCAGCGATTGAAGGCTTTTATTGACAAACAATGGAACTATCTAAACACGAGTACACCAATCCAGACTGCAGGGGTCCCGCCTGAGCAGAGGGTCTTATACCTCTCCCCAGGAGGCGGGGCCCGACCGGGATGTGCCATAACAGCATCCACCACAGGTATATTAATCCCACAGTGTAAACACCCTAACCCAACAACAACATTATAACAACCCCACAGTGGCAACACCCTAACCCAACAGTAACATTGGAATAACCCCACAGTGGTAACCAACGATGGTTCACCACATTCACCCCTCCTTTGAAAACAAAGGCCGGCGGGGTGCGAAAACAGATTACATATGTACAAAAATCTACAAGTCCAGACTGTCTGGAGGACCGCACCGTCGCTGTGATCTCCTCAACACCGGTTGTGACACCGGAGCAGGTGCATGCGGTGGCGTTCTCTCCAAAACAGCGTCCGGCTGTCCCCTCGAGGACTCACGGGCCGGTTGACCCTGGTGAAGCGGTGGTGCAGGGGATCCTGGTACCTTCTGTGGTGGCGCCGATCTCCGAGTCTCAGGCAAGCTGTACATGGGAGTATAACTGTTATGCACTGGTCCCGGTGCTGACCGCGCCACGTCCGGGGAAGAAAGAAGTGAAAGGGGGTTCGTGACAGGGGGTATAGGAGCGACAGGAGTTGCTACGTCCCCTGCGGGCGCCAGGTCTCGAATCGAGACCGTGTCCTCTCGCCCGTCAGGATATGCCACATAGGCATACTGAGGGTTGGCGTGGAGGAGTTGGACCGGTTCGACCAAGGGGTCGGACTTGCGGGCCCTCACATGTCGCCGCAGAAGGACGGGTCCTGGGTACGTCAACCAGGCTGGTAAGGAGATCCCCGAGGACGACTTCCGAGGGAATGAGAACATCCTCTCATGGGGAGTAGCATTGGTTGCCGTACACAGGAGGGAGCGAATGGAATGAAGCGCATTTGGAAGGACCTCCTGCCAACGGGAGACTGGAAGGCCCCTGGACTTCAGCGCCAATAGGACAGCCTTCCAGACTGTAGCATTCTCTCTCTCCACCTGTCCGTTACCCCTAGGGTTGTAGCTCGTGGTTCTACTAGAGGCAATCCCGTATGAGAGCAGGAATTGCCTCAAGTCGTTACTCATGAACGACGAGCCCCTGTCGCTATGTATGTAGCAGGGGTACCCGAACAGGGTAAAAAGATCACTGAATGCCTTAATCACTGTGGCAGTCGACGTGTCCGCACAGGGGACAACAAACGGGAACCGGGAGTATTCATCTATGATATTGAGAAAGTACACATTCCGGTCCGTTGAGGGAAGGGGGCCCTTAAAATCCACACTCAGCCTCTCGAAGGGGCGAGTGGCCTTGACCAATTGTGCCCGGTCAGGTCGATAAAAGTGCGGTTTGCATTCCGCGCAAATCCGACAGCTTCTCGTTACTGACCTGACATCCTCCACCGAGTAGGGCAGGTTGCGGGCTTTTATGAAGTGGTAGAGCCGAGTGACCCCAGGATGGCACAGGTCATTATGGAGGGCGTTCAAGCGGTCCTCCTGCATGATAGCGCATGTTCCGCGCGAGAGGGCATCCGAGGGCTCATTGAGTTTCCCTGGACGATACATAATATCATAATTATAGGTGGAGAGCTCAATTCTCCACCGCAAGATCTTATCATTCTTGATCTTGCCCCTCTGCGTATTACTGAACATAAACGCCACGGATCGTTGATCCGTGATCAGGGTGAACCGCCTCCCCGCCAGGTAATGGCGCCAGTGTCTGACGGCCTCCACAATGGCCTGAGCCTCCTTCTCCACCGCTGAATGCCGAATTTCGGGACCTTGAAGGGTGCAGGAAAAAAACGCGACGGGCCTGCCTGCCTGGTTCAGTGTGGCGGCCAGGGCGAAATCCGATGCATCACTTTCCACCTGAAAAGGGATGGATTAATCCACCGCGTGCATCGTGGCTTTCGCAATGTCGCTTTTCAAAGCCTTGAAGGCCAATTGGGCCTCCGGCGTGAGTGGGAAAGTCGTGGACTTGATGAGCGGATGGGCTTTGTCCGCGTAGTTGGGGACCCACTGCGCATAATAAGAAAAGAAGCCGAGGCATCTCCTCAGTGCTTTTGCGCTAGCGGGCAAGGGAAGTTCAGTAAGGGGGCGCATACGGTCTGGATCAGGGCCGATGACCCCGTTTTCCACCACGTATCCCAGGATAGCTAACCTGCGCGTACGGAATACACACTTCTCCCTGTTATAGGTCAGATTCAGGCGAGACGCAGTGCGCAGAATGTTCTGGAGGTTTGTGTCATGGTCCTGCTGGTCATGGCCGCAGATGGTGACGTTATCCAGGTACGGGAAGGTAGCCCGCAACCCGTTCTGGTCCACCATTCGGTCCATAGCACGCTGGAAGACCGAGACCCCATTGGTGACACCAAATGGAACCCTAAGAAACTGATATAGACGACCATCCGCCTCAAAAGCCGTGTATTGTTGGTCCTCTGGGCGGATGGGGAGTTGGTGGTAGGCGGACGTAAGGTCTATGGTGGAGAACACCCGGTACTGCGCAATCTGATTGACCATATCAGATATGCGCGGGAGAGGATACGCATCCAGCTGCGTATAACGGTTAATGGTCTAACTGTAGTCGATGACCATCCGGGGTTTGTTCCCGCTTTTAACCACCACGACCTGCGCTCTCCACGGACTAGCACTGTGCTGTATGATCCCTTCTTTGAGGAGCCGCTGAACCTCAGATCTGATGAAGATCCGGTCTTCAGCGCTGTAACGCCTACTTTTAGTAGCGATGGGCTTGCAGCCTGGTACCAGATTCTTAAATAAAGAGGGTGTGGTGATCTTTAGTGTGGAAACATTGCATGCGGGGCGCTTTGGGCAATTTGGAGGCTGCGGCTGATTCCCTACTGCCAGCGAAGGGAGTGGCCCACCGTACTGTAGGATCACACTCTTCATGTGGACCATAAAGTTTAGTCCGAGGAGAATTGGCGCGCAAAGGTGCGGCAACACAAGGAGCCTGTATCGCTCGTAAATTGTGCCCTGCACCTCTAGGGTTACCACACAACGTCCTTGGATCGGTACAGACCGGGACCGTGATGCCATAGAAATTGTCTGTTTGGCAGGTAGAACCCGGAGTCCACACCTCTTTGCAGTGTCAGGGTGAATAAAACTCTCGGTGCTCCCACTGCCAAACAGACAATACACAGTACGACCATTTACCTTGATGTTCATCATCGAACAGTCAAGCCTGTGATGCTTTGTCTGGTCCAGAGAGATCGACGCCATCGTTGGCCCATGGACGTCACTGCATGCAGCCGAGGTTGATACTGAGGACCCCTGCTGGTCGCTCCTGGTCGTCGTCGACCACGATGGCCGCCCCCATGAATCGCACGTGGGTGAGGGCGCCAAGCGTAGCGACTCCTGGTGGTCATCCTCCTTCTCCGTCAGCCACGATGGCGTCGTCCTGGATTCGCACGTGGTCGGACCTCGTGGGTACTGCGACGCCGAAGGAGATTGTCTCCGCTCTGGAGGGTCACAGGCTGCACTGCCGTTCTTGGGCTTCGATCTGCAGACTTTCGCGTAGTGCCCCTTTTTACCGCACTGACTGCAGATCACCGTTTTAGCAGGACACTGTTGCCGTGGATGCTTGGCTCCTCCGCAAAAATAGCACCGCTGGCCGCCTGGAGCTGCCGCCGTCATCGGGTCGATATGGGAGCGCGAGCCCGTGGGGCGAGGAGGGATTTGTGCTTGCTCCTGCCACGTTGTCTCCACGTGGTCTTCGGGGTACAGAGCCAAGCTTTTCGACGCTGCCTCCAGCATCTCAGCCATCTCCATCGCTTGGGTCAGGTTGAGGTTCCCTTTCTCCAATAGCTTAAGCCGGATGTACGAGGACCCTACCCCTGCTACAAACGCATCTCGGGCGAGGTCGTACATGTACTGCTCAGCTGACACAGCTTTGCAGTCGCAACCCCTGGCTAGCTGCAAGAGCTCATTGGCGTAGTCCTCCATGGTTTTGCCCGACTGCCGACGTCGTGTAGCGAGGAGGTAACGAGCGTGAATCTCATTGGGTGGTCTCATGTATCGTTTTTTCAAGAGCTCGATGGCCCTCGGGTAAGTGGTGGCCGCACGAATCGCGAGATAGACCGTGTCGCTTACCCTCGCGTGGAGGACCTGGAGTCTGTCGTCGTCCGTAGTAACTGCTGCAGAGGCCGCCAGGTAGTCCTCGAAACACTTCAGCCAGTGGTCGAAGGTGTTAGAGGCACCGACCGCACGTGGGTCGAGCGTCAGATGCTCTGGTTTCAGCATTTGCTCCATACTCTCTTTACTGTCGTGAGTTTTGTGTTTGTCAATAAAATTGATGCGCGACAATCAAGCACGAGGTACAAGGCTTCAGCGACTGAAGGCTTTTATTGACAAACAATGGAACTATCGAAACACGAGTACACCAATCCAGACTGGAGGGGTCCCGCCTGAGCAGAGGGTCTTATACCTCTCCCCAGGAGGCGGGGCCCGACCGGGATGTGCCATAACAGCATCCACCACAGGTATATTAATCCCACAGTGTAAACACCCTAACCCAACAACAACATTATAACAACCCCACAGTGGCAACACCCTAACCCAACAGTAACATTGGAATAACCCCACAGTGGTAACCAACGATGGTTCACCACAGTAGGTTAAGGGCATTAGCAGAGTAAATGTGCAAGGTTACGGGGATAAGGCATGACATGAGCCTCGGTAAGATGGTCTTTCAGAGAGTCAGTGCAGACTCAATGGGCCAAATGGCCTCCTTCTGCACTGTCAGGATTCTATGATTCGCTGATTCTATAACTGTTCAAGTTCTTAGTAAAAGGTTTGTCACAATTGGAGTAATGTGAGGGATTTCTCCCTGCTGTTGAAGTAGAAGTGGTTGGAAAAAACAAATGAAGAAATCGGTTCCAACAATATAGGTTCATGAATTACAGAATTTTAAAATTAATTAAGTAATCCCCATGAACCTCTGTCACAACCTTCCACCATCACTCATCTTTGGCCTGGGTTCCTTGTCGACCCGGGGCCTTCAGTGGGTGTATTACTGGCAGCAGCCACAGCCCGTCCAGTGGGGCTGTTGAGCAATTAGGATTTTCTGGACTTTGATGGGTGCGACTTCCACACCTGGGACTGAGATCATGGAGATGGCCGCCACTGCCAGATTCCCAGACATTGTGGCTGGCCTGCCCAAATAAAGCCAATGCAGGGCTCTCATTGGCTCTTAAGCCTGTGGGCGACACCCATAGAACCATGGAAAGTGATGGCACATGAAATTGCACGTATTGGTCCTTCACCAAATTCAGATTTATTTACAAATGTTAGCAATACTCAGACAGGTGCTTCCCAGCACAGAGTATATACCCTGAGTTTATACCCTGAGTGCCGGTTTACCGGCACTCAGGGAATACATTTCCCGTAATAGGTTCCAAAACCCCAGAAATTATCTGTCTCTGGATTTCAGTTTCAACTTTTTCCCTTAAGGCAAATGGCACTGGGAAGGGCTTGCAAAATCATGGAATTGCTTCCTGGTCAACATGTTAGGTCACCTTGGCCTTTCTGGAAAACTTATGGGAATTTATGTCAAATTACAACAAGGCGGCTATTCACCAGACAAAAAATGTTGAGCCAATCTCGGTGGATGTCTCACAACCAATTTCACTCCATTAGGCTTGGGCCTGAGGCCTCCATTACAATCTTCAGTTATCGAAACCGTTGCCTTTCATAGGAGGCACAGTCCAGAGGTTGTATGCACAATTTCAAAGGTTCCCTTGTATAGGTTCTCAGTCTTGCTGAGGTCCTGATTAAAGTTAAGAGTTGGAGTCCAGAGTGAATTTTATGGAAAACTGATTCTCCGAACACTGATACGGCCACACCTGTATCGACCTCCAGTAGTACCAGGTGTCCATTTAACCATGCGGTTATCTTGATTGGGTCTGATTTGGACATCGCTGTGTAATTTACTTGTTCTAAATCAGATGTAAGTGGACCTCTCAGGGTGTGAACTCTCCAGGATTCTGGCCTACAGATTGTTTTTCTAAATCAGGGTCTTGTTGGGCCCCTTTGCTGTTTTGACTCAGCAGACCGGCAACAATTGACAATGCGGGATTCTGAAGGGACTTGTGACTGTGTGGTTGCAGTTTGTCTTTGTTTTGCGGCTGTGCTTTGGGCAGACTTGGAATTACGTGTATCTGGATCTGAATCTTCCTGGGTGAGGCTATGTAATCGCCTGCGCTCAAGTGGAGGTCCCCTCCCAATATCCTCCTGTTTGTTGTGTTATTTCCTTGCTCTGTTTGCTCACTAGAAATTGATGATCTCATAATTCCCTGGATTCAAATTCATTTGTCACTTTTCTGTCCACTCAAATAGAGCATTCACAACATTCTGGAGTCCACAGATATCCTCTTCACTATCAACTACATGGCCGCTTTTTGTGTCATTTGTAAATTCCCCAAACTTGCCTTCCACATTTCTGTCCAAATTTTTAAAAATTACTTCCGGGATGTGGCCATCACCGGCTACATCAGCATTTCTTGCCCACCACTACTTGCCCTTCAGAAGTACTGGTGAGCTGCTTTCCTGAGCTGCTTTCTTGAACTGCTGAAGTCTCTGAGGTGTAGATATATCTGCCACATCTGCACAAGCCCCAGCCCACAGAACCTGAGTTGGTTGTGTGCAGCTGTTAACTGGGGATCAGACTAATCCGAGAGGAAGAGCTGAAATTCTAAAGAGTGTTGGCTGAACGTCTCAAATTCCCAAAGGCAGACTGGAATTTGAGTTTGTAGAATGTTTGCATGACAACTTCTTATTTTAGATAAGAGTTCCACGGCAGCAAAAATCCAATCCATTTACCTTTATGTTTTTTGACTTTGATAAGGAATGTGATTTCCTGAGTTCCACAGTTGGCTTAGATTTTATTGATGATGTACAAAGATCTGATGATGTTACATATTCCTCTTTGCTCATTATCCCTTTTCCATCTTAACTCTAATATTCTCTTCCTCCTGAAGACTGCTGATTTTTAATAGCCAGGAACATGGACAACCACTCCCTCATTTATCTCCCACTCTCCGCCACTATTGGCCATGGTCATCTCAAATAAAAATGAACAACACAAAATGAAATCTTGATCAACAAGCTTGGAGAATGGAAAGGAAAGATGTAAAATAAAAGCTAGATGAGGAGATGATTGATTTTAAAGTGAGCAAGACAATCCGTTTGTTAAATATGAAGAGATTCTTTTTGCAGAATGTGGATACAGAATCAGGCAGTTATGATAACTTATTAAGAATACCTTGAAATAAACATAATTAAGAAACAATTCACATTCAGAATCATTAACTTAGAGTGAAGTCTATAATGATCCAGCATCGTATGTGACCAATAGATTAAATTGAAAAGCACAAGCATGAGTGAATTTACCTGTGGTCGTTAATGCTGTTAATTTGGAGGAAACAAAAGTTGAATTCAGATTTGCAGAACGGACTGGATGCTGCATATTATTTAAATTGCATACTGTTCTGGTCAGTGCAGAAATGTGGGCTGGAATTTCACACCAGTGGGATTCTCTGGTCCCGTTGCAGCGAACGGAGATTTGGTTCAGCACCAAATTCTCCATCCTCGCTTGCAGCAGCGGCGGGGTGTGAACCGAATCCCACAAATTCCACCCCCACACCCTGTGGCTGCACAAGAAAAGTTACAGAGGAGATTTACAAAGGTGTGCCATGAATGGACATGCTTAGCCACGAGGAAAGATAAGATAGGGTGGGATTATTTTCTTGTGAAATGAGGAGGCTTGGGTGAGATGTAATTGTGGGGTATAAAATCATAGAATCTTACAGTGCAGAAAGAGGCCACTTGGCCCATCGAGTCTGCACCAACCACAATCCCACCCAGGCCATATGCACATATCCCTACATATTTACCCACTAACCCCTCTAACCTATGCGTCCCGGGACACTAAGGGGCAATTTAGAATGGCCAATAAACCTAGCCCGCACATCTTTGGACTGTGGGAGGAAACCGGAGCACCCAGAGGAAACCCACGCAGGCACAGGGAGAATATGCAAACTCCATACAGACAGCGACCCGAGCCGGGATTCGAACCCAGGTATCTGGAGCTGTGAAGCAGCAGCGCTAACCACTGTGCTACCGTGCCGTCCTGGACGTGAGGCCTGGGTCACGTGAATGATGAGGACCTCATTTCCTACAAAGAGAGGTCAATATCCAGTCACACAAACTGAACAAAGTTGAAAGAAGTCTGAGACGAGAATTAATAAATTATTTTTTATAATTCATTTGTGGGATGTTGTGCTGGCTTGGCCAGCATTTATTGCCCACACCCATTTGCCCTGGAGAAGGTGACGGTGAGCTACCTTCTTGAACCACTGTAGTTTTTGTGGTGTCGGTGCATCCATAAGATGTAGGAGCAGACGTAGGCCATTCGACCCATCGAGTCTGCTCTGCTATTCAATGAGATCAGGACTGATCTGATATGATAATCCTCAACACCACTTTTCCATCTTACCCCCATAACCCTTGATTCCCTTACTGGTGAAAAATCTGTCGATCTCAGCCTTGAACACACTGAATGACCCAAACTCCTCAGCCCTCTGCAGCCAAGAATTCCACAGATTCACTACCCTGTGCAAGTGAATTCTAGGACTTGGGTCCAGCGGCAGTGAATGAACAGCACTATATTTCCAAGTGAGGATGGTGAATGGCTTGGATGTAAACTTTCAGATGATGATGTTTCCATGTAGCTGCTAACCTAGTCCTTCTAGATGCTAGTGGTTGTGAGTTTGGAAGGTGCTGTCTGAGGAGCCTTCATCCATCACCCCCTCATCCCATTCAAAAAGATTTTGGATATACACGCGAAGTGCTGCACCCTATGGATCAAGAGCTGGAAAATGGGATTAGGCTGTAAAGAGCCTGGATGAGCTTCAGACAGTTGCCAGGGAGACGAATGGAGCTGGTGGCTCAGCAGTTGAGCTTGTCACTGACCACAATCACATCCTGCCCACCCACCCGCTGCTCAATTACCATTCCTGACTCACTCACCCCAATATAAATAAAAACATGAACACGATTACAATTTCTGTCTACTTTACCTTTTGTTGAAGATGGTGTTGGAAAATAAGGGTGGCTGGTCATTTTGGCTGGAAATAAAGATGAAAATGAACAAATAAGTCACAATGAAAAGCAAAATCTGATTGCTAAGAGCACTGCAATCTAACAAACAGGAGGTTGCTGGAAATGGATGTGCATTTTATCCACATGGATTCTATTCGGATGATGTTTAGTATGAAGACCACAGCCCATTGGTCACATGAAAAATTAAAATAAACTTTTCTGATCTGCTGAGTTGAACACTGTATTTTCATGTTAATGTGGAAGATAAGGATGTGGTGGGAAATTGATGGAGAATCAGAATTTGAAGGTGGCGATGGGGAGACATAATCCAGCCCGGGAGCAAGGTGGCTCCATGGGCCTTGTTATAGCGGGTCTCTGCCTCAGTCACAGGTCTCCGCACAGGCGCCATCAGTCACGTCTGAGGCGGGTAACCCATATCACCCAGGAGCCACCCCCGCAGCTTGGGCTCATCCTCAAATGCTTCTGGGATGTCCGAGCTGCTTACAATGAAGCTGTCATGCACACTGACTGGATGTCTGGCGCAGACGTGCATGATCGTCATATTGTGGTCAGACACGATTTGTACATTCAGGGAGTGGAACCCCTTCCTCTTAACAAATCATCACGGATTCTGTAGGGGGGCCTTGAGGGCGACGTGGGTGCAGTCAACTGCCCCCTGCACATTCGGCATCCCCGCAATGGCAGCGAACCCTGCAGCCCGGGCCTCCTGATGGGCCTGGTCCAGGTTAAATGGCTGCAGCAGAGGGATAAATGATCACTCAATCTAGCTCCTTGATACCCTGAGGCACCCAAAACGCCAATTCCATGTTGACATCGAAAACACCAAAGCCCATCCTGTGCATTTGCTGCTCTATAGGTGGGTGAACGGCAGGGGTTCGCTGGAAGTGACCCATCAAGTCCACTAATTGTCATACAGTTAGTGAGTTTGCATAATAGTTGGCTTGCTGCCCACTCTTGGCATGAACCCAATTGGGACGGGGTATTCATTTGCGTATATTGTACATTGCTGCTCGCTCCTCAGGAACAGGAAGTTGCAGCAACCAGAAAAGTGGATAAGAACATAAGAACATAAGAAATAGGAGCAGGAGTAGACCATCTAGCCCCTCGAGCCTCCCCGCCATTCAATAAGATCATGGCTGATCTGAAGTGGATCAGTTCCACTTACCCGATAGACCAGGGAGCAGTGTTATTCCAGGAAAGAATAATGTTGAGGAATTTGAGCCTATTCAGCCTGTTGGTTGTGCCCAATTTTTCACTGATGGTTTGTGCTAAAACCAGATTCTGTGTGCTGGATTTGCAAAGCATGAAGAGATATTTTCTTCATCCTGGGAATACTGAATCCTGCAGAATATGAACCCAGCCATATGAATATTGATCAATGTACAGTCTTCTATTGTTACAGCATTAAGGATTGAGCTGGGAATAAGTCTATCACTGTGCAACATTTCTGAGCAGATATTTTCTGTGCCATGTTAAATCATGATTCCATCAGTTTTGAATGAAATGAGCTTGTTGTCAGGTGAACCTGAGGACACGAAACCCTGTGTCTGCTGCCAACAATGATGAACAATTTTAAAATGTATGAATCCCATTGATGTTCCAGTCTGAAAAACTTGTTCCATATCTGTGTTTTTTTAAAAGTACCTTAATTCTGAAGATACTGATCAATCCATGTTATTAATTCCATACCTGTGGTTGAAGTTGATGGGACTGTTGTTGCTGGAAGGCAAGTATTTCAAGGTGTAAGTGGAGAAAATACAAACTTTTCTTGTGGAAAATCTCACTTGTCAACAGAAAGGTATATTAGATGAAAAGTTTAAAACTATGCAGTGTTCTTCTATAATCTCCTTGGGTGGTGGCTCAAATTGTACAACTTAGCTCAGGAGCTGCTGGCTACTGATCAGCCTTGGGGGCAGAGCCTCCATCTTGTCACAAGCGAGGCCACCAGTGTAAGAAAAGGATTCTACTTTGGGACCTGTCACTTTCTTTGTTTGAAAGTGGCCCAGTTGACAAATCAGCAATAAAAGCAGAGTTTTTACTTTTTTTCATGGGATGCAGGCGTCACTGGCAAGGCCAGCATTTGTTGCCCATCTCCAATTGTCCTTCAACCGAGTAGATTGCTGGCCCATTTTAAGGGCAGTTAAGAGTCAAACAGATTTCTGTGGGTCTGGAGATACATGGAGGCCAGAGCAGATAAGGATGGAAAATTTCCTTCCCAAAAGGACATTAATGAACAAGATGGATTTTTATCACAATTGATGATTGTTTCATGGTCACCATTGCAAATGGTTAGTTTTCAATTCCAAATTTATGAAATGAATTTAAATGCCACCAGCTGCGATTTTGGAACTTGACCCCATGTCCCTTTTACATTAGCCTTGGCTTCTCGATTATTAGCTGAGTGTAGCTACTACGCTACCATCCCCCTGTGTTGAGTGTTTTTGGGTTTAGACTGAACTTGAGATCCCAACAGGACAATCTACTTTTCAAATGAAATTTGCAAATGCTCAGTTAGAGACAGCTCTGATGAACATTCTAGGCAAAACCTCGCTCTCTTTCCTTTGGTTGATAATTTGGTCAGACTTTCATGGAAACTCCATTGACCTCGGGCGGGATTTTATGGTTTTGGGACGAGCGAGGCCAGAAAATCCTGCCCATTGAAGCTGGAGAATATGAACAACATAAAATGGAGTGAAAAATGGCTGCTTCAGAGCGAATGGCCGCAATTCATCTGTTTCCAGGCTTGGGTGAAAACAAGAGTGAATCACATTGCCCCTTCAAATCCTCTCAAGAACCCGCATTGGTCCGAACCACAATGTTTACAAAGGCTCTAAGCCTGGTTGACAGCTGTGTTTTGTTCCAAGGGAATGTGGTTTCACTTCCCCTTTTGCAGACCATTTATTGCATGAAGGGACAGGTAAATAAACACAGCTGACTGGAGGCTGAGTGCAAATCCATTCAGCTGTGAATTAAACCCTAACTCAGCATTATGAAATTGAAAGCGATCAAAGATTTACAAAGCAATAGAGAGGCTTTCTCGGAAGGCTCAGAGGCTTTAAATACAAACTGTGTGAATACATTGGAACTGAGCGACCATCTATGGAGAAGGGAACCTGGTGAACAGCTGTGAGTGCTGCTATGATTTAAAAGCCTGCCAGCTATCTAGCGGGTATGGAGATTAAAGTGACCAGGCCGCTTCACATTTCCACAGCTGACAGGCAGGAATGAAGATATTAAGCTGCCAGAAATCAGCATGCCAGGGTTGATCTTCAGATCAGCCGGGGTAGAAGGAGCACTCCAGCCATGAAAACCCATCTCGGGGGAGAGTGGCAAACCCTTGCCACCAGCCCAAGCCGACCGGGCCCCAGGATTATTGGGAACACTTCCTCTGCAGCATGGCAGCAGCAGAGGTGCAAATGATCACTGGACCTAGTTCCTTGATCCTCCGGGGATTCCATCATGCCAAGTCCATGGTGACATAGCATACACCAGAGCCCACCCAGTGCATTTACTGCTAAATAGGTGGGTGAATGGCAAGGACTGGCTGTAAGTGGGCCATCAAGTCCACTAATTGCCACACAATGAGTGGGTTTGCATAATAGTTGGCTTGCTGACCACTCTGGGTGTGAACCGAACTGGGATGGAATGTACATTTGTGTATATTGTACATTGCTGCCCGCTCCTCAGGAACAGGCAGCTTCAGCAACCCGAAAAGTGGATAGACCAGGGAGCAGTGTTATTCCAGGAAAGAATAATGTTGAGGAATTTGAGCCGACTCAGCCTGTTGGTTGTGCCCAATTTTTCAGTGATAGTTTGTGCTAAAACCAGATTATGCATTCTGGATTTGCAAAGCATGTAAAAATATATTCTTCATTTTGGGAATACTGAATCCTGCAGAATAAGAACCCAGCTAAATGAATATTGATTAATGTACAGTCTTCTTTTGTTTCAGCATTAAGGATTGAGCTGGGAATAAGTCTATCACTGTGCAACATTTTTGATCAGATAATTTCTGTGTTGCCTTATTTGAATTAAGTAAATTAAAATATTGCTTACTTCTACCGGTGACTCCAACCGTAGGTTTTTCTGAAAGATAGATCATCATTTGAAAGTATATGACAAAATGAATGCTAAATATTAGATAATTAAGATAGATTTATGCTCAAGTGTCACTACAGATGAAAGGTTAAGAATGGTAAATGTTAAATAATGATTCCATGAGTTTTGAATGAAATGAGTTTGTTGACAGGTGAACCTGAAGACCTTAAACCCTGTGTCTGCTGCCAACAATAATGCACAATTTTAAAATGTATGAATTCCATTGATGTTCCAGTCTGAAAACTGAGATCCATATCTGTGTTTTTAAAAACTACCTTAATTCTGAAGATACTGATCAATCGATGTTATCAATTCCATACCTGTGGTTGAAGTTGATGGGACTGTTGTTGCTGGAAGGCAAGTATTTCAAGGTGTAAGTGGAGAAAATACAAACTTTTCTTGTGGAAAATCTCAATTGTCAACAAAAAGATATATTAGATTAAAAATTTAAAACTATGCTGTGTTCTTCTATAATGTCCTTGGGTGGTGGCTCAAATTGCACAATTTAGCCGAGGAGCTGATGGCTACTGACCAGCCTTGTGGGCAGAGTCTCCATCTTGCCACAAGCGAGGCCACCAGTGTGAGGAAAGGATTCTATTTTGGGACATGTTACATTCATTGTTTGAAAGTGACCCAGTTGACAAATCAGCAACAAAAGCAGAGTTTTTATATTTTTTTCATGAGATGCAGGCGTCACTGGCAAGGCCAGCATTTGTTGCCCATCTCCAATTGTCCTTCCACTGAGTAGATTGCTGGCCCATTTTAAGGGCAGTTAAGAGTCAACCAAATTTCTGTCAGTCTGCAGTCACATGTAGGCCAGAGCAGATAAGGATGGCAAATTTCCATCCCTGAAGGACATTAATGAACCACATGCATTTTTACCACAATTGAGGATTGTTTCATGGTCACCATTGCTGATGGCTCGTTTTCAATTCCACATTTATGAATTGAACTTAAATTCCACCAGCTACTATGTTGGAATTTGACACCATGTCCCTTTAACATTTGCCTCGGCTTCTAGATTATTAGCTGAGCGTAGCTATTATGCCACCATCTCCCCCATTGTGTGGTCATCACAACACCACATACTTTGCTCAGACAGTGGCAAGAATTCTGGAGACAACTCTGTTTTTCCTGTTTGAACCAAGTTTGTTATGAGGTCAGGAGCTGGGTGACCCCACTGCAACCCTACTGTATGTCACTGAGCAGGGATTTACTTAGTCAGTGCTGTTGATGGCCACTTACATCGCTTCAATGATAATTGAGAGCAGGCTGGTGGGGTGGAAAATGGCTGAGTTGGATTTGTCCTTTTCAAAATCACCACTAATCAACTCTCTTCCTCAAAGGGGAGATCAGCCAATGGTCAACTGGGTCTATGGCGACCTTAGCTTTGCAAGATTGGGATTTCCTTCGGCAACATGGAAACTTTCGCAGGTATGTCCTGTAAACAAGAAACTGCACAAATCCAAACCTGCCAACTGCTGCCCCATCAGTCTATTCTCAACCATCAGTAAACTGATGGAAGGGGTGAACAACAGTGCTGTCTCGCATCACTTACTCAGCAATAACCTGCTCACGGACACTCAATTTGGAATCCATCAGGATCACTCAGCTCCTGACCTCATTATAGCCTTGGTTCAAAAGAGCTGAATGCCAGAAGTAAGGTAAGAGTGACTGCTCTTGACATCATGGCAGCATTTGATCTAGTGTGGCAGCAAGGAGACCTAACAAAACTGGAATCAAGGGGAATCGGGGGGAAAGCCCTCCACTGGTTTGAGTCAGAGGAAGATGGTTGTGGTGATTGGAGGTCAATTATCTCAGCTCGAGGACATCACTGCAGGAGTTCCTCAGGGTAGTGTCCTCAGCCCAACTATCTTCAGCTGCTTCATCATTGACCTTCCTTCCATCATAAGGTCAGAAATGGGAATGTTCGTTGATGATTGCACAACATTCAGTATCATTTGCAACTTAAGCAGCCCATGCCCAAATGCAGCAAAACCTGGACTATATCCAGGCCCGGGTTGACAAGTGGCCAACAATGATCATCTCCAACAAGAAATGATATAACCATCGCCCTTTGACACTAATCCCCCATTATCAAGATTCTGGGGGTTTCCATTGACCAGAAACTGGAGTGGACTAGCCATATAACTACTGTTGCTACCAGAGCAGGTCCAAGGGTAGGAAGCCTGCTGCGAGTAACTCATCTCTTGGCTATTCAAATCATGTCCACCATCTACACAGCACAATTCAGGAGTGCAATGAAACACTCTCCACTTGCCTGGATGAGTGCCGCTCCAACAACACTCAAGAAGCTCACCACCATGTAGGACAAAGCAGCCACTTCATTGTTACCCCTTCCACAAACATTCAATCCCTCCCACCACTGACGAACAGTGGCAGCCCTGTGTATGATCGATAGGATGCACTGCAGGAACTCACCAAAGTTCCTTAGGCAGCACCTTCCAAACCCACGACCATTACCATTTAGAAGGACGAGAGCAGCAGATGCCTGGCAACACCACCACCTGGAGGTTCCACTCCATGTCACTCACAATCCTGACTTGGAAATGTATCGCTGTTCTTTCATTGTTGCTGGATTAAAATCCTAGTAGTGACTCCCTAACAGCACTGTAGGTGTACTTACACTTCAGGAACAGCAGCAGTTCAAGAAGGCAGCTCACCACACCTCTCTCCAGGACAACTAGGGATGGGCAGGAAAAGCTGGCATGGCCAGTCACACCCACATCCCATGAATAATGTTTTTAAAACTGGCAACCAAAGCTTTTGGTTTTGCTGCATCGTTACAAAATCCAGTCATTGTGTTGCTTGTTTAACACATTATTCAAATGTACTGCTGATGTTTTGTTCAATTTGTAGTGTTGCTGTAGTTGGGGGCCTCTGTTGCTGGAAGTGAACTTTAGAATATCCATGTGTGAAGAACAATAATGTACTCTATGATCTTTTCGTGGAAAATATCAGTTAAATCGTGATAAAATCTTTTCAGTAAAAAAAAGTCAATGAATGCCTCAAGTGACTCCATGTGTTAGTTCATATTCTTTGCTGCTTCATTGGCATCTGTTGTTTTCTATGAAACATTCACATCCATTTACTTTCACATTTCCCCAAACCATTTATTTCCCATTTGACCGACCAGTGTTGATCATACATCACTGGAATTTTGGATATGGATATGGAGCACGACAAAACATTTCTGTGGGTAGAAGAATGACTTGAACACTGGCACTCATTCACCTGGCAGAGAATTAATAATGTCTGAACGGACCTGCATTGAATATCAATTGAGACACTCAATTGCATCTCCTGCTGTGCTGTTTACTGGACTCTGACCAGGGGGCATAGTCTCAAAATAAGGGGGAACAGGTTTTGGATTGAGTTGAGGAGGAATTTCTTCACCCAAAGGGTTGTGAATCTGTGAAATTCCCTGCCCAGTGAAGCCATTGAAGATACCTCATTGAATGTTTTTAAGGTAAAGATAGATAGATTTTTGAACAGTTAAGAAATTAAGGGTTATGGTGAGCGGGCGGGTAAGAGGATCTGACTCCACGAAAAGATCAGCCATTATCTTATTGAATAATGCTGCCATATGGGCAACTCCTGCTCCTAGTTCTTCTGTTCTTATGTTCTTATGTACGAACTGAAGCAATATAATCAGGAGTAGACCACAAAGTCATGTAAAAGTGCTCCCCCATTCAAAATAATTATGGCTCATCATTGGCTGCAAATCCATTTTCTGACCATTTCCCATGGCCCTTGATTCCTGAGAGACCAAAAGTCTGCCTATCTCCGTCTGAAACATATTCAACAAAGGAGCATCCAAAGTCATCTTGGTTGCACAATTCCAAAGAGTCCCAAACTTTTGAATGAAGAAGTTTCTGCATCACCATCCGAAATGATCATCCCCTCATCCTGAGAATGTGCATCCATGTTGTAGATTTTCCACAGTAAGAAGTCTCACAACACCAGGTTAAAGTCCAACAGGTTTATTTGGTAGCAAATACCATAAGCTTTCGGAGCAGAGCTCCTTCGTCTACCTGATACGCTGCAAGAAAGGATGTCCCGAGGCATGGTACATTGGGGAAACCATGCAGACGCTACGACAACGGATGAATGAACACCGCTCGACAATCACCAGGCAAGACTGTTCTCTTCCTGTGGGGGAGCACTTCAGCAGTCACGGGCATTCAGCCTTGGATCTTCAGGTAAGCGTTCTCCAAGGCGGCCTTCACGACACACGACAGCGCAGAGTCACTGAGCAGAAACTGATAGCCAAGTTCCGCACACATGAGGACGGCCTAAACCGGGATGTTGGATTTATGTCACATTATCAGTAACCCCCACAGCTTGCCTCCTGGACTTGCAGAATTTCACAAGCTGTTCTGTCTGGAGACAATACACATTTCTTTAACCTGTGTTGAATGCCCCCTCCACCCACATTGTCTGTACATTTAAGACCTGGCTGGCTGTAGAGATTTGCGTTCTAATCAGTATTCTGTAATTTGATTTCTGTGTCTGTGCCCTGTTTGAGAACAGATATCCACTCCATCTGACAAAGGAGCTCTGCTCCGAAAGCTTATGGTATTTGCTACCAAATAAACCTGTTGGACTTTAACCTGGTGTTGTGAGACTTCTTACTGTGCTTACCACAGTCCAACGCCGCCATCTCCACATGTAGATTTTCCAGCCAGCAGAAACAGCCTCTCAGTGTCTATGCTGTCAAGTCCCTTCAGAAACATTCCTGCATGTTTCACTGAGATCAGCTCTCATTTGTCTAAACTGTGGATAATGTAGGGGTGGGACTGTGGCACAGTAGTTAGCACCATGGACCCAGATTCAATTCCAGCCTTGGGTGACTGCCTGTGTGGAGTTCGAGCATTCTCCCTGTGTCTGCGTGGTTTTCCTCCGGGTGCTCTAGTTTCCTCCCACAGTCCAAAGATGTGCAGCTTAGGTGGATGAACCATTGTCTCCTTTGAAAAACATGTAGATCTCAGAGAAGGTGGATTCAACAAATTGCAGGTACGAAGGACCTATCAAGAAGAAAGGTTGGTTTCTATGCCCTCTAAGGAGAATATGAGGTGATCTGATTGAAACATACATGATCTCGAATGGGCGAGGCAGACTGGATACTGGGAGAATGTATCCTCTTGAGAGAGAATCCAGCACAAAGGGACAAAGTTTAAAAATGAAAAGTCTGCAATTTGAGACAGAGATGAGGAGAATTTGTTTCTTTCACAGGGTTGTTAGTCTGTGAAATTCTCAATTCCCGAAAGCACCCCCCAAAACCCCCACACTGCTTGCATCTGCCCTCCAATCTGTCTGCAAAACCCTTACCAACAGAGCTTCTCCTCATTTTAGTTTTGTACTGCACCATCAATGCAGGGTGGAAGATAATGGTGCCGGCCTCTCACTGCCAGACCAGCTTGGACTCTTCTTGTATGGAAACCCCTCCCATCGTCTCAGAGGAGCTTTCAGAGGTTTCCCTCCCTCACAGACCTCTCAATCCTCACCCCTGAATTCCTTGATCCCATCGGGTTTAAGATGTATATCCATTTTTTATCCCCTGAACATTATGAAGTAGATGTGCCAATGCCGTGTTTGGACCTCACCTGTCCCCATCTTGAGGCCACTTGCGGAGTTAAACATCTACCCACCGCACCCAGTCACACACTCTTGGATAGCCCCACAGTGCCTTTTCCTCATCTGAAGGTTGCAGATGTCTCCACTGACTCAATGTGCCAGCTGCGGCCCATTATCATTCCAGAAACCTCATGGGCCCAGGCACGTGATGTTATAACCACACCCTGTGCACAAAATGCTGGCACAAATGAGACTGGACTGACATGCCCTCTTCCTCCCTAGACTGGGACAAGGACAGTCTTTTAAAAATTTACAATCTTCTGGTCTGCCACTAATGTTCGCAACTCTGTATGTCTTTTCTTTCAATTTTAAACTATCCTTAACTTAACTTCGGCAAAGATACGACATCCTGCTCAGAGTTATCAAAAATCTCCTTTAATGTCTAACACTGCTTCACTACCATCTTACCTTCTAACTTATTTTTCGAGATCACTTCAGCCAACTCAGTCTTCACATCCTTATAATTGTCTTTCAGGTTTAATTTAAGACACTAGTTTAAGAACATCATTCCTCACTGTCAAACAGAACGTGAAATTAAATCACGTTATGATCACTCTTGTCAAGTTGATGCATTAAACAAAGAACAAAGAACAATACAGCACAGGAACAGGACCTTCGGCCCTCCAAGCCTGCGCCACTCATGTGCCCGCTAGAACATTCTTTTGTATCCCTCTATTCCCAGTCTGTTCATGTGGGTATCTAGATAAGTCTTAAACGATCCCAGCGTGTCCGCCTCAATCACCTTGCTTGGCAGTGCATTCCAGGCCCCCACCACCCTCTGTGTAAAATACGTCCCCCTGACATCTGTGTTGAACCTTGCCCCCCTCACCTTGAACCCATGACCCCTTGTGTTCGTCACCACCTCGGCAAAAGCTGCCCACTGTTCACCCTATCTATGCCCTTCATAATTTTATACACCTCTATTAGGTTGCCCCTCATCCTCCGTCTTTCCAGGGAGAACAACCCCAGTTTACCCAATCTCCCCTCATAGCAAAGACCCTCCATACCAGGCAACATTCTGGTAAACCTTCTCTGTACTCTCTCCAAAGCCTCCACATCCTTCTGGTAGTGTGGCGACCAGAACTGGACGCAGTATTCCAAAAGTGGCCTAACCATCGTTCTATACAGCTGCAACATCATATGCCAACTTTTATATTCTATGCTCCATCCAATAAAGGCAAGCATGCCATATGCCTTCTTCACCACCCTCTCCATCTGTGCTGCCACCTTTAAGGATCTGTGGACTTGTACACCCAGGTCCCTCTGTGTGTGTATACTCCTGATGTTTCTGCCATTTATTGTATAGCTCCCCCTTACATTAGATCTACCGAAATGCATCACTTCGCATTTATCTGGATTAAATTCCATCTGCCATTTCTCCACCCAATGTTCCAGTGATGCGCGTTATCACACACGAGGCTTGATGCTCAGGAAATAAAGGCTTTTATTTGCTGTAACAAGGCAGCTACTAATTATATACACGATCCCAGACTGAGGGGTCCTAGACAGAGCAGAGACCTTTATACCTCTCCCAGGAGGCGGAGCCCGACTGGGATGTACCACAATACTCTAATACAAAGGTGTAACAACCCAACCCTAACCCCAACAGCAACATATATACATACTTGTAGTACTGGCCAGACCCTGGCTCAGTGCTATCTAGTGGGAACCAACGATGGTTCACCACATTCACCCCAACTTTGAAGACAAAGGCCGGCGAGGTACAAAAACAGAATAATTTGTCATCAGTCTATAAGTTCAGACGGTCATGGGGACCGCACCGTCGTTGTGACCTCCTCAATTCTGGCGATGACACCGGAGTAGGCACTTGCGGTGGCGTTCTCCCCAAGGCGATGTCCAACTGTTCCTCCACAGACTCACGGGCCGGTTGACCCTGAGGTGACGGTAATCCATGGAGTTCCAACACGCCCTGAAGTGGCGACCATCCTCTGGACTCAGGCAAGCTGGACACGGGAGTAAAAGGGTTAGGTAATGGTCCCGATGCTGCCCGCGCCGTGTCCAGAGGGGAAACAAGAGTTATGGGGTTTGTAACAGGGGGGTATGGGAGCGACAGGGGTTGCTACGTCCCCTGCTGGCGCCAGGTCTCGGATCGAGACCGTGTCCTCTCGCCCGCCAGGGTATGCCACATAGGCATACTGAGGGTTGGCGTGGAGGAGATGGACCTGTTCGACCAAGGGGTCGGACTTGCGGGCCCTTACATGTCGCCGCAGGAGGACAGGTCCTGAGTATGTCAACCAAGACGGTAATGAGGTCCCAGAGGAAGACTTCCGAGGGAATGAAAACATCCTCTCATGGGGAGTAGCGTTGGTTGCCGTACACAGGAGTGAGCGTATGGAGTGTAGCGCATCAGGGAGCACCTCTTGCCAACGGGAGACTGGAAGGCTTTTTGACTTCAACGCCAGTAAGACAGCCTTCCAGACTGTAGCATTCTCAGGTTCCACCTGTCCGTTACCCCTAGGGTTGTAGCTCGTGGTTCTACAAGAGGCAATCCCATATGAGAGCAGGTATTGCCTCAAGTCATTGCTCATGAACGACGAGCCCCTGTCGCTGTGAATGTAGCTGGGGTACCCGAACAGGGTAAAAAGATCACGGAATGCCTTGATAACCGTGGCAGCGGATGTATCAGAGCAGGGAATAACAAAAGGGAATCTAGAGTACTCGTCAATGATGTTGAGGAAGTTCACATTCCGATCTGTTGAGGGAAGGGGGCCCTTAAAATCGACACTCAGTCTCTCGAAGGGACGAGTGGCCTTGACTAATTGTGCCCGGTCAGGTCGGTAAAAGTGCGGTTTGCATTCCGCGCATACCCGACAGCTTCTTGTTATGGACCTGACGTCCTCCACCGAGTAGGGCAGATTGCGGGCTTTTATAAAGTGGTAAAGCCGAGTGACCCCAGGATGGCATAGGTCATTATGGAGAGCCTGCAAACGGTCCTCCTGTATACTGGCGCATGTTCCACGCGAGAGGGCATCCGAGGGCTCATTGAGTTTCCCTGGACGATACATGATGTCATAGTTATAGGTGGAGAGTTCAATTCTCCACCGCAAGATCTTGTCGTTCTTGATCTTGCCCCTCAGCGTGTTATTAAACATGAACACCACGGACCGCTGGTCCGTGATCAGGGTGAACTGTTTTCGCGCCAAGTAATGGCGCCAATGCCTGACTGCCTCCACAATGGCCTGGGCCTCCTTTTCCACCGCTGAATGCCGAATTTCGGGGCCTTGGAGGGTGCGGGAAAAAAATGCGACGGGCCTGCCCGCATGGTTAAGTGTGGCGGCCAGGGCGAAATCAGATGCATCGCTCTCCGCCTGAAAGGGGATGGACTCATCAACAGCGTGCATCGTAGCTTTCACGATGTCGGCTTTTAATTTATCGAAGGCCAACTGGGCCTCTGGCGTTAGGGGAAAAGAAGTGGACTTAATGAGCGGACGGGCTTTGTCCACGTAATTGGGAACCCACTGTGCATAATAAGAGAAGAAGCCTAAGCATCTTCTCAGTGCTTTTGCACTAGTGGGCAGGGGAAGTTCAGAGAGGGGGCGCATACGGTCTGGATCAGGGCCAATGACCCCGTTTTCCACCACGTATCCTAGGATGGCTAAACGGCGCGTACGAAACACACACTTCTCCCTGTTGTAGGTCAAGTTCAGGCGAGATGCAGTGCGTAGGAAATTCAGGAGATTTGTGTCGTGGTCCTGCTGGTCATGGCCGCAGATGGTGACGTTATCCAGGTACGGGAAGGTAGCCCGCAGCCCGTTCTGGTCCACCATTCGGTCCATAGCACACTGGAAGACCGAGACCCCATTCGTGACACCAAAGGGAACCCTGAGAAAGTGATACAAGCGACCATCCGCCTCAAAAGCCGTGTATTGTCGGTCCTCTGGGCGAATGGGGAGTTGGTGGTAGGCAGACTTGAGGTCTATGGTGGAGGACACCCGGTACTGCGCAATCTGATTGACCATGTCAGATCTGCGCGGGAGGGGATACGCATCCAGCTGCGTGTATCTATTAATGGTCTGACTATAGTCAATGACCATCCGGGGTTTGTTCCCACTCTTGACCACCACGTCCTGCGCTCTGCACGGACTAGCGCTGGGTTGTATGATCCTTTCCTTGAGGAGCCGCTGAACTTCAGATCAAATGAAGATCCGATCCTCAGCGCTGTAACGCCTACTCTTAGTCACAATGGGCTTGCAGCCTGGCACAAGATTCTGGAACAGAGAGGGTGTGGTAATCTTCAGCGTCGAGAGGCTACAGGCGTTGGGCAATTTGGAGGCTGCTGTTCTCCGACTGAAAGCGAAGGGAGTGGCCCACCGTACTGTAGGGTTACACTCCTCAAGTGGACCATGAAGTGTATTCCGAGAAGTATTGGCGCGCAAAGGTGCAGCAACACTAGGAGCTTGAAATGCTCGTAAACTGTGCCTTGCACCGTTAAAGTTACCACGCAACTCCCTAGCACGGTGACAGACCGGGACCTTGATGCTATAGAAATTGTCTGTTTGACAGGTTGAATCCGGAGTCCACACCGCTTCACAGCGTCTGGGTGGATAAAGCTCTCAGTGCTCCTGCTGTCAAACAGACAATAAATCAAGTGGTCGTTTACCTGAATGTCCATCATAGACTTGTCAAGTCTATGAGGCTTGGCCTGGTCCAGGATGATCGACGCCACCGTTGGTTCATGAGCGCCACTGCAGGCAGCTGAAATTGACGAGGATGACCCCTGCTGGTCGTTCGCGGTCGGTGCCGACCAACATGGCCGCTCCCATAGGTCGCACGTGGGTGATGGCGCCAAACTCAGCGACCCCTGGTGGTCACACATCTCCGACTCCGTCGACCGTAATGGCGTAGTCCTGGCCTCGCACGTGGACGAAACCCTCGACGATTTCGACGACGAAGAACCGGGCTCTGAGGAATCGCAGGCCGCACTGCTGTTCCGAGAAGCAGATTTAGATCGGCACACTTTCGAATAGTGCCCCTTCTTACCGCAGGCGGAGCACAACACAGCTTTACCGGGACACCGTTGCCGAGTATGCTTCGCTCCTCCACAGAAGTAACACCGCAGGCTGCCCGGAGCTGCTGCCGTCGTCTGGCCCGAGTGCGAGCACGCCATTATGCAGCATTTCGAACCCGAGGGACGAGGAGGGATTGGCGACTGCTCCTGCCACGTTGTCTCCACGTGGTCTTCAGGATACAATACTCGGCTTTTGGAGGCCGTCTCCAGCATCTCCGCTAGTTCTATTGCCTGGGTAAGGTCAAGGTTACCTTTCTCCAGTAGTTTGAGTCGGATGTTCGACGATCCGACTCCCGCCACAAACGCATCTCGAGCGAGGTCGTTCATATTCTGCTCTGCCGACACTGCTTTGCAGTTACAGCCCCTGGCTAGCTGTAGGAGCTGGTTCGCGTATTCCTCCATCGTTTCGCCGGACTGCCGTCGTCGAGTGGCTAAGAGGTAACGAGCGTGTATTTCGTTGGGCGGTTTAATATAACGTTTCTTCAGAAGCTCGAGGGCCTTTGTGTAATCGGTGGCCGCACGGATCGCGAGGTAGACGGTGTCGCTTACCCTCGCATGGAGGACCCGGAGTCTGTCATCATCTGTGGTGACCGCTGCGGAGGCTGCCAGGTAGTCCTCAAAACATTTCAACCAGTGGTCGAAGGTGTTAGAGGCGCCCACCGCACGTGGATCTAGTGTAAGGCGTTCAGGCTTCAGGATCTGCTCCATACTCTTTTTTTTTCTTCGACGAGAGTTTATTTACAGCAAATAAAATTGATGCGCGTTATCACACACGAGGCTTGATGCTCAGGAAATAAAGGCTTTTATTTGCTGTAATAAGGCAGCTACTAATTATATACACGATCCCAGACTGAGGGGTCCTAGACAGAGCAGAGACCTTCATACCTCTCCCAGGAGGCGGAGCCCGACTGGGATGTACCACAATACTCTAATACAAAGGTGTAAAAACCCAACCCTAACCCCAACAGCAACATATATACATACTTGTAGTACTGGCCAGACCCTGGCTCAGTACTATCTAGTGGGAACCAACGATGGTTCACCACATCCAGCCTATCTATATCCTGCTGTATTCTCTGACAATGTTCATCATAGAACATAGAACATTACAGTGCAGTACAGGCCCTTCGGCCCTCGATATTGCGCCGACCAGTGGTACCAATCTAAAGCCCCTCTAATCTACACTATTCCAATATCATCCATATGTTTATCCAATAACCACTTGAATGCTCTCAACATTGACGAGTCCACCACTGCTGCAGGCAGGGCATTCCACGCCCTTATTACTCTCTGAGTAAAGAACCTACCTCTCACATCTGTCCGAAATCTCTCACCCCTCAATTTAAAGCTATGTCCCCTCGTGCTAGCCAACACCATCCGAGGAAAAAGGCTCTCACTATCCACCCTATCTAATCCTCTGATCATCTTGTATGCCTCTATTAAGTCACCATCTTGTATGCCTCTATTAAGTCACTATCTGCAACTCCAGCAATCTTTGCGTCGTACGCAAACTTACTGATCACACCAGTTACATCTTCCTGCAAATCATTTATATATATCACAAACAGCAGAGGTCCCAGTACAGAGCCCTGCGGAACACCACTAATTACTAGGAGGACATTGTCTCATCTGTTTAAGTTATTAATGGATCTCAAGATATATGTGACATATATTGTGGAGAGGTGAGTAAAGAACAAAGTTGATGTAGTGACTGCCAAAACATTGGATATTATCTATGAAGGAGTGTTTTCAGGCTCTCTGAACAAGTGTTGTGAGCTTTCAAATTGGGTGGCCAGCAGCTATACATTTTCATTCGTTAAAGGCTTTGAAGTCTATCAGATTTATTGATTAATGGACCCTGCTGCATTATCATCTTGTTGACTAACAGGCAGGAAAGTTGTGCCTTTACTGTTCAAAGCAAAATCATGTCTTAAACCCACCATTGTGAACTATTTTAATGACTCCACTAACTGATTCACAGGGGGCTGTTCACTCTTATCCAAAAGCATACCTGTTAAACCAGGAAGTAGATGTGATCAACTTGGATTCCTATCCCGCTGGCATTTGATGTGTCTGTAACTCTCTGCTGACACTGAAACCAACTCCCACTTCACCCCACATCCTTGGCAGTTAAAATCCTGTCCTTTTCACAACAAATAAGCTCACTATTTATATTTAGAATTTTGATTCCAAGGCTATAAGAAATCATTGTTGACAGAATAGTGACTCTTACATTCCTCTTGTTGACATTGATGTTTGTGCTGGAAAGACAGTTAATGGTGTGAATATCCAGAATGGAAAATCATCCCATCATCTCTCAATGTAGAATACCAGTTGTCAAGGCATGAATCATGAATTTTCATTCATTGTTCATTCATTGGCGGCACCGTGTTACAGTGGTTAGCACTGCTGCCTCACTACACCCAGGGATTCGGGTTCGTTTCCAGCCTGGGTGACTGTCTGTATGGAGTTTGCACATTATCCCCCTGTCTGCGTGGGTTTTCTCAGGGTGCTCCGGTTTCATCCCACATTCCAAGGATGTGCAGATTGGATGGACTGGTCATTGTAAATTGCTCCTTAGTTTCGCATGATGTGTAGGTTAAGGGCATTAGCAGAGTAAATGTGCAAGGTTACGGGGATAAGGCATGACATGAGCCTCGGTAAGATGGTCTTTCAGAGAGTCAGTGCAGACTCAATGGGCCAAATGGCCTCCTTCTGCACTGTCAGCGTTCTATGATTCTCTGATTCTATAACTGTTCAAGCTCTTAGTAAAAGGTTTGTCACAATTGGAGTCAGGTGAGGGATTTCTCCCTGCTGTTGAAGTAGAAGTGGTTGGAAAAAACAAATGAAGAAATCGGTTCCAACAATGTAGGTTCATGAATTACAGAATTTTAAAATTAATTAATTAATTAAGTAATCCCCATGAACCTCTGTCACAACCTTCCACCATCACTCATCTTTGGCCTGGGTTCCTTGTCAATCCGGGGCCTTCGGTGGGTGTATTACTGGCAGCAGCCACAGCCCGTCCAGTGGGGCTGTTGAGCAATTAGGATTTTCTAGACTATGATCGGTGCGACTTCCACACCTGGGACTGAGATCATGGAGATGGCCGCCACTGCTAGATTCCCAGACATTGGGGCTGGCCTGCCCAAATAAAGCCAATGCAGGGCTCTCATTGGCTCTTAAGCCTGTGGGCGACACCCATAGAACAATGGAAAGTGATGGTACATGAAATTGCACGTATTGGTCCTTCACCAAATTGAGATCTATTTACAAATGTTAGCAATACTCAGACAGGTGCTTCCCAGCACAGAGTATATACCCTGAGTTTATACCCTGAGTGCCGGTTTACCGGCACTCAGGGAATACATTTCCCGTAATAGGTGCCAAAACCCCAGAAATTATCTGTCTATTCTATAGCCCAGAGAGGTCAGTTGTGGGACCTGGAATAGAAATCTACCCCTTTTCATGCGTACACCTGCTTTGGAAAATCAACTTAGAACTTCCTCAGGGTTCTCTATGTATCCTTATTTGTTTTTCCTGTTATGAGGATGTCATCCAGATAAATAGCCACCTGAGGTAGACCTTGAAAGATGTTCTCCATTATTCACTGGAAGATTGCGCAGGCTGACGATACTCCCAATGGCAATCTGGTGAATTGATAAAGGCCTTTATGAGGATGAATTGTTGAATATCTCTGGGAATTCTCGTCCCGCTGTAACCGTAAGTATGCGTGACTCATATCAAGTTTCAAAACAAGAATCTTCCTGCCAACTTCATATACAAGTCCTCGGTCCGAGGGATCGGGTATTTATCCAGCTGCGAAAAACGATTTCCTGTTTGTTTACAATCCTCCCAAACGTGGATTGATCCACCCGGCTTCAAAATTGGTACAATTGAAGCTGCCCATTCTGCACATTGGACTGATTTGATGCCCCTTTCACACTCCAGTCTCTGGATTTCAGTTTCAACTGTTTCCCTTAAGGCAAATGGCACTGGGAAGGGCTTGCAAAATCACGGAATTGCTTCCTGGTCAACATGTTAGGTCACCTTGGCCTTTCTGGAAAACTTCAGGGAATTTAAGTCAAATTACAACAAGGCGGCTATTCACCAGCCAAAAAATGTTGAGCCAATCTCGGTGGATGTCTCACAACCAATTTCACTCCATTAGGCTTGGGCCTGAGGCCTCCATTACAATCTTCGGTTATCGAAACCGTTGCCTTTCATAGCAGGCACAGTCCAGAGGTTGTATGCACAATTTCAAAGGTTCCCTTGTATAGGTTCTCAGTCTTGCTGAGGTCCTGATTAAAGTTAAGAGTTGGAGTCCAGAGTGAATTTTATGGAACACTGATTCTCCGAACACTGATACGGCCGCACCTGTATCGACCTCCATTACAAAAGAACAAAGAACAGTACAGCACAGGAAACAGGCCCTTCGGCCCTCCAAGCCTGTGCCGCTCCTTGGTCCAACTAGACCAATCGTTTGTATCCCTCCATTCCCAGGCTGCTCATGTGACTATCCAGGTAAGTCTTAAACGATGTCAGCGTGCCTGCCTCCACCACCCTACTTGGCAGCGCATTCCAGGCCCCCACCACCCTCTGTGTAGAAAACGTCCCTCTGATGTCTGAGTTATACTTCGCCCCTCTCAGCTTGAGCCCGTGACCCCTCGTGATCGTCACCTCCGACCTGGGAAAAAGCTTCCCACTGTTCACCCTATCTATACCCTTCATAATCTTGTATACCTCTATTAGATCTCCCCTCATTCTCCGTCTTTCCAAGGAGAACAACCCCAGTCTACCCAATCTCTCCTCATAGCTAAGACCCTCCATACCAGGCAACATCCTGGTAAACATTCTCTGCACTCTCTCCAATGCCTCCACGTCCTTCTGGTAGTGCGGCGACCAGAACAGGACGCAGTACTCCAAATGTGGCCTAACCAGCGTTCTATACAGCTGCATCATCAGACTCCAGCTTTTATACTCTATACCCCGTCCAGAGGGGCGGCACGGTAGCACAGTGGTTAGCACTGCTGCTTCACAGCTCCAGGGTCCCGGGTTCGATTCCCGGCTCGGGTCGCTGTCTGTGTGGAGTTTGCACATTCTCCTCGTGTCTGCGTGGGTTTCCTCCGGGTGCTCCGGTTTCCTCCCACAGTCCAAAGATGTGCGGGTTAGGTTGATTGGCCAGGTTAAAAATTGCCCCTTAGAGTCCTGAGATGCGTAGGTTAGAGGGATTAGCAGGTAAATATGTGGGGGTATGGCCTGGGTGGGATTGTGGTCGGTGCAGACTCGATGGGCCGAATGGCCTCCTTCTGCACTGTAGGGTTTCTATGATTCTATGATTCTATAAAGGCAAGCATACCATATGCCTTCTTCACCACCTTCTCCACCTGTGTTGCCACCTTCAAGGATTTGTGGACTTGCACACCTAGGTCCCTCTGTGTTTCTATACTCCTGATGACTCTGCCATTTATTGTATAACTCCTCCCTACATTATTTCTTCCAAAATGCATCACTTCGCATTTATCCGGATTAAACTCCATCTGCCACCTCTCCGTCCAATTTTCCAGCCTATCTATATCCTGCTGTATTGCCCAACAATGCTCTTCCAGATGTCCATTTACTACCAGATGTCCATTTAACCATGCGGTTATCTTGATTGGGTCTGATTTGGACATCGCTGTGTAATTTACTTGTTCTAAATCAGATGTAAGTGGACCTCCCAGGGTGTGAACTCTCCAGGATTCTGGCCTACAGATTGTTTTTCTAAATCAGGGTCTTGTTGGGCCCCTTTGCTGTTTTGACTCAGCAGACCGGCAACAATTAACAATGCGGGATTCTGAAGGGACTTGTGACTGTGTGGTTGCAGTTTGTCTTTGTTTTGGGGCTGTGCTTTGGGCAAACTTGGAATTACGTGTATCTGGATCTGAATCTTCCTGGGTGAGGCTATGTAATCGCCTGCGCTCAAGTGAAAGCTAGATGAGGAGATGATTGATTTTAAAGTGAGCAAGACAATCCGTTTGTTAAATATGCAGAATGTGGATACAGAATCAGGCAGTTATGATAACGTATTAAGAATACCTTGAAATAAACATAATTAAGAAACAATTCACATTCAGAATCATTAACTTAGAGAGAAGTCTATAATGATCCAGCATCGTATGTAAGCAATAGATTAAATTGAAAAGCACAAGCATGAGTGAACTTACCTGTGGTCGTTAATGCTGTTAATTTGGAGGAAACAAAAGTTGAATTCAGATTTGCAGAACGGACTGGATGCTGCATATTATTTAAATTGCATACTGTTCTGGTCAGTGCAGAAATGTGGGCTGGAATTTCACACCAGTGGGATTCTCTGGTCCCGTTGCAGCGAACGGAGATTTGGTTCAGCACCAAATTCTCCATCCTCGCTTGCAGCAGCGGCGGGGTGTGAACTGAATCCCACAAATTCCACCCCCACACCCTGTGGCTGCACAAGAAAAGTTACAGAGGAGATTTACAAAGGTGTGCCATGAATGGACATGCTTAGCCATGAGGAAAGATAAGATAGGGTGGGATTATTTTCTTGTGAAATGAGGAGGCTTGGGTGAGATGTAATTGTGGGGTATAAAATCATAGAATCTTACAGTGCAGAAAGAGGCCACTTGGCCCATCGAGTCTGCACCAACCACAATCCCACCCAGGCCCTATCCACATATCCCTACATATTTACCCACTAACCCCTCTAACCTATGCGTCCCGGGACACTAAGGGGCAATTTAGAATGGCCAATCAACCTAGCCCGCACATCTTTGGGCTGTGGGAGGAAACCGGAGCACCCGGAGGAAACCCACACAGACACAGGGAGACGAGCCAGGATTCGAACCCAGGTCTCTGGAGCTGTGAAGCAGCAGCGCTAACCACTGTGCTACCGTGCCATCCTGGACGTGAGGCCTGGGTCACGTGAATGATGAGGACCTCATTTCCGACCAGGAGAGGTCAATATCCAGTCACACAAATTGAACAAAGTTGAAAGAAGTCTGAGACGAGAATTAATAAATTATTTTTTATAATTCATTTGTGGGATGTTGTGCTGGCTTGGCCAGCATTTATTGCCCACACCCATTTGCCCTGGAGAAGGTGACGGTGAGCTACCTTCTTGAACCACTGTAGTTATTGTGGTGTCGGTGCATCCATAAGATGTAGGAGCAGAAGTAGGCCATTCGACCCATCGAGTCTGCTCTGCTATTCAATGAGATCAGGACTGATCTGATATGATAATCCTCAATACCACTTTTCCATCTTATCCCAAAACCCTTGATTCCCTTACTGATGAAAAATCTGTCGATCTCAGCCTTGACCACACTGAATGACCCAAACTCCTCAGCCCTCTGCAGTCAAGAATTCCACAGATTCACTACCCTGTGCTGTTAGCGAGTGAATTCCAGGACTTGGGTCCAGCGGCAGTGAATGAACGGCACTATATTTCCAAGTGAGGATGGTGAATGGCTTGGATGTAAACTTTCAGATGATGATGTATCCATGTAGCTGCTAACCTAGTCCTTCTTGCTGCTAGTGGTCGTGAGTTTGGAAGGTGCTGTCTGAGGAGCCTTCATCCATCACCCCCTCATCCCATTCAAAAAGATTTTGGATATACACGCGAAGTGCGGCAACCTATGGATCAAGAGCTGGAAAATGGGATTCAGCTGTAAAGAGCCTGGATGAACTTCAGACAGTTGCCACAGAGAGGAATGGAGCTGGTGGCTCAGAAGTTGAGCTTGTCACTGACCACAATCACATCCTGTCCACCCACCCGCTGCTCAATTACCATTCCTGACTCACTCACCCCAATATAAATAAAAACATGAACACGATTACAATTTCTGTCTACTTTACCTTTTGTTGAAGATGGTGTTGGAAAATAAGGGTGGCTGGTCATTTTGGCTGGAAATAAAGATGAAAATGAACAAATAAGTCACAATGAAGAGCAAAATCTGATTGCTAAGAGCACTGCAATCTAACAAACAGGAGGTTGCTGGAAATGGATGTGCATTTTATCCACATGGATTCTATTCGGATGCTGTTTAGTATGAAGACCACAGCCCATTGGTCATATGAAAAATTAAAATGAACTTTTCTGATCTGCTGAGTTGAACACTGTATTTTCATGTTAATGTGGAAGATAAGGATGTGGCGGGAAATTGATGGAGAATCAGAATTTGAAGGTGGCGATGGGGAGGCATTATCCAGCCCGGGACCAATGTGGCCGGGGAGCCGCATTCTATCATTTGTCTTTCTGTGCATGCCCAGTTGGTGGCGCCGATTGGAGCTGCAAGATTTCCAGCACATTAAGGCCCGGCCACAGGCTTATGCAGCGCGATTCGGAATCACTGATATTTTTGCAGGCAGAGTGCGTATGGGGGCGCCTGAAAACAGGTCTAAAATTCTGATCTGAATCACTCCCATTTCAAGTCCACCCAGCACTTAGAATCAAAATGGTAAAATAAGGCCCCACTGTCCCTTTTACATTAGCCTTGGCTTCTAGATGATTCGCTGAGGCTAGCTACAACACTACCATCTCCCCTGTGTTGAGTGCTTTCATATTTAGATTGTAGTTGAGATCCCGACAGGACAATATACTTTTCAACTGAAAAACTCAAATTTACAAGTGCTCAGTTAGAGACAGCTCAAATGTACATTCGAGGCAAAACCTCACTCTCTTTCCTTTTGCTTGGGTGCAAACAAGAGTGAACCATGTTGCCCCTTCAAAGATTCTCAAAAACCCACATTGGTCCGAACCACAATGTTTACAAAGACTCCAAGCCTGATTGACAGCAGTGTTTTTTCCAAGGGAATGTGGTTTCACTTCCTCTTTTGCAGACCATTTATTGCATGAAGGGAAAGGGAAGTAAACACAGCTGACTGGAGGCTGAGTGCAAATCCATTCAGCTGTGAATCAAAATCCATTTCAAGCTCAGCACTATGAAATTGAAAGTGATCAAAGGTTTACAAAGCAATAGAGAGCCTTTCTCGGAAGTCTCAGAGGCTTTTGGATCTGGTATTGTGTAACGAGGTAGGTAGAATTAAGGATCTTATTGTGAAGGACCCTCTTGGGTCTAGTGACCACAATATGGTCGAATTTCTGATTCAGATGGAAGAGGAGAAAGTTTGGTCTCAAACCAGTGTCCTCTGTTTGAACAGAGGGAAATATGATAGGATGAGGGATGAATTGGCTAAGGTAGACTGGGAGAGCAGGCTGGCAGGTAGGATAGCTGAGGAACAGTGGAGGATTTTTAAGGAGATCCTTTTCAGTTCTCAGCAAAAATATATTCCAGCAAAAAACAAGGATTGTAAGAAAAGGGAGAACCAGCCGTGGATAACGAAGGAAATAAAGGAGAGTATTAAAATAAAAACAGCTGCGTACAGAGTGGCCAAAAATAGTGGAGAAACAAGTGATTGGGAAAAATTTAAGAAACAACAAAGAGAGACTAAGAAAGCGATAAAGAAAGGAAGGATAGACTATGAAGCTAGGCTAGCAATTAACATAAAAAATGATAGTAAAAGTTTTTATAAATATATAAAAAGGAATAGAGTGGCTAGAGTGAATGTTGGACCCTTGGAGGACGAGAGGGGGGAGTTAATAGTGGGAAATGAGGATATGGCTGAGTCTTTAAATACGTTTTTTGTGTCGGTCTTCACGGTGGAGGACACAAATAGTTTGCCAAATATTAACGATAGAGGGTTGGCAGCAGGAGAAATACTTAATACGATTAATGTTACCAGAGAGGCAGTGCTGGGTAGACTAATGGGACTGAAGGTGGACAAGTCCCCGGGTCCGGATGGAATGCATCCCAGGGTATTGAAAGAAATGTCAGAGGTAATAGTGGATGCGTTAGTGATTATTTATCAAAACTCGTTGCATTCTGGGGTAGTGCCGGTTGATTGGAAAACGGCTAATGTTACGCCGCTGTTTAAAAAAAAAAGGAAGGAGACAAAAGGCGGGTAACTATAGGCCGGTCAGCTTAACGTCTGTAGTAGGGAAAATGCTGGAATCCATTATTAAAGAGGAGATAGCAGGGCATCTGGATAGAAATGGTTCGATCAATCAGACGCAGCATGGATTCATGAGGGGAAAGTCGTGCTTGACGAACATGTTGGATTTTTATGAAGATGTGACGAGGGCGGTTGATGGAGGAGAACCGGTGGATGCGGTGTTTTTGGATTTCCAAAAGGCGTTTGATAAGGTGCCCCATAAAAGGCTGCTGAAGAAGATGAGGGCACACGGAGTTGGGGGTAGTGTGTTAAAGTGGATTGGGGACTGGCTATCCGACAGGAAGCAAAGAGTCGGAATAAATGGGTGTTTTTCCGGTTGGAGGAAGGTAACTAGTGGCGTGCCGCAGGGATCGGTCCTCGGGCCGCAACTGTTTACCATTTATATAGATGATCTGGAGGAGGGGACGGAGTGTAGGGTAACGAAGTTTGCAGACGACACAAAGATAAGTGGAAAAGTGAATCGTGTGGAGGACGGAGAAGATCTGCAGAGAGATTTGGACAGGCTGAGTGAGTGGGCGAGGATATGGCAAATGGAGTATAACGTTGATAAATGCGAGGTTCTACACTTTGGAGGAAATAATAACAAATGGGATTACTATCTCAATGGAAACAAATTAAAACATGCTACCGTGCAAAGGGACCTGGGGGTCCTTGTGCATGAGACGCAAAAGCCCAGTCTGCAGGTACAACAGGTGATCAAGAAGGCAAATGGGATGTTGGCCTATATTGCGAGGGGGATAGAATATAAAAGCAGGGATGTCTTGATGCACCTGTACAGGGCATTGGTGAGGCCGCAGCTGGAATACTGTGTGCAGTATTGGTCCCCTTATATGAGGAAGGATATATTGGCATTGGAGGGAGTGCAGAGAAGGTTCACCAGGTTGATACCGGAGATGAGGGGTTTGGATTATGAGGAGAGGCTGAGGAGATTGGGTTTGTACTCGTTGGAGTTTAGAAGGATGAGGGGGGATCTTATGGAGACTTATAAGATAATGCGGGGGCTGGATAGGGTGGAGGCGGAGAGATTCTTTCCACTTAGTAAGGAAGTTAAAACTAGAGGACACAGCCTCAAAATAAAGGGGGGTCGGTTTAAGACAGAGTTGAGGAGGAACTTCTTCTCCCAGAGGGTGGTGAATCTCTGGAATTCTCTGCCCACTGAGGTGGTGGAGGCTACCTCGCTGAATATGTTTAAAGCGCGGATGGACGGATTCCTGAGCGGTAAGGGAATTAAGGGTTATGGGGATCAGGCGGGTAAGTGGTACTGATCCACGTCAGATCAGCCATGATCTTATTGAATGGCGGGGCAGGCTCGAGGGGCTAGATGGCCTACTCCTGCTCCTATTTCTTATGTTCTTATGTTCAAATACAAACTGTGAATACATTGGAACTGAGTGACCATCTGTGGAGAAGGGAACCTGATGAACAGCTGTGAGTGCTGCTGTGATTTAAAAGCCTGCCAGCTATCTAGGGGGTGTGGAGATTAAAGTGACCAGGCCACTTCAGATTTCCATAGCTGACAGGCAGGAATGAAGATATTAAGCTGCCAGAAATCACCATGCCAGGGTTGATCTTCAGGTCAGCCAGGGCTAGAAGGAGCACTCCAGCCATGAAAACCCATCCTGGGGGAGACTGGCAAGATCAAATCCTTGCCACCAGCCCAAACCAACCGCACCCCAGGATTGTTGGGAGCACTTCCTCTGCAGCATGGCAGCAGTAGAGGGGCAAATGATCACTGGATCTCGCTCCCTGATCCCCCCCCATTGCGTCCAGCACGCCAAGTCCATGCTATCATAACAGACACCGAAGCCCACGCAGTGCATTTGCTGTTAAATAGGTCGGTGAATGGCAAGGGTGGCTGTAAGTGTGCCATCAAGTCCACTAATTGTCATACAATTAGTAGGTTTGCATACTAGTCAGCTTGTCGCCCACTCTGGGCGTGAACCCGATTGGGACGGGACATACATTTGTCTATATTGTACATTGCTGCCTGCTCCTCAGGAACAGGCAGTTGCAGCAACCAGAACAGTGGATAGACTAGGGAGCAGTGTTATTCCAGGAAATAATAATGTTGAGTAATTTGAGCCTATTCAGCCTGTTGGTTGTGCCCAATGTTTCAGTGATAGTTTGTGCTAAAACCAGATTCTGTGTGCTGGATTTGCAAAGCATACAAACATATTTTCTTCATCCTGGGAATACTGAATCCTGCAGAATATGAACCCAGCCATATGAATATTGATCAATATACAATCCTCTTTCGTTCCAGTATTAAGGAATGAGCTGGGAATAAGTCTATCACTGTGCAACATTTCTGATCAGATATTTTCTGTGTTGCCTTATTTGAATGAAGTAAAATTAAAATATTGCTTACTTCTAAGGGTGCTTCCAGCCCCAGGTTCTTCTGAAAGATAGATCATGATTTGAAATTATTTCACAAAATGAGTGCTAAATATTAGATAATTAAGATGGATTTATATCTCACTACAGATGAAGGGTTAAGAATGGTAAATGTTAAATAATGATTCCATCAGTTTTGAATGAAATGAGCTTGTTGTCAGGTGAACCTGAAGACACGAAACCCTGTGTCTGCTGCCAACAATGATGAACAATTTTAAAATGTATGAATTCCATTGATGTTCGAGTCTGAAAACCGAGGTCCACATCTGTGTTTTTTAAAACTACCTTAATTCTGAAGATACTGATCAATTCATGGTATCAATTCCATACCTGTGTTTGAAGTTGATGGGACTGTTAAGAACATAAGAATATAAGAACTAGGAGCAGGAGTCGGCCCTCTGGCCCCTCGAGCCTGCTCCGCCATTCAATAAGATAATGGCTGATCTTTACGTGGACTGAGCTCCACTTACCCACCCGCTCATCATAACCCTTAATTCACACCCGAAACGGGCGCAACGACGATTTAAATGCATGCATTTAAATTGAATTAAATTCAATTAATGAACTGCCCGCCCAACTTTACCAGCATTTCCCCCTTTACCATCGTGTTCGCGCGTCCAGATTCAGCGTGAAACAGACATGCTCGGCAAACGTCTGTTTCGGGCGCACCAGCTGCTGAAGAGGTAAGTTCAGCTCTTCCACTGGCGCTCTCACTCAGATCGGTGGGGGCGGGGGGCGGGGGAGGAGTGGGCCAGGTCATTCTCTGGATGGGAGGGGGAGGAGGAGGGCCAGATGTATCTCTGGTTGTGGGGGGAGGAGGAGGGAGCCCCGATCATTCTCTGGTGGGTCGGGGCAAGGGGGGGGGGGGGCGGGGCGGTGCGGCTGGGGAGGGAGGAGGGAGGCCAGATAACTCTCCGGTTGGGGTGGGGGGAGGCCAGATCACTCACTGGTGGGGGGTGGGGGGGGAGGGAGGAGGGAGGCCCGATCGTTGTCTGGCTGGGGGGGGGGGGGGGGGGGGGGGGCGGGGGGGGCTGGTGGGGGGAGGCCCGATCATTCTCTTGCAGTGGGGATGGGGGAGCCTCGATCATTCTCTGGGGAGGGGGAGGGTGGAGGAGGCCGGCCAGATCATTCTCTGGTGAGGTGGGGTGTGGGGGGGGGGGGGGGGGGGGGGGGGTGAGAGGGAGACCAGATTGTTGTCTGAGTGGGGAGGAGGGAGGCACAAGGGGTCCACTGCCACTCTGCGGGCGATCAATGGGAGGAAAGGGGGCAGAGGGTCATGATCATTCTGGGTAGCGGGACGGTGGGTGGATAAGGGGGACAGTTATGTTGTGGGGGTGGGCCGATGTCTGTGGGGACCATTGCTCCCACTTTTTATCTGCTTTATCTGCTTTTTTATCTGCTTTATCTGCTTTTTGCAGCCCGGGAGCGATGTGACAGTGGTGCGATTTCCAAATTTTTTTCCCACTGCGCATGCGCAGTTCAAGGCTCCGATCATTTAAGGCACGATAAGCTCCACCCACAGCGCGATTCAGATCCGTGATTTTTTTTTCAAGCTAAGTGTGTGGGGGCACCTGGGAACAGATTTCTAAGTCGGATCGGAATTGCGCCCAGATTCAGCACTTAGAATGAAAATGGTAAAATCGGGCCCTCGGTGTGGCCTCACCAGCACCTTATACAGCTGCAACATAACCTCGCTGTTTTTAAACTCCATCCCTCTGGTAATGAAGGACAAAATTCCATTTGCCTTCTTAATTACCTGCTGCACCTGCAAACCAACTCCTTGAGATTCTTGCACAAGGACTCCCAGGTCCCTCTGCACAGCAGCATGCTGCATTTTTTAATCATTTAAATAATAGTCCATTTTGCTGTTATTCCTACCAAAATGGATGACCTCACATTTATCAACATTGTACTCCATCTGCCAGGCCCTCGCCCACTCACTTAGACTATCTATATCTCTTTGCAGACTTTCAGCATCCTCTGCACACTTTGCTCTGCCACTCATCTTAGTGTCATCTGTGAATTTTGACACACTGCACTTGGTCCCCAACTCCGAATCATCTATGTAAATCGTAAACAATTGCAGCCCCAACACTGATCCCTGAGGCACACTACTAGTCACTGATCGCTAACGAGAAAAACATCCATTAACCCCCACTCTTTGCTTTCTGTTAGTTAACCAATCCTCTATCCATTCTAATACATTACCCGTAGCACCATGCATCTTTATCTTATGCAGCAGTCTTTGGTGCGGCACCTTGTCAAATACCTCTGGAAATCAAGATGCACCACATCCACAGGTTCCCCATTGTCCACTGCACATGTAATGTTCTCAAAGAATTCCACCAAATTAGTCAAACATGACCTTCCTTTCATGAACCCGTGTTGCGCCTTACCAGCGGGACAATTTATATCCAGATGTCAGCTGGAAGGCAAGTATTTCAAGGTGTAAGTGGAGAAAATATACATTTTTCTGGTGGAAAATCTCACTTGTCAACAGAAAGATATATTAGAAGAAAAATTTTAAACTATGCAGCGTTCTTCTATAATCTCCCTGGGTGGTGGCTCAAATTACACAATTTAGCCCAGGAGCTGATGGCTACTGATCAGCCTTGTGGGCAGAGCCTCCATCTTGTCACAAGCGAGGCCACCAGTGTAAGGAAAGGATTCTACTTTGGGACCTGTCACTTTCATTGTTTGAAAGTGGCCCAGTTGACAAATCAGCAACAAAAGCAGAGTTTTATATTTTTTTCATGAGATGCAGGCGTCACTGGCAAGGCCAGCATTTGTTGCCCATCTCCAATTGTCCTTCAACCGAGTAGATTGTGGCCCATTTTAAGGGCAGTTAAGAGTCAACCAAATTTCGGTGGGTCTGCAGTCACATGTAGGCCAGAGCAGATAAGGATGGCAAAATTCCTTCCTTACAGGGCATCAATGAACCAGATAGATTTTTACCACAATTGATGATTGTTTCATGGTCACCATTACTGATGGCTCGTTTTCAATTCCACATTTATGAATTGAATTTAAATTCCACCAGCTGCTAAATTGGAATTTGATACCATGTCCCCTTTACATTAGCCTCGGCTTCGAGATGATTAGCTGAGCGTAGCTCCTACACTACCATCTCCCCTGTGTTGAGTGCTTTCGTGTTTAGATTGTAGTTGAGATCCCACAGGACAATCTACTTTTCAAACGAAAAACTCACATCTGCAAACGCTCAGTTAGAGACAGCTCTAATGAACATTCTAGCAAAACCTCGCTTTCTTTTCTTTGGTTCATTATTTGGTCAAACATTCATGCAAAGGTCCTTTGACCTCGGGCGGGATTTTACAGTTTTGGGAGGAGCGAGGACAGACAATGCTGCCCATTAATTGGCACAGTAGAGGGGAAAAGGGGAGGGGGCCGTGATTATTCTGGGTTGCGGAGGATGGGGGGGATAAGTGGGTCTGTAATGTGGCAGGGGTGGGGTAATGTCTGTGGGGGCAAGGGGGAGGCATTAACCGGCCTGGGCGCAATGTGGCAGAGGCACAGACGCCTAGACCCCCAGACGCACTTACCCTGGAAAAAAAATCGCGAATCTGAATTGCGTTGTGGGCGGGGCTTATCGCGCCCTCAATTCTGCTCTGATTGGAGCCTTCAACTGCGCATGTGCAGTTAGAAAAAAACAAAAAGCGCACCTCTGCCACATTACGCCCAGGCCGGTTAATGCCTCCCCCTTGCCCCCACAGACATTGCCCCACCTCCGCAACATTACAGACCCACTTATCCCCCCACACTCCGCAACCCAGAATAATCACGGCCCCCTCCCTCGTTCCCCCCTACAGATCTCAGGCAGAGCGGCAAACCCTCCCTTACCCCTCACTCATCTCACGGTAGCACAGTGGTTGGGCAGCACAGTAGAACAGTGGTTAGCACTGCTGCTTCACAGCTCCAGGGATCTGGGTTCAATTCCCGGCTTGGGTCACTGTCTGTGTGGAGTTTGCAAATTCTCCTCGTCAGCACCGCCTGGCTGGTGTTCCAAGGCGTTCTCTTCCTCCTCTTCCTCCTCCTCCACTTCCTCCTCCTCCTGCTGGTCATCCTCCCCAGTGACAGCCGGCTGGTCATCCTCCACGTCCTCTTCCTCCTCCAAGAGGTCACCTCGCTGCAGAGCCAGATTGTGCAAGGCACAGCACATCACCACTATGCGGGAGGAGATCAGGGGGCTGTAATGGAGGGCCCCTCCAGATCGGTCCAGGCACCGGAATCACACCTTGAGTAGCCCAATGCACCTCTCTATTGTCGCGTGGGTGGTTACATGGGCCTTGTTATAACGGGTCTCCGCTTCAGTCACAGGTCTCCGCACAGGCGTCATCAGTCATGTGCGAAGTGGATAACCCATATCACCCAGGAGCCACCCCCGCAGCCTGGGCTCATCCTCAAATGCTTCTGGAATGTCCGAGCTGCTTACAATGAAGCTGTCATGCACACTGACTGGATGTCTGGCGCAGACGTGCATGATAGTCATATTGTGGTCATACACGATTTGTACATTCAGGGAGTGGAACCCCTTCCTATTAACAAACAAATCATCATGGATTCTGTAGGGGGGCCTTGAGGGCGACGTGGGTGCAGTCAACTGCCCCCTGCACATTCGGCATCCCCGCAATTGCAGCGAACCCTGCAGCCCGGGCCTCCTGATGGGCCTGGTCCAGGTTAAATTTGATGTACTGCCCAGCGCGAGCATACAGAGCTTTAGGAACCTGCTTGACACAGGTGTGCACCGAAGACTGGGAGATGCCACAGGCATCCACAGCCAGGATGGATCGTCACGTTAGCCAGGATTAGAAGGCGTACTCCAGCCACCAAAATCCATTCCGGAGGACAACAGCAAAGTTAAACCCTTGCCACAGGCCCAAGCCGACCCGACCCCAAGATTTTTGGGAGCACTTCCTCTGCAGCATGGCTGCAGCAGAGGGATAATTGATCACTCAATCTAGCTCCCTGATACCCTGAGGCACCCAGAACGCCAAGTCCATGTTGACATCGAAAACACCAAAGCCCATCCAGTGCATTTGCTGCTATATAGGTGGGTGAACGGCAGGGGTTCGCTGGAAGTGACCCATCAGGTCCACGAACTGTCATACAGTTAGTGGGTTTGCATAATAGTTGGCTTGCTGCCCACTCTTGGCATGAACCCAATTGGGACGGGGTATTCATTTGCGTATATTGTACATTGCTGCTCGCTCCTCAGGAACAGGAAGTTGCAGCAACCAGAAAAGTGGATAAGAACATAAGAACATAAGAAATAGGAGCAGGAGTAGACCATCTAGCCCCTCGAGCCAGCCCCACCATTCAATAAGATCATGGCTGATCTGAAGTGGATCAGTTCCACTTACCCGATAGACCAGGGAGCAGTGTTATTCCAGGAAAGAATAATGTTGAGGAATTTGAACCTATTCAGCCTGTTGGTTGTGCCCAATTTTTCACTGATGGTTTGTGCTAAAACCAGATTCTGTGTGCAGGATTTGCAAAGCATGAAAAGATATTTTCTTCATGCTAGGAACACTGAATCCTGCAGAATATGAACCCAGCCATATGAATATTGATCAATGTACAGTCTTCAATTGTTACAGCATTAAGGATTGAGCTGGGAAAAAGTCTATCACTGTGCAACATTTCTGAGCAGATATTTTCTGTGCTGCCTTATTTTAATGACTTATTTTATTTACTTCCAAGGGTGCCTCTAACCCCAGGTTCTTCTGAAAGATAGATCATCATTAGAAATTATATCACAAAATGAGTGCTAAATATTAGATAATTAAGATAGATTTATATCTCAAATGTCACTGCAGATGAAAAGTTAAGAATGGTGAATGTTAAATAATGATTCCATCAGTTTTGAATGAAATGAGCTTGTTGTCAGGTGAACCTGAGGACATGAAACCCTGTGTCTGCTGCCAACAATAATGAACAATTTTAAAATGTATGAATCCCATTGATGTTCCAGTCTGAAAAACTTGTTCCATATCTGTGTTTTTTTTAAACTACCTTAATTCTGAAGATACTGATCAATCCATGTTATTAATTCCACACCTGTGTTTGAAGTTGATGGGACTGTTGTTGCTGGAAGGCAAGTATTTCAAGGTGTAAGTGGAGAAAATACAAACTTTTCTTGTGGAAAATCTCACTTGTCAACAGAAAGGTATATGAGATGAAAAGTTTAAAACTATGCAGTGTTCTTCTATAATGTCCTTGGGTGGTGGCTCAAATTGTACAATTTAGCCCAGGAGCTGATGGCTACTGATCAGCCTTGGGGGCAGAGCCTCCATCTTGTCACAAGCGAGGCCACCAGTGTAAGGAAAGGATTCTACTTTGGGACCTGTCACTTTCTTTGTTTGAAAGTGGCCCAGTTGACAAATCAGCAATAAATGTAGAGTTTTTACTTTTTTTCATGGGATGTAGGCGTCACTGGCAAGGCCAGCATTTGTTGCCCATCTCCAATTGTCCTTCAACCGAGTAGATTGCTGGCCCATTTTAAGGGCAGTTAAGAGTCAAACAAATTTCTGTGGGTCTGGAGATACATGGAGGCCAGAGCAGATAAGGATGGCAAATTTCCTTCCCCAAAGGGCATTAATGAACCAGATGGATTTTTATCACAATTGATGATTGTTTCATGGTCACCATTGCAAATGGTTAGTTTTCAATTCCCAATTTATGAAATGAATTTAAATGCCACCAGCTGCGATTTTGGAACTTGACCCCATGTCCCTTTTACATTAGCCTTGGCTTCTCGATTATTAGCTGAGTGTAGCTACTACGCTACCATCCCCCTGTGTTGAGTGTTTTTGGGTTTAGACTGAACTTGAGATCCCAACAGGACAATCTACTTTTCAAATGAAAAACTCAAATTTGCAAATGCTCAGTTAGAGACAGCTCTGATGAACATTCTAGGCAAAATCTCGCTCTCTTTCCTTTGGTTGATAATTTGGTCAGACTTTCATGGAAACTCCAGTGACCTCGGGCGGGATTTTATGGTTTTGGGACGAGTGAGGCCAGAAAATCCTGTCCATTGAAGCTGGAGAATATGAACAACATAAAATGGAGTGAAAAATGGCAGCTTCAGAGCGAATGGCCGCAATTCATCTGTTTTCAGGCTTGGGTGAAAACAAGAGTGAATCACGTTGCCACTTCAAAGCCTCTCGAGAACCCACATTGGTCCGAACCACAATGTTTACAAAGGCTCTAAGCCTGATTGACAGCTGGGATTTTTCCAAGGGAATGTGGTTTCACTTCCCCTTTTGCAGACCATTTATTGCATGAAGGGAAAGGTGAGTAAACACAGCTGACTGGAGGCTGAGTGGAAATCCATTCAGCTGTGAATCAAAGCCTATTTCAAGCTCAGCACTATGAAATTGAAAGTGATCAAAGATTTACAAAGCAATAGAGAGGCTTTCTCGGAAGGCTCAGAGGCTTCAAATACAAACTATGTGAATACATTGGAACTGAGTGACCATCTGTGGAGAAGGGAACCTGGTGAACGGCTGTGCATGCTGCTGTGAATTAAAAGCCTGATGTGGAGATGCCGGCGTTGGACTGGGGTGAACACAGTAAGAAGTCTCACAACACCAGGTTAAAGTCCAACAGGTTTATTTGGTAGCAAATACCATAAGCTTTCGGAGCGCTGCTCCTTCGTCAGATGGAGTGGAAATGTGCTCTCAAACAGGGCACAACAACACAACATCAAGTTATAGAATACTGATTAGAATGCGAATCCCGAAAGCCAGCCAGGTCTTAAAGGTACAGACAATGTGGGTGGAGGGAACATTAAACACAGGTTAAAGAGATGTGTATTGGCTCCAGACAGAACAGCTAGTGAAATTCTGCAAGCCCAGGAGGCAAGCTGTGGGGTTTACTGATAATGTGACATAAATCCAACATCCCGGTTTAGGCCGTCCTCATGTGTGCAGAACATCTCGCCAAGGCCATCCCCACACCCCCACTTCTTGCCTTCAAACAACCACGCAACCTCAAACAGACCATTGTCCGCAGCAAACTACCCAGCCTTCAGGAGAACAGTGACCACGACACCACACAACCTTGCCACAGCAACCTCTGCAAGACGTGCCGGATCATCGACACGGATGCCATCATCTCACGTGAGAACACCATTTACTAGGTACACGGTACCTACTCTTGCAACTCGGCCAACATTGTCGACCTGATACTCTGCAGGAAAGGATGTCCCGAGGCATGGTACATTGGGGAAACCATGCAGACGCTACGACAACGGATGAATGAACACTGCTCGACAATCACCAGGGAAGACTGTTCTCTTCCTGTGGGGGAGCACTTCAGCAGTCACGGGCATTCAGCCTCTGATCTTCAGGTAAGCGTTCTCCAAGGCGGCCTTCACGACACACGACAGCGCAGAGTCGCTGAGCAGAAACTGATAGCCAAGTTCCACACACATGAGGACGGCCTAAACCGGGATGTTGGATTTGTGTCACATTATCAGTAACCCCCACAGCTTGCCTCCTGGGCTTGCAGAATCTCACTAGCTGTTCTGTCTGGAGACAATACACATCTCTTTAACCTGTGTTTAATGTTCCCTCCACCCACATTGTCTGCACCTTTAATACCTGGCTGGCTTTCGGGATTCGCATTCTAATCAGTATTCTGTAACTTGATGTTGTGTCGTTTTGCACTGTTTGAGAGCACATTTCCACTCCATCTGACGAACAAGCAGCGCTCCGAAAGCTTATGGTATTTGCTACCAAATAAACCTGTTGGACTTTAACCTGGTGTTGTGAGACTTCTTACTATTTAAAAGCCTGCCAGCTACCTACGGGGTATGGAGATTAAAGTGACCAGGCCACTTCACATTTCCACAGCTGACAGGCAGGAATGAAGATATTAAGCTGCCAGAAATCAGCATGCCAGGGTTGATCTTCAGGTCAGCCAGGGTAGAAGGAGCACTCCAGCCATGAAAACCCATCTCGGGGGGAGAGTGGCAAGATCAAACCTTTGCCAGCCCAAGCCGACATGTCCCCAGGATTATTGGGAGCACCCTCCTCTGCAGCAGAGGGGCAAATGATCACTGGACCTAGCTCTTTGATCCCTGAGGTGTCCAGCACGCCAAGTCCATGCTGACATAACAAACAACAAAGCCCACTTAGTGCATTTGCTGCTAAATAGGTGGGTGAATGGCAAAAGGGTGGCTGTAAGAGTGCCATCAAGTCCAATAATTGTCATACAATTACCGGGTTTGCATAATAGTTGGCTTGCCATCACACTGGGCCCGAACCCGATTGGGATGGGGACACATTTGTGTATATTGTACATTGCTGCCCGCTACTCAGTAACAGGCACTTGCAGCAACCAGAAAAGTGGATAGACCAGGAAGCAGTGGTACTCCAGGAAAGAATAATGTTGAGGAATTTGATCCTATTCAGCCCAATTTGATCCTATTCAGCCCAATTTTTCAGTGATAGTTTGTGCTAAAACCAGATTATGCATTCTGGATTTGCAAAGCATGTAAAAATATATTCTTAATTTTGGGAATACTGAATCCTACAGAATAAGAACCCAGCCAAATGAATATTGATGAATGTACAGTCTTCTTTTGTTTCAGCATTAAGGATTGAGGTGGGAATAAGTCTCTTATTGTGCAACATTTTTGATCAGATAATTTCTGTGTTGCCTTCTTTGAATTAAGTAAATTAAAATATTGCTTACTTCTACGGGTGACTCCAATCTTAGGTTCTTCTGAAAGATAGATCATCATTTGAAAGTATATGACAAAATGAATGCTAAATATTAGATAATTAAGATAGATTTATACTCAAGTGTCACTACAGATGAAAGGTTAAGAATGGTAAATGAGCACTTCTTGCCTTCAAACCAAACAACCGCACAACCTCAAACAGACCATTGTCCGCAGCAAACTACCCAGCCTTCAGCAGAACAGTGACCATGACACCACACAACCCTGCCACAGCAACCTCTGCAAGACGTGCTGGATCATCGACACAGATGCCATCATCTCACGTGAGAACACCATCCACCAGGTACACGGTACATACTCTTGCAACTCGGCCAATGTTGTCTACCTGATACGCTGCAAGAAAGGATGTCCCGAGGCATGGTACATTGGGGAAACCATACAGACGCTGCGACAACGGATGAATGAACACCGCTCGACAATCACCAGGCAAGACTGTTCTCTTCCTGTTGGGGAGCACTTCAGCGGTCACGGGCATTCGGCCTCTGATATTCGGGTAAGCGTTCTCCAAGGCGGCCTTCGCGACACACGACGGCGCAGAGTCGCTGAGCAGAAACTGATAGCCAAGTTCCGCACACACGAGGACAGCCTCAACCGGGATATTGGGTTCATGGCACACTATTTGTAACCCCCACAGAGTTTCACTGGCTGTCTTGTCTGGAGACAATACACATCTTTTTAGCCTGTCTTGATGCTCTCTCCACTCACATTGTTTTGTTTCTTAAAGACTTGATTCATTGTAAGTATTCGCATTCCAACCATTATTCATGTAAATTCAGTTTGTGTCTTTATATGCTCTGTTTGTGAACAGAATTCCCACTCACCTGAAGAAGGGGCTTGCCGCTCCGAAAGCTTGTGTGGCTTTTGCTACCAAATAAACCTGTTGGACTTTAACCTGGTGTTGTTAAACTTCTTACCAATTCACCTGGCAGAGAATTAATATAATCTGAACGGACCTGCATTGAATATCAATTGAGACACTCAATTGCATCTACTGCTGTGCTATTTACTGGTGTCTGATCACCAGACTAGAAGCAGGGGACATAGTCTCAAAATAAGGGGGAGTAGGTTTAGGATTGCGTTGAGGAGGAATTTCTTCACCTAAAGGGTTGTGAATCTGTGAAATTCCCTGCCCAGTGAAGCCATTGAAGATACATCGTTGAATGTTTTTAAGGTAAAGATAGATAGATTTTTGAACAGTTAAGAAATTAAGGGTTATGGTGAGCGGGCGGGTAAGAGGATCTGACTCCACGAAAAGATCAGCCATGATCTTATTGAATAATGCTGCCATATGGGCAACTCTTGCTCCTAGTTCTTCTGTTCTTATGTTCTTATGTACGAACTGAAGCAATATAATCAGGAGTAGACCACAAAGTCATGTAAAAGTGCTCCCCCATTCAAAATAATTATGGCTGATCATTGGCTGCAAATCCATTTTCTGACCATTCCCCATGGCTCTTGATTCCTGAGAGACCAAAAGTTTGGCGATCTCGGTCTGAAACATATTCAACAAAGGAACATCCAAAATCATCTTGGTTGCACAATTCCAAAGAGTCCCAACTTTTGAGTCAAGAAGTTTCTGCATCTCCATCCTAAACGATCATCCCTTCATCCTAAGAATGTGCATCCATGTTGTAGATTTTCCAGCCAGCAGAAACAACCTCTCAGTGTCTATGTTGTCAAGTCCCTTCAGAAACATTCCTGCATGTTTCACCGAGATCAGCTCTCATTTGTCTAAACTGTGGATAATGTAGGGGTGGGACTGTGGCACAGTAGTTAGCACCATGGACCCAGATTCAATTCCAGCCTTGGGTGACTGCCTGTGTGGAGTTTGAGTATTCTCCTTGTGTCTGCATGATTTTCCTCCGGGTGCTCTGGTTTCCTCCCACAGTCCAAAGATGTGCAAGTTTGGTGGATGACCCATGGTCTTCTTTGAAAAACATGTAGATCTCAGAGAAGGTGGATTCAACAAATTGCAGGTATGAAGGACCTATCAAGAAGAAAGGTTGGTTTCTATGCCCTCTAAGGAGAATATGAGGTGATCTGATTGAAACATACATCATCTTCAATGGACGAGGCAGACTGGATACTGGGAGAATGTATCCTCTTGAAAGAGAGTCCAGCACAAAGGGACAAAATTTAAAAATTAAAAGTCTGCAATTTGTGACAGAAATGAGGAGAATTTGTTTCTCTCACAGGGTTGTTAGTCTGTGAAATTCTCAATTCCTGAAAGCACCCCCTGAAACCCCCACACTGCTTGCATCTGCCCCCCAATCTGTCTGCAAAACCCTTACCAACAGAGCTTCTCCTCATTTTAGTTTTGTACTGCACCATCAATGCAGGGTGGAAGATAATGGTGCCGGGCTCTCACTGCCAGACCAGCTTGGACTCTTCTTGTATGGAAACCCCTCCCATTGTCTCAGAGGAGCTTTCAGAGGTTTCCCTCCCTCACAGACCTCTCAATCCTCACCCCTGAATTCCTTGATCCCATCGGGTTTAAGATGTATATCCATTTTTTATCCCCTGAACATTATGAAGTAGATGTGCCAATGCCGTGTTTGGACCTCACCTGTCCCATCTTGAGGCCACTTGCGGAGTTAAACATCTACCCACCGCACCCAGTCACACACTCTTGGATAGCCCCACAGTGCCTTTTCCTCATCTGAAGGTTGCAGATGTCTCCACTGACACAATGTGCCAGCTGCGGCCCATTATCATTCCAGAAACCTCATGAACCCAGGCGCGTGATGTTATAACCACACCCTGTGCACAAAATGCTGGCACAAATGAGACTGGACTGACATGCCCTCTTCCGCCCTGGACTGGGACAAGGACAGTCTTTTAAAAATTTACAATCTTCTGGTCTGCCACTAATGTTCGCAACTCTGTATGACTTTTCTTTCAATTTTAAACTATCCTTAACTTAACTTAGGCAAAGATAGGACATCCTGCTCAGAGTTATCAAAAATCTCCTTTAATGTCTAACACTGCTTCACTACCATCTTACCTTTTAACCTATTTTTCGAGATCACTTCAGCTAACTCAGTCTTCACATCCTTATAATTGTCTTTCAGGTTTAATTGAAGACACTAGTTTAAGAACATCATTCCTCACTGTCAAACAGAACGTGAAATTAAATCACGTTATGATCACTCTTGTCAAGTTGATGCATTAAACAAAGAACAAAGAACAATACAGCACAGGAACAGGCCCTTCAGCCCTCCAAGCCTGTGCCGCACATGTACCCACTAGACCATTCTTTTGTATCCCTCTATTCCCAGTCTGTTCATGTGGTTATCTCGATAAGTCTTAAACGATCTCAGCGTGTCCGCCTCAATCACCTTGTTTGGCAGTGCATTCCAGGCCCCCACCACCCTCTGTGTAAAATACGTCCCCCTGACATCTGTGTTGAACCTTGCCCCCCTCACCTTGAACCCGTGACCCCTTGTATTCGTCACCTCCGACCTCGGAAAAAGCTGCCCACTGTTTACCCTATTTATGCCCTTCATAATTTTATACACCTCTATTAGGTCACCCCTCATCATTCGTCTTTCCAGGGAGAACAACCCCAGTTTACCCAATCTCTCCTCATAGCTAAGACCCTCCATACCAGGCAACATCCTGGTAAACCTTCTCTGTACTCTCTCCATAGCCTCCACGTCCTTCTGGTAGTGTGGCGACCAGAACTGGATGCAGTATTCCAAAAGTGGCCTAACCATCGTTCTATACAGCTGCAACATCATATGCCAACTTTTATATTCTATGCCCCGTCCAATAAAGGCAAGCATGCCATATGCCTTCTTCACCACCCTCTCCACCTGTGCTGCCACCTTTAAGGCTCTGTGGACTTGTACACCCAGGTCCCTCTGTGTGTCTGTACTCCTGATGTTTCTGCCATTTATTGTATAGCTCCCCTTACATTAGATCTACCGAAATGCATCACTTCGCATTTATCTGGATTAAATTCCATCTGCCATTTCTCAGCCCAATGTTCCAGCCTATCTATATCCTGCTGTATTCTCTGACAATGTTCATCACTATCCGCAACTCCAGCAATCTTCATGTCGTCCGCAAACTTTCTGATCACACCAGTTACATCTTCCTCAAAATCATTTATATATATCACAAACAGCAGAGGACCCAGTACAGAGCCCTGCGGAACACCACTAATTACTAGGAGGACATTGTCTCATCTGTTTAAGTTATTAATGGATCTCAAGATATATTTCACATATATTGTAGAGAGGTGAGTAAAGAACAAAGTTGATGAAGTGACTGCCAAAACATTGGAAATTACCTATGAAGGAGTGTTTTCAGGCCCTCAGAACAAGTGTTGTGAGCTTTCAAATTGGGTGGTGAGCAGCTATACATTTTCATTCGTTAAAGGCTTTGAAGTCTATCAGATTTATTGATTAATGGACCCTGCTGCATTATCATCTTGTTGACTAACAGGCAGGAAAGTTGTGCCTTTACTGTTCAAAGCAAAATCATGTCTTAAACCCACCATTGTGAACTATTTTAATGACTCCACTAACTGATTCACAGGGGGCTGTTCACTCTTATCCAAAAGCATACCTGTTAAACCAGGAAGTAGATGTGGTCAACTTGGATTTCTATCCCGCTGGCATTTGATGTGTCTGTAACTCTCTGCTGACACTGAAACCAACTCCCACTTCACCCCACATCCTTGGCAGTTAAAATCCTGCCCTTTTCACAACAAATAAGCTCACTATTTATATTTAGAATTTTGATTCCAAGGCTATAAGAAATTATTGTTGACAGAATAGTGTCTCTTACATTCCTCTTGTTGACATTGATGTTTGTGCTGGAAAGACAGTTAATGGTGTGAATATCCAGAATGGAAAATCATCCCATCATCTCTCAATGTAGAATACCAGTTGTCAAGGCATGAATCATGAATTTTCATTCATTGTTCATTCATTGGCGGCACCGTGTTACAGTGGTTAGCACTGCTGCCTCACTGTACCAGGGACTCGGGTTTGTTTCCAGCCTGGGTGACTGTCTGTATGGAGTTTGCACATTACCCCCTGTCTGCGTGGGTTTTCTCAGGGTGCTCCGGTTTCATCCTACATTCCAAGGATGTGCAGATTGGATGGACTGGTCATTGTAAATTGCTCCTTAGTTTCGCATGATGTGTAGGTTAAGGGCATTAGCAGAGTAAATGTGCAAGGTTACGGGGATAAGGCATGACATGAGCCTCGGTAAGATGGTCTTTCAGAGAGTCAGTGCAGACTCAATGGGCCAAATGGCCTCCTTCTGCACTGTCAGGATTCTATGATTCTCTGATTCTATAACTGTTGAAGTTCTTACTAAAAGTTTTGTCACAATTCGAGTTAGGTGAGGGATTTCTCCCTGCTGTTGAAGTAGAAGTGGTTGGAAAAAACAAATGAAGAAATCTGTTCCAACAATATAGGTTCACGAATTACAGAATTTTAAAATTATTTAATTAATCCCCATGAACCTCTGTCACAACCATGATCCCCCTTCCACCATCACTCATCTTTGGCCTGAGTTTCTTGTCGACCCGGGGCCTTCGGTGGGTGTATTACTTGCAGCAGCCACAGCCCCTCCAGTGGGGCTGTTGAGTAATTAGGATTTTCTGGACTATGATGGGTGGGACTTCCATACCTGGGACTGAGATCATGGAGATGGCCGCCACTGCCAGATTCCCAGACATTGTGGCTGGCCTGCCCAAGTAAAGCCAATGCAGGGCTTTCATTGGCTCTTATGCCTGTGGACGACACCCATTGAACCATGGAAAGTGATGGCACATGAAATTGCACCGACAAAGGCCGGTGACCTTCGCCAAATTCAGATCTATTTACAAATGTTAGCAATACTCAGACAGGTGCTTCCCAGCACAGAATATATACCCTGAGTTTATACCCTGAGTGCCGGTCTAGTCCAATAGCCTGTATCTCAGTACTCTCCTCGACAACATTGTCTTTTTCCTGCGTGAATACTGACAAGAAATATTCATTTAGCACCTTTCCTCTCTTCAGACTCCACGCACAACTTCCCACTACTGTCCTTGACTGGCCCTAATCTTACCCTCGTCATTCTTTTATTCCTGACATACCTATAGAAAGCTTTAGGGTTTTCCTTGATCCTACCTGCCAAAGATTTCTCATGTCCCCTCCTGGCTCTTCTTAACTCTCTCTTTAGGTCCTTCCTGGCTAACTTGTAACTCTCAAGCGCCCTAACTGAGCCTTCACATCTCATCTTTACATAAGTCTCCTTCTTCCTCTTCACAAGAGATTCAACTTCTCTAGTAAACCACTCGACCACTTCCTCCCTGCCTGACAGGTACATACTTATCAAGGATACGCAGTAGCTGTTCCTTGAACAAGCTCCACATTTCAATTGTTCCCATCCCCTGCAGTTTCCTTCTCCAATTCCATGCATCCTAAATCTTGCCTAATCGCATCATAATTTCCTTTCCCCCAGCTATAACTCTTGCCCTTCGGTATATACCTATCCCTTTCCATCGCTAAAGTAAACATAACCGAATTGTGATCACTATCACCAAAGTGCTCACCTACCTCCAAATCTAACACCTGGCCTGGTTCATTACCCAGTACACAATTTCCAATGTGGCCTCGCCTCTTGTTGGCCTATCTACATACTGTGTCAGGAAACCCTCCTGCACACATTGGATAAAAACTGACCCCTCTAAAGTACTCGAACTATAGCTTTTCCAGTCAATATTTGTAAAGTTAAAGTCGCCCATAACAACTACCCTGTTACTTTCGCTCCTATCCACAATCATCTTTGCAATCCTTTCCTCTACATCTCTGGAACTTTTCGGAGGCTTATAGAAAACTCCCAACAGGGTGACCTCTCCTTTCCTGTTTCTAACCTCAGTCCATACTACCTCAGTAGACGAGTCCTCATCAAATGTCCTTTCTGCCACCGTAATACTGTCCTTGACTAACAATGCCACACCTCCCCCTCTTTTACCACCTTCCCTGCTCTTTCTGAAACATCTAAACCCCGGAACCTGTAACAACCATTCCTGTCCCTGCTCTATCCATGTCTCCGAGATGGCCACAACATCGAAGTCCCAGGTACCAACCCATGCTGCAAGTTCACCCACCTTATTCCGGATGCTCCTGGCGTTGAAGTATACACACTTCAAACCACCTTCCTGCCTGCCAGTACACTCCTGGCACCTTGAAACCTTATCCATGGCCTCACTACTCTCAACCTCCTGTACACTGGAGTTACAATTCAGGTTCCCATCCCCCTGCTGAATTAGCTTAAACCCTCCCGAAGAGCATTAGCAAATTTCCTCCCCAGGATATTGGTACCCCCCTGGTTCAGGTGTAGACCATCCCGTTTGAAGAGGTCCAACCTACCCCAGAATGAGCCCCAATTATCCAGGTATCTGAATCCCTCCCTCCTGCACCATCCCTGTAGCCACGTGTTCAATTGCTCTCTCTCCCTATTTCTCTCCTCACTATCACGTGGCACGGGTAACAAACCAAAGATAACAACTCTGTTTGTTCTTGCCCTAAGCTTCCATCCTAAATCCCTGAATTTCTCCCTTACATCCCCATCCCTTTTCCTACCCATGTCTTTGGTGCCTATGTGATCCACGACTTGGGGTTGGTCCCCCTCCCCTTTAAGGATCCTGAAAACAAGATCCGAGACATCATGGACTCTGGCACCTGGGAGGCAACACATCAACCGCGGGTCTCTCTCGCTCCCACAGAATCTCCTATCTGTCCCCCTAACTATGGAGTCCCCAATGACTAATGCTCTACTCCTCTCCCCCCTTCCCTTCTGAGCAACAAGGACAGACTCTGTGCCAGAGACCTGTACCCCATGGCTTACCCCTGTTAAGTCCCCCCCCGCCCCAACAGTATCCAAAACGGAATACTTGTTAAACAGAGGAACAGGGGATCCAGGGGATCGCTGCTCTGACTGCTTCGTACCCCTTCTAGCCATCACCCACGTATCATCATTTCTAGGAGTAACTACCTCCCTGTAGCTTCTATCTATAGGTGCCTCTGCCTCCCGAATGATCCTGAGTTCATCCAGTTCCAGCTCCAGATCCCTAACACGATCTTCAAGCTTGTCACTGACCACAATCACATCCTGTCCACCCACCCGCTGCTCAATTACCATTCCTGACTCACTCACCCCAATATAAATAAAAACATGAACACGATTACAATTTCTGTCTACTTTACCTTTTATTGAAGATGGTGTTGGAAAATAAGGGTGGCTGGTCATTTTGGCTGGAAATAAAGATGAAAATAAACAAATAAGTCACAATGAAGAGAAAATCTGTTTGCTAAGAGCACTGCAATCTAACAAACAGGAGGTTGCTGGAAATGGATGTGCATTTTATCCACATGGATTCTATTCGGATGCTGTTTAGTATGAAGACCACAGCCCATTGGTCATACGAAAAATTAAAATAAACTTTTCTGATCTGCTGAGTTGAACACTGTATTTTCATGTTAAGGTGGAAGATAAGGATGTGGTGGGAAATTGATGGAGAATCAGAATTTGAAGGTGGCGATGGGGAGGCATTATCCAGCCCGGTAACAATGTGGCCGGGGAGTCGCATTCTATCATTTTTTTTTCTGTGCATGCTCAGTTGGTGGCGCCGATTGGAGCTGCAAGATTTCCAGCACATTAAGTCCCGGCCACAGGCTTATGCAGCGCGATTCAGAATCGCTGATATTTTTGCAGGCAGAGTGCGTATGGGGGCGCCTGAAAACAAGTCTAAAATTCTGAGCTGAATCACTCCCATTTCAAGTCCACTCAGCACTTAGAATCAAAATGGTAAAATAAGGCCTCACTGTCGCTTTTACATTAGCCTCGGCTTCTAGATGATTAGCTGAGCGTAGCTACAACACTACCATCTCCCCTGTGTTGAGTGCTTTCATATTTAGATTGTAGTTGAGATCCCAACAGGACAATAAACTTTTCAAATGAAAAACTCAAATTTGCAAATGCTCAGTTAGAGACAGCTAGGGAAATTCTGGGCAAAACCTCGCTCTCTTGCCTTTTATTCATAATTTGGTTGGATTTTCATGGAAAGGTTCATTGACCCTGGACAGGATGTCATGGTTCTGGGACGAGCGAGGACAAAAAATCCTGCCCATTGAAGCTGGAGAATATGAACAACAGAAAATGGAGTAAAAAATGGCAGTTTCTGAGCTAATGGAAGCAATTCATCTGTTTTCAGGCTTGGGTGAATCACGTCGCCCCTTCAAAGCCTCTCAAGAACCTGCATTGTTCCGAACCGCAATGTTTACAAAGACTCTAAGCCTGATTGACAGCTGTTTTTTTTCCCAAGGGAATGTGCTCCGCGATTCTCCCATTGCGACCCGCAATCTTTCTGGCCGTAAACAGGGATTAGCGTATGCTCTGGGAACGCATATGCATCTCCCAGAGCTGGTGAACAGTCGCCGGTCAGACCACGCTGGAAACTGGCGGGAAGGCAGGTAAGTAATTTGAATCTGTTTTAAATGTATTTTAAATATGTTTCCAATGTAATTAACATAGAAGCATAGAAACATAGAAAAACTACAGCACACACAGGCCCTACACATCCCTACCTTCTAGACCTACCTATAACCCTCCATCCTATTACGCTCCATGTACTCATCCAGGAGTCTCTTAAAAGACTCGATTGAGTTCGCCTCCACCACCACTGACGGCAGCCGATTCCACTCTCCCACCACCCTCTGTGTGAAAAACTTACCCCTAACATCTCCCCTGTACCTACCCCCCAGCACCCTAAACCTGTGTCCTCTCGTAGCAGACATTTCCACTCTGGGAAAAAGCCTCTGAGAGTCCACCCGATCTATGCCTCTCAACATCTTATACACCTCTATTAGGTCTCCTCTCATCCTTCGTCTCTCCAAGGAGAAAAGACCGAGCTCCCTCAGCCTATCCTCATAAGGCATGCCACTCAATCCAGGCAACATCCTTGTAAATCTCCTTTGCACCCTTTCAATCTTTTCCACATTCTTCCTATAGCGAGGCGACCAGAACTGAGCATAGTACTCCAAGTGGGGTCTGACGAGGGTCTTATATAGCTGCATCATTATCCCCGGTCTCCTAAACTCAATCCCTCGATTGATAAAGGCCAGCACACCATACGCCTTCTTAACCACCTCCTCCACCTGCGGGGCCGATTTCAGAATCCTATGGACCCGGACCCCAAGGACCTTCTGATCCTCTACAGTACTAAGAGTCTTTCCCTTTATATTGTACTCCTTCATCCCATTTGACCTACCAAAATGGACCACGACGCATTTATCTGGGTTGCAGTCCATCTGCCACTTCTCCGCCCAGTCTTGCATCCTATCTATGTCCCTCTGTAACTTCTGACATCCCTCCAGACTATCCACAACCCCACCAACCTTCGTGTCATCAGCAAACTTACCAACCCATCCCTCCGCTTCCTCATCCAGGTCATTTATGAAAATGACAAACAGCAAGGGTCCCAGAACAGATCCCTGGGGCACACCACTGGTGACCAACCTCCATTTAGAAAAAGACCCATCTATACCCACTCTCTGCCTCCTTTGGGCAAGCCAGTTCTGGATGCACCGGGCAGCAGCCCCTTGGATCCCAATTGTCGGGAGCTTACCAGTCCCAATTGAATCTCTCACCCCCCCAGGAGTACTTCATTCCGGCGAGGTTTACACTAGCTCCCCACATTCGGGGAAATAGCGGGAGACCTCGCCGAATGAAGGCTGGAAAATCAGGGCCCCCCATGGGGTTGGGCGGCAGGGGGGTGGTGCCCTCTGGGCAAGGGCAACCTGGCAGTGCCAGCCTGTGCTCACTGGCACTGTCCAATGCCCAGCTTGACATTGCCCACTGGGCATCGGGCAGTGCCAAGGGGGTGGGACATATTGTGGGTGGGGCCCAGGGGCAATCGGTGGGGTGGGGGCTCCCACATTCACTCTGCATGGCGATCGCTCTGGGATGGAGGGAGGGCAGCGATTGATGCGGTCTTGGGGGGACTGGTCTGCCGGGGGAGGGGGGGTTGCCTCCGGAGGGGTCTGCCCCGGGGGGGTGGGGGGTCAGTGGTGAGGGAGTCTGCTGGGGTGGGGAGATCGCCATGACTGGGTGCGGGGGAGCTGGACATTGTGGCAAACGGGATGGGGTGTTGCGGGCTGTCCCGGGAATTGCTGCGTGGGCCACGATCGGTCCGTGGGGGCCTGGAGGGGCAGCACTGCGGGGGTCTCAGGCTGGCCAGTGATCGGGCTGGCCAGCAAACAGGAGGTTAACAGTTTGGGGCCACTGCGCAGAGCTCCAGAACTGTCAAACACCGGCGTGAAAAAGCCCGGTCCCCCTGGGTTTTTAACGAGATTCCCGACTGGGACCTCTGCAGTGCACAGAGTACGGAGATTCCGGTGAGAAGCTGAACTGACAGAACAGTTGGGATTTAGAACAGTTTTACCGCCAATTCAGCACTTATGGGAGAATCGGGGCCGTGATTTCACTTCCTCTTTTGCAGACCATATATTGCATTAAGGGAAAGGCAAGTAAACGCTGTGAATCAAAGCCGTTTGCAAAATTCAGCACTATGAAATTGAAAGTGATAAAAGTTTTACAAAGCATTAGAGAGGCTTTCTCGGAAGGCTCAGAGGCTTCAAATACAAACTGTGTGAATACATTGGAGCTGAGGGACCATCTGTGGAGAAGGGAACCTGGTGAACAGCTGTGAGTGCTGCTGTGATTTAAAAGCCTGCCAGCTATCTAGGGGGTATGGAGATTAAAGTGACCAGGCCACTTCACATTTCCACAGCTGACAGGCAGGAATGAAGGCATCAAGTTGTCAGAAATCACCATGCCAGTGTTGATCTTCAGGTCAACACAGTAAAAAGTCTAACAACACCAGGTTAAAGTCCAACAGGTTTATTTGGTAGCAAAAGCCACTAGCCTTCGGAACAGGCTGTTCCTTCGTCAGGTGGGTGGAAGTTCTGATCACAAACAGGGCACAAAGACACAACCTCAATTTACATGAATAATGATTGGAATGTGAGTCTTTACAGCTAATCAAGTCTTAAAGGTACAGACAATGTGAGTGGAGGGAGCATTAAGCACAGGTTAAAGAGATGTGTATTGTCTCGAGACAGGACAGCTAGTGAGACTTTGCACATCCAGGCAAGATGTGGGGGTTACCGATAGTGTGACATGAACCCAATATCCCGGTTGAGGCCGTCCTCCTGTGTGCGGAACCTGGCTATCAGTCTCTGCTCAGCGACTCTGCGCTGTCGTGGGTCGTGAAGGCCATCTTGGAGAATTTAGAGAATTTAGAAAATTTAGAGAACTTGGAGAATCTTCAGGTCATTCAGGGCTAGAAGGAGCACTCCAGCCATGAAAACCTCTCCTGGGGAGACTGGCAAAGTCAAATCCTTAACACCAGCCCAAGCTGACCCTATGCCAGAATTTTTAGGAACACTTCCTCTGCAGCATGGCAGCAGCAGAGCGGCAAATGATCACTGGACCTAGCTCCTTGATTCCCCGATGCGTCCAGCACGTCAAGTCCATGCTGACATAACAAACACCAAAGCCCACTCAGTGCGGTTGGTGCTAAATCGGTGGGTGAATGGCAGGAGGTGGCCGTAAGTGGGCCATCAAGTCCACTAATTGTTATACAATTAGTGGGTTTGCAGAATAGTCGGCTTGCCGCCCACTCTGGGTGTGAACCGAAATGGGGTGGGTGTACATTTGTGCATATTGTACTTTGCAGCCTGCTCCTCAGGAACAGGCAGTTCATCATAGAAATCATAGTTGCAACAACCAGAAAAGTGGATGTAAAGATATTTTCTTCATCCTGGGAATACTGAATCCTGCACAATATGAACCCAGCCACATGAATATCGATCAATGTCGAGTCTTCTTTTGTTCCAACATTAAGGATTGAGCTGGGAATAAGACTATCACTGTGCAACATTTCTGATCAGATATTTTTTATGTTGCCTTATTTGAATGAAGTAAAATTAAAATATTGTTTACTTCCAAGGGTGCCTCCAACCCCAGCTTCTTCTGAAAGATAGATCATCATTTGGAATTGTATCACAAAATGAGTGCTAAATATGAGATAATTAAGTTCTCCAAGGCGGCCTTCGCAACACACGACACGCAAAGTCGCTGAGCAGAAACTGATAGCCAAGTTCCGCACACACGAGGACGGCCTCAACCGGGATATTGGGTTCATGTCACACTATCTGTAACCCCAACAGTTGCCTGGACCTGCAGAGTTTCACTGGCTGTCTTGTCTGGAGACAATACACATCTTTTTAGCCTGTCTTGATGCTCTCTCCACTCACGTTGTTTTGTTTCTTAAAGACTTGATTAGCTGTAAGTATTCGCATTCCAACCATTATTCATGTAAATTGAGTTTGTGTCTTTATATGCCCTGTTTGTGAACAGAATTCCCACTCACCTGAAGAAGGGGCTTGGAGCTCCGAAAGTTTGTGTGGCTTTTGCTACCAAATAAACCTGTTGGACTTTAACCTGGTGTTGTTAAACTTCTTTCTATGAGATAGCCAGTTACTTATCCAATCAGCCAAATCTCCCACTATCCCACACCTCCTTACTTTCTTCATGAGCCGACCATGAGGAACCTTATCAAATGCCTTACTAAAATCCATGTATACGACATCAACTGCTCTATCTTCATCTACACACCTAGTTACCTCCTCAAAGAATTCAATCAAATTTGTGAGGCAAGGCTTACCCTTCGCAAATCCATGTTGACTATCCCGGATTAAGCTGCATCTTTCCAAATGGTCATAAATCCTATCCCTCAGGACCTTTTCCATTAACTTACCAACCACCGAAGTAAGACTAACTGGCCTATAATTACCACGGTCATTCCTATTTCCTTTCTTGAACAGAGGAACAACATTCGCCACTCTCCAGTCCTCTGGCAGTATCCCCGTGGACAGTGAGGACCCAAAGATCAAAGCCAAAGGCTCTGCAATCTCATCCCTTGTCTCCCAAAGAATCCTAGGATATATCCCATCTGGCCCAGGGGACTTATTGACCCTCAGATGTTTCAAAATTGCTAATACAACTTCCCTCAGAACATCTCCGTCCTCCAGCCTATCAGCCTGTATCACACTATCATCCTCAAGCCCCTCTCCTTGGTGAACACTGAAGGAAAGTATTCATTCATCCCCTCTCCTATCTCTTCTGACTCCATGCACAAGTTCCCACTACTGTCCTTGACCGGCCCTAACCTCACCCTGGTCATTCTTTTACTTCTCACATAAGAGTAAAAAGCCTTGGAGTTTTCCAAGGACTTCTCATGCCCCCTCCTAGCTCTCCTAAGCCCTTTTTTTAGCTCATTCCTTGCTACCTTGGAAGCCTCAAGCGACCCAATTGAACCTTGTTTTCTCATCTTGTCACATCTTGTCACAAGCGAGGCCACCAGTGTAAGGAAAGGATTCTACTTTGGGACCTGTCACTTTCATTGTTTGAAAGTGGCCCAGTTGACCAATCAGCAATAAATGCAGAGTTTTTACTTTTTTTCCATGGGATGCAGACGTCACTGGCAAGGCCAGCATTTGTTGCCCATCTCCAATTGTCCTTCAACCGAGTAGATTGTTAGACCATTTTAAGGGCAGTTAAGAATCAACCAAATTTCCGTGGCTTTGGAGTCACATGTAGGCCAGAGCAGATAAGGGTGTCAAATTTCCTTTCCTACAGGGCATTAATGAACCAGATGGATTTTTAGCACAATTGATGATTGTATCATGGTCACCATTGCTGATGTCTAGTTTTCAATTCCATATTTATGAATTGAATTTAAATTCCACCAGCTGCTAAGTTGGAATTTGACACCATGTCCCTTTTACATCAACATTGGCTTCTAGATGATTAGCTGAGTGTAGCTACTAAGCTCCCATCTCCCCTGTGTTGAGTGCTTTCGTGTTTAGATTGTACTTGAGATCTCAACAGGACAATCGACTTTTTAAACGAAAAACTCAAATTTGTAAATGGTCAGTTAGAGACCGCTCTAATGTACATTCTAGGCAAAACCTCGCTCTCTTTCCCTTGGTTCGTTATTTTGTCAGACATTCATGGAAAGGTCCATTGACCTTGGGCAGGATTTTACAGTTTTGGGAGGAGCGAGGACAGAAAATCCTGCCCATTGAAGCTGGAGAATATGAACAACATAAAATGGAGTGAAAAATGGCAGCTTCTGAGCGAATGGCCGCAATTCATCTGTTTTCAGGCTTGGGTGAAAACAAGAGTGAATCACGTTACCCCTTCAAAGCCTCTCAGGAACCCGCTGTGGTGATATAAACAGGGCCTAGTTTTAAGGCTGATAAAATTGGATATCCTAAATTAAAGAATTGGGCATATTGAAATCAAACACAGTCAAACCTCAGGCAGGTCAATTATACAAATACACAAATGTGTCTGGGCCTGACCCATCAACCACCCATCAAAGGTCGTTACACTCTACTTGAGACTTAGCAGGAGATCATGGCACCTCATTGAAATGCATCAGCCTATTGTTAGAAGCGCAGATCGAGCCAGACTTCCTGTCACCAAGAGTTCCTGTAGATACCTTATCTGATAACAAGTTCAACAACATGGAGATGGACACCTGGGGGGCGGACCCTGGTGTCCTGTCAGGCAGACATCAAGAAACCCACTGGGTATTGGAACCCCCTCCTGGGATCTCATTGGCCAGAAGCCAGAGAAGTTTCTGGAAAGGCAAGCAGGCTGGGGGATAAAGGGACGCATTTTCAGACACACTGCAGCAAAGACTCGACAGGAGAGACGGCCGTGACCATTCGGAAGACTGACCAGAGAAGGAAGGAAGGAAGAAGCGGCCATCGAGACTCACCTTTATGACGACGGACCAGAGGGACTCAGAGAATTGGACCTGCAGTTCAACCAAACCATCTTTACGGGTAGTATACTTGAATCTGCTGGGGTATCCTCTTGTTTTATGTGGGTAATTTAAGGGTTAATAGTGTTAGTATTAATAAACTTGTTGAACCTTTACTTGTGTTTGTCCTTTGTCCACCTTGCAAATAAGGAGTAAGTAAACTGGTTGAAAGTATCTGAGAATTAACAGGTACAACACCGCATTGGTCCGGACCACAATGTTTACAAAGACTCTAAGCCTGATTGACAGCTTCTTTTTTTTCCAAAGGAATGTGGTTTCACTTTCTGTTTTGCAGACCATTTATTGCATGAAGGGAAAGGGAAGTAAACACAACTGACGGGAGGCTGAGTGCAAATCCATTCAGCTGTGAATCAAACCTATTTCAAGCTCAGCACTATGAAATTGAAAGTGATCAAAGGTTTACAAAGCAATAGTGAGGCTTTCTCGGAAGGCTCAAAGGCTTGAAATACAAACTGTGTGAATACTTTGGAACTGAGTGACCATCTATGGAGAAGGGAACCTGGTGAACAGCTGTGGGTGCTGCTGTGATTTAAAAGCCTGCCATCTATTAAGGGAGCATGGATATTAAAGTCACCAGGCCACTTCGCATTTCCACAGCCTCCAGGCAGGAATGAAGATATTAAGCTGCCAGAAATTGACATGCCAGGGTTGATCTTCAGGTCAGCCATGGCTAGAAGGAGCCATGAAAACCCATCCCGGGGGAGACTGGCAAGTTCAAACTCTTGCCACCAGCCCAAACCGATCCAATCCCAGGATTTTGGGAGCACTTCCTCTGCAGCATGGCAGCAGCAGAGGGGCAAATGGTCACTGGGTCTAGCTCCTTGATCCCCTGATGCGTCCAGCACACCAAGTCCATGCTATCATAACAGGCACCAAAGCCCATGCAGTGCATTTGCTGCTAAATAGGTGGGTGAATGGCAAAGGTGGCCGTAAGTGGGCCATCAAGTCCACTAACTGTCATACGGGTTTGCCTCCCACTCTGGGCATGAACCCGATTGAGACGGGGCATACATTTGTCAATATTGTACATTGCTGCCTGCTCCTCAGGAATGGGCAGTTGCAGCAACCAGAAAAGTGGATAGACCACAGAGCAGTATTATTCAAGGAAAGAATAATGTTGAAGAATTTGAGCCTATTCAACCTGTTGGTTGCGCCCAATTTTTCAGTGATAGTTTGTGCTAAAACCAGATTATGCATTCTGGATTTGCAAAGCATCTAAATAAATTTTCTTCATCCTGGGAATAAGAACATAAGAACATAAGAAATAGGAGCAGGAGTAGGACATCTAGCCCCTCGAGCCTGCCCCACCATTCAATAAGATCATGGCTGATCTGATAGTGGTTTAGTTCCACTTACCCGCCTGGTCCCCATAACCCTTAATTCCCTTATTGATCAGAAATCTATCTGCCTGTGACTTAAACATATTTAACGAGGTAGCCTCCACTGCTTCAATGGGCAGAGAATTCCAGAGATTTACTACCCTCTGAGAGAAGAAGTTCCTCCTCAACTCTGCCCTAAACTGACTTCCCCTTATTTTGAGGCTGTGTCCTCCAGTTCTTGTTTCCTTTCGAAGTGGAAAGAATCTCTCTGCCTCTACCCTGTCTAGCCCCTTCATTATCTTATATGTCTCTATAACATCTCCCCTCAGCCTTCTAAACTCCAACGAGTACAGGCCCAATCTACTCAATCTCTCCTTATAAACTAACCCCCTCATCTCCGGTATCAATCCTGGTGAATACTGAATCCTGCAGAATATGAGCCCATGATGTGGAGATGCCGGCGTTGGACTGGGGTGAAACACAGTAAGAGTTTTAACAACACCAGGTTAAAGTCCAACAGGTTTATTTGGTAGCAAATACCATTAGCCTTCGGAGCGCTGCTCCTTCGTCAGATGGAGTGGAAATCTGCTCTCAAACAGGGCACAGAGACACAAAATCAAGTTACAGAATACTGATTAGAATGTGAATCCCTACAACCAACCAGATCTTAAAGATACAGACAATGTGAGTGGAGGGAGCATTAAGCACAGGTTGAAGAGATGTGTATTGTCTCCAGACAGGACAGCCAGCAAGTCCATGAGGCAAGCTGTGGGGGTTACTGATAATGTGACATAAATCCAACATCCCGGTTTAGGCCGTCCTCATATGTGCGGAGCTTGGCTATCAGTTTCTGCTCAGCGACTCTGCGCTGTCGTGTGCCGTGAATATGAACCCAGCCATATGAATATTGATCAATGTACAATCTTCTTTTGTTCCAGCATTAAGGATTGAGCTGGGAATAAGTCTATCACTGTGCAACATTTCTGAGTAGATATTTTCTGTGTTGCCTTATTTGAATGAAGTAAAATTAAAATATTGTTTACTTCCAAGGGTGCCTCCAACCCCAGCTTCTTCTGAAAGATAGATCATCATTTGAAATTATATCACAAAATGAGAGCTAAATATTAGATAATCAAGATGGATTTATATCTCAAGTGTCGCTGCAGATGAAAGGTTAAGCATGGTAAATGTTAAATAATGATTCCAACAGTTTTGAATGAAATGAGCTTGCTGTCAGGTGAACCTGAAGACCCTAAACCTGTGTCTGCTGCCAACAATGATGAACAATTTTAAAATGTATGAATTCCATTGATGTTCCAGTCTGAAAACCTTGGTCCATATCTGTGTTTTTTAAAACTACCTTAATCCTGAAGATACTGATCAATCGATGTTGTTAATTCCTTACCTTTGGTTGAAGTTGATGGGACTGTTGTTGCTGGAAGGCAAGTATTTCAAGGTGTAAGTGGAGAAAATACAAACTTTTCCACTGGAAAATCTCACTTGTCAACAGAAAGATATACATAGAACATAGAACAGTACAGCACAGAACAGGCCCTTCGGCCCACGATGTTGTGCCGAGCTTTATCTGAAACCAAGAACAAGCTATCCCACTCCCTATCATCCTGGTGTGCTCCATGTGCCTATCCAATAACCGCTTAAATGTTCCTAAAGTGTCTGACTCCACTATCACTGCAGGCAGTCCATTCCACACCCCAACCACTCTCTGCCCACAAGGCGGATCAGTAGCCATCAGCTCCTGGGCTAAATTCTGTAAGTTGAGCCACCACCCAAGGAGATTATAGAAGAACATTGCATGGTAAATGGAGTTTAACCCTGATAAATGCGAGGTGATTCATTTTGGTAGGACTAATTTAAATGTGGATTACAGGGTCAAAGGTAGGGTTCTGAAGACTGGGCAGAGCCTCCATCTTGTCACAAGCAAGGCCACCAGTGTAAGGAAAGAACCTACCTCTGATATCCTTCCAATATCACCCACCATGAACCCTATAGTTATGCCCTCTTGTAATAACTCCACCCACCCGAGGAAATAGTCTTTGAACGTTCACTCTATCTATCCCCTTCATCATTTTATAAACTTCTATTAAGTCTCCCCTCAGCCTCCTCCGCTCCAGAGAGAACAGCCCTAGCTCCCTCAACCTTTCCTCATAAGACCTACCCTCCAAACCAGGCAGCATCCTGGTAAATCTCCTCTGCACTATTTCCTGCGCTTCCACGTCCTTCTTATAGTGAGGTGACCAGAACTGCACACAATATTCCAAATGTGGTCTCACCAAGGTCCTGTACAGTTGCAGCATAACCCCACGGCTCTTAAACTCCAACCCCCTGTTAATAAAAGCTAACACATTATAGGCCTTCTTCACAGCTCTATCCACTTGAGTCGCAACCTTTAGAGATCTGTGGATATGGACCCCAGGATCTCTCTGTTCCTCCGCAGTCTTCAGAACCCTACCTTTGACCCTGTAATCCACATTTAAATTAGTCCTACCAAAATGAATCACCTCACATTTATCAGGGTTAAACTCCATTTACCATGCAATGTTCTTCTATAATCTCCTTGGGTGGTGGCTCAAATTACACAATTTAGCCCAGGAGCTGATGGCTACTGATCAGCCTTGTGGGCAGAGTCTCCATCTTGTCACAAGCGAGGCCACCAGTGTAAGGAAAGGATTCTACTTTGGGACCTGTCACTTTCATTGTTTGAAAGTGGCCCAGTTGACCAATCAGCAATAAATGCAGAGTTTTTACTTTTTTTTCCATGGGATGCAGGCGTCACTGGCAAGGCCAGCATTTGTTGCCCATCTCCAATTGTCCTTCCACTGAGTAGATTGTTGGCCCTTTTTAAGGGCAGTTAAGAATCAAGCAAATTTCTGTGGGTCTGGAGTCACATGTAGGCCAGAGCAGATAAGGATGGCAAATTTCCTTCCCTAAAAGACATTAATGAACCACATGGATTTTTACCACAATTGATGATTGTTTCATGGTCACCATTGCTGATGGCTCGTTTTCAATTCCACATTTATGAATTGAACTTAAATTCCACCAGCTGATAAATTGGAATTTGACACCATGTCCCTTTGACATTAGCCTTGGCTTTTAGATTATTAGCTGAGCGTAGCTCCTACACTACCATCTCCCCTGTGTTGAGTGCTTTCGTGTTTAGATTGTACTTGAGATCCCAACAGGACAATCTACTTTTCAAACAAAAAACTCAAATTTGCAAATGCTCAGTTAGAGACAGCTCTAATGTACATTCTCGGCAAAACCTCGCTCTCTTTCCTTTGATTCATTATTTGGTCAGACTTTCATGGAAAGGTCCATTGACTTTGGGTGTGATTTGACGGTTTTGGGAGGAGCGAGGACAGAAAATCCTGCCCATTGAAGGTGGAGAATATGAACAACATAAAATGGAGTAAAAAATGGCAGCTTCTGAGCTAATGGCCGCAATTCATCTGTTTTCAGGCTTGGGTGAAAACAAGAGTGAATCACGTTGCCCCTTCAAAGCCTCTCAAGAACCCACATTGGTCCGAACCACAATGTTTACAAAGGCTCTAAGCCTGATTGTCAGCTCCGTTTTTTCCCAAGGGAATGTGGATTCACCTCCTCTTTTGCAGACCATTTATTGCACGAAAGGAAAGGGAAGTAAACACAGCTGACAGGAGGCTGAGTAGAAATCCATTCAGCTGTGAATCAAAGCCTATTTCAAGCTCAGCACTATGAAATTGAAAGTGATCAAAGGTTTACAAAGCAATAGAGAGGCTTTCTCAGAAGGCTCAAAGGCTTCAAATAAAAACTGTGTGAATACATTGGAACTGAGTGACCATGTGTGGAGAAGTGAACCTGTGAGTGCTGCTGTGATTTAAAAGCCTGCCAGCTATCAAGGGAGTATGGAGATTAAAGTGACCAGGCCACTTCACATTTCCACAACCTACAGGCAGGAATGAAGATAATAAGCTGCCAGAAATCACCATGCCAGGGTTGATCTTTCGGTCAGCCAAGGCTAGAAGGAGCACTCCAGCCATGAAAACCATCCCGGGGTAGACTGGCAAGGTCAAACACTTGCCACTAGCCCAACCAACCTAACCCCAGGATTCTTGGGAGCACTTCCTCTGCAGCATGGCAGCAGCAGAGGGGCAAATGATCACTGGATCTAGCTCCTTGATCCCCCGATGCGTCCAGCACGCCAAGTCCATGCGATCATAACAGACACCAAAGCGCATGCAGTGCATTTGCTGCTAAATAAGTGGGTGAATGGCAAGGATGGCCATACGTGGGCCATCAAGTCCACTAATTGTCATACAATTAGTGGGTTTGCATACTAATCAGCTTGCCACCCACGATGTGCGTGAACCCGATTGGGATATTAAGGGTTTTGATAGGCAAAGGAATATGGGTGTACAGGTACACAGGTCACTGAAAGTGGCAATACAGGTGGAGAAGGTAGTCAAGAAGGCATACGGCATGCTTGCCTTCATCCGCCGGGTCACTGAGTTTGAAAATTGTCAAGTCATGTTGCAGCTTTATAGAACCTTAGTTAGGCTGCACTTGGAATATAGTTTTCAATTCTGGTTGCCACACTATCAGAAGGATGTGGAGGCTTTGGAGAGGGTACAGAAAAGATTTACCAGTATGTTGCCTGGTATGGAGGGCATTAGCTATGAGGTGGGGTTGTCTGTTCTCACTGGAACGACGGAGGTTGAGGGGTGACCTGATAGAAGTGTACAAGATTATGAGACACATGGACAGAGTGGATAGTCAGAAGCTTTTTCCCAGGGTGGAAGAGTCAATTACTAGGGGGCAGAGGTTCATGGCGCAAAGGACAAGGTTTAAAGATGGTGTACGAGGCAGAGATTTTACACAGAGGGTGGTGGGTTCCTGGAACTTGTTGCCGGGGGAGGTAGTGGAAGCAGATACGATATTGACTTTTAAGGGGCGTCTTGACAAATACATGAATAGGATGGGACTGATCAGCCATGATCTTATTGAATGGCGGAGCAGGCTCGAGGGGCCAGATGGCCTAGTGCTGCTCCTAGTTCTTATGTTCTTAATAGAGGGATATGATCCCCGGAAGAGTCGGGGGTTTTAGTTAAGTCGGGTAGCATGGTCGGTGCAGGCTTGGAGGGCTGAAGGGCCTGTTCCTGTGCTGTAATTTTCTTTGTTCTTTGTTCTTTATATTGTACATTGCTGCCGCTCCTCAGGAATGGGCAGTTGCAGCAACCAGAAGAGTGGATAGACCAGGGAGCAGTGTTAGTCCAGGAAAGAATAATGTTGAGGAATTTAAGCCTATTCAGCCTGTTGCTTGTGCCCAATTTTTCAGTGATAGTTTGTGCTAAAACCAGATTATTCATGCTGGATTTCCAAAGCTTGTAAACAAATCTTCTTCATCCTGGAATAATGAATCCTGCAGAATATGAACCCAGCCACGTGAATATTGATCAATTGTACAATCTTCTTTTGTTACAGCATTAAGGAATGAGCTGGGAATAAGTCTATCACTGTGCAACATTCCTGATCAGATATTTTCTGTGTTGCCTGATTTGAATGAAGTAAAATTAAAATATTGTTTACTTCCAAGGGTGCTTCCAACACCAGGTTCTTCTGAAAGATAAATCATAATTTGAAATTATATCACAAAATGAGTGCTAAATATTAGATAATTAAGATGGATTTATATCTCAAGTGTCACTACAGATGAAAGGTAAAGAATGGTAAATGTTAAATAATGATTCCATCAGTTTTGAATGAAATGAGCTTGTTGTCAGGTGAACATGAAGACCCTAAACCCTGTGTCTGCTGCTAACAATGATGAACAATTTTAAAATGTATGAATTCCATTGATGTTCCAGTCTGAAAACCTTGGTCCATATCGATGTTTTTTAAAACTACCTTAATTCTGAAGATACTGATCAATCGATGTTATCAATTCCATACCTGTGGTTGAAGTTGATGGGACTGTTGTTGCTGGAAGGCAAGTATTTCAAGGTGTAAGTAAAGAAAATACAAAGTTTTCCTGTGGAAAATCTCACTTCTCAACAGAAAGATATATTATTTGAAACATTAAAACTCTGCAGCTTTCTTCCATAATCTCCTTGGGTGGTGGCTCAAATTACACAATTTAGCCCAGGAGCTGCTGGCTACTGATCAGTCTTGTGGGCAGAGCCTCCATCTTGTCACAAGCGAGGCCACCAATATAAGGAAAGGATTCTACTTTGGGACCTGTCACTTTCATTGTTTGAAAATGGCGCAGTTGGCAAATCAGCAATAAATGCAGAGTTTTTATTTTTTTTTCATAGGATGCAGGCGTCACTGGCAAGGCCAGCATTTGTTGCCCATCTCCAATTGTCCATCAATCGATTAGATTGCTGGACCATTTAAAGAGCAGTTAAGAATCAACCAAATTTCTGTGGGTCTGGAGTCACATGGAGGCCAGAGCAGATAAGGATGGCAAATTTCTTTCCCTACAGGGCATTAATGAACCAGATGGATTTTTAGCACAATTGATGACTTTCATGGTCACCATTACTGATGGCTAGTTTTCAATTCCACATTTATGAATTGAATTTAAATTCCACCAGCTGCTAAATTGGAATTTGACACCATGTCCCTTTGACATTAGCCTTGGCTTCTAGATGATTAGCTGAGTGTAGCTACTATGCTACCATTGCCGCTGTGTTGAGTGCTTTTGTGTTTCGATTGTAGTTGAGATCCCAACAGGACAATTTACTTTTCAACCAAAAAACTCAAATTTGCAAATGCTCAGTTAGAGACATCTCTCATGTACATTCTAGGCAAAACCTCGCTTTCTTTCCTTTGGTTCATTATTTGGTCAAACGTTCACGGAAAGGTCCATTGACCTTGGGTGGGATTTCATAGTTTTGGAAGGAGCGAGGACAGAAATTCCTGCCCATTGAAGCTGGAGAATATGAACAACATGAAATGGAGTGAAAAATGGCAGCTTCTGAGCTAATGGCCGCAATTCAACTGTTTTCAGGCTTGGGTGAAAACAAGAGGGAATCACGTTGCCCCTTCAAATCCTCTCAAGAACCCGCATTGGTCCGAACCACAATGTTTACAAGGACTCTAAGCCTGATTGACAGCTCTGTTTTTTTCCAAAGGAATGTGGTTTCACTTTCTGTTTTGCAGACCATTTATTGCATGAAGGGAAAGGGAAGTAAACACAGCTGACTGGAAGCTGAGTAGAAATCCATTCAGATGTGATTCAAAGCCTATATCAAGCTCAGCACTATGAAATTGAAAGTGATCAAAGGTTTACAAAGCAATAGAGAGGCTTTCTCGGAAGGCTCAGAGGCTTCAAATACAAACTGTGTGAATACATTGGAACTGAGTGACCAACTGTGGAGAGGGAACCTGGTGCACAGCTGTGAGTGCTGCTGTGATTTAAAAGCCTGCCAGCTATCAAGGGAATATGGGCATTAAATTGAATAGGCCACTTCACATTTCTATTGCTGACAAGCAGGAATGAAGATATTAAGCTGCCAGAAATCACCATGCCAGAACTGATCTTCAGGTCAGCCTGGGCTAGAAGGAGAACTCCAGCCATGAAAACCCATCCCGGGGGAGACTGGCCAGGTCAAACCCTTGCCACCAGCCCAAGCCGACCCGACCCCAGGATTCTTGGGAGCACTTCCTCTGCAGCATGGCAGCAGAGGAGGGGCAAATGATCACTGGATCTAGCTCCTTGATCCCCCGATGCATCCAGCACGCCAAGTCCATGCTATCGTAACAGACACCGTACAGTGCGTTTGCTGCTAAATAGGGTGACCGTAAGTGGGCCACCAAGTCCACTAATTGTTATACAATTAGTGGGTTTGCGTACCAGTCGGCTTGCCGCCCACTCTGGGCGTGAACCCGATTGGGTTGGGGCAAACATTTGTCTATATTGTACATTTCTGCCCAGTCCTCAGAAACAGGCAGCTGCAGCAACCAGAAAAGCGGATAGACTAGGGAGCACGGTTATTCCAGGAAAGAATAATGTTGAGGAATTTGAGCCTATTCAGCCTGCTGGTTGTGCCCAATTTTTCAGTGATAGTTTGTGCAAAAGCCAGATTCCGTGTGCTGGATTTGCAAAGCATGGAAATAAATTTTCTTCATCCTGGAAATGCTGATTCCGGCAGAATATGAACCCAGCCATATGAATATTGATCAATGTACAGTCTTCTTTTGTTATAGCATTAAGGATTCAGCTAGGAATAAGTCTATCACTGTGCAACATTTCGGATCAGATATTTTCTGTGTTGCCTTATTTTAATGAAGTAAAATTAAAATATTGCTTACTTCCGAGGCTGCTTTCAACCCCAGCTTTTTCTGAAAGATAAATCATAATTTGAAATTATATCACAAAATGAGTGCTAAATATTAGATAATTAAGATAGATTTATATCTCAAGTGTCACTACAGATGAAAGGTTAAGAATGGTAAATGTTAAATAATGATTCCATCAGTTTTGAATGAAATGAGCTTGTTGTCAGGTGAACCTGAAGACACGAAACCCTGTGTCTGCTGCCAACAATGATGAACAATTTTTAAATGTATGAATTCCATTGATGTTCCAGTCTGCAAACCTTGGTCCATATCTGTGTTTTTTAAAACTACCTTAATTCTGAAGATACTGATCAATCTATGTTATTAATTCCATACCTGTGATTGACGTTGATGGGACTGCTGTTGCTGGAAGGCAAGTATTTCAAGGTGTAAGTGGAGAAAATACAAACTTTTCCACTGGAAAATCTCACTTGTCAAGAGAAAGATATATTCGATGAAAAATTTAAAACTATGCAGTGTTCTTCTATAATGTCCTTGGGTGGTGGCTCAAATTACACAATTTAGCCCAGGAGCTGCTGGCTACTGATCAGCCTTGTGGGCAGAGCCTCCATCTTGTCACAAGCGAGGCCACCAGTGTGAGGAAAGGATTCTACTTTGGGACCTGTCACTTTCTTTGTTTGAAAATGGCGCAGTTGGCAAATCAGCAATAAATGCAGAGTTTTTATTTTTTTTTCATAGGATGCAGGCGTCACTGGCAAGGCCAGCATTTGTTGCCCATCTCCAATTGTCCTTCAACCGAGTAGATTGCTGGACCATTTTAAGAGCAGTTAAGAATCAACCAAATTTCTGTGGGTCTGGAGTCACATGGAGGCCAGAGCAGATAAGGATGGCAAATTTCTTTCCCTACAGGGCATTAATGAACCAGATGGATTTTTAGCACAATTGATGACTTTCATGATCACCATTACTGATAGCTAGTTTTCAATTCCACATTTATGAATTGAATTTAAATTCCACCAGCTGCTAAATTGGAATTTGACACCATGTCCCTTTGACATTAGCCTTGGCTTCTAGATGATTAGCTGAGTGTAGCTACTATGCTACCATCTCCGCTGTGTTGAGTGCTTTTGTGTTTCGATTGTAGTTGAGATCCCAACAGGACAATTTACTTTTCAACCAAAAAACTCAAATTTGCAAATGCTCAGTTAGAGACATCTCTCATGTACATTCTAGGCAAAACCTCGCTTTCTTTCCTTTGGTTCATTATTTGGTCAAACTTTCATGGAAAGGTCCATTGACCTTGGGTGGGATTTCATAGTTTTGGAAGGAGCGAAGACAGAAAATCCTGCCCATTGAAGCTGGAGAATATGAACAACATGAAATGGAGTGAAAAATGGCAGCTTCTGAGCTAATGGCCGCAATTCAACTGTTTTCAGGCTTGGGTGAAAACAAGAGTGAATCACGTTGCCCCTTCAAATCTTCTCAAGAACCCGCATTGGTCCGAACCACAATGTTTACAAAGATTCTAAGCCTGATTGACAGCTCTGTTTTTTTCCAAAGGAATGTGGTTTCACTTTCTGTTTTGCAGACCATTTATTGCATGAAGGGAAAGGGAAGTAAACACAGCTGACTGGAAGCTGAGTAGAAATCCATTCAGATGTGAATCAAAGCCTATTTCAAGCTCAGCACTATGAAATTGAAAGTGATCAAAGGTTTACAAAGCAATAGAGAGGCTTTCTCGGAAGGCTCAGAGGCTTCAAATACAAACTGTGTGAATACATTGGAACTGAGTGACCAACTGTCGAGAGGGAACCTGGTGCACAGCTGTGAGTGCTGCTGTGATTTAAAAGCCTGCCAGCTATCAAGGGAATATGGGCATTAAATTGAATAGGCCACTTCACATTTCTATTGCTGACAAGCAGGAATGAAGATATTAAGCTGCCAGAAATCACCATGCCAGAACTGATCTTCAGGTCAGCCTGGGCTAGAAGGAGAACTCCAGCCATGAAAACCCATCCCGGGGGAGACTGGCCAGGTCAAACCCTTGCCACCAGCCCAAGCCGACCCGACCCCAGGATTCTTGGGAGCACTTCCTCTGCAGCATGGCAGCAGAGGAGGGGCAAATGATCACTGGATCTAGCTCCTTGATCCCCCGATGCATCCAGCACGCCAAGTCCATGCTATCATAACAGACACCGTACAGTGTGTTTGCTGCTAAATAGGGTGACCGTAAGTGGGCCACCAAGTCCACTAATTGTTATACAATTAGTGGGTTTGCGTACCAGTCAGCGTGCCGCCCACTCTGGGCGTGAACCCGATTGGGTTGGGGCAAACATTTGTCTATATTGTACATTTCTGCCCAGTCCTCAGAAACAGGCAGCTGCAGCAACCAGAAAAGCGGATAGACTAGGGAGCACGGTTATTCCAGGAAAGAATAATGTTGAGGAATTTGAGCCTATTCAGCCTGCTGGTTGTGCCCAATTTTTCAGTGATAGTTTGTGCAAAAGCCAGATTCCGTGTGCTGGATTTGCAAAGCATGGAAATAAATTTTCTTCATCCTGGAAATGCTGATTCCGGCAGAATATGAACCCAGCCATATGAATATTGATCAATGTACAGTCTTCTTTTGTTATAGCATTAAGGATTCAGCTGGGAATAAGTCTATCACTGTGCAACATTTCGGATCAGATATTTTCTGTGTTGCCTTATTTTAATGAAGTAAAATTAAAATATTGCTTACTTCCGAGGCTGCTTTCAACCCCAGCTTTTTCTGAAAGATAAATCATAATTTGAAATTATATCACAAAATGAGTGCTAAATATTAGATAATTAAGATAGATTTATATCTCAAGTGTCACTACAGATGAAAGGTTAAGAATGGTAAATGTTAAATAATGATTCCATCAGTTTTGAATGAAATGAGCTTGTTGTCAGGTGAACCTGAAGACACGAAACCCTGTGTCTGCTGCCAACAATGATGAACAATTTTTAAATGTATGAATTCCATTGATGTTCCAGTCTGCAAACCTTGGTCCATATCTGTGTTTTTTAAAACTACCTTAATTCTGAAGATACTGATCAATCTATGTTATTAATTCCATACCTGTGATTGACGTTGATGGGACTGCTGTTGCTGGAAGGCAAGTATTTCAAGGTGTAAGTGGAGAAAATACAAACTTTTCCACTGGAAAATCTCACTTGTCAAGAGAAAGATATATTCGATGAAAAATTTAAAACTATGCAGTGTTCTTCTATAATGTCCTTGGGTGGTGGCTCAAATTACACAATTTAGCCCAGGAGCTGCTGGCTACTGATCAGCCTTGTGGGCAGAGCCTCCATCTTGTCACAAGCGAGGCCACCAGTGTGAGGAAAGGATTCTACTTTGGGACCTGTCACTTTCTTTGTTTGAAAATGGCGCAGTTGGCAAATCAGCAATAAATGCAGAGTTTTTATTTTTTTTTCATAGGATGCAGGCGTCACTGGCAAGGCCAGCATTTGTTCCCTTCTCCAATTGTCCTTCCACTGTGTAGATTGCTGGACCATTTTCAGGGCAGTTATGAATCAAGCAAATTTCAGTGGGTCTGGAGTCACATGTAGGCCAGAGCAGATAAGGATGGCAAATTTCCTTCCCGACAGGGCATTAATGAACCAGATGGATTTTTAGTACAATTGATGATTGTTTCATGGTTACCATTACTGATGGCTAATTTTCAATTTCACATTTATGAATTGAATTTAAATTCCACCAGCTGCGATGTTGGCTTTTACATTAGCTTGGCTTCTGGATTATTAGCTGAGTGTAGCTACTGCACTCCCATCTCCCCTGTGTAGAGATATTTCGTGTTTCGATTGTACTTGAGATCCCACTAGGACAATCTACTTTTCATACCAAAAACTCAAATTTGCAAATGCTCAGTTAGAGACAGCTCTAATGTACATTCTAGACAAAACCTCGCTCTCTTTTTATTCAGAATTTAGTCAGAGTTTCATGAAAAGTTCCGTTGACATTGGGCGGAATTTTACAGTTTTGGGACAGTGAGGCCAGAAAATCCTGCCGATTGAAGCTGGATAATATGAACAACATAAAATGGATTGAAAAATGGCAGTTGCTGATCTAATGGTCGTAATTCATCTGTTTTCAGGCTTGGGTGAAAACCAGAGTCAATCATGTTGCCCCTTCAAAGCCTCTCAGGAACCCGCATTGGTCCGAACCACAATGTTTACAAAGACTCTAAGCCTGATTGACATCTGTGTTTTTTTCCAAGGGAATGTGGTTTCACTTCCTCTTTTGCAGACCATTTATTGCACAGGGAAAGGGAAGTAAGCACAGCTGACTGAAGGCTGAATAGAAATTCCACCAGCTGCTATGTTGGAATTTGACACCATGTCCCTTTTACATTAACCTCAGCTTCTAGATTATTAGCTGAGCGTAGCTACTATGCTACCATCACCGCTATTGTGTGGTCATCATTGCTAAGTAAGTGCTGTTGATGACCACTTACATTGCTTCAATGATGTTTGAGAGCAAACTGGTGGGGTGGTAAATGGCTGAGCTGGATTTGTCCTTTTCAAAATCATCAGCAATCAACTCTCTTCCTCAAAGAGGAGATCAGCCAATGGTCATCTGGGTCTATGGCGACCTTCCCTTTGCAAGATTGGGATTTACTTTGGCAACATGGAAACTTTCGCAGGTACATCCTTTATACAAGAAACTGCACAAATCCAAACCTGCCAACTGCTGCCCCATCAGTCTATTCTCGACCATTAGTAAAGTGATGGAAGGGGTGAACAACAGTGCTGTCTAGCCACACTTACTCAGCAATAACCTGCTCACGGACGCTCAATCTGGATTCCATCAGGATCACTCAGCTCCTGACCTCATTATAGCTTTGGTTCAAAAGAGCTGATTGCCAGGTAAGTGAGAGTGACTGCTCTTGACATCATGGCAGCATTTAACCTAGTGTGGCAGCAAGGAGACCTAACAAAACTGGAATCAAGAGGAATCGGGGAAAACCCTCCCTGGTTTGAGTCAAAGGAAGATGGTTGTGGTGATTGGAGGTCAATCATCTCATCTCTAGGACATCACTGCAGGAGTTCCTCAGGGTAGTGTCCTCAGCCCAATTATCTTCAGCTGCTTCATCATTGACCTTCCTTCCATCATAAGGTCAGAAATGGGGATGTTCGTTGATGATTGCACAACATTCAGTATCATTTGGAACTCCACAGATACTGAAGCAGCCCAGGCCCAGATGCAGCAAAACCTGGACTATATCAAGGCTCGGGTTGACAAGTGGCCAACAATGACCATCTCCAATAAGAAATGATATAACCATCGCCCTTTGACATTGAATGGCATTACCATCACTGATCCCCCATTATCAAGATTCTAGGGATTTCCATTGACCAGAAACTGGAGTGGACTAGCCATTTAAATATTGTGGCTACCAGAGCAGGTCCAAGGGTAGGAAGCCTGCTGCGTGTAACTCACCTCCTGACTATTCAAAGCATGTCCACCATCTACACAGCACAATTCAGGAGTGCAATGAAACACTTGCCTAGATGAGTGCAGCTCCAACAACACTCCAGAAGCTCACCACCATCTAGGACAAAGCAGCCACTTCATTGTTCCCCTTCCACAAACATTCAATCCCTCCCACCACTGACGAACGTTGGCAGCCTGTGTATGATCGATAGGATGCACTGCAGGAACTCACCAAAATTCCTTAAGCAGCACGTTCCAAACCCACGACCACTCCCATCTAGAAGGTCAAGAGCAGCAGATGCCTGGCAACACCACCACCTGGAGATTCCCCTCCATGTCACTCACAATCCTGACTTGGAAATGTATCGCTGTTCTTTCATTGTTGCTGGATTAAAATCCTAGCAGTGACTCCCTAACAGCACTGTAGGTGTACTTACACCTGAGGAACAGCAGCAGTTTGAAAATGCAGCTCACCACCACCTCTCTCCAGGACAACCAGAGATGGGCAGGAAAAGCTGGCATGGCCAGTCACACCCACATCCCATGAATAATGTTTTTAAAAATGGCAACAAAAGCTGTTGGCTTTGCTGCATCGTTACAAAATCCAGCCATTGTTTCATACATTATCCAAATATACTGCTGATGTTTTGTTAAATTTATAGTGTTGCTGTAGTTGGGGGCCTCTGTTGCTGGAAGTGAACTTTAGAATATACATGTGTGAAGAACAATAATGTATTTTATGATCTTTTAGTGGAAAATATCAGTGAACACGTGATAAGATCTTATCAGTAACAAAAAGTCAATGAACGCCTCAAGTGACTCCATGTGTTAGTTCATATTCCTTGCTGCTTCATTGGCATCTGTTGTTTTCTATGAAACATTCACATCCATTTACTTTCACATTCACCCAAACCATTTATTTCCCATTTGACCGACCAGTGTTGATCAGACATCACTGGAATTTTGGATATGGAGGAGGACAAAACATTTCTGTGGGTAGAAGAATGACTTGAACACTGGCACTCACCTGGCAGAGAATTAATAATATCTGAACGGACCTGCATTGAATATCAATTGAGACACTCAATTGAGTCTATTGCTGTGCTATTTACTGGTGTCTGATCACCAGACTAGAACCAGAGGGCATAGCCTCAAAATAAAGGGGAGCAGATTTGGGATTGAGTTGAGGAGGAACTTCTTCACCCAAAGGGTTGTGAATCTGTGAAATTCCCTGCCCAGTGAAGCCACTGAAGATACCTCGTTGAGTGTTTTTCAGGTAAAGATAGATAGATTTTTGAACAGTTAAGAAATTAAGGGTTATGGTAAGTAGGCGGGTAAGAGGATCTGACTCCACGAAAAGATCAGTCATGATCTTATTGAATAGCAGACAAAGCTCGAGGGGCCAGGTGGGCAATTCCTGCTCCGAGTTCTTCTGTTCAGATGTTCTTATGTATGAACTTAAGCAATATAATCAGGAGTAGACCACAAAGCCATGTAAAAGTGCTTCCCCATTGAAAATACTTATGGCTGATCATTGGCTGCAAATCCATTTTCTCACCCATTCTCCATGGCCCTTGATTCCTGACAGACCAAAAGTCTGTCTATCTCGGTCTGAAACAGATTTAACAAAGGAACATCCAAAATCATCTTGGTTGCACAATTCCAAAGATTCGCAACCTTTTGAGTCAAGAAGTTTCTGTGTCTCCATCCTAAATGATCATTCCCTCATCCTAAGAATGTGCATCCATGTTGCAGATTTTCCATGATGTGGAGATGCCAGCATTGGACTGGGGTAAGCACAGTAAGAAGTCTCACAACACCAGGTTAAAGTCCAACAGGTTTATTTGGTAGCACAAGCTTTTGGAGCACTGCCACTTCATCGGGTGAGTGGGAATTGTGTTCACAAACAGGGCATGTCGATATGCGCGATCTTCTTTGAGATCCTCTCCACTTGGAGCCGGCAGTTTGCAATGTCGGTGGTAGCCATGACGTGGAGGTGGCGGCGTTGGACTGGGGCTGGATATATGCCCTGTTTGTGAACACAACTCCCACTCACCTGGTGAAGGAGCAGCGCTCCGAAAGCTGGTGCTGCCAAATAAAGCTGTTGGACTTTAACCTGGTGTTGTGACACTTCTTACTGTAGATTTTCCAGCCAGCAGAAACAACCTCTCAATGTCTCTGCTGTCAAGTCCCTTCAGATTTCTTCATGTTTCGCTGAGATCAGCTCTTATTTGTCTAAACTGTGGATAATGTAGGGGTAGCACAGTGGTATGGTGGCACAGTGGTTAGCAATGCTGCCTCACAGCACCATGGACCCAGATTCAATTCCAGCCTTGGGTGACTGCCTGTGTGGAGTTTGAGCATTCTCCCTGTGTCTGCACGGTTTTCCTCCGGGTGCTCTGGTTTCCTCCCACAGTCCAAAGATGTGCAGGTTAGGTGGATGAACCATTGTCTCCTTTGAGAAGTTGGAGAAGGACCTATCAAAAAGAAAGGTTGGTTTCTATGCCCTCTAAGGAGAATGTGAGGTGATCTTATTGAAACATACATGCTCTTCAATGGATGAGGCAGAATGGCTGCTGGGAGAATGTATCTTCTTGAGAGGGAGACCAGCACAAAACGATGACATTTAAAAATGAAAAGTCTGCAATTTGAGACAGAGATGAGGAGAATTTGTTTCTCTCACAGGGTTGTTAGTCTGTAAAATTCTGAATTCGTGAAAGCACCCCCTGAAACCCCCACACTGCTTGCATCTGTCCTCCAATCTGTCTGCAAAGCCCTTACCAACAGAACTTCTCCTCATTTTAGTTTTGTACTGCACCATCAATGCAGGATGGAAGATAATGGTGCCGGGCTCTCACTGCCAGACCAGCTTGGAGTCTTCTTGTATGAAACCCCTCCCATCGTCTCAGAGGAGCTTTCAGAGATTTCCCTCCCTCACAGACCTCTCAATCCTCACCCCTGAATTCCTTGATCCCATCGAGTTGTGAGTGGAAAATCATGTCTCACAAATTTGATTGAATTTTTTGAAGGGGTAACCAAGAAGGTAGATGAAGGCAGTGCAGTTGATGTTGTCTACATGGACTTTAGCAAGGCTTTGACAAGGTACCGCATGGTAGATTGCTACATAAGATTAAATCTCAAGGGATATAGGATTAGGTAGCTAAATGGATACAAAATTGGCTTGATGACAGAAGACAAAGGGTGGTTGTAGAGGGTTGTTTTTCAAACTGAAGGCCTGTGACCAGTGGTGTGCCTTAGGGATCAGTGCTGGGTCCACTGTTATTTGTCATTTATATTAATGATTTGGATGAGAATATAGGAGGCATGATTAGGAAGTTTGCAGATGACACCAAGATTAGCGGCATAGTGGAAAGTGAAAAAAGTTATCTTTGATTGCAATGGGATCTTGATGAATTGGGCCAGTGGGCTGACAAATGGCAGATGGAGTTTAATTTAGATAAATGTGAGGTGATGCATTTTGGTAGATTGAACCAAGGTAGGACTTACTCAGTTAATGGTAGGGCATTGGGGAGAGTTACAGAACATTGAGATCTAGGGGTACAGGTTCATAGCTCCTTGAAAGTGGAGTCACAGCTGGACAGAGTGGTGAAGAAGGCATTCAGCATGCTTCGTTTCATTGATCAGAACATTGAATACAGGAGTTGGGACGTCTTGTTGAAGTTGTACAAGACATTGGTAAGGCCACACTTGGAATACTGTGTACAATTCTGGTCACCCTATTATAGAAAGGATATTATTAAACTAGAAAGAGTGCAGAAAAGATTTACGAGGATGCCGCTGGGACTTGATGGTTTGAGTTATAAGGAGAGGTTGGATAGACTGGGACTTTTTCCTCTGGAGCGTAGAAGGCTGAGGGGTGATCTTATAGATGTCTATAAAATAATGAGGGGCATAGATCAGCTAGATAGTCAATATCTTTCCCAAAGGTAGGGGTGTCTAAAACTAGAGGGCATAGGTTTAAGGTGAGAGGGGAGAAATTCAAAAGTTTCCAGAGGGGCAATTTTTTCACACAGAGAGTGGTGAGTGTCTGGAACAAGCTGCCAGAGGCAGTAGTAGAGGTGGGTACAATTTTGTCTTTTAAAAAGCATTTAGATAGTTACATGGGTAAGATGTGTATAGAGGGATATGGGGCAAATGCGGGCAATTGGGACTACCTTCGGGGGTTTAAAAAAAAGGGCGGCATGGACAAGTTGGGCCAAAGGGCCTGTTTCCATGCTGTAAACCTCTATGACTCGATGAGTTTAAAGTGTATATGCGTTTTATATCCCCTGAACATTTTGATGTAGATGTGCCAATGCCGTGTTTGGACTTCATCCCTCCGCATCTTGAGGCCACTTGCGCAGTTAAACATATACTCAACACACCCAGTCACACACTCTTCGATAGCCCCACAGTGCCTTTTCCTCATCTGAAGGTTGCAGATGTCTCCACTGACTCAATGTGCCAGCTGCGGCCCATTATCATTCCAGAAACCTCATGGGCCCAGGCACGTGATGTTATAACCACACCCTGTGCACAAAATGCTGGACACAAATGAGACTGGACTGACATGCCCTCTTCCGCCCTGGACTGGGACAAGGACAGTCTTTAAAACATTTACAATCTTCCGGCCTGCCACTGATGTTCATAACTCTGTATGTCTTTTCTTTCAATTTTAAACTATCCTTAACTTTCTTCGTTCGGAAAAGATAGGACATCCTGCTCAGAGTTATCAAAAATCTCCTTTAATGTCTAACACTGCTTCACTACCATCTTACCTTTTAACCTATTTTTCGAGACCAATTCAACTAACTCAGTCTTCACACCCTTCTAATTGCCTTTCAGGTTTAATTTAAGACACTAGTTTAAGAACATCATTCCTCACTGTTAAACAGAACGTGAAATTAAATCACGTCATGATCACTCTTGTCAAGTTGATGCATTACTAGAAGGACATTGACTCATCAGCAAATTTTGAAAAATGTGCCCTGTATAACCATGTTTAAGTTATTAATGGATCTCAAGAGATATTTCACATATATTGTAGAAAGGTGAGTTGATGTAGTGACTGCCAAAACATTGGATATTATCTCTGAAGGAGTGTTTTCAGGCTCTCTGAACAAGTGTTGTGAGCTTTCAAATCGGGTGGCCAGCAGCCATACATTTTCATTAGCTAAAGGCTTTGAAGTCTATCAGATTTATTGATTCATAGACCCTGCTGCATTATCATTTTGTTGACTATGGTGCTGCTGCCCCAGAGCGCAGGAAAGTTGTGCCTTTACTGTTCAAAACAAAATCATGTCTTAAACCCACCATTGATTAACTATTTTAATGACTCCACTAACTGATTCACAGGGGGCTGTTCACTCTTATCCAAAAGCATACCTGTTAAACCAGGAAGTAGATGTGGTCAACTTGGATTCCTATCCCGCTGGCATTTGATGTGTCTGTAACTCTCTGCTGACACTGAAACCAACTCCCACTCCACCCCACATCCTTGGCAGTTAAAATCCTGCCCTTTTCACAACAAATAAGCTCACTATTTATATTTAGAATTTTGATTCCAAGGCTATAAGAAATCATTGTTGACAGAATAGTGTCTCTTACATTCCTCTTGTTGACATTGATGTTTGTGCTGGAAAGACAGTTAATGGTGTGAATATCCAGAATGGAAAATCATCCCATCATCTCTCAATGTAGAATACCAGTTGTCAAGGCATGAATCATGAATTTTAAGACCATAAGACCATAAGACATAGGAGCGGAAGTAAGGTCAATTCGGCCCATCGAGTCCACTCCACCATTCAATCATGGTTGATTTCAACTCCATTTACCCGCTCTCTCCCCATAGCCCTTAATTCCTCGAGAAATCAAGAATTTATCAATTTCTGTCTTGAAGACGCTTAACGTCTCGGCCTCCACAGCCCTCTGTGGCAATGAATTCCACAGACCTACCACTCTCTGGCTGAAGAAATTTCTCCTCATCTCTGTTCTAAAGTGACTCCCTTTTATTCTAAGGCTGTGCCCCCGCGTCCTAGTCTCCCCTGCTAATGGAAACAACTTCCCTACGTCCATCCTATCTAAGCCGTTCATTATCTTGTAAGTTTCTATTAGATCTCCCCTCAACCTCCGAAACTCCAATGAATACAATCCCACGATCCTCAGACGTTCATCGTTTGTCAGGCCTACCATTCCCGGGATCATCCGTGTGAATCTCCGCTGGACCCGCTCCAGTGCCAGTATGTCCTTCCTGAGGTGTGGGGCCCAAAATTGCTCACAGTACTCCAAATGGGGCCTAACCAGTGCTTTATAAAGCCTCAGAAGTACATCCCTGCTTTTGTATTCCAAGCCTCTTGAGATAAATGACAACATTACATTTGCTTTCTTAATTACGGACTCAACCTGCAAGTTTACGTTTAGAGAATCCTGGACTAGGACTCCCAAGTCCCTTTGCACTTTAGCATTATGAATTTTGTCACCGTTTAGAAAATAGTCCATGCCTCTATTCTTTTTTCCAAAGTGCAAGACCTCGCACTTGCCCACGTTGAATTTCATCAGCCACTTCTTGGACCACTCTCCTAAACTGTCTAAATCTTTCTACAGCCTCCCCACCTCCTCAATAGTACCTGCCCCTCCACCTATCTTTGTATCATCGGCAAACTTGGCCAGAATGCCCCCAGTCCCGTCATCTAGATCGTTAATATATAAAGAGAACAGCTGTGGCCCCAACACTGAACCCTGCGGGACACCACTTGTCACCGGTTGCCATTCTGAGAAAGAACCTTTTATCCCAACTCTCTGCCTTCTGTCTGACAGCCAATCGTCAATCCATGTTAGTACCTTGCCTCGAATACCATGGGCCCTTATTTTACTCAGCAGTCTCCCGTGAGGCACCTTGTCAAAGGCCTTTTGGAAGTCAAGATAGATAACATCCATTGGCTCTCCTTGGTCTAACCTATTTGTTATCTCTTCAAAGAACTCTAACAGGTTTGTCAGGCACGACCTCCCCTTACTAAATCCATGCTGACTTGTCTTAATCCGACCCTGCACTTCCAAGAATTTAGAAATCTCATCCTTAACGATGGATTCTAGAATTTTGCCAACAACTGAGGTTAGGCTAATTGGCCTATAATTTTCCATCTTTTTTCTTGTTCCCTTCTCGAAAAATAGGGTTACAACAGCGATTTTCCAATCCTCTGGGACTTTCCCTGACTCCAGTGACTTTTGAAAGATCATAACTAACGCCTCCACTATTTCTTCAGCTATCTCCTTTAGAACTCTAGGATGTATCCCATCTGGGCCCGGAGATTTATCAATTTTCAGACCTTTTAGTTTCTCTAGCACTTTCATTCATTGTTCATTCATTGGCAGCACCGTGTTGCCTCACTGCACCCAGGGATTCGGGTTCGTTTCCAGCCTGGGTGACTGTCTGTATGGAGTTTGCACATTATCCCCCGTCTGCGTGGGTTTTCTCAGGCTGCTCTGGTTTCATCCTACATTCCAAGGATGTGCAGATTGGATGGACTGGCCATCGTAAATTGCCCCTTAGTGTCACAAGATGTGAAGTTTAGGGGGGTAAGCAGAATAATGTGCGAGTTTACAGGGATAAGGAGTGACATGGGCCTTGGTAAAATGCTCTTTCAGAGAGTCCGTGCAGACTTACTGGGCCAAATGGCCTCCTTCTGCACTGTCAGGATTCTCTGATTCTATAACTGTTCAAGTTCTTACTAAAAGTTTTGTCACAATTGGAGTCAGGTGAGGGTTTTCTCCCTGCTGTTGAAGTAGAAATGGTTGGAAAAACAAATGAAGAAATCTGTTCCAACAATATAGGTTCACGAATTACAGAATTTTAAAATTAATTCATTAAGTAATCCCCATGAACCTGTGTCACAACCATGATCCCCCTTCCACCATCACTCATCTTTGGCCTGGGTTTCTTGGCGACCCGGGGCCTTGGGTGGGTGTATTACTGACACAGCCACAGCCCCTCCATTGGGCTGTTGAGCAATTAGGATTTTCTGGACTGTGATGGATAGGATGTCCACCCCTGGGACTGAGATCATGGAGATGGCCGCCACTACCAGATCCCCAGACATTGTGGCTTGCCTGCCCAAATAAAGCCAATGCAGGGCTCTCATTGGCGCTTAAGCCTGTGGGCGAGACCCATTGAACCATGGAAAGTGATGGCACATGAAATTGCACCTACAAAGGCCGATGTCCTTCACCAAATTCAGATCTATCTACAAATGTTAGCAATACTCAGACAGGTACTTTCCAGCACAGAGTATATACCCTGAGTGCCGGAAAACTGGACACTCCGGCTATAAATTTCCCGTAATAGGTTACAAAACCCCAGAAATGATCTGTCTATTCCATAGCCCAGAGGGGTCAGTTGGGGGACCTGGAATACAAATCTATCCCTTCTCATGCATACACCTGCCTTGGAAAATCAACTTCAAACTTCCTCAAGGTTCTCTATGTGTTCCTTATTTGTTTTTCCTGTTATGAGGATGTCTTCCAGATAAATAGCCACCTGAGGTAGACCTTGAAAGGTGTTCTCCATTATTCACTGGAAGATTGCGCAGGCTGACGATACTCCAAATGGCAATCTGGTGAATTGATAAAGGCCTTTATGAGGATGAATTGTTGAATATCTCTGGGAATTCTCATCTAGCTGTAACCATAAGTACGTGTGACTCATATCAAGTTTCAAAACAAGAGTCTTCCTGCCAACTTCATATACAACTCCTTAGTCCGAGGGATCGGGTATTTATCCAGCTGCAAAAAACGATTTCCTGTTTGTTTACAATCCCCCCAAACGTGGATTGATCCACCCAGCTTCAAAATTGGTACAATTGAAACTGCCCATTCTGCACATTGGACTGATTTGATGCCCCTTTCACGCTCCAGTCTCTGGATTTCAGTTTCAACTTTTACCCTTAAGGCAAATGGCACTGGGAAGGGCTTGCAAAATCACGGAATTGCTTTCTGGTCAGTATGTAAGGTCGCCTTGGCCTTTTCAGAGTCACTAGGCCTTCCTGGAAAACTTCAGGGAATTTAAGCCGGACACACCAAGGCGGCTATCCTCCAGCCAAAAAATGTTGAGCCAATCTCGGTGGATGTCTCACAACCAATTTCACTCCATTAGGCTTGGGCCTGAGGTCTCCATTACAATCTTTGGCGATCGAAACAGTTGCCTTTCATAGGAGGCACAGTACAGAGGTTGTTTGCACAATTTCAAAAGTTCCCTTGTATAGGTTCTCAGTCTTGCTGAGGTCCTGATTAAAGTTAAGGGTTGGAGTCCATAGTGAATTTTATGGAACACTGAGTCTCCGACCACCGATACGGCCGCACCTGTGTTGACCTCCATTAGTACCAGATGTCCATTTAACCATGTGTTTCTCTTGATTGGGTCTGATTTGGACATCACTGTGTGATTTACTTGTTCTAAGTCAGATGTAGGTGGACCTCTCAAGGTGTGAACTCTTCAAGATTCTGGCCTACAGGTTGTTTTTCTAAATCAGGGTCTTGCTGGGCTCCTCTCAGCAGACCGGCGACAAGTTCAATGAATTAGCCAGCGGGATTCTAAAGGGACCTGTGACTGTGTGGTTGCAGTTTGTCTTTGTTTTGGGGCTGTGCTTTGGGCAGACTTGGAATTACGTGTATCTGGATCTGAATCTTCCTGGGTGAGGCTATGTAATCACCTGCGCTCAAGTGGAGGTCCCCTCCCAATATCCTCCTGTTTGTTGTGTTATTTCCTTGCTCTGTTTGCTCACCAGAAATTGATGATCTCACAATTCCCTGGATTGAAAATCATTTGCCACTTTTCTGTCCACTCAAACAGAGCATTCATAACATTCTGGAGTCCACAGATATCCTCTTCGCTATCAAGTAGACAGCCGATTTTTGTGTCATTTGTAAATTCCCCAATCATGCCTTCCACGTTTCCGTCCCAATTTTAAAAAATTCATTTTTACGGGATGTGGTCATCGCCGGCTACATTAGCATTTCTTCTTGCCCACCCCTCGTTGCCCTTCAGAAGCACGGTAGCACAGTGGTTAGCACTGCTGCTTCACAGCTCCAGGGTCCTGGGTTCGATTCCCGGCTTGGGTCACTGTCTGTGTGGAGTTTGCACATTCTCCTCGTGTCTGCGTGGGTTTCCTCCGGGTGCTCCGGTTTCCTCCCACAGTCCAAAAATGTGCGGGTTAGGTTGATTGGCCAGGTTAAAAATTGCCCCTTAGAGTCCTGGGATGCATAGGTTAGAGGGATTAGTGGGTAAAGTGTGTGGGGGTGGGATTGTGGTCGGTGCAGACTCGATGGGCCGAATGGCCTCCTTCTGCACTGTAGGGTTTCTATGATTTCTATGATTACTGGTGAGCTGCTTTCATGTGCTGCTTTCTTCAACTGCTGAAGTCTCTCAGGTGTAGATATGTCTGCCACATCTGGAGAAGTCCCAGCCCACAGAACCTGAGTTGGTTGTGCGCAGCTGTTAACTGGGGATCAGACTAATCCTAGAAGAAGAGCTGAAATTCTGAAGAGTGTTGGCTGAACGTATCAAATTCCCAAAGGTTGTCTGGAATATGAGTTTCTAGAATGTTTGCATGACAACTTCTTATTTTAGATAATCTGTATGTTTCTTGACTTTGATAAGGAATGTGATTTCCTGAGTTCCACAGTTGGCTTAGATTTTATTGATGTACAAAGATCTGATGTTATATATTCCTCTTTGCTCATTATCCTTTTTCCATCTTTACTCTGATATTCTCTTCCTCCTGAAGACTGCTGATTTTTAATAGCCAAGCACATGGACAACCACTCCTTCATTTATCTCCCACTCTCCGCCACTATTGGCCACGATCATCTCAAATAAAAATGAACAACACAAAATGAAATCTTGATCAACAAGCTTGGAGAATGGAAAGGAAAGATGTAAAATAAAAGCTAGATGTGAAGATGATGGATTTTAAACTGGGCAAGACAATCCATTTGTTAAATATGAAGAGATTCTTTCTGCAGAATGTGGATACAGAATCAGGCAGTTATGATAACTTATTAAGAATACCTTGAAATAAACATAATTAAGAAACAATTCTCAGTCAGAATCATTAACTTAGAGTGAAGTCTATAAAGAACCAGCATCGTAGGTGACCAATAGATTTAATTGAAAAGCACAAGCATGAGTGAACTTACCTGTGGTCGTTAATGCTGTTAATTTGGAGGAAACAAAAGTTGAGTTCAGATTTGCAGAACGGACTGGATGCTGCATATTATTTAAATTGCATACTGTTCTGGTCAGTGCAGAAATGTGGGCTGGAATTTCACACCAGTGGGATTCTCTGGTCCCGTTGCAGCGAACGGAGATTTGGTTCAGCACCAAATTCTCCATCCTCGCTTGCAGCAGCGGCGGGGTGTGAACTGAATCCTACAAGTTTCACCGCCCCCCCCCCCCCCCCCCCCCCCACCCCACCCTCCCCCACCCTATGGCTGCACAATAAAAGTTACAGAGGAGATTTACAAAGGTGTGCCATGAATGGACATGATTAGCCACGAGGAAAGATTAGACAGGATGAGATTATTTTCTTGTGACATGAGGAGGCTTGGGTGAGATATAATTGTGGGGTATAAAATGATGAGGCCTGGGTCACGTGAATAATGAGGACCTCGCTTTCTACAGAGAGGTCAATATCCAGTCACACAAATTGAATGAAATTGAAAGAAGTCTTAGACGAGAATTAATAAATTATTTTTTATAATTCATTTGTGGGATGTGCTACTGGCTTGGCCAGCATTTATTGCCCACACCCATTTGCCCTGGAGAAGGTGACGGTGAGCTACCTTCTTGAACCACTGTAGTCTTTGTGATGTCGGTGCATCCATGAGATGTAGGAGCAGAAGTAGGCCATTCGACCCATCGAGTCTGCTCTGCTATTCAATGAGATCAGGACTGATCTGATATGATAATCCTCAACACCACTTTTCCATCTTACCCCCATAACCCTTGATTCCCTTACTGGTGAAAAATCTGTCTATCTCAACCCTGAACTCACTGAATGACCCAAACTCCTTAGCCCTCTGCAGTAAAGAATTCCACAGATTCACTGCCCTGTGCTGTTAGCGAGTGAATTCCAGGACTTGGTCCCAGCGGCAGTGAATGAACAGCACTATATTTCCAAGTGAGGATGGTGAGTGGCTTGGATGTAAACTTTCAGATGATGGTGTTCCCATGTAGCTGCTAACCTAGTCCTTCGAGATGCTACTGGTCGTGAGTTTGGAAGGTGCTGTCTGAGGAGCCTTCATCCATCACACCCTCATCCCATTCAAAAAGATCTTGGACATACACTCGAAGTGCTGCAACCTATGGATCAAGAGCTGGAAAATGGGATTCAGCTGTAAAGAGCCTGGATGAGCTTCAGACAGTTGCCAGGGAGAGGAATGGAGCTGGTGGCTCAGAAGTTGAGCTTGTCACTGACCACAATCACATCCTGTCCACCCACCCGCTGCTCAATTACCATTCCTGACTCACTCACCCCAATAAATAAAAACATGAACACGATTACAATTTCTGTCTACTTTACCTTTTGTTGAAGATGGTGTTGGAAAATAAGGGTGGCTGGTCGTTTTGGCTGGAAATAAAGATGAAAATAAATCAGTAGCAATGAAGAGAAAATCTGATTGCTAAGAGCACTGCAATCTAACAAGCAGGAGGTTGCTGGAAATGGATGTGCATTTTCTCCACATGGATTCTATTCGGATGCTGTTTAGTATGAAGACCACAGCCCATTAAAATCAAAATAAACTTTTCTGATCTGCTGAGTTGAACACTGTATTTTCATGTTAATGTGGAAGATAAGGATGTGGCGGGAAATTGATGGAGAATCAGAATTTGAAGGGGGCGATGGGGAGGCATTATCCAGCCCGGGAGCAATGTGGCCGGGGAGCCGCATTCTATCATTTTTCTTTCTGCGCAGGCCCAGTTGGTGGTGTCGATTGGAACTGCAAACTTTCCAGCGCATCAAGTCCCGCCCACAGGCTTGTGCAGCGTGATTCGGAATCGCTGATATTTTTGCAGACAGAATGTGTATGGGGGCTCCTGAAAACGGGTCTAAAATTCTGATCTGAAACATTCCCAGTTTCAAGCCAACCCTGCACTTCAAAGCAAAATGGTAATATCGAGCCCCATGTCCCTTTAGCCTCGGCTTCTAGATGATTAGCTGAGCGTAGCTACTACGCTACCATCTCCCCTGTGTTGAGTGCTTTCGTGTTTAGATTGTAGTTGAGATCCCAACAGGACAATATACTTTTCAAATGAAAAACTCAAATTTGCAAATGCTCAGTTAGAGACAATTCTAATGTACATTTGAGGCAAAACCTCACTCTCTTTCCTTTTGCTCATAATTTGGTCATGCTGACATAGTCTATGCTGACAAACCAAACACCAAAGCCCACGCAGTGGACTTGCCGCTAAATAGGTGGGTGAGTGGCAGGGGGTGGCTGTAAGTGGGCCATTAAATCCAATAATTGTCATACAATGAGCAGGTTTGCACAATAGCCGGCTTGCCGCCCACTCTGGGCGTGAACCCGATTGGGGCGGGGTGTAGACTTGTGTATATTGTACATTGCTGTCCGCTCTTCAGGAACAGGCAGTTGCAGCAACCAGAAAAATGGATAGACCAAGGAGCAGTGTTATTCCAGGAAAGAATAATGTTGAGTAATTTGAGCCTATTCAGCCTGTTGGTTGTGCCCAATTTTTCAGTGATAATTTGAGCTAAAACCAGATTCTGTATGCTGCAATTGCAAAGCATGTAAAGATATTTTCTTCATCCTGGGAATACTGAATCCTGCAGAATTTGAACCCAGCCATATGAATATTTTTCAATGTACAGACTTCATTTGTTACAGCATTAAGGGTTCAACTGTACATTTGAACACTGTGTGCAATATTTCTGAGCAGATATTTTCTATGTTGCCTTATTTGAATGAAGTAAAATTAAAAGATTGCTTACTTCCAAGGGTGCTTCCAACCTTATCTTTGGAAAGATAATCATAATTTGAAATTATATCTCAAAATGAGCACTAAATATGAGATAATTAAGATAGATTTGTATCTCAAGTGTCACGACAGATGAAATGTCAAGAATTGTAAATGTTAAACAATGATTCCATCAGTTTTGAATGAAATGAGCTTGTTGTCAGGTGAATCTGAAGACACGAAACCCTGTGTCTGCTGCCAACAGTGATGAACAATTTTAAAATGTATGAATTCCATTGATGTTCCAGTCTGAAAACCTAGGTCCATATCTGTGTTTTTTAAAACTATCTTAATTCTGAAGATACTGATCAATCTATGTTATTAATTCCATACCTGTGGTTGAAGTTGATGGGATTGTTGTTGCTGGAAGGCAAGTATTTCAAGGTGTAAGTGGAGAAAATACAAACTTTTCTTGTGGAAAATCTCACTTGTCAACAGAAAGATATATTATATGAAAAATTTAAAACTATGCAGTGTTCTTCTATAATCTCCTTGGGTGGTGGCTCAAATGGCACAATTTAGTCCAGGAGCTGATCAGCCTTGTCACAAGTGAGGCCACCAGCGTAAGGAAAGGATTCTACTTTGGGACCTGTCACTTTCATTGTTTGAAAGTGGCCCACTTAACAAATCAGCAACGAAACAGAGATGTCATGTTTTTTTCTGATGGGATGTAGGCGTCACTGGCAAGGCCAGCATTTGTTGCCCATCTCCAATTGTCCTTCAACCGAGTAGATTGCTGGCCCATTTTAATGGCAGTTAAGAGTCAACCAAATTTGTGTGGGTCTGGAGTCACATGGAGGTCAGACCAGATAAGGATGGCAAATTTCCTTCCCCAAAGGACATTAATAAACCTGATGGATTTTTACCACAATTGATGACTGTTTCATGGTCACCATTACTGATGGCTAGTTTTCAATTCCACATTTATGAATTGAATTTAAATTCCACCAGGTGCTATTTTGGAACTTGACACCCTGTCCCTTTAGCCTCAGCTTCTAGATGATTAGTTGAGCATAGCTTCTATGGTACCATCGTCCCTATTGTGTGGTCATCACAACACCACAGACTTTGCTGAGATAGTGGCAGAGATTCTACAGACAGCTCCGTTGTTCCTGTTTGAACCAAGGCTGTTATGAGATCAAGAGCTGAGTGACCCCTCTGGGACCCTAATGAATGTCACTGAGCAGGGATTTGCTTAGTAAGTGCTGTTGAGGACCACTTACATCGCTTCAATGATGATTGAGAGCAGACTGGTGGGGTGGTAAATGGGTGAGCTGGATTTGTCCTTTTCAAAATCACCATCAATCAACTCTCTTCCTCAAAGGGGAGATTAGCCAATGGTCAACTGGGTCTATGGCGACCTTACCTTTGCAAGATTGGGATTTACCTTGGCAACATGGAAAGTTTCGCAGGTATGTCCTGTGTACAAGAAAAAGGATAAATCCAAACCTGCCAATTGCAGCCCCATCAGTCTATTCTCGACCATCAGTAAAGTGATGGAAGGGGTGAACAACAGAGCTGTCTAGCACCACTTACTCAGCAATAACCTGCTCACGGACACTCAATTTGGATTCCATTAGGACCACTCAGCTCCTGACCTCATTATAGCCTTGATTCAAACATGGACAAAACAGCTGATTGCCAGAGGTAAGGTGAGAGTGACTGCTCTTGACATCATGGCAGCATTCGACCTAGTGTGGCAGCAACGAGACCTAGCAAAACTGGAATCAAGCGGAATCGGTGGGGTGGGGGGGGGGGGGCGCGGTGGGGGGAGCGGGGAAAGCCTCCACTGGTTTGAGTCAAAGGAAGATGGTTGTGGTGATTGGAGGTCAATCTTCTCATCTCTAGGACATCACTGCAGGAGTTCTTCAGGGTAGTGTCCTCAGCCCAACTATCTTCAGCTGCTTCATCATTGACCTTCCTTCCATCATAAGGTCAGAAATGGGGATGTTCGTTGATGATTGCACAACGTTCAGTATCATTTGCAACTCCTCAGACACTGAAGCAGCCCAGGCCCAAATGCAGCAAAACCTGGACAATATCAAGGCTGGGTTGAGAAGAGGGCCAAAAATGGCCATCTCCAACAAGACATGATATAACCATCACGCTTTGACACTGAATGGCATTGCCATCACTGATTTCCCCGCCTCCCCCATTATCAAGATTCTGGGGTTTTCATTGACCAGAAATTGAACTGGACTAGCTATATAAATACTGTGGCTACCAGAGCAGGTCCGAGGGTAGGAAGCCTGCTGCAAGTAACTCAGCTCCTGACTATTCAAAGCATGTCCACCATCTACATGACACAATTCAGGAGCACAATGAAATCTTCTCCTCTTGCCTGGATGACTGCAGCTCCAACAACACTCAAGAAGCTAACCACCATCTTGGACAAAGCAGCCACTTAATTGTTACCCCTTCCAAACACATTCAATCCCTCCCACCACTGACAAACAGTGGCAGCCTGTGTATGATCTATAGGATGCTCTGCAGGAACTTACCAAAGTTCCTTAGGCAGCACGTTCCAAACAATGACCACTACCATTTAGAAGGACAAGAGCAGCAGATGCCTGCCAACACCACCACCTGGAGGTTCCACTCCATGTCACTCACAATCCTGACTTGGAAATGCATCGCTGTTCTTTCATTGTTGCTGGGTCAAAATCCCAGCAGTGACTCCCTAACAGCACTGTAGGTGTACTTACACCTCACAAACAGCAGCAGTTCAAGAAGGCAGCTCACCACACCTCTCTCCAGGACAGCGAGGGATGGGCAGGGAAAGCTGGCATGGCCAGTCACGCCCACATCCCATGAATAATGTTTTTAAAACTGGCAACCAAAGCTGTTGGCTTTGCTGCATCGTTACAAAATCCAGTCATTGTGTTGCTTGTTTCACACATTATCCAAATATACTGCTCGTGTTTTGTTAAAATTTTAGTGGCTGTTGTAGTTGGGGGCCTCTGTTGCTGGAAGTGAACTTTAGAATTTACGGCCACAATTCTCTCACTGCTTTCCGCAACGTTTCTGGCGGGCCGGGCCGGGAGATGCATGTGTCGGCCATTTCGCGGGTTCTCTGACAGCTTTATGGCCCGCAGGCATCTCCCAGCCGGAGAAAAATGGCATCTCCAGGAACTCGCTGAAAATCGATGGGTCGCTGATTAGCATGAGTTTATATTACCTTTACATGCCAATATCGGAATCCACACGGCAATCTCCGCCTACGTCTGCGTCTCCCACCTCTTTGGCGGAATGTAATTTTGGCGTGAATCAGAATAGATATTTAAAAGTCGCCAACTGGCGTGAGAAGGTAGATGCTGCTAGGGGAGCGCGGGTAGTGTTGCAGGTAGGCCCTGGAGATGCCTGGTGGCCTTCCTCCTGCTGCCTTGAGGTGTTGGCCCATGGATCTGTGATATCTGTGGGGGAAATGAGTTGTCCGGGGGTGGGGGGAGGGGGGTGGGGTTGGGGGGGAGGGGGTGGGGGGGGGAGGCTTCTATTTCCTCACAGCTCTCTGGGTGTGATTCCATCAGGGAATCCCGTTCACCACCCCCCACCCCCCCACTCCTGTCACGCACTGTGGGAGGCAGCCTCGAGGGCTCCCACTCACCCTCCCCCTCCACAGCACTTTGCAGTGGCACTGTCTTGCCCGGGGTGTGGTCAGGGACTCGACTGAGTGCTGGTGTTCCGGGATGGGGGAGGAGTGCACCATGTGCTGACTGAGGCCTCACTGGATGAAGCAGTTGCTGCTCCAGGCCAGGGTGCAGAGGTTTAGGCATGGATTGCATGGAATCTGCTGTCACTGGGCACACATCTGGTGCTGCTTTGCAGTCTGTCCCCGCCCTGTGACACGGACCAGTAACACATGCCTGTAACAGATGCTGCAGTTGCACACATAGCAATGGCTCAAGGGTGCGCATTGCCCATGGCTGCACACCGACCTGCATAATCTGTGCCAGCATTTGTCATGATGGGAATCTCACACAACCCTAATCGGGCCAAGCATGGCACCATGGATTGGATAGTGTTGCTAACTCCCACAAGTGCGGATGCTGGCCCAATTGAGGGTTTGGGGTGGTGCTGGGTCTATGCAGCCAATGATGATAATTTATCATTCTCTGCTCTTTCCAAACCCCACTGTGCAGACGGATCTCAGTGTGCTCGATCTGGAGCTGGCCATATTCGTGGCAGCAGGGGAGGAGGAGGTGGTGGCGGGTGCGGAGAGACCACCAGAAGAGCAGCCACCACCAGGCCCTCAGGAAGGAAGGCAGGTGGTTGCTACTGAGGGCCAGGAGATGGGTGAGCAGGCTCCCAAGAGGGTGCACAGAAAGTGGAGGGTGCCGAGGCCAAGGAGGTACAGACCCTGCATTTCCTTCGAGCCTCTCTTGGAGGAGATGTGCCGTCGCCGGCTGCACTTGTCCAAGACCACGGTGCAACACCATTTGTGAGGTGCTCTCACACCTGGCACCTCAGGAGAACACAGTAAGAAGTTTAACAACACCAGTGTTAAACTTCTTACTGTGTTTACCCCAGTCCAACGCCGGCATCTCCACATCATGACCTCAGGAGAACGGCAGCCTCCTGTTCCCTGTGGACGTGAAGGTGATGGCAGCCCTCAATTTCTATGCCTCCAGGTCATTCCAGGCTCTCAGTGGCAACTTAGCTGGGATCTCCCAGGTCTCCGTGCACAGATGTGTGCGACAGGTCACAGATGCTCTGTGCGCCCAGGCAGGACAGTTCATTAATTTTGATGTGGGCCGTGCACAGCAGGAGGCTCGGGCTCTCGGCTTCACATCCATCGCCGGGATTCCCAATGTGCAGGTCGCATTGATTGGATCGCACATCACCTTGTGGGCCCCACATGCAGGGCCGCAGTAATTTGTGAACTGGAAAGGGTTCCATTCCCTGAACGTCCAAATTGTCTGCAACCATCAGCTGAAGGTCATGCAGGTCGATGCACGCCATCCAGGGAGTGTCTATGACAGCTTTGTGATCCTGCAGTTGGACATCCCTGGGCTCTTTGAAGACCAGCCCAGGCTCCCGGGATGGCTACTGGGTGACAAGGGTTAGCTGCTAAGGTCATGGCTGATAATGCCTGTGCGGAGGCCCCAGACCGAGGCGGAGATGTGCTACAATGGGGTCCATGCAGCCACCCGGTCCGTCGTTGAGCTGAGCATCGGCCTGCTGAAGATGCGGTTCCGCTGCTTGGACCGCTCTGGGGGGGCCCTCCAGTATGACCCTGTGCGTGCTTCACGCATCATTATCATTTGCTGCGCTCTTCACAACATCGCCCAGCAGCAGGGAGACCAGCTGGAGCAGGAGGAGGAGCGAGGGGGCGAGGTGGGCGCCCCACCACATGAAGAGCCAGAGGAAAGACGGCGGGTGGCAATGGCAGGTGTCCGGCAAGGAAGGCAGCGAGGGATTGATTACAGCCCACCTCACCTAGCTGGTGCTGTGCAACCACCACACCCCAGGAGCAAGTGCACTCCCTCTCCAAACCAACCTAGCCTTCAAACCACCACATCACCCTGTAACATCCGAGCCTATTAATGTGCCTGTGCTGGTAATGGTTGCGAGTCTTGGTTGAAGGCTGGAGGATGATGACGACTTGTTGTTGTGCTCACTGGGATCCTGCCCCTGGTGCAATTCAAGTCTGACTCCTACCTGTACTCCGAATGCACGCTGCCACCCTGGCCCACGTAGCTGTAAGGGTTGGGGACACATGCTTTTTGGCCAAGAGAGTTGAGGGGCGGGGGGGGGGGGGGAGCGGAGGGGCGGGCATTTGCACCAAGGGTCTGGTGGATGTTGGGGAAGGTAGGGCAGGCACTCTGAAACATGGGCTGAGTCTGCAAGGCTCAACAGACAGCACCTCTACGTTTGGGAGTCAGGAACACTGAGCTGTGGGGGGAGGGGGGGGTCGGAGTGGCGTGTGTGGGGGGAAGAGAATCTGAGACACATTAGTCACAGCATGATGTGCAATTAAGTTTATTGTGCTCTTAACATAAATGATTACCAAACTCTGACTAATGCTGACCTTCACCCGTGCTCTCGAGTGAACTAAAACTTGCTAACTTTGTGCTGTCTATTGCTTCTTCAAGGTGTTACACCAGGATGCACATCGGAGCTGGAGGTGTCCAGCTGTGATGCACGCCCCGTTGCCTGTGATGCCCTTGGTGGACATCCCCTGGATGGCCGGGACCTGGAGGGCCCTGGCTGCCTTGCCGATTGCACTGTTTTGGTGCCACCCTGTTCATCTCACTGGCAATGAGATGCCCCGGTGTGAGGAAAGGGGGAATCGGAAGGTCTCTGGACGTCCGGAATTTCCTGGATGGAGGACCCCAGCATGGGCTCAAGCTCTTCCTCCTCCCTTGGGGTGCCCAGAGGCCCTGGGGGCACTCCATGGGACACCAGGGTATCTGGACTGAGCTCCAGAAGCTCTGGCATCACCTGGCTTTGCCAGTCTTGGAGGCCTAGATGCGTCTGCCCCTTGATGTGTGACCCTCAGCCCTGGCCTGCTGAGACTTGGCCAAGCTCCGGAGCCCCTCCGCTACAGCATTCTGTGAGCAAGCCAGGCTCCGGAGCCCCTCAGCAGTAGCCCTCTGAGCCTGGGCTATGTTGTCGAGGCTCACAGCCACTGCCTGCTGTGTCTCCAGAATGCTAGCGAGAGTCCCAGCCATGGCCAGCAGTGGCTCCCACATGCTCCCGACACCCATGGCCATCGAACACTGTGCCTCCTGGATGCGGGAAACACACTCGCCCATGGCCCGTAGTGGCTCCAGGATGGCCTGGACTCTGTCATCCAGGAGGACAGACCCCTGAGCCAGACTTTCCACTGTGGCCACCACCCTTGCAGTTTTGGCCTGGGCCTCATGCTGTGTCGGCACCACATCCTGCAACAGCACTCTGTTTGATTCCCCTAAACAGCTTTGCAGTTGCAGCATGGTAGCTGACAGCCCTTCCACAACTCCCCGGGTTTCCTGATGCATCTCCACCAGCCTTGGGAGGAAGAAACCCAGAGGCCCAGCAGCTGGCTTGGGGACTGCTGAATCCTGGCCTCCGGCAGACCTCCATGTGCCCGAGCCCTCAGATGTGCCCGCCTCCATTCAATGTGCATCAGCGGCTCTGATGTGCTCACCAGTTCGTGACCCAGAAGCCTCAACACTAAAGGTACCCACCGTGGTGATCATGTGTGTTGGTGGGTTGTGTGGGACATGCCAGTGATGCTTTAGTTGTGCTGCCCTCGGAGGATTCCTCAGTGCCTCCCTCTGAGGTGTCATCCAGGGGGTCGTGCGCAGTTTGCTCCAGAGCAGCAACACCCGAAGGGCCGGAGGCAAAACATTCTATGCAGCATTGCAATTATTTAGAGGAGGACCAAGGTTGAGGGTGCGCTTCTCCTCACTTGCATGCTGGACGCCGACCTGTCTGTTGGTGACCATTCGGTATGGCCCATCACCCCCTGCCAGCTCCATGGCATGCTGCTCCATGCTGGTCAGCTGCCGCAGGTCAGGCACACCACCACCAGTCTGTGTCATCTCCCGTGCGTTGTGGATTTTCTTTTCCTGTGGGAACATAAGGTGGATAGCAGGCATTAACATATTGCAGTGCATGGTGCGCTATGCGTACCTGTGTCTCGGGCTGATAGTTTCAGGGAAAGCGGTCACCACTGAAGGGTGCTCATTGAGGGGAAGGGGTTAGATTCCTGGAGGAAGGATAACTTGTTGCATAGCCTCAGGTGTCTAGGTAGGGTTGGAGATCCGTGCCAAGCATGTGTGGGATTCCAAGTGGGATGCTCACACATCCTTGCTGCTCAAAGAAGGTTGTACATTTTTTTTGCAGCACGGCCTGCCAGAGAGCAGTGTCAGGCTCCTGGCATTCACCGCTTCTGCCACCTCCTCCCACAATGCCGTGGCAGATGCACCACTTGGGTTGGGGCCCTGGCCAGGGAACAGACGATCACGCCTCTCCTCCATGGCATCGAGCAGGTGCTCCTGGTCAGCCTCTGAAAATCTGGGAGCCGGTTTCTGTGCAGCCATCTTTGTGGCGTGACTGGCTGGGTGTCTATTCCTGCAGCTTACGTACAGCTCTGGCTTATTAGGGGGGTGCAGGTGCAGTGAGTGCGGCCAGTCAACGGCCTGTTGGCAACAAATACTTGAGAGATTTTGAAGGCTGCATTCAGTTGAGTGTCATTCATCCCTCGGAGTGCTGATCGGCTGCCATTCAATAGGCTGCTGTATCCAGGGGGGGTGCAATACTTGAGGCTCCCATTCAAGAGAGGGAATGATCACAGCTGGGATTGTGTATGTCAGCACAGCGATTGTTCTCTGCAGGGCAGCAGTGAGGACAGTATGTTCAAGGGATGGAGGGATTGCGTACCCGCATTATCCGGATCCATGGGAGCATGAGGTGAGCGGGCAGCCATGTCCGTGTGTGGGGGGAGACATAGGGGGGAGGGGAGCAGCAATGAGGCCAGACATGTTTCTATGGGGGGTTCTGCGGGCCAACAATGAGGCCAGCGTGTGTATGGCATTTGGATGGCAGTGATCTGGATGCTGGGAGGTCTCTTCAGCAATCTCCCAGCAATGTGCACATGCGCGGGTTCCCACTCATCCTGCCGATTTCAGGCTCTTTGGGGTGACTAGGCACTGCACCCCCCCCCCCAAGCGTTTAATGATATTCATGACTGGGACCTCTGCAGTACACAGTGTGGAGATGCAGCTGATAAGCTGAACTGAGTGAACAGTCGGGTTTTAAAAAAATTTTGCCACTAATTCAGCACTTTTGGGAGAATCGCCCACATTATATGAAAAATGTAAAACTCTGCAGTGTTCTTCTTGGGTGGTGGCTCACCATCCCCTTGGGTGGTGGCTCAAATTGCACAATTTAGCCCAGGAGCTGATGGCTACTGATCAGCCTTGTGGGCAGAGCCTCCATCTTGTCACAAGCGAGGCCACCAGTGTGAGGAAAGGATTCTACTTTGGGACCTGTCACTTTCATTGTTTGAAAGTGGCCCAGTTGACAAATCAGCAACAATGCAGAGTTTTTACTTTTTTTCATGAGATGCAGGCGTCACTGGTAAGGCCAGCATTTGTTGCCCATCTCCAATTGTCCTTCAACCGAGTAGATTGCTGGCCCTGGGTGGGGTATGGAGACTAAAGTGACCAGGCCACTTCACGTTTCCACAGCTGACAGGCAGGAATGAAGATATTAAGCTGCCAGAAACCACAATGCCAGGGTTGATCTTCAGGTCAGCCAGGGCTAGAAGGAGCACTCCAGTCATGAAAACCCATCCCGGGGAAGAATGGCACCGTCAAACCCTTGCCACCAGCCCAAGCTGACCCGACCCGACCCCAGGATTCTTGGGAGCAGTCCCTCTGCAGCATGACAGAGGCAGAGGGGCAAATGATCACTGGACCGAGCTCCTTGATCCCCCAAGACGTCCAGCACGCCACGTCCGTGCTGACATCGCAAACACCAAAGCCCACCCAGTGCATTTGCTGCTGTATAGGTGGGTGAATGGCAGGGAGGTGGTCGTAAGTGGGCCATCAAGTTGTCATAGAACTAGCGGGTTTGCATAATAGTCAGCTTGCCGCATACTCTGGGCATGAATCCGATTGGGACGGGGTATACATTTGCATGTACTGTAGATGCTGCCCGCTCCTCAGGAACAGGCAGTTGCAGCAACCAGAAAAGTGGGTAAACCAGGGAGCAGTGTTATTCCAGGAAAGAATAATGTTGAGGAATTTGATCTTATTCAGCCTACTGGTTGTGCCCAATTTTTTAGTTGTGCTAAAACCAGATTCTGTGTGCTGGATTTGCAAAGCATGTAAAGATATTTTCTTCATCCTGGGAATACTGAATCCTGCAGAATATGAACCCAGCTATATGAATATTGATCAATGTACAGTCTTCATTTTTTTCCAGCATTAAGGATTGAGCTGAGAATAAGTCCATCACTGTGCAACATTTCTGACAAGATATTTTCTGTGTTGTCTTATTTGAATGAAGTAAAATTAAAATATTGTTCAATTCCAAGGGTGCCTCCAACACCAGGTTCTTCGCAAAGGTAGATGAAAATGTGAAAATATATCACAAAATGAGTGCTAAATATTAGATAATTAAGATAGATATATGATGCGCGATAAATCACACGGGAGGCAGGATGTACCCGGGAAATAAACGCTTTTATTGCCAACAATAACAGAGCTACTATATACAATATACAATCCCAGACTAAAGGGTCACCAGGCAGAGCAGTGACCTTTATACCTCTCCCAGGAGGCGGAGCCAACTGGGGTGTACCATAGGACTATATTAACAGGTAGAACAGCCCAACCCTAACCCCAACAGTAACATATCTACAGACTCATAGTACTGGCCAGACCATGGCTCAGCACTACCTGGTGGGAACCAACAACAGTTCACCACATTCACCCCTCCTTTGAAAACAAAGGCCGGCGGGGTACAAAACACAGAACAATTGTCCATCTGTCTATAAGTTCAAATGGTCTGGGGGACCGCACCGTCACTGTGACCTCCTCAACACCGGCGATGACACCGGTTCAGGCAATCGCGGTGACGTTCTCTCCAAGGCGGTGTCCAGCGACTCCTCCAGTTCCTCACGTGCCAGTAGACCACAAGGTGGTGACAATCCGCTGAACTCGGGCACGCCTTGAAGTGGCGACCATCTCCTGGACTCAGGCAAGCTGTACACGGGAGTAAGAGGGTTAAGTGGTGGTCCCAATACTGCCCACGCCTTGTCAGGAGGGGAGATAATGGTTGGGGGGTCCCTAACTGGGGGTGTGGGAGCAACAGGGGTTTCCAAGCCCCCTGCTGGCGCCAGATCTCGAATCGAGATCGTGTCCTCTCGCCCGTCAGGATATGCCACGTAGGCATACTGAAGGTTGGCGTGGAGGAGATGGACCTGTTCAACCAAAGGGTCGGACTTGCGGGTCCTAACATGCCGCCGCAGGAGGACAGATCCTGAGTACGTCAACCAAGACGGTAATGAGGTCCCAGAGGAAGACTTCCTAGGGAATGAAAACATTCTCTCATGAGGAGTAGCGTTGGTTGCCGTACACAGGAGTGAGCGTATGGAGTGGAGCGCATCAGGGAGTACCTCTTGCCAACGCCAGTAAGACAGCCTTCCAGACTGTAGCATTCTCTCGTTCAACCTGTCCATTACCCCTTGGGTTGTAGCTCGTGGTTCTACAAGAGGCAATCCCATATGAGAGCAGGTATTGCCTCAAGTCATCGCTCATGAATGACGAACCCCTATCACTGTGGATATAACAGGGGTAACCGAACAGGGTGAAAAGATCACGAAATGCCTTGATAACCGTGGCAGCGGTCATATCAGAACAGGGAATGCCAAAAGGGAATCGTGAGTACTCATCAACCACATTGAGGAAGTACACGTTCCGATCTGTCGAGGGAAGGGGGCCCTTAAAGTCCACACTCAGTCTTTCGAAGGGACGAGTGGCCTTAATGAGGTGTGCCCTGTCAGGTTGGTAGAAGTGCGGTTTGCATTCCGCGCATACCTGGCAGCTTCTGGTTATGGACCTGACATTTCAAGGAGCAGCTACTGCGAGTCTGTGATAGGTATGTCCCTGTCAGGCAAGGAGGAATTGGTAGGGCTAGGGAACCGTGGTGCACCAAAAAAGTTTCTTTGTTGGTTAAAAAGAAAAAGGAGGCTTATGTTCGGATGAGACGTGAGCACTCGGGTAGTGCACTAGAAAGCTTTAGATTGGCTAAGAGGGAGTTGAAGAGCGAGCTTAGAAGGGCTAAAAGGGGACATGAGAAGACTTTGGCGGATAGGGTTAAAGAGAATCCTAAGGCGTTCTATAGGTATGTCAAGAACAGAAGGTTGGTTAGGGCAAGTTTAGGGCCAGTTATAGATGGCAGAGGGAAGTTATGTGTGGAACCGGAGGAGATTGGTGAAGCATTGAACCAATATTTCTCTTCGGTGTTCACGCAAGGGGACATGAATATAGCTGAGGAGGACACTGGGTTGCAAGGGAGTAGAATAGACAGTATTACAGTTGATAAGGAGGATGTGCAGGATATTCTGGAGGGTCTGAAAATAGATAAATCCCCTGGTCCGGATGGGATTTATCCAAGGATTCTCTGGGAGGCAAGAGAAGTGATTGCAGAGCCTCTGGCTCTGATCTTCAGGTCGTCGTTGGCCTCTGGTATAGTACCAGAAGATTGGAGGTTAGCGAATGTTGTCCCATTGTTTAAGAAGGGGAACAGAGACTTCCCCGGGAATTATAGACCGGTGAGTCTCACTTCTGTTGTCGGCAAGATGTTGGAAAAAATTATAAGGGATAGGATTTATAGTTATTTGGAGAGTAATGAATTGATAGGTGATAGTCAGCATGGTTTTGTGGCAGGTAGGTCGTGCCTTACTAACCTTATTGAGTTTTTTGAGAAAGTGACCAAGGAGGTGGATGGGGGCAAGGCAGTGGACGTGGTATATATGGATTTTAGTAAGGCGTTTGATAAGGTTCACCATGGTAGGCTTCTGCAGAAAATGCAGATGTATGGGATTGGGGGTGATCTAGGAAATTGGATCAGGAATTGGCTAGCGGATAGGAAACAGAGGGTGGTGGTTGATAGTAAATATTCATCATGGAGTGCGGTTACAAGTGGTGTACCTCAGGGATCTGTTTTGGGGCCACTGCTGTTTGTAATATTTATTAATGATCTGGATGAGGGTATAGTTGGGTGGATTAGCAAATTTGCTGATGACACCAAAGTCGGTGGTGTGGTAGACAGTGAGGAAGGGTGTCGTAGTTTGCAGGAAGACTTAGACAGGTTGCAAAGTTGGGCCGAGAGGTGGCGGATGGAGTTTAATGCGGAGAAGTGTGAGGTAATTCACTTTGGTAGGAATAACAGATGTGTTGAGTATAGGGCTAACGGGAGGACTTTGAATAGTGTGGAGGAGCAGAGGGATCTAGGTGTATGTGTGCATAGATCCCTGAAAGTTGGGAATCAAGTAGATAAGGTTGTTAAGAAGGCATATGGTGTCTTGGCGTTTATTGGTAGGGGGATTGAATTTAGGAGTCGTAGCGTTATGTTGCAACTGTACACAACTCTGGTGCGGCCGCACTTGGAGTACTGTGTGCAGTTCTGGTCCCCACATTACAGGAAGGATGTGGAGGCTTTGGAGAGGGTGCAGAGGAGGTTTACCAGGATGTTGCCTGGTATGGAGGGGAGATCCTATGAGGAGAGGCTGAGGGATTTGGGATTGTTTTCGCTGGAAAGGCGGCGGCTAAGAGGGGATCTTATTGAAACATATAAGATGATTAGAGGTTTAGATAGGGTGGATAGTGATAGCCTTTTTCCTCTGATGGAGAAATCCAGCACGAGGGGGCATGGCTTTAAATTGAGGGGGGGTAGTTATAGAACCGATGTCAGGGGTAGGTTCTTTACCCAGAGGGTGGTGAGGGATTGGAATGCCCTGCCAGCATCAGTAGTAAATGCGCCTAGTTTGGGGGCGTTTAAGAGATCCGTAGATAGGTTCATGGACGAAAAGAAATTGGTTTAGGTTGGAGGGTCACAGTTTTTTTTTTTTTTTAACTGGTCGGTGCAACATCGTGGGCCGAAGGGCCTGTTCTGCGCTGTAATGTTCTATGTTCTATGTTCTATGTTCTATCCTCCACCGAGTAGGGTAGATTCCGGGCCTTTATGAAGTGGAAGAGCCGAGTGACCCCCGGATGGCAGAGGTCATTGTGGAGAGCCTGTAATCGATTCTCCTGCACACTAGCGCATGTTCCACGCGACAGGGCATCCGAGGGCTCGTTGAGCTTCCCTGGATGGTACATGATATCATAATTGTAGGTGGAGAGTTCGATTCTCCACCTCAAAATTTTATCATTCTTGATCTTACCCCGTAACGTGTTGTTGAACATGAATGCCACGGACCGCTGGTCCGTGAGCAGAGTGAACCGTTTTCCCGCCAAGTAATGGCGCCAATGCCGAACGGCCTCCACAATGGCCTGGGCCTCCTTTTCCACCGCCGAATGTCGAATTTCAGGGCCTTGGAGGGTGTGAGAGAAAAAGGCGACGGGCCTGCCCGCCTGGTTAAGTGTGGCGGCCAGGGCGAAATCAGATGCATCACTCTCCACCTGGAAGTGAATGGACTCATCGATAGCGTGCATCGTGGCTTTCGCGATGTCGGCTTTTATTCCTGCAAAGGCTAAGCGAGCCTCTGTTGTTAGGGGAAAGGAGGTAGACTTGATGAGCAGACGGGCTTTGTCCGCGTAATTGGGAACCCACTGTGCATAGTATGAGAAGAAGCCTAAGCATCTTCTCAGTGCTTTGACGCTAGTGGGCAGGGGAAGTTCGAGGAGAGGACGCATACGGTCTGGATCAGGGCCAAGGACCCCGTTTTCCACCACGTATCCGAGGATAGCTAGGCGACGCGTGCGAAATACACACTTCTCCCTGTTGTAGGTCAGATTCAGGCGAGATGCAGTGCGTAAGAATCTAAGAAGGTTGGCATCGTGGTCCTGCTGGTCGTGGCCGCAGATGGTGACGTTATCCAGGTACGGGAAGGTAGCCCACAGCCCGTTCTGGTCCACCATTCGGTCCATAGCACGCTGGAAGACCGAGACCCCATTCGTGACACCAAAAGGAACCCTTAAAAAATGGTACAGGCGACCATCCACCTCAAAGGCCGTGTATTGTCGGTCCTCTGGGCGAATGGGGAGCTGGTGATAAGCAGATTTTAAGTCGATGGTGGAGAACACCCGGTACTGCGCAATCTGGTTGACCATGTCAAATATGCGCGGGAGGGGTTACGCATCCAGCTGCGTGTATCTGTTAATGGTCTGACTATAGTCTATGACCATCCGGGGTTTGTTCCCATTCTTAACCACCACGACTTGCGCTCTCCAAGGACTAGCGCTAGGTTGGATGATCCCTTCCTTGGGGAGCCGCTGAACTTCAGATCGAATGAAGATCCGATCCTCAGCGCTGTAACGCCTGCTCTTTGTTGCGATGGGCTTGCAGCCTGGCACGAGATTCTGGAATAGGGAGGGTGTGGTAATCCTGAGCGTTGAGAGACTACATGTGGAGTGCATTGGGCAATTTAGAGGCTGCGGGTCTCCCACTGAAAGCGGAGGGAGTGGCCCATCGTACTGCAGGGTTACACTCTTCAGGTGGATCATAAAATCTAGTCCTAGGAGTATCGGCTAGCAAAGGTGCGGTAACACAAGGAGCCTGAAGTTCTCGTAAACCGTGCCTCGCACCGTCAGATTGACCACGCAGCTCCCTAGCACGGTGACAGACCGGGACCTTGACGCCATCGAAATTATCTGCTTGACAGTCCGAATCTGGAGACCACACCGCTTCACGGTGTCAGGGTGAATGAAGCTCTCCGTGCTCCCGCTGTCAAACAAACAATAAATCTGGCGTCTGTTTACCTGTATGTCCATCATGGACTTGTCGAGTCTGTGAGGCTTGGCCTGGTCCAGGATGATCGACGCCACCGTTGGTTCATGGGTGCAACTGCAGGCAGCTGAGATGGTTGATGACGACCCCTGCTGGTCATTCGCGGTCGGTGCCAACCAAAATGGCTGCCCCCATAGGTCACACGTGGACGATGGTGCCAAAACCTGCGGCCCCTGCAGGTCGCATGTGTCTTGCGACTCCGTCGTTCGGAATGGCGGCGTCCTGGAATCGCACGTGGTAGAAGACCTTGAAGACGCAGAAGACAAGGAGGCCGGCTCCGGGGAGTCACACGTCGCACTGCTGTTTTTGGATGGAGGTTTGGTCCGGCATACTTTGGAATAGTGCCCCTTCTTGCTGCAGGCGGAGCACAACACCGCTTTAGCTGGACATCGCTGCCGAGGGTGTTTCACCCCCCACAGAAGTAACACCGCGGGCCACCTGGAGCTGCTGCCGTCGTCAGGTCCGAGGCTGGAAACGCAATCGTGCAGTTTTTCGGTCCCGCTGAATAAAGTGGAGTCTGCGGCTGCCCCTGCCACAATGTCTCCACGCGGTCGTCGGGGTACATCTCCAGACTTTTGGAGGCCGTTTCTAGAGCGTCAGCTAACTCTATGGTTTTAGTGAGATCGAGGTTACCTTGCTCCAACAGCCGAAGGCGGATGTACGACGAGCCGATTCCCGCCACGAACGCATCTCAAACTAAGTCGCTCATGTACTGGGCTGCTGACACTGACTTGCAGTTGCAGGCTCTGGCTAGCTGCTGAAGTTCGCACGCGTACTGTTCCGTCGTTTCGCCAGGCTGCCGCCGTCGAGTGGCTAGAAGGTGTCGAGCATGGATCTCATTCGGCGGTTTGTTGTATCGCTTCTTGAGAAGCTCGAGGGCCCCTTTGTAGTCGGGGGCCTCACGGATCGCTAAGTATACAGCGTCGCTTACCCTCGCGTGGAGGACCCGGAGTCTGTCGGCGTCGTCGGTGACCGCTGTGGAGGCGTCGAGGTAATCTTGGAAACACTTCAACCAGTGGTCGAAAGTGTTCGATGCTCCCGCCGCACGTGAGTCCAACGTAAGCCGTTCGGGTTTAAGCATTTGCTCCATGTTTTCTTTTGTTTTTTTTTCAAAAAAAAAGAATTTACTTGTTGGCAATAAAATTGATGCGCGATAAATCACACGGGAGGCAGGATGTACCCGGGAAATAAAGGCTTTTATTGCCAACAATAACAGAGCTACTATATACAATATACTATCCCAGACTAAAGGGTCACCAGGCAGAGCAGTGACCTTTATACCTCTCCCAGGAGGCGGAGCCAACTGGGGTGTACCATAGGACTATATTAACAGGTAGAACAGCCCAACCCTAACCCCAACAGTAACATATCTACAGACTCATAGTACTGGCCCGACCATGGCTCAGCACTCCTGGTGGTAACCAACAATGGTTCACCACAATTTATATCTCAAGTGTCGCTACAGATGAAAGGTTAAGAATGGTAAATGTTAAATAATGATTCCATCAATTTAGAATGAAATGAGTTTACTGTCAGGTGAACATGAAGACCCTAAACTCTGTCTGCTGCCAATAATGATGAACAAATATATATTTGCTACCAAATATTAACCATATTAAAGAAGCTTTTTTTCAAATTTACAGCAATCAACTTGGCAACTCAGAAAATGCACATCTGATTTTCAGCCACCATGTTCCTCAGCATTTCAGTTAAAATAAGTTTTTAAAGCACTCATTGATGTTCTAGTCTGAAAACCTATGTCCATATAGGTGCTTTTTAATACTACCTTAATTCTGAAGATACTGGTCAAACTATGTTATTAATTCCATACCTGTGATTGACGTTGATGCGACTGTTGTTGCTGGAAGGCAAGTATTTCAAGGTGTAAGTGGAGAAAATAAAAAATTTTCCTGTGGAAAATCTCACTTGTCAACAGAGATATATTATTTGAAAAATTTAAAACGATGCAGTGTTCTTCTATAATCTCCGTGGGTGGTGGCTCAAATTGCACATTTTAGCCCAGGAGCTGATGGCTACTAATCATCTTTGTGGGCCGGACCTCCATCTTGTCACAAGTGAGGCCACCAGTGCAAGGAAAGGATTCTACTTTGGGACATGTCACTTTCATTGTTTGAAAGTGGCCCAGTTGACAAATCAGCAATAAAAGCAGAGATTTTACTTTTTTTCATAGGATGCAGGCGTCACTGGCAAGGCCAGCATTTGTTGCCCATCTCCAATTGTCCTTCAACCAAGTAGATTGCTGGCCCATTTTAAGGGCAGTTAAGAGTCAACCAAATTTCTTTGACTATGGAGTCACATGTAGGCCAGACCAGATAAGGATGGCAAATTTCCATCCTTAAAGGACATTAATGAACCAGATGGATTTTTACCATAATTGATTGTTTCATGGTCACCATTACTGTTAGCTAGTTTTCAATTCCACATTTATGAATTGAACTTAAATTCCACAAGCTGCTGTGTTGGAAATTGACACCATGTCCCTTTTACATTGGCCTCGGCTTCTAGATGATTAGCTGAGCTTAGCTACTGCGGTACCATCTCCCCTGTGTTGAGTGCTTTCGTGTTTAGATTATAGTTGAGATCCCAACAGGACAATATACTTTTCGAATGAAAAACTCAAATTTGCAAATGCTCATTAGAGACAGCTCTAATGTACATTCTCGGCATAACTCGCTCTCTTTCCTTTTGTTCATTATTTGGTCAGACTTTCATGAAAAGGTCCTTTGACCTCGGGCGGAATTTTACAGTTTCTGGAGGAGCGAGGCAAGAAAATCCTGTCCATTGAAGCTGGAGAATATGAACAACATAAAATGGAGTGAAAAATGGCGGCTTCTGAGCGAATGGCCGCAATTCATCTGTTTTCAGGCTTGGGTGAAAACAAGAGTGAATCACATTGCCCCTTCAAAGCCTCTCAGGAACCCGCATTGGTCCTAACCGCAATGTTTGCAAGCCTGATTGACAGCAGTGTTTTTTCCCAAGGGAATGTGGTTTCACTTCCTCTTTTGCAGAACATTTATTGCATGAAGGGAAAGGTAAGTAAACACAGCTGACAGGAGGCTGAGTGGAAATCCATTCAGCTGTGAATCAAAGCCTATTTCAAGCTCAGCACTATGAAATTGAAAGTGATCAAAGTTTTACAAAGCAATAGAGAGGCTTTCTCGGAAGGCTCAGAGGCTCCAAATACAAACTGTGTGAATACATTGGAACTGAGTGACCATCTATGGAGAAGGGAGCCTGGTGAACAGCTCTGAGTGCTGCTGTGATTTAACAGCCTGCCAGCTATCTAAGCAGTATGGAGATTAAAGTGACCAGGCCACTTCACATTTCCACAGCTGACAGGCAGGAATGAAGATATTAATCAGAGAGCTGCGAGAAATCACCATGCCAGGGTTGATCTTCACGTCAGCCAGCGCTGCAAAGGGCACTCCAGCCATGAAAACACATCGAGGGGGAGAGTGGCAAGGTCAAACCCTTGTCACCAGCCCAAGCCAACTGGACCCCAGGATTCTTGGGAGCACTTCCTCTGCAGCATGGCAGCAGCAGAGAGGCCAATGATCACTCGACCGATCTCCCTGATCCCCTGAGGGATCCATCATGCCAAGTCCATGCTGACATAGCAAACACCAAAGCCCATCCAGTGCATTTTCTGCTAAATAGGTGGGTGAATAGCAGGGGGTGGCCGTAGGTGGGCCATCAATTGTCATACAATTAGCAGGTTTGCATCATATCTGGGCATGAACCTGATGGGGATGGGGCGTACATTTGTCTATATTGTACATTGCTGCCTGCTCCTCAGGAACGTGCAGTTGCAGCAAGCAGAAAAGTGGACAGACCAGGGAGCAGTGTTATTCCAGGAAAGAATAATGTTGAGGAATTTGAGTCTATTCAGCCTGTTGGTTGTGCCCAATTTTCAGTGATAGTTTGTGGTCCTAACCACAATGCTTACAAAGATTCTAAGCCTGATTGACAGCTGTGTTTTTTCCAAAGGGAATGTGGTTTCACTTCCTCTTTTGCAGACCATTTATTGCATGAAGGGAAAGTTAAGTAAATGCAGCTGACTGGAGGCTGAGTGCAAATCCATTCAGCTGTGAATCAAAGCCTATTTCAAGCTCAGCACTATGAAATTGAAAGTGATCAAAGTTTTACAAAGCAATAGAGAGCCTTTCTCGGAAGGCTCAGAGGCTCCAAATACAAAGTGTGTGAATACATTGGAACTGAGTGACCATCAATGGAGAAGGGAACCTGGGGAACAGCTCTGAGTGCTGTTGTGATTTGACAGCCTGCCAGCTATCTCTGGTGTATGGAGATTAAAGTGACCAGGCCACTTCACCTTTCTACAGCTGACAGGCAGGAATGACGATATTAAGCTGCCAGAAACCACCATGCCATGGCTGATCTTCAGCCAGGGCTAGAAGGAGCACTCCAGCCATGAAAACCCATCCCGGGGGAGAATGGCAATGTCAAACCCTTGCTACCTGCCCAAGCAGATCTGACCCCAAGATTCTTGGGAGCACTTCCTCTGTAGAATGACAGCAGCAGAGGGGCAAATGATCTCTGGATCTAGCTCCTTGATCCCCAGCACTCCAAGTCCATGCTGACATGGCAAACGCCAAAGCCCATCAGTGCATTTGTTGCGAAATAGGTGGATGAATGGCAGGAGTGGCCGTAAGTGGACCATCAAGTCCAGTCATTGTCATACAATTCATGGGTTTGCATCATAGTCGGCTTGCCGCCCACTCTGGGTGTGAACCGCATTGGGGTGGGGGTGTACATTTGTGTATATTGCTGCCTGCTCCTCAGGAACTTACAGCAAACCAGAACAATGGATAGACCAGGGAGCAGTGTTATTCCAGGAAAGAATAATGTTGAGGAATTTAAGCCTATTCAGCTTGCTGGTTGTGTCCAATTTTTCAGTGATAGTTTGTGTTACAACTAGATCCTGTATGCTGGATTTGCAAAACATGTAAAGATATTTTCTTCATCCTGGGAATACTGAATCCTGCAGAATATGAACCCAGCCATATGAATATTGATCAATGTACCTTCTTTTGTTACAGCATTAAGGATTGAGCTGGGAATAAGTCTATCACTGTGCAACATTTCTGAGTAGATATTTTCTGTGTTGCCTTATTTGAACGAAGTAAAATTAAAATATTGCTTACTTTCAAGGGTGCTTCCAACCCCAGATTCTTCTGAAAGATAGATCATCATTTGAAATTATATCACAAAATGAGTGCTAAATATTAGATAATTAAGATGGATTTATATCTCAAGTGTCACTACAGATGAAAAGTTAAGAATGGTAAATGTTAAATAATGATTCCATCAGTTTTGAATGAAATGAGCTTGTTGTCAGGTGAACCTGAAGACACGAAACCCTGTGTCTGCTGCCAACAATGATGAACAATTTTAAAATGTATGAATTACATTGATGTTCCAGTCTGAAAACCTTGGTCCATATCTGTTTTTTAAAACTACCCTAATTCTGAAGATACCGATCAATCGATGTTATTAATTCCATACCTGTGGTTGAAGTTGATGGGACTGTTGTTGCTGGAAGGCAAATATTTCAAGGTGTAAGTGGAGAAAATACAAACTTTTCTTGTGGAAAATCTCACTTGTCAACAGAAAGATATATGAAACATTTAAAACAATGCAGTGTTCTTCTATAATGTCCTTGGGTGGTGGCTCAAATTACACAATTTAGCCCAGGAGCTGATGGCTACTGATCAGCCTTGTGGGCAGAGCCTCCATCTTGTCACAAGCGAGGCCACCAGTGTCAGGAAAGGATTCTACTTTGGGACCTGTCACTTTCTTTGTTTGAAAGTGGCCCAGTTGACAAATCGCCAATAAATGCAGAGTTTTTACTTTTTTTTCCATGGGATGCAGGTGTCACTGGCAAGGCCAGCATTTGTTGCCCATCTCCAATTGTCCTTCAACCGAGTAGATTGCTGGACCATTTTAAGGGCAGTTAAGAATCAAGCAAATTTCTGTATCTGGAGTCACATGTAGGCCAGACCGGATAAGGATGGCAAATCTCATCCCTCAAGGACATTAATGAACCTGATGGATTTTTACCACAATTGATGACTGTTTCATGGTCACCATTACTGATGGCTAGTTTTCAATTCCACATTTATGAATTGAATTTAAATTTCACCAGCTGCTACATTGGAATTTGATATCATGTCCCTTTCACATTAGCTTCGGCTTCCAGATTATTAGGTGAGCGTAGCTACTACGCTACCATCTCCCTTGTGTTGAGTCCTTTTGTGTTTAGATTGTAGCTGAAAGCCCAACAGGATGATCTCCTTATCAAGGAAAAACTCAAATTTGCAAATTCTCAGTTAGACACAGCTCTAGGCAAAATGTTGCTCTCTTTCCTTTTGTTCATTATGTGGTCAAACATTCATGGAAAGGTCCATTGACCTCGGGTGGGATTTTATGAACTTGAGGCGAGCGAAGCCGGAAAATCCTGCCCATTGAAGCTGGAGAATATGAACAATATATAATGGAGTGAAAAATGGCAGCTTCTGAGCTAATGGCCGCAATTCATCTGTTTTCAGGCTTGGGTGAAAACAAGAGGAAATCACGTTGCCCCTTCAAAGCCTCTCAAGAACCCGCATTGGTCCCAACCACAATGTTTACAAAGACTCTAAGCCTGATTGACAGCTGTGTTTTTTCCCAAGGGAATGTGGTTTCACTTCCCCTTTTGCAGACCATTTATTGCATGAAGGGAAAGGTGAGTAAACACAGCTGACTGGAGGCTGAATAGAAATTCCACCAGCTGCTATATTGGAATTTAACACCATGTCCCTTTTATATTAACCTCGGCTTCTAAATTATTAGCTGAGCGTAGCTACTATGCTACCATCTCCCCTATTGTGTGGTCATCACAACACCACAGACTTTGCTCAGACAGTGGCAGGGATTGTGGTGACAACTCTGTTGTTCCTGTTATGAGGTCAGGAGCTGAGTGACCCCTCTGGAACCCAAACTGAGTGTGACTGAGCAGGTATTTGCTTAGTTAGTACTGTTAATGACCACTTACATCGCTTCAATGATGACTGAGAGCAGACTGGTGGGGCGGTAAATGGCTGAGCTGGATTTGTCCTTTTCAAAATCACCATCAATCTACTCTCTTCCTCAAAGGGGAGATCATCCAATGGTCATCGGGGTCTAAGGCGACCTTACCTTTGCAAGATTGGGATTTACCTCGGCAACGTGGAACATTTCGCAGGTATGTCCTGTAAACATGAAACAGGATAAATCCAAACCTGCCAATTGCAGCCCCATCAGTCTATTCTTGACCATCAGTAACGTGATGGAAGGGGTGAACAACAGTGCTGTCTAGCATCACTTACTCAGCAATAACCTGCTCACAGACGCTCAATTTGGATTCCATCAGAATCACTCAGCTCCTGACCTCATTATAGCTTTGGTTCAAACATGGACAAAAGAGCAGAATGTCAGAGGTAAGGTGAGAATGACTGCTCTTGACATCATGGCAGCATTTGACCTAGTGTGGCAGCAACAAGACCTAACAAAACGGGAATCAAGGAAATCGGGGAAAACCCTCCACTGGTTTGAGTCAAAGGAAGATGGTTGTGGTGACTGGAGGTCAATCATCTCAGCTCTAGGGCATCACTGCAGGAGTTCCTCAGGGTAGTGTCCTCAGCCCAACTATCTTCAGCTGCTTCATCATTGACCTTCCTTCCATCATAAGGTCAGAAATGGGAATGTTCGTTGATGATTGCACAACATTCAGTATCATTTGCAACTCCTCAGATACTGAAGCAGACCATGCCCAAATGCAGCAAAACCTGGACTATATCCAGGCTGGGTTGACAAGTGGCGAGAAATGACCTTCTCCAACAAGAAATGATATAACCCTCACCATTTGACATTGAATGGCATTGCCATCACTGATCCCCCGTTATCAAGATTCTGGGGGTTTCCATTGACCAGAAACTGAACTGGACTAGCCATATAACTACTGTGGCTACCAGAGCAGGTCCAAGGATAGGAAGCCTGCTGTGAGTAACTCGCCTCCTGACTATTCAAAGCATGTCCACCATCTACATGGCACAATTCAGGAGTGCAATGAAATACTCTCCACTTGCCTGGATGACTGCAGCTCCAACAACACTCAAGAAGCTCACCACCATCTAGAACAAAGCAGCCACTTCATTGTTACCCCTTCCACAAACATTCAATCCCTCCCACCACTGACGAACAGTGGCAGCCCTGTGTATGATCTACAAGCTGCACTGCAGGAACTCACCAAAGTTCCTTCGGCAGCACATTTCAACACACAACCACTACCATCTGGAAGGACAAGAGCAGCTGATGCCTGGCAACACCACCACCTGGAGGTTCCCCTCCATGTCACTCACAATCCTGACTTGGAAATGTATCGCTGTTCTTTCATTGTTACTGGGTTAAAATCCTAGCAGTGACTCCCTAACAGCACTGTAGGTGTACTTACACCTCAGGAACAGCAGCAGTTTGAGAAGGCAGCTCACCACCACCTCTCTCCAGGACAGCGAGGGATAGGCAGGGAAAGCTGGCATGGCCAGTCACACCCACATCCCATGAATGATGTTTTTAAAAATGGCAACAAAAGCTGTTGGTTTTGCTGCACCGTTACAAAATCTAGTCATTGTGTTTCTTGTTTCACACATTATCCAAAAATACTGCTTGTGTTTTGTTAAATTTATAGTGTTGTTGTAGTTACATTTTTCGTGGTTGTTGTAGTTGGGAACCATTGTTGCTGGAAGCGTATCGCTAAGGGTCATGGTGGGCGGGCGGGTAAGAAGATCTGAGTCCACAAAAAGATCAGCCATGATCTTATTGAAAAGCGGAGCCAGATGGGCAACTCCTGCTCCTCGTTCTTCTGTTCTGATGTTCTTATATACGAACTTGAGCAAGATAATCAGGAGTAGACCACAAAACCATGGAAAGGTGCTCCCCCATTCAAAATAATTATGGCTGATCATTGGCTGCAAATACATTTTCTGACCATTCCCCATGGCCCTTGATTCCTGAGAGACCAAAAGTCTGCCTATCTCCGTCTGAAACACATTCAACAAAGAAACATCCAAAATCAGCATGGTTGCACAATTCCAAAGAGTCCCAACATTTTGAGTCATGAAGTTTCTGCGTCTCCATCCTAAACAATCATCCCCTCATCCTAAGAATGTGCATCCATGTTGTAGATTTTCCAGCCAGCAGAAACAAACTCTCGCTGTCTATGCTGTTAAGTGCCTTCAGATTCCTGCATGTTTCACTGAGATCAGCTCTCATTTGTCTAAACATTGGATAATGTAGGGCTGGCACCATGGCACAGTGGTTAGCAATGCTGCCTCACAGCATCATGGACACAGATTCAATTCCAGCCTTGGGTGACTGTCTGTGTGGAGTTTGAGCATTCTCCCTGTGTCTGCACGGTTTTCCTCCGGGTGCTCTGGTTTCCTCCCACAGTCCAAAGATATGCAGGTTAGGTGGATGACCCATGGTCTCCTTTGAAAAACATGTAGATATCAAGAGAAGGTTGGTTCAACTAATTGCAGGTATGAAGGACCTATCAAAAAGAAAGGTTGGTTTCTATGCCCTCTAAGGGGAATGAGAGGTGATCTGATTGAAACATACATGATCTCCAATGGACGAGGCAGACTGGCTGCTGGGAGAATGTATCGTCTTGAGAGGGAGACCAGCACAACGCGATGACATTTAAAGATGAAAAGTCTGCAATTTGAGACAGAGATGGGGAGAATTTGTTTCTCTCACAGGGTTGTTAGTCTGTGAAATTCTCAATTCCTGAAAGCACCCCCTGAAACCCCCACACTGCTTGCATCTGCCCCCCAATCTGTCTGCAAAACCCTTACCAACAGAGCTTCTCCTCATTTTAGTTTTGTACTGCACCATCAATGCAGGGTGGAAGATAATGGTGCCGGGCTCTCACTGCCAGACCAGCTTGGACTCTTCTTGTATGGAAACCCCTCCCATTGTCTCAGAGGAGCTTTCAGAGGTTTCCCTCCCTCACAGGCCTCTCAATCCTCACCCCTGAATTCCTTGATCCCATCGGGTTTAAGATGTATATCCATTTTTTATCCCCTGAACATTATGAAGTAGATGTACCAATGCCGTGTTTGGACCTCACCTGTCCCCATCTTGAGGCCACTTACGCAGTTAAACATCTACCCACCGCACCCAGTCACACACTCTTGGATAGCCCCACAGTGCCTTTTCCTCATCTGAAGGTTGCAGATGTCTCCACTGACACAATGTGCCAGCTGCGGCCCATTATCATTCCAGAAACCTCATGGGCCCAGGCGCGTGATGTTATAACCACACCCTGTGCACAAAATGCTGGCACAAATGAGACTGGACTGACATGCCCTCTTCCTCCCTGGACTGGGACAATGACAAACTTTTTTAAAATTACAATCTTCCGGCCTGCCACTAATGTTCGCAACTCTGTATGTCTTTTCTTTCAATTTTAAACTATCCTTAACTTTCTTAGTTAGGCAAAGATACGACATCCTGCTCAGAGTTATCAAAAATCTCCTTTAATGTCTAACACTGCTTCACCCCCATCTTTTAACCTATTTTTCGAGACCACTTCAGCTAATTCAGTCTTCACACCCTTGTAAATGCCTTTCAGGTTTAATTTAAGACACTAGTTTAAGAACATCATTCCTCACTGTTAAACAAAATGTGAAATTAAATAACGTTATGATCACTCTTACCATGTTGAATCATTACTAGGAGGACATTGTCTCATCTGCAAATTTTTAAAAAATGTGCCCTGTATAACCATGTTTAAGTTATTAATGGATCTCAAGATATATGTGACATATATTGTAGAGAGGTGAGTAAAGAACAAGTTTGATGAAGTGACTGCCAAAACATTGGAAATTATCTCTGAAGGAGTGTTTTCAGGCTTTATGAACAAGTGTTGTGAGTTTTCAAATTGGGTGGCCAGCAGCCATATTTTTTCATTAGTTAAAGACTTCGAAATCTATCAGATTTATTGATTCATAGACCCTGCTGCATTATCATCTTGTTGACTATGGTGCTGCTGCCCTAGAGCGCAGGAAAGTTGTGCCTTTACTGTTCAAAACAAAATCATGTCTTAAACCCACCATTGATGAACTATTTTAATGACTCCACTAACTGATTCACAGGGGGCTGTTCACTCTTATCCAAAAGCATACCTGTTAAACCAGGAAGTAGATGTGGTCAACTTGGATTTCTATCCCGCTGGCATTTGATGTGTCTGTAACTCTCTGCTGACACTGAAACCAACTCCCACTCCACCCCACATCCTTGGCAGTTAAAATCCTGTCCTTTTCACAACAAATAAGCTCACTATTTATATTTAGAATTTTGATTCCAAGGCTATAAGAAATCATTGTTGACAGAATAGTGTCTCTTACATTCCTCTTGTTGACATTGATGTTTGTGCTGGAAAGACAGTTAATGGTGTGAATATCCAGAATGGAAAATCATCCCATCATCTCTCAATGTAGAATACCAGTTGTCAAGGCATGAATCATGAATTTTCATTCATTGTTCATTCATTGGCGGCACCGTGTTACAGTGGTTAGCACTGCTGCCTCACTGCACTAGGGATTTGAGTTTGTTTTGAGCCTGGGTGACTGTCTGTATGGAGTTTGCACATTATCCCCCTGTCTGTGTGGGTTTTCTCAGGGTGCTCCAGCTTCATCCCACATTCCAAGGATGTGCAGATTGGATGGACTGGCCATCGTAAATTGCCCCTTAGTGTCACAAGATATGTAGGTTGGGGCATTAGCAGAGTAAATGTGCAAGGTTACAGGGATAAGGCGTGACATGAGCCTCAGTAAGATGGTCTTTCAGAGAGTCAGTGCAGACTCAAAGTGCAGAAGGAGACCATTTAACCCAGTCAGCATTCTATGATTCTCTGATTCTTGTGGTGAACCATTGTTGGTTCCCACCAGGTAGTGCTGAGCCATGATCTGGCCAGTACTATGAGTCTGAATATATGTTACTGTTGGGGGTTAGGGTTGGGCTGTTCTACCTGTTAATATAGTTGTTATGGTCCACCCCAGTCGGCTCCGCCTCCTGGGAGAGGTATAAAGGTCACTGCTCTGCCTGGTGACCCTTTAGTCTGGGATCGTGTACTGTATATGGTCGCTCTGTTATTGTTGGCAATAAAAGCCTTTATTTCCCGAGTACATCACGCCTCTCGTGTGTTATATCGCGCATCAATTTTATTGCCAACAAGTAAATTCTTTTTTAAAAAAAAAAACGACAAAGAAAACATGGAGCAAATGCTTAAACCCGAACGGCTTACGTTGGACCCACGTGCGGCGGGAGCATCGAATACTTTCAACCACTGGTTGAAGTGTTTCCAGGATTACCTCGACGCCTCCACAGCGGTCACCGACGACGCCGACAGACTCCGGGTCCTCCACGCGAGGGTAAGCGACGCTGTATACCTAGCGATCCGCGGGGCCACCGACTACAAAGGGGCCCTCGAGCTTCTCAAGAAGCGATATAACAAACCGCCGAACGAGATGCATGCTCGATACCTTCTAGCCACTCGACGGCGGCAGCCCGGCGAAACGACGGAACAGTACGCGTGCGAGCTTCAACAGCTAGCCAGAGCCTGCAACTGCAAAGCAGTGTCGGCAGACCAGTACATGAACGACCTAGCTCGAGATGCGTTCGAGGCGGGAATCGGCTCGTCGTACATCCGTCTTCGGCTGTTGGAGCAAGGTAACCTCGATCTCACTAAATCCATAGAGTTAGCTGACGCTCTAGAAACGGCCTCCAAAAGTCTGGCGATGTACCCCGACGACCATGTGGAGACAGCGTGGCAGGGGCAGTCACAGACCCCACTTCATTCAGCGGGACCGAAAAACTGCGCGATTGCGTTCCCAGCAGCTCCAGGTGGCCCGCGGTGTTACTTCTGTGGGGGGGTGAAACACCCTCGGCAGCGATGTCCAGCTAAAGCGGTGTTGTGCTCCGCCTGCGGCAAGAAGGGGCACTATTCCAAGGTATGCCGGTCCAAACTTCCATCCAAGAACAGCAGTGCGGCGTGTGACTCCCCGGAGCCGGCCTCCTTGTCTTCTGCATCTTCGAGGTCTTACGCCACGTGCGATTCCAGGACGTCGCCATTTCAAACGACAGAGTCGCAAGACACGTGTGACCTGCAGGGGCCAGGTTTTGGCGCCATCGTCCACGTGCGACCCATGGGGGCAGCCAATTTGGTCGGCACCAACCGCGAATGACCAGCAGGGGTCGTCATCAACCATCTCAGCCGCCTGCAGCTGCGCCCATGAATCAACGGTGGCGTCGATCATCCTGGACCAGGCCAAGCTTCACAGACTCGACAAGTCCATGATGGACATACAGGTAAACAAACGCCCGATATATTGTTTGTTTGACAGCGGGAGCACGGAGAGCTTCATTCACCCTGACACCGTGAAGCGGTGTGGTCTCCAGATTCGGACTGTCAAGCAGACAATTTCGATGGCGTCAAGGTCCCGGTCTGTCACTGTGCTAGGGAGTTGCGTGGTAAATCTGACGGTGCAGGACACAGTCTACGAGAACTTCAAGCTCCTTGTGTTACCGCACCTTTGCGTGCCAATACTCCTAGGACTAGATTTTATGGACCACTTGAAGAGTGTAACCCTGCAGTACGGTGGGCCACTCCCTCCGCTTTCAGTGGGAGACCCGCAGCCTCTAAATTGCCCAACGCGCTCCACATGTAGCCTCTCAACGCTTAGGATTACTACACCCTCCCTATTCCAGAATCTCGTGCCTGGCTGCAAGCCCATCGCAACAAAGAGCAGGCGTTACAGTGCTGAAGATCGGATCTTCATTCGATCTGAAGTTCAGCGGCTCCTCAAGGAAGGGATCATCCAACCTAGCGCTAGTCCTTGGAGAGCGCAAGTCGTGATGGTTGAGAATGGGAACAAACCCCGGATGGTCATAGACTATAGTCAGACCATTAACAGATACACGCAGCTGGATGCGTATCCCCTCCCGTGCATATCTGACATGGTCAATCAGATTGCGCAGTACCGGGTGTTCTCCACCATTGACTTAAAATCTGCTTACCACCAACTCCCCATTCGCCCAGAGGACCGACAATACAAGGCCTTTGAGGTGGATGGTCGCCTGTACCATTTTTTAAGGGTTCCTTTTGGTGTCACGAATGGGGTCTCGGTCTTCCAGCGTGCTATGGACCGAATGGTGGACCAGAACGGGCTGCGGGCTACCTTCCCGTACCTGGATAACGTCACCATCTGCGGCCATGACCAGCAGGACCACGATGCCAACGTTCTTAGATTCTTACGCACTGCATCTCGCCTGAATCTGACCTACAACAGGGAGAAGTGTGTATTTCGCACGCGCCGCCTAGCTATCCTCGGATACGTGGTGGAAAACGGGGTCCTTGGCCCTGATCCAGACCGTGTGCGTCCTCTCCTCGAACTTCCCCTGCCCACTAGCGTCAAAGCACTGAGAAGATGCTTAGGCTTCTTCTCATACTACGCACAGTGGGTTCCCAATTACGCGGACAAAGCCCGTCTGCTCATCAAGTCTACCTCTTTTCCCCGAGCAACAGAGGCTCACTTAGCCTTTGCAAGAATAAAAGCCGACATCGTGAAAGCCACGATGCACGCTATCGATGAGTCCATTCACTTCCAGGTGGAGAGTGATGCATCTGATTTCGCCCTGGCCGCCACACTTAACCAGGCGGGCAGGCCCGTCGCCTTTTTCTCTCGCACTCTCCAAGGCCCTGAAATTCGACATTCGGCGGTGGAAAAGGAGGCCCAGGCCATTGTGGAGGCCGTTCGGCATTGGCGCCATTACTTGGCGGGCAAACGGTTCACTCTGCTCACGGACCAGCGGTCCGTGGCGTTCATGTTTAATAACACGCTGAGGGGCAAGACCAAGAACGACAAGATCTTGCGGTGGAGAATTGAACTCTCCACCTATAACTATGACATCATGTATCGTCCAGGGAAACTCAATGAGCCCTCGGATGCCCTCTCGCGTGGAACATGCGCCAGTATACAGGAGGACCGTTTGCAGGCTCTCCACAATGACCTCTGCCATCCGGGGGTCACTCGGCTCTTCCACTTCATAAAAGCCCGGAATCTACCCTACTCGGTGGAGGATGTCAGGTCCATAACCAGAAGCTGCCGGGTATGCGCGGAATGCAATCCGCACTTCTACCGACCTGACAGGACACAACTCGTTAAGGCCACTCGTCCCTTCGAAAGACTGAGTGTGGACTTTAAGGGCCCCCTTCCCTCGACAGATTGGAACGTGTACTTCCTCAATGTGGTTGCTGAGTACTCACGATTCCCTTTTGTCATTCCCTGTTCTGATATGACCGCTGCCACGGTTATCAAGGCATTTCGTGATCTTTTCACCCTGTTCGGTTACCCCTGTTACATCCACAGCGATAGGGGCTCGTCGTTCATGAGCGATGACTTGAGGCAATACCTGCTCTCATATGGGATTGCCTCTAGTAGAACCACGAGTTACAACCCAAGGGGTAACGGACAGGTTGAACGAGAGAATGCTACAGTCTGGAAGGCTGTCTTACTGCCATTGAGGTCTAAAGGTCTTCCAGTCTCCCGTTGGCAAGAGGTACTCCATGATGCGCTCCACTCCATACGCTCACTCCTGTGTAAGGCAACCAACGCTACTCCTCATGAGAGAATGTTTTCATTCCCTAGGAAGTCTTCCTCTGGGACCTCATTACCGTCTTGGTTGACGTACTCAGGACCTGTCCTCCTGCGGCGACATGTTAGGACCCGCAAGTCCGACCCTTTGGTTGAACAGGTCCATCTCCTCCACACCAACCCTCAGTATGCCTACGTGGCATATCCTGACGGGTGAGAGGACACGGTCTCGATTCGAGATCTGGCGCCAGCAGGGGACTTGGAAACCCCTGTCGCTCCCACACCTACTGTTAGGGACCCCCCAACCATTTTTTCCCCTCCTGACATGGCGCGGGCAGTATCGGGACCACCACTTAACCCTCTTACTCCCGTGTACAGCTTGCCTGAGTCCAGGAGATGGTCGCCACTTCAAAGCGTGCCCGAGTTCAGCGGATTGTCACCACCTCGGGGTCTACCGGCCCGTGAGGCACTGGAGGAGTCGCTGGACACCGCCTTGGAGAGAACGTCACCGCGATTGCCTGAACCGGTGTCATCGCCGGTGTTGAGGAGGTCACAACGACGGTGCGGTCCCCCAGACCGCTTGAACTGATAGACAAATGAACAATTGTTCTGTGTTTTGTACCCCGCCGGCCTTTGTTTTCATAGGAGGGGTGAATGTGGTGAACCATTGTTGGTTCCCATTAGGTAGTGCTGAGCCATGGTCTGGCCAGTAATATGAGTCTGTATATATGTTACTGTTGGGGTTAGGGTTGGGCTGTTCTACCTGTTAATATAGTTGTTATGGTCCACCCCAGTCGGCTCTGCCTCCTTGGAGAGGTATAAAGGTCACTGCTCTGCCTGGTGACCCTTTAGTCTGGGATCGTGTACTGTATATGGTAGCTCTGTTATTGTTGGCAATAAAAGCCTTTATTTCCCGAGTACATCACGCCTCTCGTGTGTTATATCGCGCATCAATTCTATAACTGTTCAGGTTCTTCCGAAACGTTTTGTCACAATTAGAGTTAGGTAAGGGATTTCACCCCGCTGTTGAAGTAGAAGTGGTTGGAAATCAATGCAGGTTGACGAATTGCAAAATTTTAAAATTAATTAATTAAGTAATCCCCATGATCCCCCTTCCACCATCAGTCATCTTTGGCCTGGGTTTCCTGGCGACCCAGGGCCTTGGGTGGGTGTATTACTGGCAGCAGCCACAGCCTCTCCACTGGGGCTGTTGAGCAATTCGGGTTTTCTGGACTATGATGGATGGGACTTCCACCCCTGGGACTGAGATCATGGAGATGGCCGCCACTGCCAGATTCCCAGACATTGTGGCTGGCCTGCCCAAATAAAGCCAATGCAGGGCTCTCATTGGCTCTTAAGCCTGTGGGCGAGACCCATAGATCCATGGAAAGTGATGGCACACAAAATTACAACTACAAAGGCCGATGCCGTTCACCAAATTCAGATCTATTTACAAATGTAAGCAAATGTACTTCCCAGTACAGAGTATGTGCCCTGAATGCCAGTAAACCGGGCACTCAGGGTATAAATTTCCCATAATAGGTTGCAAACCCCAGAAATTATCTGTCTATTCTATAGTCCAGAGAGGTCAGTTGGGGGACCTGGAATACAAACCTATCCCTTCTCATGCATACGCCTGCCTTGGAAAATTAACTTAGAACTTCCTCAAGGCTCTCTATGTGTTCCTTACTTGTTTTTCCTGTTATGAGGATGTCATCCAGCTAAATAGCCATCTAAAGTAGACCTTGAAAGATGTTCTCCATTATTCACTGGAAGATTGCGCAGGCTGACGATACTCCCAATGGCAATCTAGTGAATTGGTAAAGGCCTTTATGAGGATGAATTGTTGAATATCTCTGGGAATTCTCGTCTAGCTGTAACCGTAAGTATGCGTGACTCATATCAAATTTCAAAACAAGAATGTTCCTGCCAACTTCATATCCAAGTCCTCGATCTGAGGGATCGGGTCTTTATCCAGCTGTGAAAAACGATTTGCTGTTTGTTTACAACCTTCCAAACGTGGTTTGATCCACACGGCTTCAAAATTGGTATGACTGGTGCTGCCCATTCTGGTTTCATGCTCCCTTCGCACTCCAGTGTCTAGATTTCAGTTTAAATTTTTTCCCTTAAGGCCAATGGTATTGGGAACGGCTTGCAAAATCACGGAATTGCTTCCTGGTCAACATGTAAGGTCACCTTGGCCTTTTTCATAGTCGCTAGGCCTTCCTGGAAAACGTCAGGGAATTTAAGACGGACTACACCAAGGCGGCCATTCCCCAGCCAAAACATGTTGAGCCAATCTTGGTGGATGTCTCACAACCAATTTCACTACAATTGGCTTGGGCCTGAGGCCTCCATTACAATCTTTGGTGCTCGAAACAGTTGCCTTTCATAGGAGGCATAGTACAAAGATTGTATGCACAATTTCAAAGGTTCCCTTGTATAGGTTCTCAGTCCTGCTGAGGTCCTGATTAAAGTTAAGGGTTGGAGTCCATAGTGAATTTTGTGGAACACTGATTCTCCGACCACCGATACGGCCGCATCTATATTGCCCTCCATGAGTACCAGATGTCAATTTAACCATGCGTTTATCTTGATTAGGACTGATTTGGACATCACTATGCAATTTACTTGTTCTAAATCAGATATAGGTGGACCTCCCAAGTTGTGAACTCTCCAAGATTCTGGTCTACAGGTTATTTTTCTAAATCAGGGTCTTGTTAGGCCCCTTTGCTGTTTTGACTCAGCAGACCAGTGACAATTACAGTGCACTACCCCCCGGGATTCTGAAGGGACTTGTGACTGTGTGTTTGCAATTTGTCTATGCTTTGGGCAGACTTGGAGTTATGTGTATCTGGATCTGAATGCTTCCTGGGTGAGGCTATGTAATCGCCTGCGCTCAATTGATGGTCCCTTCCCAATATTCTCTTGTTTGTTGTGTTATTTCCTTGCTCCGTTTACTCACCAGAAATTGATGATCTCACAATTCCCTGGATCCAAATTCATTTGTCACTTTTCTGTCCACTCAAACAGAGCATTCATAACATTCTGGAGTCCACAGATATCCTCTTCACTATCAACTACATGGCCAATTTTTGTGTCATTTGTAAATTCCCCAATCATGCCTTCCACATTTCCGTCCAAATTTTTAAAAATTCATTTTTACTGGAAGTGACCGTCGCCGGCTACATCAGCATTTCTTGCCCATCACTAGTTACTCTTCAGAAGTACTGGTGAGCTGCTTTCTTGAACTGCTGAAGCCTCTGAGGTGAAGATATGTCTGCCAAATCTGGAGAAGTCCCAGCCCAAGGAACTTGAGTTGGTTGTGTGCAGCTGTTAACTGGGGATCAGACTAATCCTAGAAGAAGAGCTGAAATTCTAAAGAGCGTTGGCTGAATATATCAAATTCCCAAAGACTGTCTGGAATTTGAGTTTGTAGAATGTTTGCATGACAACTTCTTATTTTAGATAAGAGTTCCACAGTCGTAAAAATCCAATCCACTTATCTTTATGTTTTTTGACTTTGATAAGGAATGTGATTTCCTGAGTTCCACAGTTGGCTCAGATTTCATTGATGATGTACAAAGATCTGATGATGTTACATATTCCTCTTTGCTCATTATCCCTTTTCCATCTTAACTCTGATATTCTCTTCATCCTGAAGACTGCTGATTTTTAATAGCCAAGCACATGGACAAACCACTCCTTCATTTATCTCCCACCCTCCGCCACTACTGGCCATGATCATCTCAAATAAATATTACCAAAACAAAATGAAATCTTGATCAAAAAGCTTGGAGAAAGAAAAGGGGTAAAATGAAAGCTAGATGTGGAGATGGTTGTTTTTAAACTGAGCAAGACAATCAGTTTGTTAAATATGAAGAGATTCTTTTTGCAAAATGTGGATATAGAATCAGGCAGTTATGATAATTACCCCCATAACCCTTGATTCCCTTACTTGAAAAAAACATAATTAAGAAACAATTCACATTCAGATTCATTAACTTAGAGTGAAGTCTATAATGATCCAGCATCGTATGTGAGCAATAGATTAAATTGAAAAGGACAAGCATGAGTGAACTTACCTGTGGTCGTTAATGCTGTTAATTTGGAGGAAACAAAAGTTGAATTCAGATTTGCAGAACGGACTGGATGCTGCATATTATTTAAATTGCATACTGTTCTGGTCAGTGCAGAAATGTGGGCTGGAATTTCGCACCAGTGGGATTCTCTGGTCCCGTTGCAGCGAACGGAGATTTGGTTCAGCACCAAATTCTCCATCCTCGCTTGCAGCAGCGGCGGGGTGTGAACTGAATCCCACAAATTCCACCCCCACACCCTGTGGCTGCACAAGAAAAGTTACAGAGGAGATTTACAAAGGTGTGCCATGAATGGACATGCTTAGCCATGAGGAAAGATAAGATAGGGTGGGATTATTTTCTTGTGAAATGAGGAGGCTTGGGTGAGATGTAATTGTGGGGTATAAAATGATGAGGCCTGGGTCACGTGGATAATGAGGATCTCATTTCCTACAAAGAGAGGTCAATATCCAGTCACACAAATTGAACAAAGTTGAAAGAAGTCTTAGGCGAGAATTAATAAATTATTTTTTATAATTCATTTGTGGGATGTGCTACTGGCTTGGCCAGCATTTATTGCCCACACCCATTTGCCCTGGAGAAGGTGATGGTGAGCTGCCTTCTTGAACCACTGTAGTCTTTGTGGTGTCGGTGCATCCATAAGATGTAGGAGCAGAAGTAGGCCATTCGACCCATCGAGTCTGCTCTGCTATTCAATGAGATCAGGACTGATCTGATCTGATAATCCTCAACACCACTTTTCCACCTTACCCCCATAACCCTTGATTCCCTTACTGGTGAAAAATCTGTCTATCTCAGCCTTGACCACACTGAATGACCCAAACTCCTCAGCCCTCTGCAGTAAAGAATTCTACAGATTCACTGCCCTGTGCTGTTAGCGAGTGAATTCCAGGACTTGGTCCCAGCGGCAGTGAATGAACGGCACTATATTTCCAAGTGAGGATGGTGAGTGGCTTAGGTGTAAACTTCTAGATGATGGTGTTCCCATGTAGCTGCTAACCTAGTCCTTCTTGCTGCTAGTGGTCGTGAGTTTGGAAGGTGCTGTCTGAGGAGCCTTCATCCATCACCCCCTCATCCCATTCAAAAAGATTTTGGATATACACGCGAAGTGCTGCAACCTATGGATCAAGAGCTGGAAAATGAGATTCGGCTGTAAAGAGCCTGGATGAGCTTCAGACAGTTGCCACGGAGACGAATGGAGCTGGTGGCTCAGAAGTTGAGCTTGTCACTGACCACAATCACATCCTGTCCACCCACCCGCTGCTCAATTACCATTCCTGACTCATTCACCCCAATAAATAAAAACATGAACACGATTACAATTTCTGTCTACTTTACCTTTTGTTGAAGATGGCATTGGAAAATAAGGGTGGCTGGTCATTTTGGCTGGAAATAAAGATGAAAATAAACAAATAAGTCACAATGAAGAGCAAAATCTGATTGCTAAGAGCACTGCAATCTAACAAGCAGGAGGTTGCTGGAAATGGATGTGCATTTTATCCACATGGATTCTATTCGGATGCTGTTTAGTATGAAGACCACAGCCCATTGGTCATACGAAAAATTAAAATAAACTTTTCTGATTTGCTGAGTTGAACACTGTATTTTCATGTTAATGTGGAAGATAAGGATGTGGTGGGAAATTGATGGAGAATCAGAATTTGAAGGTGGCGATGGGGAGGCATTATCCAGCCCGGGAGCAAGGTGGCCGGGGAGCCGCATTCTATCATTTTTCTTTCTGTGCATGCCCAGTTGGTGGCGCCGATTGGAGCTGCAAGATTTCCAGCACATTAAGGCCCGGCCACAGACTTGTGCAGCGCGATTCAGAATCGCTGATATTTTTGCAGGCAGAGTGCGTATGGGGGCGCCTGAAAACGGGTCTAAAATTCTGATCTGAAACACTTGCAGTTTCAAGTCCGCCCAGCACTGAGAAGCAAAATGGTAAAATAAGGCCCCACTGTCGCTTTTACATAAGCCTCGACTTCTAGATGATTAGCTGAGGGTAGCTACAACACTACCATCTCCCCTGTGTTGAGTGCTTTCATGTTTAGATTGTATTTGAGATCCCAACAGGACAATCTACTTCAAAATGTCAAGTTTACAAATGCTCAGTTAGAGACAGCTCTAATGAACATTCTAGGCAAAACCTCACTCTCGTTCCTTTCGTTCATTATTTGGTCAGATTTTCATGGAAACTCCAGTGACCTCGGGCAGGATTTTATGGTTTTGGGACGAGCGAGGCCAGAAAATCCTGCCCATTGAAGCTGGAGAATATGAACAACATAAAATGGAATGAAAAATGGCAGCTTCTGAGCTAATGGCCGCAATTCATCTGTTTTCAGGCTTGGGTGAAAACAAGAGTGAATCACGTTGCCCCTTCGAAGCCTCTCAGGAATCCGCATTGGTCCCAACCACAATGTTTACAAAGGCTCTAGGCCTGATTGACAGCTGTGTTTTTTTTCAAGGGAATGTGGTTTCACTTCCTCTTTTGCAGACCATTTATTGTATGAAGGGAAAGGGAAGTAAACACAGCTGACTGGAGGCTGAGTAGAAATCCATTGAGCTATGAATCAAAACCAATTTCAAGCTTAGAACTTTCAAACTGAAAGTGATCAAAGGTTTACAAAGCAATAGAAGAGGCTTTCTCGGAAGGCTCAGAGGCTTCAAATACAAACTGAGTGAATACATTGGAACTGAGTGACCATCTGTGGAGAAGGGAACCTGGTGAACAGCTGTGAGTGCTGCTGTGATGTAAAAGCCTGCCAGCTATCCAGTGGGTTATGGAGATTAAAGTGACCAGGCCACTTCACATTTCCACAGCTGATAGACAGGAATGACGATATTAAGCTGCCAGAAACCACCATGATGTGGAGATGCCGGCGTGGGACTGAGGTAAACACAGTAAGAAGTCTCACAACACCAGGTAAAAGTCCAACCGGTTTATTTTGTCGCAAAAGCCACTAGCTTTCGAAGCGCTGCTTCTTCATCAGGTGAGAGGAAGTTCATTTCACAAAATGAGTTCACAAAATTAAGATGGATTTATATCTCAAGTGTCGCTGCAGATGAAAAGTTAAGAATGGTAAATGTTAAATAATGATTCCATCAGTTTTGAATGAAATGAGTTTGTTGTCAGGTGAACATGAAGACACAAAACCCTGTGTCTGCTGCCAACAATGATGAACAATTTTTAAATATATGAATTCCATTGATGTTCCAGTCTGAAAACCATATGTGTGTTTTTTAAAACTACCTTAATTCTGAAGATGCTGATCAATCGATGTTATCAATTCCATACCTGTGGTTGAAGTTGATGGGACTGTTGTTGCTGGAAGGCAAGTATTTCAAGGTGTAAGTGGAGAAAATACAAACTTTTCTTATGGAAAATCTCACTTGTCAACAGAAAGATATATGAGATGAAAAGTTTAAAACTATGCAGTGTTCTTCTATAATCTCCTTGGGTGGTGGCTCAAATTGCACAATTTAGCCCAGGAGCTGATGGCTACTGATCAGCCTTGTGGGCAGAGCCTCCATCTTGTCACAAGTGAGGCCACCAGTGTAAAGAAAGGATTCTACTTTGGGACCTGTCACTTTCTTTGTTTGAAAGTGGCCCAGTTGACATATCAGCAATAGAAGCAGAGTTTTTACTTTTTTTTCATGGGATGCAGGTGTCACTGGCAAGGCCAGCATTTGTTGCCCATCTCCAATTGTCCTTCCACTGAGTAGATTGCTGGACTATTTTTAGGGCAGCTGAGAGTCAACCAAATTTCTGTGGGACTGGAGTCACATGTGTGCCAGACCAGATAAGGATGGCAAATTTCCTTCCCTCAAGGACATAAATGATTCAGATGAATTTTTACCACAACTTTCTTATGGTCACCATTACTGATGGCTAGTTTTCAGGTCGGAATATTATTTGAATTTAAATTCCACCAGCTGCTATGTTGGAATTTAACACCGTGGGCCCGATTTTACCATCGTGTTGCGCCTGCTTTTGGGCATGAATACTTGATAAAGTCGGGCGTGAGGCGAGTAGCGCGATCCGCGCCCGTCTCCGCCTGCTTTACCAAGGCCCGAAAATGGCCACGATCGGAACCGCACTTGAAACGGACGCGACAGCCATTTAAATGCATTTGCATGTATTTAAATTGACGTAATGGGCTGCACGCCCAACCTTACCAGCACATTCCACCTCACCACCATTTCCCTTTTACTTTAGCCCCGGCTTCTGGATTATTAACTGAACGTAGCTACTACGCTACCATCTTCCCTGTGTTGAGGTCTTTCGTGTTTAGATTATACTTGAGATCCCAACAGGACAATCTACTTTTCAAATAAAAAACTCAGGTTTGCAAATGCTCAGTTCGAGACAGCTCGAATGTACATTATAGACAAAACCTCACTCTCTTTCCTGGTCAGACTTTCATGGAAATGTCCATTGACCTCGGGTGGGATTTTATGGTTTGGGACAGTGAGACCAGAAAATCCTGTCCATTGAAGCTGGAGAATATGAACAACAAAAAATGGAGTGAAAAATGGCAGCTTCTGAGCTAATGGCCAAAATCCTTGGGTGAAAACAAGAATCAATCAATTCCACCCCCCCCCCACCTTTCAAAGCCTCTCAAGAACCCACATTGGTCCGAACCACAATGTTTACAAAGACTCTAAGCCTGATTGTCAGCTGTGTTTTTTCCAAGGGAATGTGGTTTCACTTCCTCTTTTGCAGACCATTAATTGCATGAAGGGAAAGTTAAGTAAATGCAGCTGACTGGAGGCTGAGTGCAAATCCATTCAGCTGTGAATCAAAGCCTATTTCAAGCTCAGCACTATGAAATTGAAAGTGATCAAAGTTTTACAAAGCAATAGAGAGGCTTTCTCGGAAGGCTCAGAGGCTTCAAATACAAACTGTGTGAATACATTGGAACTGAGTGACCATCTGTGGAGAAGGGAACCTGGTGAACAGCTGTGAGTGCTGCTGTGATTTAAAAGCTTGCCAGCTATCCAGGGAGTATGGAGGTCAAACTGACCAGGCCACTTCACATTTCCACATCTGACAGGCAGGAATGAAGATAATAAGCTGCCAGAAATCACCACGCCAAGATTGATCTTCAGGTCAGCCAGGGCTAGAAGGAGCACTCCAGCCATGAAAACCATCCCGGGGGAGAGTGGGAATGTCAAACCCTTGCCACCTGCCCAAGCCGACCTGACCCCAGGATTCTTGGGAGAAGTTCCTCTGCAGCATGACAGCAACAGAGGGGCAAATGATCACTCAATTCTAGCTCCTTGATCCTCCGATGCATCCAGCAAGACAAGTCCATGTTGACACAGCAAACACCAACGCCCACCCAGTGCATTTGCTGCTAAATAGGTGGGTGAATTGCAGGGGCGGGGGGGGGGGGGGGGGGGGGGGATGGGGTGGGGGGGGGGATGGGGTGGGGGGGGGGTTGTAAGTGGGCCATCAAGTCCACTAATTATCATACAATTAGTAGGTTTGCATACTAGTCAGCTTGCCGCCCACTCTGGGCGTGAACCCGATTGGGAAGGGGCATACATTTGTCTATATCGTACATTGCTCCCCCGCTCATCAGGAATGGGCACCTGCAGCAAGCCGAAAAGTGGATAGACCAGGGAGCAGTGTTATTCCAGGAAAGAATAATGTTGAGGAATTTGAGCCTATTCAGCCTGTTGGTTGTGCCCAATTTTTCAGTGATAGTTTGTGCTAAAACCAGATTCTGAATGCTGGATTTGCAAAGCATGTAAAGATATTTTCTTCATCCTGGGAATACTGAAGAATATGAACCCAGCCATATGAATATTGATCAATCTTCAGTTTTCTATTGTTACAGCATTAAGGATTGAGCTGGGAATAAGTCTATCACTGTGCAACATTTCGGATCAGATATTTTCTGTGTTGCCTTATTTGAATGAAGTAAAATTAAAATATTGCTTACTTCCGAGGGTTCCTGCAACCCCAGCTTCTTCTGAAAGATAGATCATAATTTGAAATTATATCACAAAATGTGTTCTAAATATTAGATAATTAAGATAGATTTATATATCAAGTGTCACTACAGATGAAAAGTTAAGAATGGTAAATGTTAAATAATGATTCCATCAGTTTTGAATGAAATGAGCTTGTTGTCAGGTGAACCTGAAGACACGAAACTAACAATGAAGAACAAAGAACAAAGAAAATTACAGCACAGGAACAGGCCCTTCAGCCCTCCAAGCCTGCACCGACAATGCTGCCTGACTGAACTAAAACCCCTACCCTTCCGGGGACCATATAATCAACAATTTAAAAATGTATGAATTCCACGGTGGAGGACACAAATAGTTTGCCAAATATTAACGATAGAGGGTTGGCAATTAATACAATTAATGTTACCAGAGAGGCAGTGCTGGGTAGACTAATGGGACTGAAGGTGGACAAGTCCCCGGGTCCGGATGGAATGCATCCCAGGGTATTGAAAGAAATGTCAGAGGTAATAGTGGATGCGTTAGTGATTATTTATCAAAACTCGTTGCATTCTGGGGTGGTGCCGGTTGATTGGAAAACGGCTAATGTTACGCCGCTGTTTAAAAAAGGAAGGAGACAAAAGGCGGGTAACTATAGGCCGGTCAGCTTAACGTCTGTAGTAGGGAAAATGCTGGAATCCATTATTAAAGAGGAGATAGCAGGGCATCTGGATAGAAATGGTTCGATCAATCAGACGCAGTATGGATTCATGAGGGGAAAGTCGTGCTTGACGAACATGTTGGATTTTTATGAAGATGTGACTAGGGCGGTTGATGGAGGAGAACCGGTGGATGCGGTGTTTTTGGATTTCCAAAAGGCGTTTGATAAGGTGCCCCATAAAAGGCTGCTGAAGAAGATGAGGGCACACGGAGTTGGGGGTAGTGTGTTAAAGTGGATTGGGGACTGGCTATCCGACAGGAAGCAAAGAGTCGGAATAAATGGGTGTTTTTCCGGTTGGAGGAAGGTAACTAGTGGCGTGCCGCAGGGATCGGTTCTCGGGCCGCAACTATTTACCATTTATATAGATGATCTGGAGGAGGGGACGGAGTGTAGGGTAACGAAGTTTGCAGACGACACAAAGATAAGTGGAAAAGTGAATCGTGTGGAGGACAGAGAAGATCTGCAGAGAGATTTGGACAGGCTGAGTGAGTGGGCGAGGATATGGCAAATGGAGTATAACGTTGATAAATGCGAGGTTATACACTTTGGAGGAAATAATAACAAATGGGATTACTATCTCAATGGAAACAAATTAAAACATGCTACCGTGCAAAGGGACCTGGGGGTCCTTGTGCATGAGACGCAAAAGCCCAGTCTGCAGGTACAACAGGTGATCAAGAAGGCAAATGGGATGTTGGCCTATATCGCGAGGGGGATAGAATATAAAAGCAGAGATGTCTTGATGCACCTGTACAGGGCATTGGTGAGGCCGCAGCTGGAATACTGTGTGCAGTATTGGTCCCCTTATATGAGGAAGGATATATTGGCATTGGAGGGAGTGCAGAGGAAGGTTCACCAGGTTGATACCGGAGATGAGGGGTTTGGATTATGAGGAGAGGCTGAGGAGATTGGGTTTGTACTCGTTGGAGTTTAGAAGGATGAGGGGGGATCTTATGGAGACTTATAAGATAATGCGGGGGCTGGATAGGGTGAAGGCGGAGAGATTCTTTCCACTTAGTAAGGAAGTTAAAACTAGAGGACACAGCCTCAAAATAAAGGGGGGTCGGTTTAAGACAGAGTTGAGGAGGAACTTCTTCTCCCAGAGGGTGGTGAATCTCTGGAATTCTCTGCCCACTGAGGTGGTGGAGGCTACCTCGCTGAATATGTTTAAAGCGCGGATGGATGGATTCCTGATCGGTAAGGGAATTAAGGGTTATGGGGATCAGGCGGGTAAGTGGTACTGATCCACGTCAGATCAGCCATGATCTTATTGAATGGCGGGGCAGGCTCGAGGGGCTAGATGGCCTACTCCTGCTCCTATTTCTTATGTTCTCATGTTCCAGTCTGAAAACCTAGGTCTGTATATTTATTTTTTTAAACAACCTTAATTCTGAAGATACTGATCAATCGATGTTATCAATTCCATACCTGTGGTTGAAGTTAATGGGACTGTTGTTGCTGGAAGGCAAGTATTTCAAGGTGTAAGTGGAGAAAATACAAACTTTTCATTGTAGAAAATGTCACTTGTCAACAGAAAGATATATTAGATGAAATGTTTAAAACTATGCAGTGTTCTTCTATAATCTCCTTGTGTGGTGGCTCGAATTGCAAAATTTAGCCCAGGAGCTGATGGCTACTGATCAGCCTTGTGGGCAGAGCCTCCATCTTGTCACAAGCGAGGCCACCAGTGTGAGGAAAGGATTCTACTTTGGGACCTGTCACTTTCTTTGTTTGAAAGTGGCCCAGTTGACAAATCAGCAATAAATGCAGAGTTCTTACTTTTTTTTCATGGGATGCAGGCGTCACTGGCAAGGCCAGTATTTGTTGCCCATCTCCAATTGTCCTTCAACTGAGTAGATTGCTGGACTATTTTTAGGGCAGCTGAGAGTCAACCAAATTTCTGTGGGACTGGAGTCACATGTGTGCCAGACCAGATAAGGATGGCAAATTTCCTTCCCTCAAGGACATAAATGATTCAGATGAATTTTTACCACAACTTTCTTATGGTCACCATTACTGATGGCTAGTTTTCAGGTCGGAATATTATTTGAATTTAAATTCCACCAGCTGCTATGTTGGAATTTAACACCGTGGGCCCGATTTTACCATCGTGTTGCGCCTGCTTTTGGGCATGAATACTTGATAAAGTCGGGCGTGAGGCGAGTAGCGCGATCCGCGCCCGTCTCCGCCTGCTTTACCAAGGCCCGAAAATGGCCACGATCGGAACCGCACTTGAAACGGACGCGACAGCCATTTAAATGCATTTGCATGTATTTAAATTGACGTAATGGGCTGCACGCCCAACCTTACCAGCACATTCCACCTCACCACCATTTCCCTTTTACTTTAGCCCCGGCTTCTGGATTATTAACTGAACGTAGCTACTACGCTACCATCTTCCCTGTGTTGAGGTCTTTCGTGTTTAGATTATACTTGAGATCCCAACAGGACAATCTACTTTTCAAATAAAAAACTCAGGTTTGCAAATGCTCAGTTCGAGACAGCTCGAATGTACATTATAGACAAAACCTCACTCTCTTTCCTGGTCAGACTTTCATGGAAATGTCCATTGACCTCGGGTGGGATTTTATGGTTTGGGACAGTGAGACCAGAAAATCCTGTCCATTGAAGCTGGAGAATATGAACAACAAAAAATGGAGTGAAAAATGGCAGCTTCTGAGCTAATGGCCACAATCCTTGGGTGAAAACAAGAATCAATCAATTCCACCCCCGCACCCCCCACCCCATACCTTTCAAAGCCTCTCAAGAACCCACATTGGTCCGAACCACAATGTTTACAAAGACTCTAAGCCTGATTGTCAGCTGTGTTTTTTCCAAGGGAATGTGGTTTCACTTCCTCTTTTGCAGACCATTTATTGCATGAAGGGAAAGTTAAGTAAATGCAGCTGACTGGAGGCTGAGTGCAAATCCATTCAGCTGTGAATCAAAGCCTATTTCAAGCTCAGCACTATGAAATTGAAAGTGATCAAAGTTTTACAAAGCAATAGAGAGGCTTTCTCGGAAGGCTCAGAGGCTTCAAATACAAACTGTGTGAATACATTGGAACTGAGTGACCATCTGTGGAGAAGGGAACCTGGTGAACAGCTGTGAGTGCTGCTGTGATTTAAAAGCTTGCCAGCTATCCAGGGAGTATGGAGGTCAAACTGACCAGGCCACTTCACATTTCCACATCTGACAGGCAGGAATGAAGATAATAAGCTGCCAGAAATTACCACGCCAAGGTTGATCTGCAGGTCAGCCAGGGCTAGAAGGAGCACTCCAGCCATGAAAACCATCCCGGGGGAGAGTGGCAAGGTCAAATCCTTGCCGCCAGCCCAAGCCGACCTGACCCCAGGATTCTTGGGAGAAGTTCCTCTGCAGCATGACAGCAACAGAGGGGCAAATGATCACTCAATTCTAGCTCCTTGATCCTCCGATGCATCCAGCAAGACAAGTCCATGTTGACACAGCAAACACCAACGTCCACCCAGTGCATTTGCTGCTAAATAGGTGTCTGAATTGCAGGGGCGGGGGGGGGTGGGGGGGGGTTGTAAGTGGGCCATCAAGTCCACTAATTATCATACAATTAGTGGGTTTGCATACTAGTCAGCTTGCCGCCCACTCTGGGCGTGAACCCGATTGGGAAGGGGCATACATTTGTCTATATCGTACATTGCTCCCCCGCTCATCAGGAATGGGCACCTGCAGCAAGCCGAAAAGTGGATAGACCAGGGAGCAGTGTTATTCCAGGAAAGAATAATGTTGAGGAATTTGAGCCTATTCAGCCTGTTGGTTGTGCCCAATTTTTCAGTGATAGTTTGTGCTAAAACCAGATTCTGAATGCTGGATTTGCAAAGCATGTAAAGATATTTTCTTCATCCTGGGAATACTGAAGAATATGAACCCAGCCATATGAATATTGATCAATCTTCAGTTTTCTATTGTTACAGCATTAAGGATTGAGCTGGGAATAAGTCTATCACTGTGCAACATTTCTGATAAGATACTTTTTGTGTTGCCTTATTTTAATGCAGTAAAATTAAAATATTGCTTACTTCCGAGGCTGCTTTCAACCCCAGGTTCTTCTGAAAGATAGATCATAATTTGAAATTATATCACAAAATGTGTGCTAAATATTAGATAATTAAGATAGATTTATGTCTCAAGTGTCACTACAGATGAAAGGTTAAGAATGGTAAATGTTAAATAATGATTCCATCAGTTTTGAATGAAATGAGCTTGTTGTCAGGTGAACCTGAAGACACGAAACCAACAATGAAGAACAAAGAACAAAGAAAATTACAGCAAAGGAACAGTCCTTCAGCCCTCCAAGCCTGCACCGACAATGCTGCCTGACTGAACTAAAACCCCTACCCTTCCGGGGAACATATAATCAACAATTTAAAAATGTATGAATTCCATTGATGCTCCAGTCTGAAAACCTAGGTCTGTATATTTATTTTTTTAAACAACCTTAATTCGGAAGATGCTCACAGAATCATAGAAATCATAGAAACCCTACAGTGCAGAAGGAGGCCATTCGGCCCATCGAGTCTGCACCGACCACAATCCCACCCAGGCCATACCCCCACATATTTACCCGCTAATCCCTCTAACCTACCCATCCCAGGACTCTAAGGGGCAATTTCTAACCTGGCCAATCAACCTAACCCGCACATCTTTGGACTGTGGGAGGAAACCGGAGCACCCGGAGGAAACCCACGCAGACACGAGGAGAATGTGCAAACTCCACACAGTGACCCGAGCCGGGAATCGAACCCGGGACCCTGGAGCTGTGAAGCAGCAGTGCTAACCACTGTGCTACCGTGCCGCCCACATCATCAATCGATGTTATCAATTCCATACCTGTGGTTGAAGTTGATGGGACTGTTGTAGAACATAGAACATAGAACATAGAACATTACAGCGCAGAACAGGCCCTTCGGCCCACGATGTTGCACCGACCAGTTAAAAAAAAAAAAAACTGTGACCCTCCAACCTAAACCAATTTCTTTTCGTCCATGAACCTATCTACGGATCTCTTAAACGCCCCCAAACTAGGCGCATTTACTACTGATGCTGGCAGGGCATTCCAATCCCTCACCACCCTCTGGGTAAAGAACCTACCCCTGACATCGGTTCTATAACTACCCCCCCTCAATTTAAAGCCATGCCCCCTCGTGCTGGATTTCTCCATCAGAGGAAAAAGGCTATCACTATCCACCCTATCTAAACCTCTAATCATCTTATATGTTTCAATAAGATCCCCTCTTAGCCGCCGCCTTTCCAGCGAAAACAATCCCAAATCCCTCAGCCTCTCCTCATAGGATCTCCCCTCCATACCAGGCAACATCCTGGTAAACCTCCTCTGCACCCTCTCCAAAGCCTCCACATCCTTCCTGTAATGTGGGGACCAGAACTGCACACAGTACTCCAAGTGCGGCCGCACCAGAGTTGTGTACAGTTGCAACATAACGCTACGACTCCTAAATTCAATCCCCCTACCAATAAACGCCAAGACACCATATGCCTTCTTAACAACCTTATCTACTTGATTCCCAACTTTCAGGGATCTATGCACACATACACCTAGATCCCTCTGCTCCTCCACACTATTCAAAGTCCTCCCGTTAGCCCTATACTCAACACATCTGTTATTCGTACCAAAGTGAATTACCTCACACTTCTCCGCATTAAACTCCATCCGCCACCTCTCGGCCCAACTTTGCAACCTGTCTAAGTCTTCCTGCAAACTACGACACCCTTCCTCACTGTCTACCACACCACCGACTTTGGTGTCATCAGCAAATTTGCTAATCCACCCAACTATACCCTCATCCAGATCATTAATAAATATTACAAACAGCAGTGGCCCCAAAACAGATCCCTGAGGTACACCACTTGTAACCGCACTCCATGATGAATATTTACTATCAACCACCACCCTCTGTTTCCTATCCGCTAGCCAATTCCTGATCCAATTTCCTAGATCACCCCCAATCCCATACATCTGCATTTTCTGCAGAAGCCTACCATGGTGAACCTTATCAAACGCCTTACTAAAATCCATATATACCACGTCCACTGCCTTGCCCCCATCCACCTCCTTGGTCACTTTCTCAAAAAACTCAATAAGGTTAGTAAGGCACGACCTACCTGCCACAAAACCATGCTGACTATCACCTATCAATTCATTACTCTCCAAATAACTATAAATCCTATCCCTTATAATTTTTTCCAACATCTTGCCGACAACAGAAGTGAGACTCACCGGTCTATAATTCCCGGGGAAGTCTCTGTTCCCCTTCTTAAACAATGGGACAACATTCGCTAACCTCTGGAAGGCAAGTATTTCAAGGTGTAAGTGGAGAAAATACAAACTTTTCATTGTAGAAAATGTCACTTGTCAACAGAAAGATATATTAGATGAAAAATTTAAAACGATGCAGTGTTCTTCTATAATCTCCCTGGGTGGTGGCTCAAATTGCACAATTTAGCCCAGGAACTGATGGCTACTGATCAGCCTTGTGGGCAGAGCCTCCATCTTGTCACAAGCGAGGCCACCAGTGTAAGGAAAGGATTCTACTTTGGGACCTGTCACTTTCATTGTTTGAAAGTGGCCCAGTTGACACATCAGCAATAAATGCAGAGTTGTTCCATTTTTTTCATGGGATGCAGGTGTCACTGGCAAGGCCAGCATTTGTTGCCCATCTTCAATTGTCCTTCAACCGAGTAGATTGCTGGCCCATTTTAAGGGCAGTTAAGAGTCAACCAAATTTCTGTGGGTCTGGAGTCACATGTAGGCCAGAGCAGATAAGGATGGCAAATTTCCATCCCTAAAGGATATTAAGGAACCAGATGGATTTTTACCACAATTGATTACTGTTGCATGGTCACCACTGCTGATGGCTAGTTTTCAACTCCAGATTTATGAATTGAATTTAATTTCCATCAGCTGCTCTGTTGCAATTTGACACCATGTCCCTTTTACATTGGCCTCGGCTTCTAGATGATTAGCTGAGCGTAGCTACTACGTTACCATCTCCCCTGTGTTGAGCGCTTCCGTGTTTAGATTATAGTTGAGATCCCAACAGGACAATCTACTTTTCAAATGAAAAACTCAAGTCTGCCAATGCTCAGTTAGAGACAGCTCTAATGTACATTCTCGGCAAATCCTCGCTCTCTTTCCTTTTGTTCATTATTTGGTCAGAATTTCGTGGGAAACTCCATTGACCTCGGGTGGGATTTTATGGTTTTGGGACGAGCGAGGCCAGAAAATCCTGCCCATTGAAGCTGGAGAATATGAACAACATAAAATGGAGTGAAAAATGGCAGCTTCTGAGCTAATGGCTGCAATTCAACTGTTTTCAGGCTTGAGTGAAAACAAGAGGGAATCACGTTGCCCCTTCAAAACCTCTCAGGAACCCGCATTGGTCCGAACCACAATGTTTACAAAGATTCTAAGCCTGATTGACAGCTGTGTTTTTTTCCAAGGGAATGTGGTTTCACTTCCTCATTTGCAGACCATTTATTGCATGAAGGGAAAGGGAAGTAAACACAGCTGACTGGAGGCTGAGTACATAAGAACATAAGAAATAGGAGCAGGAGTAGGCCATCTAGCCCCTCAAGCCTGCTCCGCCATTCAATAAGATCATGGCTGATCTGATAGTGCGTTCAGTTCCACTTACCCGCCCGCTCCCCATAACCCTTAATTCCCTTAATGGTTAAAAATCTATCTATCTGTGACTTAAACACATTTAACGAGGTAGCCTCTACTGCTTCATTGGGCACTACCCTCTGGAAGAAGAAGTTCCTCCTCAACTCTGTTCTAAATTGACTCCCCCGTATTTTGAGGCTATGCCCCGTAGTTCCTGTTTCCATTGTAAGTGGAAATAACCTCGCTGCTTCTACCCTGTCTAGCCCCATCATTATCTTGTATGTCTCTATAGGTTCTTCCCTCAACCTTCTAAACTCCAATGAGTACAGGCCCAGTCTACTCAATCTCTCCTCATAAGCTAACCCGCTCATCTCTGGAATCAACCTGGTGAACCTTCTCTGTACCCCCTCCAAAGCTAATATATCCTTTCTTAAATAAGGGGACCAAAATTGTGCACAGTACTCTAGGTGCATGTAGAAATCCATTCAGCTGTGAATCAAAGCCTATTTCAAGCTCAGCACTATGAAATTGAAAGTGATCAAAGGTTTACAAAGCAATAGAGAGGCTTTCTCGGAAGGCTCAGAGGCTTCAAATAAAAACTGTGTGAATACATTGGAACTGAGTGACCATCTGTGGAGAAGGGAACCTGGTGAACAGCTGTGAGTGCTGCTGTGATTTAAAAGCCTGTAAGAGTTTTAACAACACCAGGTTAAAGTCCAGCAGGTTTATTTGGCAGCAAATGCCATTAGCTTTCGGAGTGCTGCCCCTTCGTCAGATGGAGTGGATATCTGCTCTTGTGTCTCTGTGCCCTGTTTGAGAGCAGATTTCCACTCCATCTGACGAAGGAACAGCGCTCCGAAAGCTAATGGTATTTGCTACAAATAAACCTTTTGGACTTTAACCTGGTGTTCTTAAAACTGTTACTGTGTTTACCCCAGTCCAACGCCGGCATCTCCACATCATGATTACCATCGACACCGCAAACTGCCGGCTCCAAGTGGAGAGGATCTCCAACAAGATCGCGCGTATTGACACAGACATCAAGTTTCTACAAACATGCAAGAAAGCAGACAAGATACCGAAAGGACTACGGATCACGAACCCACTCAGGTCAGCATTCTGTAACTTGATTTTGTGTCTCTGTGCCCTGTTTGAGAGCAGATTTCCACTCCATCTGACGAAGGAGCAGCGCTCCGAAAGCTAATGGTATTTGTTACCAAATAAACCTGTTGGACTTTAACCTGGTGTTGTTAAAACTCTTACTGTGTTTACCCCAGTCCAACGCAAACAGGGCATACAGAGACACAAAATCAAGTTACAGAATACTGATTGGAATGTGAATCTCTACAGCCAACCAGGTCTTAAAGATACAGAGAATGTGAGTGGAGGGAGCATTAAGCACAGGTTAAAGAGATGTGTATTGTCTCTAGACAGGACAACCAGTTAGATTCTGCAAGTCCAGGAAGCAAGCTGTGGGGGGTTACTGACATTAAAAGCCTGCCAGCTATCTCGGGGGTACGGAGATTAAAGTGACCAGGCCACTTCACATTTCCACAACTAAAAGGCAGGAATGAAGATATTAAGCTGCCAGAAATCAGCATGCCAGTGTTGATCTTCAGATCAGCCAGGGCTAGAAGGAGGTCAAACTCTTGCCAACAGCCCAAGTTGACCTGACTCCAGGATTCTTGGGAGCACTTTCTCTGCGGCATGGCAGAAGAAGAGGGGCAAATGATCACTCGACCTAGCTCCTTGATCCCCCAAGGCATCCAGCACGCCAAATCTATGCAATCATAGCAAACACCAAAGCCCACCCAGTGCATTTCCTGCTAAATAGGTGAGTGAATGGCAGGGGGTGGCCGTAAATGGGCCATCAAGTCCACTAATTGGCATACAGTTAACGGGTTTGCATAATAGTCGGCTTGCTGCCCACTCTGGGTGAACTGGGACGGGGTGTACATTTGTGTGTATTTTACATTGCTGCCCGCTCCTCAGGAACGGGCAGTTGCAGCGACCAGAAAAGTGGATAGACCAGAGAGCAGTGTCATTCCAGGAAAGAATAATGTTGAGGAATTTGAGCCTTTTCAGCCTGTTGGTCGTGCCCAATTTTACAGTGAAAATGTGTGCTAAAACCAGATTCTGTGTGCTGGATTTGCGAAGCATGTAAAGATATTTTCTTCATCCTGGGAATACTGAATCCTGCAGAATATGAACCCGGCCATATGAATATTGATCAATGTTCAGTCATCTTTTGTTACAACACTAAGAATTGAGCTGGAATTAAGTCTTTCACTGTGCAACATTTCTGATCAGATATTTTCTGTGTCGCATTTTATCCACATGGATTCTATTCGGATGCTGTTTAGTATGAAGACCACAGCCCATTGGTCATACGAAAAATTAAAATAAACTTTTCTGATCTGCTGAGTTGAACACTGTATTTTCATGTTAATGTGGAAGATAAGGATGTGGCGGGAAATTGATGGAGAATCAGAATTTGAAAGTTTAAATATGCCAACAGGTTTCAGTTACTTTTTCTACACAGTTAAATCTACATAGCGCTCTAAGTTTATTTTGCCCAGTTGCCCATTTAATTTCCTTCTGAAATCATTCATCATCTACATCTCTTTCCTTCCATCACCCTCTCAGGCAGTGAGTTCCAGGTCATTTCCATACTCTGCATTAAAAATGTCTTTGTTACATCTCCTTGCACTGCTTATTCAAAACATTAACTTTGTCTCCCGTTATCTTTGTACCGTCAACTAATGGGTAAGGTTTTGTGCTTGTCTACCTTATCTAAACCTGTGAGAATGTTGTGTGCCTCTATCTCATGCCTAGAACCATTCTGGTAAATCTCCTCTGCATCCTCTCAAGGACACTCGCATCTTTCTGAAGCAGTGGTTCCCAAACACTGTGCTGTGGCACACTGGTGTGCTAAGAACATAAGAACTAGGAGCAGGAGTAGGCCATCTGACCCCTCGAGCCTGCTCTGCCATTCAATAAGATCATAGCTGATCTTTTTGTGGACTCAGCTCCACTTACCTGCCCCCTCACCCTAACCCTTAATTCCTTTACTGTTCAAAAATGTATCTATTCTTGCCTTAAAAACATTCAAGAGGTAGCCTTAACTGCTTCACTGGACAGATTCACAACCCTTTGTGTGAAGAAGTTCCTCCTCAACTCAGTCCTAAATCTGTTTCCCCTTATTTTAAGGCCATGCCCCCTAGTTCTAGTTACACCCGTCAGTGGAAACAACTTCCCCGCTTCTATCTTATCTATTCCCTTCATAATCTTATATGTTTCTATAAGATCTCCCCTCATTCTTCTGAAATCCAATAAGTATACCCCCAGTCTACTCAGTCTCTCCTCATAAGCCAACCCTCTCAACCCTGGAATCAACCTAGTGAATCTCCTCTGCACCCCCTCCAGTGCCCGTATATCCTTTCTCAAGTAAGAAGATTAAAACTGTACACAGTACTCCAGGTGTGGCCTCACCAACACCTTATACAGAACAAAGAACAAAGAACAGTACAGCACAGGAAACAGGCCCTTCGGCCCTCCAAGCCTGTGCCGCTCCTTGGTCAACTAGACCAATCGTTTGTATCCCTCCATTTCCAGGCTGCTCATGTGACTATCCAGGTAAGTCTTAAACGATGTCAGCGTGCCTGCCTCCACCACCCTACTTGGCAGCGCATTCCAGGCCCCCACCACCCTCTGTGTAAAAAACATCCCTCTAATATCTGAGTTATACTTCGCCCCTCTCACCTTGAGCCCGTGACCCCTCATGAACGTCACTTCTGATCTGGGAAAAAGCTTCCCACCGTTCACCCTATCTATCCCCTTCATAATCTTGTACACCTCTATTAAATCTCCCCTCATTCTCCGTCTTTCCAGGGAGAACAACCCCAGTTTACCCAATCTCTCCTCATAGCTAAGACCCTCCATACCAGGCAACATCCTGGTAAACCTTCTCTGCACTCTCTCTAACATCTCCACGTCCTTCTGGTAGTGCGGCGACCAGAACTGGATGCAGTACTCCAAATGTGGCCTAACCAGCGTTCTATACAGCTGCATCATCAGACTCCAGCTTTTATACTCTATACCCCGTCCTATAAAGGCAAGCATACCATATGCCTTCTTCACCACCTTCTCCACCTGTGTTGCCACCTTCAAGGATTTGTGGACTTGCACACCTAGGTCCCTCTGTGTTTCTATACTCCTGATGACTCTGCCATTTATTGTATAACTCCTCCCTACATTATTTCTTCCAAAATGCATCACTTCGCATTTATCCGGATTAAACTCCATCTGCCACCTCTCCGCCCAATTTTCCAGCCTATCTATATCCTGCTGTATTGCCTGACAAACCCGCTGCAACATAACCTCGTTGTTTTTAAACTCCATCCTTCTAGCAATGAAGGACAAAATTCCATTTCCCTTCTTAATTACCTGCTGCACCTGGGAGGCTTTGCTGAGTGCTGGGGTTTTCGGGAGGATGGGGTTGCGGGGGGGCGGGGGCTGCTTGATGACTCATCAATTCAGGCATCTAGTGCTCCAAGCAGGGGAGCTCATTTTTGCACAGACACTCAAACTGCAAGGACTCTGCAGTGAATGGGAACCCATATTGTGATAATCAGGAGGATGTCCCTGCCCCATGTGCCTGACCTGCAACACATGCCTGCAAGGGAATGCTGCAGTAGCACCCATGGCAATGGCTCAAGTGTTTGCAATGGCCGTGCCTGCACACCAACCTGTCTGCTCTCCCTGCCTGCCGTGGCCACGATGCCACTGGCAGGCAACCTATTCAGGTGATGCATGGCACCCTAGATTGTGTTGTGTTGCCAGCATCCACAAGTGGGGACACTGGTCCCAGTGAGGGAGTGGGGGTTCCTGGGATAGTAAAAAGCAAAAACATGTAACTATTTATCTATCTCTCTCGCTCAGAAACCCCTATTGTGCAGATAGATTTCGGACTAATATGTCTGGAGTTGGCCATCATGGTGGCAGCTGTTGAGGAAGAGGAGGCTGAGGAGGTGGTGGGAGTCATTCGGCCACTGCACACTGGCACCTGGGTCCATGTAAGAGCAAGGGTTTTGACCACAAGCGTGTGGGCCAATGGGCCGGGGGTTAGGGCCAAGGCTTGGGTGGGGGAGGGGGGGGGGGTGGAATGGGCAGGAGGAGCAGATGTCAGGGGGTGTTGTTTGAAAAAGCGTCCAGTAGCTGTTGGGGAAAGCAAGGCAGGTGGTCTGTAACTTTTGGGGCCAATATCGCGCAGCACAGCAGTCTGCGCCTCGATGCATGGGAACGGGGTACACTCAACCCTGTGGAGGGAGAAGCAGATTAGTCACAGTGGGGGGGTGCAAAAAACATTGAATGGTGATCTGAAAGTTTACAAACACCTTAACCCTGACGACTGCTGACCTTCACCTATGCCCTCTTAGTGACCCTACAACATACTTATCTTACATGGCCTACTACTACATATAGGTGCTCCCCCAGGATGCACATCGGAGGTGGAGGTGACCTTTGGCCTATGACACTCTTGGCGGGAAGTGCCTGGGGGCCTGAGACCTGGAGGGCCCTGGCCAACTTGCGGATAACACTGATGTTTCTGTGCCACCCTATTCGTACAGCTGGCCCTGAGATGACAGGCTGTGAGGAAGGAGGGAATTTGGAATGTCTGGGGATGACTGGAGTCTCCTGGGTGGAAGGCCCCGGCATGGGCTCCAACTTTCGTGGCACCAGGGCAGGATCCCAGTGTGCCTTACAGCAAGTTGTCATCACCCTCCAGCCTTGAGGAAAGACTTGCGAGCACAGCCAGCCAAGGCCCATTGTCCTGTTGTGATGTGACTTGGAACTAGAGGTGGGGTGGGGAGGGGGGGGGGGGGGGTGGAGAAATGAAAGAAGGTGGGGCAGGGAAAGATCCAGGGGGTGTTGAGGGGGCAACTTGTGGTTGGGAGGGGTTTGCAGCTGGAGCATCTCTTGGGCTGTTGTGAGGGGGCGGGGGGGGGAGTGGGGTGGTGGTAGCAGCCATCACACTGCATGGCAGCAACTAGGTGAATGTAGGCAATTAAAGCATCCCTTGCTGTCCTCCCCTGCTGAGGGGCCTGTCCTCGCCGCCTGTCCTCTATCCTCCGGCTCCTCATAGGACACCTGCAGAGCAGTCCAGGCACCAGAACAGCATTTTAAGCAGGCTTATGCACTGTCCCACAATGGACCGATGACAATGTGGGCTTCATTGTAACAGGTCTCCACTTTGGTCTCGGGCCTCCGCACTGGCATCATCAGGCATGACCTTAGCAGTAGCCCTTGTCACCCGCAAGCTAACCTGGCAACTTGGGCTGGTCTTCAAATCGCCCAGGGATGTCCGAACACCTCATAGCTGTCATGGACACTCCCTGGGTGCTGTGCACATTCTTGCATAATGATTAGTCCCCTGCCCCCCACTGGCCGGTCTTGCAGTGGCCGACCGACTCCCACCACCTCCTCAGCCTCATCTTCCTCAACAGCTGCCACCATGATGGCCAACTCCAGACCTATTCGTCTGAAATCTATCTGCACAATAGGGGTTTCTGAGCGAAAGAGATAGATAAATAGTTACATGTTTTTGCTTTTTACTATCCCAGGAACCCCCACTCCCTCGCTGGGACCAGTGTCCCCACTTGTGGATGCTGGCAACACAACACAATCTAGGGTGCCATGCATCACCTGAATAGGTTGCCTGCCATTGGCATCGTGGCCACGGCAGGCAGGGAGAGCAGACAGGTTGGTGTGTCGGTGGTTTGTGTCATTGATGCCTGTGTCGAATCACTGGTGCTGTCCTCAGAGGATTCCTCAGGGCCTGCCTCCGAGGTGTCGTCTGAGGTGTCCTGGGGAATTTCAGCAGGGGCAGCAGGGGGATGACGACACCAGAAGGCCCTGAAGCTTTAGCATCATCCTCTGCAAGAAAGGACACACGTTAGTGGAAGGGAGAGTAAACAGCCCATGCAGCATGGCACTTACTTCAAAGAAGACCTTAGGAATAGGGTTCAGTTGATGCTCACTTGCACGCTGGAAACCTGGCTGTCGGTGACCATTCTCTCCTCTGCTCCCCTGCCAGCTCCAGGGCGCGCTGCTCAAACCCTGTGGGCAGGTGCAGCTCAGGGACACCACCACCAGTTTTCTCCCTCTCCCTTCAATTATGTGGGATTTCTGCGTGTGCAGACATGAGGGGGATTGAAAGCATGATGTATGGAAGGGCATAGGATACAATGTGTGTTTTGGGGAGGCGCTCAGGTGGGCTATATTGGGGCAATGCCTCCCCACTGTGGGGTGCTGATTGGGGACATGCTACGGGTGTTGGAGGCAGTGCTGGGTAAGAGTAGGGGGGTGGAGGCCATTGGGGTGTCTGGGAATGGTTTTACATTGTCAGCGCAGCACAATATCTGGTTTCAAAATGGGATACCTGCTCACCCTTGCTGCACGAAAAAGGTCATTCATCTGTTTGTGGCACTGGTCGCCAGTCCGACATTCAAATGCACGGGCACTTACAGATGAAGCCACAGCCTCCCAGATAGCATTGGCTGCGCAACCCCTTGGGCGACATCCTTCAGTGGGGTCGAGCAGCTCATGCCTCCCCTCCACTTTCTCCAGCAACCGGGCCAGCTCACCATCTGAAAACCTGGGAGCACTTCAAAGCTAATTATCCCTGGATTATTACCTGAGCCAGGAACTAATTAGTACAGTGTAAACAAGATTGGGGAGTTGAATGTTTGGCTCAAAGTTCAGTGCAGGCAGAATGGCTTTTGATTCATGCAGTACTGACACCAGTATTGGGGAAAATTGGAACTGAACCATTAGGACAGGCTTCACCTGAACCGTGCTGGGTCAAATGAGAGCTGTACAATTCAGATAGTTGAGAAGGCTCTAAATTAAATAGTGATGGTGAGGGATTATGAGCGCGGAATAGTGGAGGCAGTGGCAAAGTGGTATTGTTGCTGGACTAGTAATCAATTTTTGGGGCAGCAGATTTCCGCTCCATCTTAATCTTGGGGCCTGTCTTAATCTTGTCTATCCATAGCTGCTATAGTGTTCCATGTAGTTGTCAGTGAGGTTAAAATTAGTAGTTGTGGAGAATACATATTGCTACAATCAGTTGAAAGGACTAAGGTCAAGCACTATGACATAAGAGGAAACACTTTACAACTTTTTTGCTGAAAGTTGTTCCCAAATAAATTGGAACACTTTGGTAATGAGATGTTGTCAAGTTTATTCCTGTTGTTGAAATTACTCTTGTTGTTGACTCTGGAAGGATACAATTGAAGATGTAAGTGTGGAGATAACAACATTTTCTGGTCGTCATAGAACACAGAACTTTGATTCCAGATTTATAGGAATATTTGCTGACAGTATGCGGTCTATTATCTACCTATTGTTGAAGTTGATGTTGGTGTTGGAAAGAATACAATTAATGGTGCGAATATTGAGAATGGAAAATCATCCCATTACATGAATAATGGTTGGAATGCGAATACTTACAACTAATCAAGTCTTTAAGAAACAAAACAATGGGAGTGGAGAGAGCATCAAAACAGGCTAAAAAGATGTGTATTGTCTCCAGACAAGACAGCCAGTGAAACTCTGCAGGTCCACGCAATGTATCATTGAGGTACAAGGAAAAATCCAGAGTATGAACAGTTAACTGGAGGAATTGCAACTTCAATGTAAAAGAATATAACTTTAAAATAAAACTATTTAGAGAATGTGGTCATTACTGGCTCGGCCAGCATTTATTGTCCATCTGTAGTTGCCCTTCAGAAGGTGCTGCTGAGTTGCCTTTTTCAAATGCTGCAGTTCCTGAGGTATAGGTACACCCAGCGTGCTGTTAGGTAGGACACAGGGGGTGATTCTCCCATCATGCTGCACTGATTCTTTTAGCGCAGCAGGTCGGAAGATTCACGTGGTGCCTGAAATGCAAGATTTACGGTGGGCGTCCGGCCCTGAGCGCGTCTCCCAGCACCGGATTTCCGGCGCCATCAGCTCGACAATGTAAACTGATGCAGAGCTGCACTATTTATTCAGGGGGCGATTTAAATGTAATTTAAATATAATTAGCGGGCTCGGGACTGAAACCTTACTTACATTTACAGGGAGCTGGCGGCCTGACTCCGCTGGAGTGAAGGGGGGTGCAATCGAGGCCCCCAGAGGGTCGGGTGCAGGGGCCTTGCCACCTTGACAGTGCCAGCCTGCCCAAGGGGCAAAGTGCCAATGCCCAAGGGACATCTGGGCTTCGTGCATGGGGCAGTGTCATTGGGGTGGGGCCTGATGGGGTGGGGCTGGATGGAGGGGGTCCCTGGGGGTCGATTGGTAGGGGTCAGAGGTCCCGCTACCACTCTGCAGTCAGGATCGTTGGGGGGGGAGGGGGAGGTAGTGGGAGGCTAGCGGTCCGGGCTGTCCATTAGAGATGGTGGGGGGAGGGGCAGCTTGCTAGGGAGGTCGGGGCTGCAGGGGGGCAGTCGGCACTGTGGGATGTGTGCAGTTTGGGATTTTCGGTGGAGGGATGGGGTGGGAGAGGATCGGGGGTAGAGGGGCGGTGGAGCGGGAGAATGAGGTGGTTCGAAGCTGGTTTGGAGAGACCAGTGATCGGGTAGTGGGGGTGCTCAGAGGGCCAGCTTTGTGGGGACCACGGGGCTGACCAATAATCGAGCTGGTCAGCGATTAAGAGCCGGCAGTGCGGGCCACTGCGCTATGCTGCCAGTCTCTTCAGCAGGGATAGGCCTCGCCCCCAGCTTTTCAATGGGATTTACGTTGAGGTACTTTGCAATGCACAGAGTGTGGGAGATTCTTTCTTAAACTCCCACTGAAAAAAACGTGATTTACTCCTGCTTTTATGCAAATCCGACACTTAGAATTTTGGGGGGAAAATTGCCCCCAAATACTCCCAGCTAGTTTTATCCTGTCAATGAATTTAGATACCTTACTCTGAATCTCTGGTCTAAATTGTTAATACAGATTATATACAGCTGAGGCCCCAAAACTGATCCTTGCGACACTCCACTCTTAACATCCTGCCAATTTTAAAATGCACCCTTTTTCCCTCTTGGCTTTGCAACTGCCTGGAAGTTCCTGTTACGCCCACACAATGTTCCCTTTAAGTAAATGTAAGTTTATTTAGTAGTGTCACAAGTAGGCTTACATTAACACCGCAGTGAAGTTACTGCGAAGATCCCCAAGTCGCCACACTCCTGCATCTGTCAGGGTACACCGAGAGAGAATCTAGCATGACCAATGCACGTAACCAGCACGTCGTTTGGACTGTGGGAAGAAACTGGAGCACCTGGAGGAAACCCACGTAGACACAGGGAAGAATGAGCAAACGCCGCACAGTGACCCAAGCTGAGAATTGAACCCGAGTCCCTTGTGCTGTGAGGCAGCAGTGTTAAACACTGTGTCACCGTGCTACCCCGACCATGTGTATGTAAACATGGCTGTGCAAAATATTCAAGATGTCGCTGTTACATCCTTTTAAAGATTGTTGAAAAATTAAACAAAGGAATCTTTGCACCTGTTCTTTATCTCAACAAGTAAACTCCTTGTTCATATTTACAACTTTGATCCCGGAGTTACAGGAACATTTGCTGACAGTATGCGATCTATTATCTACCTGTTGTTGAAGTTGATTTTGGTGCTGGAAAGAAGACAGTTAATGGTGTGAATATTCAGATTGGAAAATCATCCCAACATCTCTCAGTACAGTATAGCAGCTGTCAACTCATCAAATGTGCATGACTCAGTCATTGTCCAAGCTTTTAGTGAATGCATTGTCCAAATTACAGAGCTAGATTCATACCTGATGTTGATGTTATTGTTGTTGTCGATGCTGAAAAGGATAGAGAAGGTGTGATTGAGGAGATTAGAAGACCATCCAATCATTTTTAAAAACAGTGTACCAGATTCAGATACCAGATGAGCTCTGACGAAGGGTTATCCAGACTCAAAACATTGTCTCTATCTATTCTCTCTCCATAGAAGCTGTCAGACCTGCTGAGATTTTCCAGCATTTTCTGTTTTTGAACCAGATTGACAGCAATATTAACCTTACGTCCGAATAGGGAAGAGTTTTGTGATTGTATTAGAATGGTCTGACGCATATTGGGTTAAGATGGGACTTAATTTGTGTTATGAAATTTTGAAAGGTCATTTCACTTTTACTGGCTGAAATACCATAGCCCTCAGGATATCATTTAATTCTCCTCAGTAGTCCAAATTTCTCCTAGTTAACATTCTGTGGGGGTTCTTCCATTAGCTTTTGGCTATCGGACCCTTTACAAACTTCATAACTGTGGTTCCCTCAGCTTCCTCTTCAGGTTACTGGCAGATATCCAACTGTCTGCCTACAGTTTTCCAAGCTAACTCTGTTGAGTGCTTTTGATATAAAGCTTGGTGAGGACCGCTATAGATTCCTTCCACTAGGTGCAAGGTTGAACAAATCATCCAGCTTCTTTCCCTCACAAATGCAAATTGAGATCGAACTCCACCCACATTCCATGTGGTGAATGATGAAGTTAGTATTTTCTCTGCTGCAAATACAGGCCTAACTGACAATCATCTCCTGTTGGCTCTCTCAATCCATTGAAATGCAATCATCATCAAAGCAAGTCTACAACTGCCTCTCTCTCTTCCCAAACTGAACTGTCTACCTCTGACAGCAAACGCACAAAGATAAATGGAACAAAAGCTTTCTGACCAAGAGTCCAGCCTGAATCTCTGTGGCAATGTGACACACACAGAATCACACAGTACAGAAGAGGCCTTCAGCGCATTGAGTACACTGACATGTAAGAAACTGATGACCTCCCTACCTAATCTCATTTACCAGCAGTTGTTCAGAGACTTGAATGTCATGACGTGCCAGGTGCTTATCTAGGTACTTTTTAAAGGAAGGGAAGCAACGCGACTCCACCACCCTCCCAGACAGCACATTCCAGACAGTCACCATCCTCTGGGTAAAAAAGGGTTTCCCTGATACCCCCCCTAAACCTCCTGCCCTTCATCTTGAACTTGTGTCCCCTTCTGACTAACACTTCAACTAAGGGGAACAGCTATTCTCTATCCACCATGTCCATGCCCCTTATAACTTTGTACACCTCAATCAGGGCACCCCCTCAGCCTTCTCTGCTCCAACAAAAACAACACAAGCCTACCTAAACTCTAGTCATAATTTAAATGTTCCATCCCAGGCAACATCCTGGTAAAGATTCTCTGCACCCACTCCATCCTTTCTACGATGTGGCAACCAGAGCTGCACACAAATACTCCAGCCGTGGCCTCACCACAGTTTGAAACAACACAAACATGACAACCCCTGCTTTTCTAATCTATATCTCGATTGTTAAAGGCAAGTGTCCCATACACCTTTTCCACCATCCCGCCTTCTGAGATTTATGGACAAGGATACCACCGTCCCGTTGTTCCTCAGAACTTCCTAGTGTCATGCTGTTGATTGAATAATTCCATGTCAAATTACTCCTTCAATGTGTATGACCTCACACTTTAACCTGCCATTCAAACTACCCACTCAAACATCCTGTCTATACCTTCCTGCAACCCAAGACACTCAAACTCACTGTTAATCATCCAGCCATTCTTTGTGTCATCTGGAAACTTATCCACTGCCAAAAGCCAGGAAATAGACAAAATCATGTTGTATTCCCACCATGCTGGTATTTTCCAGGTCTGTAAGACACTGCTAGCATTTAACGTCCTGTCCTTTATCTCGACAGGTAAGACTTGTCATAGTTAGAATTTTGATTCCAAAGTTATTGAAATTCATTGTTGACAGTATATATCCATATATCCTGATGTTAAAGTTCCAAAATATAATATCCTTAGAATCCCTACAGCACTGAAGGAGGCCATTTGACCCATCGAGTCTGCACCAACTCTGTGAAAGAGCATCGTATCCAGGCAAAGCCTCCCTGGTCTATCTGCATTTTCCACGACTAATCCACCTAGCCTCACATCTTTGTACACGATGGGGCAACTTAGTATGGCCAATTAACCCAACTTGTATATCTTTGTACTTGGGAGGAAACTAGCGCACCTGGAGAAACTCACACAGACATGGGGAGAACATGGAAGATCCATACAGTCGCCCAAGGCCGGAATTGAACCCAGCTCTCCAGCGCTCTTGTGCAGCAGTGCCAACCACTGTGCCACCATGCTGCCCTAGTTAATGTTGATGTTGAAATTTACAGTTGGAGTTCATGGCCCAAACTTTCCAATGGTGCACTGGAGAGTCCCTCTAGAAAGTTCCCAACATTAGGGTTTACAATTAACCTCCTCTGGACAATTGCGCTGGGCTGGGAACCCTACAACAGAAGTGATCTAAGTCAATAATTTTAGATATTTCTATCAGTTTTACCTTGATAGTTACACTGAAAGAGTTAGAAGGAAAAAAAACACACATCTAACTCCAGAAGAACTATCTAAATATATAAACCCAGCCGCATAGGGGACACCTGGCACATACAAAACGTACCCTCCCTTTGGAAAAACCAAAGCATCCCCACCCCCGACGTGACCCCCACCTACACTCTTGGTCCTCCGACCTTCTCCACCACTCTAACACCCCCAACCTCAGCATACCCCAGCCACCCCTCCCTTGGCTACAATGTCCCTCTCTGCTTCAAACCCTCCTGGTCGATGTAAACCCCCTCTGGCTCTAACCCCTCCTCCTGGCTTCAACCCCTCCCTTCCCCATTCCATCTCCTCTGGGGCATTTCCGCCTTCCTGGTGTCCCCACAACCACCACTTCTCCCACCATAAACCTTTTACCTTTGAAACGTACCTTGTACCTTTAAGCATCCCTTGTCTGGTAGTTAATGCTGTAAAGAAGTGGCCATTTCTTAGATCTCTACGCCCAGATCCCCCACTCCAAATTTGCCCGGGGCTTCATTGCTCCTGTTTCACCCAGCCTGAGTGAGCAAGGTGGGGTGAGACAGGAGCTTCGGAATCTCAGAGTGGGTAAGTCTCTTGAGAGTGGCAATCCGACACAGGTTTTCACTCTGTGGAGGTTACGGGCCATCTACACATTTACAGTTAATGGTGTGACTATACAGAATGCAAAACCATCCCATTTTGTGATCACTGAGTGTAAAAAATCATTTTTAAAAGCAGTGTACTAGATTCACAACAACAGTGACTGCACTTCCAAATTAGCAAAAAGCTTTGTGTTAAGGCATAAAAATGTAATACGGTGTTGTATAAAAATCTGTTTCATTGCCTCTCTCTTTCTGTCACCCCAGCTCTTTCTTTGCAACAGTTCAGAGATATAATGTTGTTTGAAAAATTGGATCTATTCTCCTCAGTTTTACATTGTTATTCTGTGGTGGGGTGGTAGGAAAGTGGAGTTAAGGCCACAATCCTTGAAACCATGAGATTACTGAACAGCAGAAAAGGTTGGAGGGGCTGAATGGCTTCCACCCTCTCCTAATTGTATGTTTCTGAGGTATTCTGCTCCATCTCAAATAGAAGAACGGAAATTATTTGCCCTGCACTCAGCATGACAGAGCACCTCATTGAAATTTTGAGTGGAAAAACTAAAGCATCCCCACCCCAGACCTGACTCCCTCCTACCCAAGAAGATGATTGACAATGTGTGTGCTGAACCTGCAAAAGTTTCTCACAGCCAATGTTTGAGACAGAAAACATTGTATCTTTAAGCAGCAATGTGAATAACCATTTGAAGGAAATGAAGAAGCAGGAGTATGGATTGATACCAATGCATTATGGATGGCTTAAGTTTGCTATAGGAAACAGGAGCACAGAATTCAATTGGCCAACTTGTGTTATTAATTTTCACCTTAAACATTAATTCCTGGTTATTCAATAGGAAATTTTCTGAAAAAAACATTGAATTCATTCAGAAATATTATTGCATTCCTTTATTTTGGAAAGTTAATGAGTGAGGTCCATTTCTATGGGCACTGAAAACAAAAGAGAATTTGATGCATTGACAGACTAAAACAGATCATTGTTAAACAAGTGCAAACAATTGGAATGGGCTTTTTACCTGCTGCTGAAGTGGGAATGGTTGTTGATTCTGGAAGATATTTAACGGTAAAGATTCAAACAATTCAGGTTCATGAATTACTAATGCTCATATGTGTTGATGAATAATGAAAATAGTTATATGCTTTCCACACTCCGCTACTTAGAAGTAAACAAGTATTAAATTAATGAATGGAAGAATGACATTCTTCAATAGAAATTCCAACTGTGAAGAGACTGGGTGGCATTTAATGCTCTGCTCTGTGGCGAATGTGTTGGTGCAGACAGGATTACATAACTCCAATCTCATTTCAATTGCATTCACTTCTGTTTTGTTCATCATTTTCTCAATCAGATGTCCACATTCTTTCAGATTGGACTGCAATTTGCAAAACCAAAAGATATTCCATAAAATATATATGAATCATGGACTAGACATTCACAGCTTTGTGCATTTAAATAAACTACTTCCACATTCCACAATGACCTGAAAGTGAACATTGGGTGGAATTTTCTGCACCCCCTGTGGTGTGTATCACTGCAGCGGAGGCAGCCTGTCGTTGGTCGGCAATGGCATCTACTCTTCTCTCCGTGGTCAACAGGATTTCTCATTGTATGCACCCCTCTGCCACCGGGAAACCCATGCCAGGGGTTCGCCACTGGCAGGAACGGCCAGAAAATTCCAGCCATTAGTTGTGATCCTTGCTGTCTCCTGCTTTCTCACTTCTCCCTTGTCGGTAAGCTTTACTGATTATACCCACTTAGATTCCAGTTAAAATGCCATTTCAGTCTCTCTGAATGAATTAGAGTGCCTGGCATCAACTTTAGGAAGGTGTTTCATACACTTCCACAGCAGTTGAGGGTTTTATATCAGTGACCGAGGGAAAGAGTTATGTTCTGAAGCAGAATTTTATTTCTATTAATTCAAGGGATGTGTGTACAGTTGGCTAGGCCAGTATTTACTACCCATCCCTAATTGCCAATAAATTGGGCAATAAATGCTGGGCTGCCAGTGATACCCACATTGTTGAATGAAAGAAAAACAAAGATTTTAACTGACCACCCTTCCAGTTTATTATAGTTGGCTAGATGAAATTTGACCTCTATGGTTGAGAATTATTGCTGAGACTGCAAAGTAATATTTTAATGATGATGATGGTGAATCTTAATCTTTAATGACTGATAAAAACCATTGCTACATGGTTTTAAAAATCCTATACCTGTTGTTGAAGGTGTTGTTGTTCCCAATGCTGAAAGAGATACAGTTGATGATGACAATGTGGAAAGCATCAAAATGATCCATTTTCATCAAAGGAAAATATCAATTAATAGGTTTCTTTTCAATTGAATCAAATTTGTTTCTGATTAATCTCAAATTATATCTTAGGTCATATTTATTTCACAAGTCATTGAATTTTCAGCTCACATTTCAGAGGAAGAATCTAAATGTATAAAAGGTATTGAACTGGAGAATATGGACAACATATAATGGAGTGAAAATTGGCAGTTTCTGAGCTAATGGCCACAGTTCACCCATTTTCAGGCTTCGGAGAAAACAAGAGTGAATCATGTTGGCCCTTCAAAGCCTCTCAAGTACCCTCGTTCATCCCAACCACAATGTTTACAAAGCCTGATTGATAGCTGTGTTTATTTCCAAGGGAATGTGGTTTCACTTCCTCTTTTGCAGACCACTTATTACACAAAGGGAAAGGTAAGTAAACACAGCTGACTGGAGGCTGAATAGAAATCCATTCAGCTGTCAATCAAAGCCTATTTCAAGCACAGGATGATGAAATTGAAAGTGATCAAAGATTTACAATGCAATAGAGAGGCTTTCAAAGGTTTCAGCTTTCTAGAAAGGCTCAGAGCCTTCAAATAAATACTGTCTGAATACATTGGAACTGAGTGAACAGCTGTGGGGAAGGGAAACCACACCCCCTCCCTCCCCACAGTGAAATTTACCGCATGGGATATGCTCACACCTGTAGCTTCTGACAGAGAGGAAGGGAATTCCCGAGTGCAGAATGGAGTGCTGCTGTAATTTAAAAGCCTGACAGCTATCCAAGGGACATGGGGATTAAAGTGACCAGGCCACTTCAAATTTCCACAGCTGACAGGCATGAAGATGTTAATTACAGAGCTGCCAGGAGTCACCATGTCAGGGTTTATCTCCAGGTCAGCCAGGGCTAATATGAGCAGTGCAGCCATGAAAACCCCATCCTGGGGGAGAGTGATGAGGTCAAACCCTTGTCCCCAGCCCAAGCCAACCAAACCCCAGAAGCCTTGGGAAAACTTCCTTCGCAGCATGGCAGCAGTAGAGGGGCCAATGACCATTTGACCTAGCTCCTTGAATCCCCGAGGGGTCTAGTATGCCAATTCCATGATGATGATGACCAGCACCAAAGCGCACCTAATGCATTTGCCTTTAAAAAGGCAGGTGAATGGGTGGGGTGGGGGGGTTGTTTGTTGTAAGTGGGCCTTTAAGCCCACTAATTTTAATACAATTAGTAGGTTTGCATAATAGTTGGCTTCCTGATTTTCTTCATCCTGAGATTACTGAATCCTGCAGAATTTGAACCCAGCCAGATGAATATTGATCAATGTACAGTCTCCTTTTATTACAGCATTCAGGACTGAGCTGGGAATAAGTCTATCACTGTGCAACATTCCTGATAAGATTTTTTCTGTGTTGCTTTATTTGAACGAAGTAAAATTAAAATATTGTTTACTTCCGAGAGAGCTTCCAACCCCAGGTTCTTCCGAAAGAAAGATCATAATTTGGAATTAGATCATAAAATGCATGCTAAATATGAGATAATTAAGATAGATTTATATCTCAAGTGTCACTGCAGATGAAAGGTTAAGAATGGTAAATGTTAAATAATGATTCCATCAGTTTTGAATGAAATGAGTTTGTTGTCAGGTGAACCTGAAGACACGAAACCCTGTGTCTGCTGCCAACAATGAAGAACAATTTTAAAATGTATGAATTCCATTGATGTTCCAGTCTGAAAACCTAGGTCCATATCTGTGTTTTTTAAAACTACCTTAATTCTTAAGAAACTGTTAAATCAATGTTATTAATTCCATACCCGTGGTTGAAGTTGATGGAAATAGTGTTGCTGGAAGGCAAGTATTTCAAGGTGTAAGTGGAGAAAATACAATCCTGTGTTGAGTGCTTTCATGTTTAGATTATAGTTGAGATCCCAAAAGGACAATCTACTTTTCAAATGAAAAACTCAATTTTCCAAACGCTCAGTTAAAGACAGCTCTAACGTACATTCTAGGGAAAACCTCGCTCTCTTTCCTCTTGTTCATAATTTGGTCAGACTTTTCAACCTCTTTGGAAGAAGGGACCTTGGATGCATCCTTATTGTGCAGGGATGCTTCATGCTATTGTGGTCATCACCACACCACAGACTTTACTCAGACAGTGGCAGGGATTCTGGAGACAACTCTTTTGTTCCTGTTTGAACCAAGGCTGTTTTGAGGTCAGGAGCTGAATGACCCCTGTGGAACCCAAACTGAGTGTCACTGAGCAGGGACTTACTTAGTAAGTGCTGTTGATGGCTACTTACATCTCTTCAATGATGCTTGAGAGCAGACTGATGGGGCGGTAATTGGCTGAGCTGGATTTGTCTTTTCTAAAATCACCATCAGTCAGCTCTTTCCCTTGAAGGGAATTGCAGGCAATGGTCAACTGGGTCTATGGCGACCTTACCTTTGCAAGATTGAGATTTACCTGGTAACGTGGAAATTTTCACAGGTATGTCTTGTCCACAGGAAACAAGACAAATCCAAACCTGCCAATTGCTGCCCCATTAGTCTTTTCTCGACCATCAGTAATCTGACGGAAGGGGTCAACAACAGCGCTATCTAGCGTCACTTACACAGCAATAACCTGCTCACGGATGCTCAATTTTGATTCCAACAGGATCACTCAGCTCCTGATCTCATTATAGCCTTGGTTCAAACATGGACAAAACAGCTGAATGCCAGAGGTAAGGTGAGAGTGACTGCTCTTGACATCATGGCAGCATCTGACATAAGGTGGCAGCAAGAAGACCTAGCGAAGCTGAAATCAAGGGGAATCAGGGGGAAAAGCCTCCACTGGTTTGAATCAAAAGAAGATGGTTGTGGTGATTGGAGTCAACCATCTCAGCTCTAGGACATCACTGCAGGAGTTCTTCAGGGTAATGTCCCCAGCACAACTATCTTCAGCTGCTTCATCATTGACCTTCCTTCCATCATAAGGCCAGAAATGGGGATGTTCACTAATGACTGCACAACATTCAAGTATCATTTGCAACTCCTCAGATACTGTAGCAGTCCATGCCCAAATGCAGCAAAACCTGGACATTATTCAGGCTGGGTGGATATGTGGCCAGCAATGACCATCTCCAACAAGAGAGGATATAATTATTACCTCTTTTTTGGGAGAATCCCCAAATATATGTGTGAACAACAGTAATATACTCTATGAACTTTTAGTGGAAAATATCAGTGAACATGTGATAAAATAGTATCAGTAACAAAAAGCCAATGAACGCCTCAAGTCACTCCATGTGTTAGTTTGTATTTCTTGCTGTTTCATTAGCATCTGTTGTTTTCTATGAAACATTCACATCCATTTACTTTCACATTTACCCAAACCATTTATTTCCCATTTGACTGACCAGTGTTGATTTATACATCACTGGAATTTTGGATATGGAGGAGGATGAAACATTTCAGTGGGTAGAAGAACGACTTGAACACTGGCACTCACCTGGCAGAGAATTAACAAGGTCTGAACGGACCTGCATTGACTATCAATTAAGACACCAAATTGTGTCTATTACTGTGCTATTTACTGGTGTCTGACCATCATATATGACCTTAAGCAATATAATCAGGAGTAGACCACAAGGCCATGTAAATGTGCTCCCCCATTCAAAATAATTATGGCTGACCATTGGCTGCAAATCTATTTTCTCACCCATTCCTCATGGCCCTTGATTCCTGAAAGACCAAAAGTCTGCCTATCTCAGTCTGAAACATATTCAACAAAGGAACATCCAAAATCATCTTGGTTGCGCAATTCCAGAGTCACGTTTTGAGCAAAGGAATTTCTCTGTATCTCCATCCTAAATGATCATCTCCTCATTCTGAGAATATGCATCCATGTTGTAGATTTTCCAGCCAGTAGAAACAACCTCTTAATGTCTATGCTGTCAAGTCCCTTCAGATTCCTGCATGTTTCAATGAGATCAGCTCTCATTTGTTTAAACTGTGGATAATCTAGGGGTGACACAATGGCACATTGGTTAACACTGCTGTCTCACAGCAACATGGACCTAGGTTCAATTCTGGCCTTGGGTGACTGCCTGTGTGAAGTTTGAACATCCTCCCCTTGTCTGCGTGGGTTTCCTGTGGGTGCTCCGGTTTCCTCCCACAGTCCAAAGATGTGCTGGTTAGGTGGATTAACCATGGTAAATTTGTAGCGTTATGGGGTTAGGGTGGGAGAGAAGGACTGGGTAAGATGCTCTGTCAGAGAGTCAGTGCAGACTCAATGGGCCAAATGGCCTCCTTCTGCAATGTGGGGATTCTATGAGATTTGAACAGCCTATCATAATAGGACAATGCACTCACCCCAGAGAACAATCTGGTGAATCTATGAAGTACACCTCTAATGCAAGCAAATCCTTGCAAGATGGAATCAAAAATGTGCACAGCAATCCCTGTCTAGTCTCAAAGTTTTATACAATTGTAATAGTACTCCCCTCTTCTTGGACTCCAATCCCCTTGCATTTGCCTTGCTAATTGTTCCTTACCTGCAGGCTACCATTCTGTGTTCTTTGTGTGAGTGCTCTGAAAATTCATGTTTAGAAACAAATAGCTTCTAATTTCAAGAAGCAAATGCCTCACATTTCCCCACATTATATTCCACATTGTTTCCGACTTGCTAACCTGCCTATATCTCTTTGGAGTCTCACTGACCACTTCACAGCTTGCATACCCAGCTAGCTTTGTACTGTCTGTGAATCAAACTACATAACTCTGAATCTCTTTGTCTAAGTCAGGGTTTCCTAAACTTTTCCAGCCAAACTTTTCCTTTTGACTGCCCAAGAGTACTGACGGAACCCTTAAGAAACATTTGTATTATGTTAGAGTTAAACCACCAAAAATATATAGGTTGCAGAATTTGGTGGGAGAGGGATCTGATTGTACTGAAGTTTGTGTGCAGACACAGCAAGTGATAAGGATTGCAAATGGAATGTTGGTGTTTATTGCAAGGGAAATCGAGTGTAAATGTAGGGAAGTTATCCTGCAGCTACACAGGGCCTTGGTGAGAACACTGTGTACATTTCTGAATCTCCTTCTTTGAAAAACAGGCATTTTTCAGAGAAGGCTGATTCAACTAATTCCAGGGATGAAGGACTTATCAAGAAGAAAGGTTGGTTCTGCACCTACTAGGAAGAAAGTGAGGTGATCTTATTGAAACATTGAAGCTTCCAAATGGACGCGGCAAAATGAACACTGGTAGAATGTTTCCTCTTGAGAGGGAGACCAACACTAAAGGACACAGTTTAAAAATGTAAAGTCTGCAATTTGAGACAGAGATGAGGAGAATTTGTTTCTCTCACAGGGTTGTTAGTCTGTGAAATATTTAACTCCTGAAAGCAGCCCCCCACCCCCACACTGCTTGCATCTGCCCTCCAATCTGCCTGCAAAACCCTTACCAACAGAGCTTCTCCTCATTTTAGTTTTGTACTGCACCATCAATGCAGGGTGGAAGATACAATCACATCCCAGAAATAGGATGTGCATCAATAGGCAAAAGGGAGGGAGGAACATTAAACAATTACAATCAACAGGGAAAAAATACTATGAATATTATCAGAACTAAAAGCTGACAAGTCCCCAGAATCTGATGAACTTAATCTTCGGGTTTAAAAATATCTCAGGCGGAGTGGCAGTGAATCCCACTACCCCCCACTGATCTCAGGCAAAGTGATCCATCCTCCCCCTTCCCCCCCTACCGATCTCAGGCAGAGTGGCTGCGGGCCCCCCTTTCCCCCCACCCATCTCAGGCAGAGTGAACTCCCCCTCTCCCCACCCCAGACCCTCCTGCACAAGGCCCCCACCTGACCTCCAAGGGCGGCACGGTAGCACAATGGTTAGCACTGCTGCTTCACAGCTCCAGGGACCTGGGTTCGATTCCTGGCTTGGGGCACTGTCTGTGTGGAGTTTGCACATTCTCCTCGTGTCTGCGTGGGTTTCCTCCGGGAGCTCCGGTTTCCTCCCACAGTCCAAAGATGTGCGGGTTAGGTTGATTGGCCATGCTAAAATTGCCCTTAGTGGCCTGAGATGCGTAGGTTAGAGGGATTAGTGGGTAAATATGTAGGGATATGGGGGTAGGGCCTGGGTGGGATTGTGGTTGGTTCAGACTCGATGGGCCGAATGGCCTCTTTCTGTACTGTAGGGTTTCTATGATCCTATGATCTCCCCCTGACTCCGATGGCTATAGATACCTTCCTCTCTCTCCCCTGTCCCCAATCATTGAGGCACTGATCCACCACCCCCTCCCCATCAGCACACCTGCAAGTGCTCACTTGCCCTCCCCTCAATGCAAACAAGCAAACTGCATGTAACTTGCTGGAATGCTCTGCCAAACTGCCTGCAGCTAATCTGCCCTGACGAGGGGCATATAAAACCCAAGGATAGGCAGGCAGGCAGTGCAGGAAAAAATGTCTGCACGACCAGCCCCCGATTTATTGAGGGCGACGTGGGGAGGCTGCTGGATGCGGCAGAGGTGAGGCGGGACACCCTCTTCCCACCAGGAGGACGCAGACCCACATTGATGCCAATGTGGCCTGGGAGACAGTCGCCACCTTGGTCAATGCCATGGCACTGGCCCCCCGAACAGGGAAGCAGTGCCTCAAGAAGATCAATTACCTCATCTGGGCAGCAAGGGTGAGTGCTTAACCCCATCTTGCATCTTCCCTCAAATCTCCCCCCAGATCCTCCCATCCCCAGCACCCTGCATGCTTCCAGACCCTGACCCCCAAGCAACTCCTTCCTATTCCCCCCCAAGAGCACCACTGCGTTTTCCCTCTAAGGGCCACCACTTGATACTCTACAGGAGTCACACCATCATTTCTTTCATGGCTCCTTCTGTCTCCACCGGAAAAGACTGACCATTACATCAGAAAGAAGGCGAAGATGGAGGGTGGTGAGCCAGACCTCCGGGTCCGTACCCCCTTTGAAGGGCGGGTGCTGGAGATGTTCAGGGAAGGGGAGATGCGGACTGTTAGTGACAGCATGGTCGGGCTGCAGTCAAGAAGTGAGCACCTGTCAATCCTCCACTCAATTTGATGCAACTTCTCGGGGGCATGAGTTTTGAGTTCGAGGGGCAAGGTTTAAAGGAGATGTACGAGGCATTTTTATTTGGACAGAGAGGGTGGTGGGTGCCTGGAACTCGCTGCCAGGGGAGGTCGCGGAGGCAGATACGAGAGTGACCCTTAAGGGGCGTCTTTACAGCTACATGAATGGGATGGGAATAGAGGCATATGGTCCCCCAGAAGGGCAGGGGGCTATAATTCAGATGGGCAGCCTGGCCAGTGTCGGCTTGGAGGCCGAAGGGCCTGTTCCTGTGATGTAATCTTCTTTGTGCTTTGATCTATGTTCAATGGATAAATGTGAATCATGTTTTTTGCATCCCAGATTCCTCTTCCTCTCTTGCACTTAACCTTGTGTCCTGTGTTGCAGGAACAGATCCAGATGCCCCAGAGCAATCTGGCATCGTGGCCCCCACTGCATCTCCCACCCATCCTGCTCCAGACAGCTTGGACGAGTCTTCGGAGGATATGGATGAAGGAGGGTGGCACCGTTTTTGTGTCAGCTTCCACCTTACAGTTCACCATCCCAGATACTGACACATCGGTGAGTCCAGTTAGTGGTGAGGTTTCTGGGTCACTCTCTGATAAGTGCGACACATCTGATAATGTACATCAAGTGGAGGAGGAAGCATCCGAGACCTCTGGCACGAGTGGGCCTGCCGGAGGCGAGGACTCAGCTGGCCCCAGGCTACATGCTGGGCCTCTAAGATCATTTCTTCCTCAGCTGCTGGAAATGCCACAAGAGAGCCAGGCAATGCAGGAGGGGCTGACGACCACACTGGACCAACTGCGAAGCTGTTGGAAAGAGTCCCAAAGCTTTTAGATGGACCAGCTATTGCCTATCTTGCGTGGTTCCCAGACCAACACTGCAAGAGTGGTGTCTGCAGTGGAAATCCTGGGACAGGGGATTTCACCATGAGTGGCAGGCTCCAAGCAATGGCCGAGTCACAGCAGGCCACAGTGGAGTCCCAGAGGGCCACGACCAAGTCACAGAGGGCCACAGCTGAGGGACTGAACAGAATTCTTGAGGTGCTGCAGCCCATGGCTGAGAGATTCGAGAGCTTGCAGGAGACCCAGCAGGACGGCGTTGAGACACAGCGGGCTGCAGCGCCCTTGAGAACGTGGCCCAGTCGCAGAGGGTCATGGCTGAGGGGCTGCAATGCGTGGCCCAGTCTCAGAGGGCACTTGCTGCAGCCATCAACAGGTAACCCTGACTCAAGTGGCCATCGCAGAGTGCTTGACCACCATGGTAGGAAGCAGGTGGTCCTCCAGGACTGGCAGGGCCAGGTGATGCTGAAGCTTCTGAAGCTCATTGCAGAAGCACCGCCGTTCCATGGAGTGATCCAAGGGCTCACACGAATCCAAAGGGAGGAGGAAGGGCTCGAGCCCATGCCGGGGCCTTCCAGCCAGGAGACTGTAGCTGTGGCTACACCTTCTGACTCCCCCCTTCCTGACACCGGGGCATCTCAGGGGCAGCGGGATGAAGAGGGTGTCATGGAACTGTCCCAGACACTTGGAAACCGGCCAAGGCCTTCAAGGTCCAGGGCCTCCAGAAGATGCCCACCACGAGCATCACTGGCAACGGGGCGAGGTAGGCAGCTGACTCCCTTCACATCTGGGGAGACACTGAGAAGTAGTGTTAGGCCACGTAAGGTTAGGAAGTTGTAGTTGCACTAAGATGGAATGGGTGAAGGCCTGCACTAGTTAGATGGATCTTTAAGAACCTTAAGGTTTTCCATTCTCAAGTTTTTATGTCAGAACTTATTATTTAAATATCTTTATAATCATTAAGTGTTTTTTCACCACCCACTGTGACCAATAGGGCAGCACGGTGGCACAGTGGTTAACACTGCTGCCTCAAAGCACCAGGGACCAGGGTTCAATTCCTGGATTGGTCACTGTAATGTGCGGAGTTGCACATTCTCTCCGTGTCTGTGTGGGTTTCCTCTGGGTGTTCCGGTTTCCTCCCATGGTCCAAAGATGTGCAGGTTAGGCGAATTAGCCATGCTAAATTGTCCCTCAGTGTACCCGAACAGGCGCTGGAGTGTGGTGACTAGGGGATTTTCACAGTAACTTAATTACAGTGTTAATATAAGCATACTTGTGACTAATAAACTTTAATTTGTCTCAGATTTGATTCGAATAGGAATCCTCTTCCATTGATGATCGCCGGAGGGATGCTTCATGTTGATGTCAGTTGGGGAGGCCCCTCAATGCTGTGTCACTGAGAAAAGGAAGCCATTGGTTCTCCAGACTCCACGAGCGATTTCCTCCCGTCCCTCACCCCACCTGCCCCAGGGCCCTTTATATGGGTTTCAGATCCTTTACCCACGACACAGACGTAGGCCCAGTGTCAGCGTGCAGGCGGAGCTCAGGTAGGAGTCAGACTAGTTTGCACCAGGGCATCATCATAATGGTGCTTAGTGAGTTGTCATCACCCTCCTGCCTGCCAAAGAAACTCGCTAAGACAGCATGCCAAGGCTCACCACTCTGGTAGGACAATGTTGTAGAAGATAGAAGGACTTGGGGGGGTGGGGGTGGGGGGGGGGGGGGGGGGGGGGGGAGGGAATGGAACCCACAGACACAAACCCCTCGCGATTGAACCGCCTGGTCATCAGGGCTTCCCTCGCCACCATCGCATGCCTCATTTGAGCTGTCAACCCTCCAGCACCTGGGTGGTGTTGCTCGAAGTGCTCTTCCTCTTCTTCCCCCTCCTCCTGTTCCTCCTCCTGCTGGGAAGCCTCCTCCTCAGTGACGCCCAGCTGGTTGCCTCCACCTCCTCCTCCTCCTCTTCCAATAGACCACCTCTCTGCTGTGCCAGGTTGTGCAAGGGACAGCACACCACCACAATGCGGGAAGAGATCAGGCCCCGCCAGAGTGCCAGGCACAGGAATCACATTTTAAGGCGCCCAATGCACCTCCCCACTATCGCGCGGGTGGCTTCATGGGCCTCATTATAGCGGGTCTCTGCCTCAGTCACAGGCCTCTGCACAGGCGTCATCAGCCATGTCTGAAGCGGGTAACCCATATCACCCACGAGCCACCCCTGCAGCCTGGGCTCTTCCTCAAATGCCTCTGGCATGTCAGAGCTCCTGAGAAAGAAGCTGTCATGCACGCTGCCTGGGTGTCTCGCGCAGACATACATAATGTTCCTATTGTGGTCACACACCAGTTGGACATTCAGGGAATGGAACCTCTTTCTGTTGATGAATCTTCATGGATTCTGGAGGGGGCCTTGAGGGCGCAGTCGATGGCTCCCTGTACATTATGCATCCCCGCAATGGCTGCGAACCCTGCAGCCCGGGCTTCTTGATGGACCTGCTCCAGGTTAAATTTGATGTACTGCCCAGCCCAGGCATACAGGGCTTCCGTGACCTGCTTGACAGAGATGTGCACAGCTGACTGGGAAATAAAGAACAAAGAAAATTACAGCACAGGAACAGGCCCTTTGGCCCTCCAAGCCTGCACCGACTGAACTAAAACCCCCCCACCCTTCCGGGGACCATATCCCTCCATTCCCATCTTATTCATGTATTTGTCAAGACGCCCCTTAAAAGTCACCATCGTATCTGCTTCCACTACCTCCCCCGGCAGTGAGTTCCAGGCAGCTACCACCCTCTGTGTAAAAAACTTGCCTCGTACATCTCCTTTAAACCTTGCTTCTCACACTGTAAACCTATGCCCCCGAGTAATTGACTCTTCCACCCTGGGAAAAAGCTTCTGACTATCCACTCAGTCCATGCCCCTCATAATCTTGTAGACTTCTATCAGGTTGCCCCTCAACTTCCGTCGTTCCAGTGAGAACAATCTAAGTTTCTCCAACTTCTCATCATAGCTAATGCCCTCCATACCAGACAACATCCTGGTAAATCTTTTCTGTACCTCTCCAAAGCCTCCACATCCTTCTGGTAATGTAGCGACCAGAATTGAACACTATATTCCAAGTGCGGCCCAACTAAGTTTCTAGAAAGATCCAACATGACTTGCTAATTTTTAAACTCAATGCCCTGGCCAATGAAGACAAGATGCCATATGCCGTCTTGACTACCTTCTCCACCTGCGTTGCCACTTTCAATGACCTGTGTACCTGTACACCCGGATCCCTCTGCCTATCAATACTCTTAAGGGTTTTGCCATTTACCGTACATTACCTATCTGTATTAGACCTTCTACAATGCATTACCTCACATTTGTCGAGATTAAACTCCATCTGCCATCTCTCTGCCCAAGTCTCCAACCGATCTGTATCCTCTGATGGCCCTCATCGCTTTCCGCAAATCCACCAACCTTTGTGTAGTCCCCAAACTTGCTAATCAAACCAGTTACATTTTCCTCCAGATCATTTATATATATTACAAACAGCAAAGGTCTCAGCACTGATCCCTGAGGAACAGCCATTTGTCACAGCCCTCCATTCAGAAATGCACCCTTCCACTGCTACCCTCTGTCTTCTATGACCGAGCCAGTACTGTATCCACCTTGCCAGCTCACCTCTGATCCCATGCAACTTCACCTTCTGCACCAGTCTGCTATGAGGGACCTTGTCAAAGGCCTTACTGAAGTCCATGTAGACAACATCCACTGCCCTACCCTCATCAATCATCTTCGTCATTTCCTCAAAAAACTTGATCAAGTTAGTGAGACATGAACTCCCCTTCACAAAACCATGTTGCCTCTCACTAATACGTCCACTTATTTCCAAGTGGGAGTAAATCCTGTCTCGAAGAATCCTCTCCAATAATTTCCCGACCACTGACAAAAGACTCACCGGTCTGTAATTACCTGGATTATTCTTGCTACCCTTCTTGAACAAAGGAACAACATTGGCTATTCTCCAATCCTCTGTAGCCAGTGAGATTTCTCTCAAGGCTCCAGCAATTTCCTCCCTTGCCTCTCTCAGTATTCTGGGGCATATCCCATCAGGCCCTGGGGACTTGTCTACCTTAATGTTTCTCAAGAACCCCAATACCACCTCCTTTTTGATCTCACCATGACTCAAACTATCCACACATCCTTTCCCAGACTCATCATTCACCAAATCCTTCTTTTTGGTGAATATTGACGCAAAGTACTCATTTAATACCTCGCCCATTTCCTCTGGCTCCACGCAAAGATTCCCTCCTCTGTCTTTGAGTGGGCCAACTCTCTCCCTGACTACCCTCTTGCTCTTTATATATGTATAAAAAGCCATGGTATTTTCCTTAATCCTGCTGGCCAATGATTTTTCGTGACCCCTTTTAACCCTCCTTACTCCTTGCTTAAGTTTCTTTCTACTTTCCTTGCATTCCACACTTACTTCATGTGTTCCCAGCCTCCTAGCCTTGACAAATGCTTCCTTTTTCTCTTTAACTAGGCTCACAATATCTCTCATTTCCAAGTTTCCCAAAACTTGCCATACTTATCCTTCATCCTTACAAGAATGTGCCATCCTGAATCCCTATCAGCTTGCACTTGAAAGCCTCCCACATGCCAGATGTTGATTTGCCCTCAAACATCTGCCCCAATCTCCATTTTTCAGTTCCTGCCTAATATTGTTGGATTTAGCCTTCCCCCAATTTAGCATCTTAACTTGAGGACTACACTTACCTTTATCCATCTGTACCTTAAAGCTTACTGAATTGTGGTCACTGTTCCCAAACTGCTCCCCGACTGAAACATCGACCACCTGGCCAGGCTCATTCCCCAATACCAGATCCAGCATGGCCCCCTTCCCGAGTTGGACTATCTACATACTGTTTCAAGAAGCCCTCTTGGATGCTCCTTACAAACTCGTCCCATCCTACCCCCGGCACTAAGTGAGTCGCAGTCAATATAGGAGAAGTTAAAATCTGCCGTCACAAGAACCCTGTTACTTTTACACCTTGCCAAAATCTGCCTACATATCTGTTCCTCTATCTCCCGCTAGCAGTTGGGCGGCCTATAGTAAACCACCAACATTGTGGGGGGAATTTTACCATTTTGAGTCTAAGTGCCGGATCTGGGCGTCAAATAGATCCGCGCCTGGAATCCTCTTTGCAGCGCGCCCATACGCGTTTTCCCGTCTCCGGCCCGATCCGCGCTGTGGGCGGGGCTTAGTGCTGGCGGACCGATCGGAGCTCTGTGGCTGGTAGTTTATCAGTGATGGTGTCAGGAGGGATCGGTCGCAGACAGACAGCAGAACCCCCCTGACCAGAGGATGAGACAAAAAACAAAGAACAATACAGCACAGGAACAGGCCCTTCGGCCCTCCAAGTCCATGCCGCTCCCTGGTCCAACTAGACCATTCTTTTGTATCCCTCCATTCCCACTCCGTTCATATGGCTATCTAGATAAGTCTTAAACGTTCCCAGTGTGTCCACCTCTACCACCTTGCCTGGCAGCGCATTCCAGGCCCCCACCACCCTCTGTGTAAAATATGTCCTTCTGATATCTGTGTTAAACCTCCCCCCTTCACCTTGAACCTATGATCCCTCGTGAACGTCACCACCGACTTGGGAAAAGCTTCCCACCGTTCACCCTAGCTATGCCTTTCATAATTTTATACACCTCTATTAAGTCTCCCTTCATCCTCCGTCTTTCCAGTGAGAACAACCCCAGTTTACCCAATCTCTCCTCATAACTAAGCCCCTCCATACCAGGCAACATCCTGGTAAACCTCCTCTGTACTCTCTCCAAAGCCTCCACGTCCTTCTGGTAGTGTGGCGACCAGAACTGGACGCAGTATTCCAAATGCGGCCGAACCAACGTTCTATACATCTGCAACATCAGACCCCAACTTTTATACTCTATGCCCCGTCCTATAAAGGCAAGCATGCCATATGCCTTCTTCACCACCTTCTCCACTTGTGACGTCACCTTCAAGGATCTGTGGACTTGCACACCCAGGTCCCTCTGCATATCTACACCCTTTATGGTTCTTCCATTTATCGTGTAGCTCCTCCCTACATTATTCCCACCAAAATGCATCACTTCGCATTTATCAGGATTGAACTCCATCTGCCATTTCTTTGCCCAAATTTCCAGCCTATCTATATCCTTCTGTAGCCTCTGACAATGCTCCTCCCTATCTGCAAGTCCTGCCAATTTTGTGTCGTCCGCAAACTTACTGATCACCCCAGTTACACCTTCTTCCAGATCATTTATATAAATCACAAACAGCAGAGGTCCCAATACAGAGGCCTGCGGAACACCACTAGTCACAGGCCTCCAGCCGGAAAAAGACCCTTCCACTACCACCCTCTGTCTTCTGTGACCAAGCCAGTTCTCCACCCATCTACCCACCTCCCCCTTTATCCCATGAGATCCAACCTTTTGCACCAGCCTACCATGAGGGACTTTGTCAAACGCTTTACTAAAGTCCATATAGACGACATCCACGGCCCTTCCCTCGTCAACCATTCTAGTCACTTCTTCAAAAAACTCCACCAGGTTAGTGAGGCATGATGTCCCTCTCACAAAACCGTGCTGACTATCGTTAATGAGTTTATTCCTTTCTAAATGCGCATACATCCTATCACACCCCCTCTCCTCCCCCCAGGGGATGATCGGTCACACCCCCACACCCCCCCCCCCCCAGGGGATGAGACGTCACACTCCCTCCCCTCCCACCCCCAGGGGATGAGACGTCACACCCCCTCTCCTCCTCCCATCCCCCTCCCGCCCCAACCAGAGGATGACCTGGATCAGCTAGCCGTTGCAGTCTCTGACCCCGCTCTTCAGAGGCTGCAGCGGCGACTTCAGACTTTTATTTTGCAGGTCGCTTACAGTGTGGACGCGGATCGGGCCAGAAGACGGTAAAGTGGGATTTGGCGGTAGAGTTGGGCACGCGGTTCATTAAGTCGATTTAAATGCATGCAAATGCATTTAAATTGTCAGGCTGCCCGATTCGGGTGCGGGCTGGACCCACGCCCAAATCGGTTGTCGGTAAAGCCGTGATCTGCTCGGAATCGGGTGCAGATCGCGGTATAGGCCCGATGCCCAACTTTACCGCGATTTTGGTAAAATCAGGCCCTGTGACTATACATTTCCTATTCCTGAGCTCTACCCATATTGCCTTGCTGTATGAGCCCTCCAAGGTATCCTCCCGCAGTACAGCTGTGATATTCTTCTTAACCAGTAGTGCAACTCCCCCACCCCTTTTACATCGCCCTCTATCCTGCCTGAAACATCTGTATCCTGGGACGTTAAGCTGCCAATCCTGTCTTTTCCTTAAGCAAGTCTCTGTAATACCAACAACATCATAGTTCCAAGTACTAATCCAAGCTCTAAGTTCATCTGCCTTACCTGTTACACTTCTCGTATTGAAACAAATGCACTTCAGTCCAGCAGATCTTCTTTGATTATCAACCATACCCTGCCTGCTCTTTCTCTGAGTCTTACTGGTTCTACTCTCTGGTTCCCCCTCAGTTACTTCACCTTTGCTTTGGTTCCCACCCCCCTGCCAAACTAGTTTAATGCCACATACATCTCCGCGAGGAGTCTGCATGGAGCCAATTGCATAAAAGTTCAGAGCGGCCGTCAATTTGACAGCCACCGAAAGTGGATGCCCCCCTGCCCCGAAGTGCCAGGTCCTGCAACAGATAGCACAGCTGTTGCACTGTCTCCTTTCAGAGGCGGAGCTGTCGGCGGCACATGGTGTCCGACATCTGTTCAAATGACATTCTTTGCCTGTGCCTTCCCTCTGGGTGAGTGTTGACCACCTCCTGCCTCTGGTGGTCATCTCCCTCTACTCCTGCAAGTGGTAAGGCCTGGACCTCATGTGCTCGCAGTTCTTCCTCCTGCTCCTCCTCCTGAGCTCCAGCGGCAACAAAAAGACCAGCAAGATCAATGGTTGCATTGAAAAAGCCATCTCGTCACTCTGAAGGGGGCTTGGGGGTGGGGGGGGGGGGGGGGGGGGAGAGATGGAGAAGAACACTTGTAGAGGTTAAGGAACGCTGCTTGCCCCTAGCCCATCAACAGTCACTGTCCTTACTCCCCATTCCCCCACCCACATGCTCCCCAGAATCACAGCTCCTTGAAAAGTTGAGGCGCTGTAACAGTGCAATTTGCAAGGGCTTTGTGCACATCCTTCAGCTGGCTGAGTGCACTAGGACCCAACAGCATCCCCAAAAACCTGAGGTCAGTGCTAAGACCGGGTTGGTGCTGCAAATCGGACATCTGCCACTCTGCTGATCAACAGCCACCCACCCCCCCACACACATTAGCCGAGGCCCTCCCGACCCGAGAAAGAAAATGGCCACAACAAAAGGACCCCCGCAAGCTGCAGAGAGCCATTGGATGCTAGGCACTTACCTCCTCACTAACCCTCACTGATGGTGTGCCCGAATCGGACTTTTATGGAGCATGTCTGTTTTGCGCTGATTCCGGATGGGCCAACGTGGTGGTAAAGGGGGAAGTGCCGGTAAGGTTGGGCGTGCACCACGTTAAGTCAATGGAAATGCATGCAGTTAAATGTCCGTTGCACCGTTTCAGGCAATACGATAGTAAAATTGGGCTCAATGGTCATGGTGAAAATGCATTGTGCTCTAGTGGAATTAGCATTTGCTTCCTACATCAAGTATGTCTTCATCCCCTCCTGGATATTGAGTTAAATCCACAATTAATGGACAATGTAAATATTTAAATGATTTTACTGACAGCTCCAGAAGATTCCCCCCTACCCCCAACCCACCCACTCTCCAGATCCAATGCACCCCTGTTAACCCAGGAAGTTAACAGTGCCATATTGGAATGCACACACTGTCATTTTTCAGGGATTTACACTCAGCTTGCTCCAAAACCAATCCCTTTACTGCACAAACTTGGCAGTTAAAATCCTGAGCTCGATCTCAATGAGTGATTTTCCTTATCCATGTTAAGAATTTTGGTTCCTAGGTTATGGGAAACATCTGATGACAGTATGTTGCTTTCTACATGCCTGTTGTTGAACTTGATGTTGGTACTGAAAGAGCAGTTAATGATGTGAGTATGCAGAATGGAAAATCATCTCATCATCTCTCAATGCAGATTGCTCAAGTAATCAAGCATGCATGTTTCATTCATTTTCCAAGTCCTACTGAAAGTTATTTTCATAACTGCACAGCTAATTTCATACCTGATGTTGAGGTTGTAATCATTGTCGATTCTGGAAAAGATACAGAATGTGTGATTGCGTTGTGCACAAAGTCATCCCAATAAATTTAAAAGCAGTTTGCCAGCTTCAGGACAACACTGACTGCATTTCCAAGCTAGGGAAAGCTTTGTGATAACGCATAGAAACGTCACACAGTGTCTTATAAAAATCTGTTTATTTTATCCCTCTCTTTCACCCAAGCAGTTTGGGAATTTCTGATCCCGCGTGTTTTTTGAAGTATTTTCCTTGTTTATCTCCGAGGAGAGAAAACCAATATTTCTGCCACCTTGTGCAACACTCTGTGCAGAGGAAATCTGCAGCCATGGCCCACGCCATCACGCTGGTGGGGGGAGGTTGGAAAAGCCAACAATGTCAGAAATTCCAATATCTGATAAGAAACAAAGAACTCTCCCCACCCGCCCCACCATCGCTGCACCCCACCACACAAGAGGAACCCTACCCACTCCACAGACACGGGGAACCCCCTTCCACACACACAAGGGGAACCCCTGTGCCCGGGAGGGCAGTGCCAGCGTGGCCACAGAAAGCTTTCAGTGTTTGCTTTCCCTTCATCAATTTTGCAGTTACTTCATCAAAAAATTCAATGTGATGAGTCAATCATGATCTATCCTTAACAAATCCATACCAGCTCTCCTTTATTCACTGAAACCTCTTCAAGTGCCTGTTGGGATTTGACCTGCTTGTTATTTCTGAAACCTTACCTAAGATTGATACTAAACTGTCATTACTTGAGATTTTCTTACCCTTTATTAAATAAGGGTATCACATTTGCCACTCTGCAATTTCCTGACAACCCTCAATATCCAGGGAAAATTGGAGGTTATGGCATCCCCCTCCACTCTCTCCACTCCCACATTCTTTAATTATTTGTGAACCAAACTATCTGGACCAGGCAACCTATCTATCTAAAGCATGCCTTTCCAAAACACCTATGCTATCAATTTTCATTCGATTGGTTGGAATTTTCCCATCCCAACCATTACGATTCCGCTGACCTTGATCGGGATTTTCCGGCTTTTTGGCAAGCACAGCCAGAAAATCCTTCCCATTATTTCTCCCATCTCTGCATCAACTCAGAAGTGATTATCACTTGATGGCTACCTGAGCAATGAGCAAATTAGCGCAGTGTAAATAAGATTAGGGACTTGAATGTGTGCCTCATAGATTGGTGTGGGAAGAATGGCTTTTGGTTCATGGAGTACTGAAAGAAAAACATACAATGCTGCGAACCTTAGTGGAAAGACAGAAACTTAGACAGAATTTAAAAGCATGTCTAAATGTCTATGAAAAAGTAATGGAAAATCAGTGTTTGAGAGAAAGCTAGGTAGCATGCCAGAGCTGGAGCTGGAGTGTGGCAGGACAAAGCATTCAAATCCTAAATCAGCTGAACAGCCCCGGGGATGGTTCAAGCCCCGAGTGGCTGATGTTGAAACTTCAGGAGAAATTGCATCCTTGGGCCACAATCTTGGCGATGTGGAGATGGGAATCCCCCAAATTACCGGAGCATGAAACGCTGGCTGCAGCAATCCAACATTCCACCAGCTGGTTACCTTTACTGGCCAGAGAATGTCATCCGGACGCCAGAATTTTCCTTTCTTCTCTGATTGCATCTGTTTGCTTAGACAGATAAGGGGGACGATTCTCGCAGCCTGATGCGCTGCTCTAGAGACATCAGTGGCGGCCATTTCACAAGCTTGCCGAATGGAATCGTGCTGAAAATCAGCATGGTGCCAATTTACATGCTTCACAATACATTTACATATAATTAGCGGGTCCGTGACTGAATTCTCCCCCCTTCTGCTCGTGTCTCCCCCCCCTCCGGCACGATGTAACGCTGGCAGCATTTATAACTGCCCTATAAAAGTTGGGACCTGGTGTGGCAGCACTGAACAGGAACAAGGAACTAAGTGTTATGGAACTGCAGCTCCTGGAGTGCAGGGGAGGGTGGAAGCCCAGGGCCTGCAAAGTTGCAGGGTGGGATGGGGGAGGTGTTCAAGTGCTGGAAGTGCTTTCCCCAGGCCCAGGGATTTTCCATTGTTGTCTCTGTGGGGTGGGGTGGGGTACTTGACTGAGTGATGGGGTTTTAGGGAAGGGGTGTGGGGGGGGAAGGCACCATGTGCTGCTTGACAGCTCATCAATTCAGGCATCTAGTGCTCCAAGCAGGGGAGCTCATTTTTACACAGTCACTCAAACTGCAAGGACTCTGCAGTGAATGGGAACCCATATTGTGATAATCAGGAGGTTGCCCCTGCCCCATGTGCCTGACCTGCAACACATGCCTGCAAGGGAATGCTGCAGTAGCACTCATGGCAATGGCTCAAGTGTTTGCAATGGCCGTGCCTGCACACCAACCTGTCTGCTCTCCCTGCCTGCCGTGGCCACGATGCCAATGGCAGGCAACCTATTCAGGTGATGCATGGCACCCTAGATTGTGTTGTGTTGCCAGCATCCACAAGTGGGGACACTGGTCCCAGTGAGGGAGTGGGGGTTCCTGGGATAGTAAAAAGCAAAAACATGTAACTATTTATCTATCTCTCCCTCTCTCTCTCACAGACACCACCATTGTGCAGATAGATGTCAGACTAATAGATTTGGACCTGGCCATCATGGTGGCAGCTGTTGAGGAGGAAGAAGCTGAAGAAGTGGCGAGAGTCATTTGGCCATTGCAAGACCAGCCATTGGCAGAACCTGCAAAAGGAGGGCAGGGGGCTGCTGGCAGGAAGTGGCAGCGCAGTCTCCTGCAAGGGGGGGGGTCAGGGGAAGGAGGATGCAGAAACAGAGGCTGTACAGCACACAGAGGCCTGTCTGAAGCCATGTGCAGCGCCTTGTCCGCCTGCGCAAGGAGACAGTGCGGCACCTGTGTCAGGTCCTGGCAGACCCAGTATCTCAGGGGAGGGGAGGGCACCTGCTAGCAGTGGAAGTGAAGGCAGCCTTGAGTTTCTATGCAAATGGGTCATTCCAGGCACTCAGTGGGGACATCTGTGGCATATCACAGGTTGCACACAGATGTGTGCGCCAGGTAACGGATGCCTTGTACGTTTGGGCAGGCCAGCACATGAACTTTGATATTGGCCAGGTGCAGCCGGTGGCCTGGGCTGCAGACTTTGCTGCCATCAGCAGCATGCCCCATGCGGTAGAGGGTGTGGATGGGATAAACAATTGCCTTGTGGTCCCCATGAGGTGAGGCACAACCATTTATAAACAGGAAGGGCTTCCACTCGCTAAATGTCCAGATAATCATTCTGCAGGTATGTGCACAGTACCCAGGGAGTGTCCATGAAAGCTATGTCCTGATGTGTTCCGACATCCCTGGGTTATTTGAAGACCAGCCCAGGCTGCCGGGATAGCTTGTGGGTGACAAGGGCTACCCGCTACCTGAGGCTACAACTTTCTCATCTTACATGGCCTACTGCTACGCTTCGGTGCTTCCTGGGTTAATTGTTCTGGAGAGCCGTACAATTCGGATGGTTGCGAGGGCTCTAAACTAAATGGTGATGGTGAGGGGTCACGAGTGCGGAATAGGGGAGGCAATGGCACAGTGGTATTGTTGCTGGCCTAGTAATCCAGAGACTCATGGTAATGCGCTGGTGATCCAGGTTCGAATCCCAACATGTCAAATTTGAATTCGATAAAAATCCAGATTTAACGGTGATCATGAAAACATGAAACCATTGTTGACTGTCGTAAAAACCCATTTGGATCACTCATGTCCTTCAGGGAAGGAAACCTGCCTTGCTTATGAGGTCTGGCCTACTTGTGACACCAGATCCACAGCAATGTGGTTGACTCTTAAAACGCCCTCAGGGATGGGCAATAAATGCTGGGCCAGCCAGCGGCACGCACATCCCGTGAGCAAATAATAAATAAATAATGATTAAAGTAAAAGGACAAGGCAACAGAACAAGGTGACAATAATAACAATTCTAATGTGCCAGGAATGGACAAAACATTTAAACGTTAGAATGCACCGGGAGATAAGGCCAGAGATTGAACAAATTAGCAAAATAAATAAAACTAAATGCTCTCTAACTGAATGTAACATTTATAATAAATTGTTGAATTGTCAGCACAAATGGAAATAAATACGTATGATCTGACAGCCCTTGCAGAGACATGACTGAATATTGAAGGCTCATTGACAATTCAGAAGGATGGGAAACTCGGAGAAGATGGTTGGGTAGCTCTGCTAATTCAAATGGCCTTAGTAGAATGGTTACAGATAATCGTAGTTCGAAAAAATGGTGAACCAATTTGGATAAAAATGAGAAATAGAAACTGTAAGAAGTCACAATGGGGGTCAATTTTTGGGGCAGCAGATTTCCACTCCATCTTAATCTGGTAGACATTGTTCCAATTTTCTACTTGTCTACCCATAGCTGTTACAGTGCTCCATGTAGTTGTCAGTGAGGTTACAGTTAGTGTAGTTGTGGAGAATACATATTACTACAATCAATTGAAAGGACTAAGATCAAGATACTATGAAATAAGAGGGTAAAAGCAAATTACTGCAGAAGCTGGAATCTGAAACCAGAAGAGAAAATGCTGGATAATCTCAGCAGGTCTGGTAGCATCTGTAAGGAGAGAAAAGAGCTGACTTTTCAAGTCCAGATGACTCTTTGTCAAAGACCTGAGTACATCTGACAATGAACAAGGCTTTGAGAAAGAGTCATCTGGACTTGAAAAGTCAGCTCTTTTCTCTCCTTACAGATGCTGCCAGACCTGCTGAGATCCAGCATTTTCTCTTTTGGTTTATGAAATAAGAAGGAATGCTTTTCAAATGTTTTGCTGTAAGCTGTCCCAAAAAAATTGGAACACTTTGGTAATGAGACGCTGTCAAGTTTATACCTGTTGTTGAAGTTACTCTTGTTGTTGACTCTGGAAGGATACAATTGAAGATGTAAGTGTGGAGCATACAAAAGTTTCAGGTCATCATAGAACACAGAATAACAGTGATTAAATGAAAAATGCACATTTCACTCTTTGAGTCCGATGACCGGGGATTACATTCGGCATCCAATTAAATATTGTAGGTGAGGTCTCAAGTTCATAGAATCATAGAATCCCTACAGTGCGGAGGGAGGCCATTCAGCCCAATGAGCCTACACCAGCAACAATCCCACCCAGGCCCTATCCCCTTAACCCCATATATTTATCCTGCTAGTCCCCCTGACACTGAGGAGCAATGTAGCATGTAGCCAATCAATCTAACCTGCACATTTTAAAACTGAGAGGATAAATAGGATTCCCTTCATATTGATAGCCCAACTATCACAGCTGGATGCTGCCAATACAAGAATATTGAACCCTTACTAATAAAGCCAGAATCGTGATTTAAATCCCCTATTACTCCACCAACGGCCTCATTGGCGGCACGGTAGCACAGTGGTTAGCACTGCTGCTTCACAGCTCCAGGGTCCCGGGTTCGATTCCCGGCTCGGGTCACTGTCTGTGTGGAGTTTGCACATTCTCCTCGTGTCTGCGTGGGTTTCCTCCGGGTGCTCTGGTTTCCTCCCACAGTCCAAAGATGTGCGGGTTAGGTTGATTGGCCAGGTTAAAAATTGCCCCTTAGAGTCCTGAGATGCGTAGGTTAGAGGGATTAGCAGGTAAATATGTGGGGGTAGGGCCTGGGTGGGATTGTGGTCGGTGCAGACTCGATGGGCCGAATGGCCTCCTTCTGCACTGTAGGGTTTCTATGATTTCTATGGTGTTTCCCACTCAGACCCAAAAGTTTCCATTTAAATGTGAATTAGAAGGGATCACGCTGAATTCTGACCCCATGCGCATATTTCAGGTTTGTAAACCCTTGCTGGCACTCAAACCCCTCAGCCATCCCCACACCAACCCTAAAACGAAGGCAGTTAAAATCCTGTTCTTTATCTCAACAAGTAAAACTCCTTGTTCATTGTTAGAACTTTGATTCCAGAGTTATAGGAACATTTGCTGTCAGTATGTGGTCTATTGAAGTTGATATTGGGGCTGGAAAGAACATAGTAAATGGTGTGAATATTGAGAATGGAAAATCATCCCAACATCTCTATAGCAGTTGTAAACTCAACAAATGTGCATGACTCAGTCATTGTCCAAGCTTTTAGTGAATGCATTGTCCAAATTACAGAGCTAAATTCATATCTGATGTTGATGTTGTTGTCGATGCTAAAAAGGATGCAAAAGGTGTGATTGTGGAGTATAGAAGATCATCCAATCATTTTTAAAGTGTACCAGATTCAGATACTAGCTGAGCTCTGATGAAGGGTTATCCAGACTCAAAACGTTGTCTCTATTCTCTCCACAGACCTGCTGAAATTTTCCAGCATTTTCAGTTTTTACACTGGATTCACAGCAATATTAACCATACTTCCAAATATGGAAGAGTTTTGTGACTTTATTAGAATGGTCTGGTGCATATTGGGCTAAGAAGGGATTTAATTTGTCTTATGGAATTTTGAAAGATTATTTCACTTTTACAGGCTCAAACACAAAAGGTGCAGCCTTCAGAATATTGTTTAATTCTCCTCAGTATTCCAGTTAAGATTTTTCCGAGATAATATTCTGTGGGGCTTCTGCCATTAGCTTTTGGCTATGGGACCCTCCAAACTTATAAACTTCATAACTGTAGTTCCCTCAGCTTCCTCTTCAGGTTACTGGTAGATATTCAACTGTCTGCCCACAGTTTTCCAAGCTAACTCTGTTGAGTGCGTTTGATACAAAGCTTAGTGAGGACCACTATAGATTCCTTCCACTAGGTGCAAGGTTGAACAAATCATCCAGCTTCTTTCCCTCACAAATTGAGATCGAACTCCACCCACATTCCATGTGGTGAATGATGAAGTTAGTATTTTCTCTGCTGCAAATACAGGCCTAACTGACAATCATCTCCTGTTGGCTCTCTCAATCCATTGAAATGCAGACATAATCAAAGCAAGTCTAGAACTGCGTCTGTCTGTTCCCAAACTGAACTGTCTACCTCTGACAGCAAACACACAGAGAAATGGAACAAAAACCTTCTGAGCAAGAGCCCAGCCTGAATCACTGGCCACGATTCTCCCATTGCAGCCCGCCACTTTTGGCAGGTCCGGCTGGGAGACGCGTATCTGCGGCCTTGAATGAGGATTTGGGCATGCGCCAGGAACGCATGCGCATCTCCCAGAGCCGGCGACCAGTCGCCGGTCAGACCACGCTGGAAACTGGCGGGAAGGCAGGTAAATATTTTAAATCTGTTTCTATTCTATTTTAAATATGTAGATTTGTTAATTATTGGGACCCTTCAGGTCCCGATCGAATCTCCCATCCCCCAGGAGTACATCATTCTGGCGGGGTTCAGATTAGCTCCCCACGTTCGGGGAGCTAGCGGGAGACCCCGCCGGAATAAAGGGTGGCAATCGGTGCCCCTCCCGGGGGGTCGGGCGGCAGGAGGGTGGTGCCCTCTGACAGGGGCACCCTAGCACTGCCCAAGGGGCAAAGTGCCCATGCCCAGGGGGCACCTTGGCACTACCCATTGGGCATCAGACAGTGCCAAGGGGTGGGGCCTATTGTGGGCGGGGCCTTGGACAATCGTTCAGGGTGGGAGTACCCTGCATTGGGATCGGTCTGGAATAGAGGGAGGTCAATGATTGGAGTGGGCTGGGGGGGCTGGTCTTCCTGGGGTGGGGGGGCCTGCCTCCAGGGGGGGGGGGGGGGGGGGGGGGAGTCTGACCCCGGGGGGAGGGTCAGCGGGGGGGGATGGTCTGCTGGGGTGAGGGGGGCAGGGGGATCGCCACTGCTGGAGGGTGGGGCCTGGGCATCAGGGCACTCCGGGATGGGGGTGGTCAGGGCTCACCCGGGAATTGCTGTGGGGGCCGCGATTGGGCCATGGGGGGGGAGGGGGGGATGCTGAAGGGGCAGCACTGCGGGGGTCCCGGGCTGGCCAGTGATTGGGCTGGCCAGCAAACAGGTGTTTGGCAGTTTGGGGCCACTGCGCATGCTCCAGATCTGTCAAACTCCGGCATAAATAGGCCCCGCCCCCCTGGGTTTTAATGAGATTCGCGACTGGGACCTCTTCACTGCACAGAGTGCAGAGATTCAGGTGAGAAGCTGAACTGTCAGCACAGTTGGGATTTGGAACAGTTTTCCCGCCAATTCAGCACTTTTGGGAGAATCGCACCTACTATCTCAATGGCAATGTGACACACACAGAATCACACAGTGCATAAGAGGCCCTTTGGTGCTTCGAGTCTACACTGACATGTGAAAAACATCTGACCTATCTGACCTACCTACGTAATCCCATTTACCAGCACTGGGCTCACAGACTTGAAAGTTATGACATGCTAGGTGCTCAGCCAGGTATTTTTTAAAGGATGGGCGGCAACCCAACTCCATCACCCTCCCAGGCAGCGCATTCCAGGCAATCACCGCAGCAAGGTAAAAAAGGGTTTCCTCATATCTGCCCAAACCCGCTGACCTTCCCCTTGAACTTGTGGTCCCCTTGTAACTGACCCTTCAACTAAGGAGAACAGTTGTTCTCTATCCACCCTGTCCATGTCCCTCATAATCTTGTACACCTCAATCAGATCAGCTCGCAGCCTTCTCTGCTCCAATGAAAACAACACAAGCCTACCTAACCTCTATTCATAACTTAAATGTTCCATTCCCTTTTCAGTGCGGTCTGTTCCAGTGGGAATTACATTAGCTCCCCACTTTCGGGGAACCAGTGTCCCAACCCACTGGAGTGAAGAGGAGGCAGTCGGGGCCCCCCAGGAGGTTGGGCAGGGAGAGAGGCCAGCGATGTCCATGGGGGTTGGGGGGGGGAGAAAAGGCCAGTGGCATGGGTGGGGGATGGGGGAATGAGAGGCCAGCAATGTCTGTGGGTGTTGAGGCCAGCCGATCTCAACACTGGGAGGTCTTTTTAGCGATCTCCCAGAGATGTGTGCATGTGCAGGGTTCTGCTCATCGCGCTGATTTCAGCCTCTTCAGCAGGAATAGGCCCCACCCCCTGGTTTCGAATGATAATCATGCAAGTGGCCTCTGGAGTTCACAGAGTGTGGGAGATTCATTTCGGAAAACACACTGAAGAAACCAGTGTGAATTACTCCAGTCTTCATGCAAATTCGACACTTGGAATTTTTTTGGGAGAATTCCGGCCCAAATCTTTAATGACTGATACATGGTTTTAAAAATTCTATACCTGTTGTTGAAGGTGTTGTTGTTCCCAATGCTGAAAGAGATACAGTTGATGATGACAATGTGGAAAACATCAAAATGATCCATTTGCATCAAAGGAAAATATCAATTAATAGGTTTCTTTTCAATTGAATCAAATTTGTTTCTGATTAATCTCAAATTATATCTTAGGTCATATTCATTTCACAGTCATTGAATTTTCAGCTCACATTTCAGAGGAAGAGTCTAAATGTATAAAAAGATATTGAACTGGAGAATATGGACAACATATAATGGAGTGAAAATTGGCAGTTTCTGAGCGAATGGCCACAATTCACCCACTTTCAGGCTTTGGAGAAAACAAGAGTGAATCATGTTGCCCCTTCAAAGCCTCTCAAGTACCCTCATTCATCCCAACCACAATGTTTACAAAGACTCTAAGCCTGATTGGCAGCTGTGTTTTTTTCCAAGGGAATGTGGTTTCACTTTCTGTTTTGCTGACCATTTATTGCATGAAAGGAAAGCTGACTGGAGGCTGAGTGGAAATCCATTCAGCTGTGAATCAAAGCCTATTTCAAGCTCAGCACTATGAAATTGAAAGTGATCAAAGGTTTACAAAGCAATAGAGAGGGTTCTGTGGAGGAGGAAAGCACAACCCCTCCCTCCCCACAGCGAACTTTAGGTTTGCTCACACCTGTAGCTTCTGACAGATAGAAAGGGAATTCCCGAGTGCAGAATGGAGTGCTGCTGTGATTTAAAAGCCTGACAGCTATCCAGGGGACATGGGGATTAAAGTGACCAGGCTACTTCAAGTTTCCACAGCTGACAGGCAGAAATGAAGATGTTAATCACAGAGCTGCCAGGAGTCACCATGTCAGGGTTTATCTCCAGGTCAGCCAGGGCTAAGATGAGCAGTGCAACCATGAAAACACCATCCTGGGGGAGAGTGATGAGGTCAAACCCTTGTCCCCAGCCCAAGCCAACCCAACCCCATGACCCTTGGGAGCACTTCCTCTGCAGCATGGGAGCAGCAGAGGGGCAAATGATCACTGGATCTAGCTCCTTGAATCCTTGAGGGGTCAAACAGGCCAATTCCGTGCTAGTCATGGTCAGAACCAATTTGCCACTAAATAGGCGAGTGAATGGCGGGGATTGGCTATAAGTGGGCCATCTAGCCTACCAATTGTAATACAATTAGCAGGTTTGTATGGTATTTGTCTTGCCACCCACTGTGGGAGTGAACCTGATTTTCTTCATCCTGGGAATACTGAATCCTGCAGAATTTGAACCCAGCCATATGAATATTGATCAATGTACAGTCTCCTTTTGTTACAGCATTAAGGATTGAGGTGGGAATAAGTCTATCACTGTGCTACATTTCTGAGCAGATATTTTCTGTTTTGCCTTATTTGAATGAAGTAAAATTAAAATATTGCTTACTTTCAAGGGTGCCTCCAACCCCAGGTTCTTCTGAAAGATAGATCATAATTTGAAATTATATCACAAAATGAGTGCTCTATATTAGATAATTAAGATAGATTTATATCTCAAGTCTTGTCACAGATGAAAAGTTAAGAATGGTAAATGTTAAATAATGATTCCATCAGTTTTGAATGAAATGAGTTTGTTGTCAGGTGAACCTGAAGACACGAAACCCTGTGTCTGCTGCCAACAATGATGAACAATTTTAAAATGTATGAATCCCATTGATGTTCCAGCCTGAAAACCTAGGTCCATATCTGTGTTTTTTAAAACTACCTTAATTCTGAAGATACTGATCAATCGATGTTATCAATTCCATACCTGTGGTTGAAGTTGATGGGACCGTTGTTGCTGGAAGGCAAGTATTTCAAAGTGTAAATGGAGAAAATACAAACTTTTCCAGGGGAAAATCCCACTTGTCAACAGAAAGATATACTATACCAAAAATTTCAGACTATGCAGTGTTCTTCTATAATCCCCTTGGGTGGTGGCTCAAATTGCACAATTTAGCGCAGGAGCTGATGGCTACTGATCAGCCTTGTGGGCAGAGCCTCCATCTTATCACAAGCGAGGCTACCAGTGTAAGGAAAGGAGTCTACTTTGGGACCTGTCACTTTCATTGTTTGAAAGTGGCACAATGTGTTGACAAATCAACAATAACGTTTTTATTTTCCATGGAATGCAGGCGTCACTGGCAAGGCCAGCATTTGTTGCCCATCTCTCATTTGCCCTTGAACTGTGTAGATTGCTGGCCCATTTCAGAGGGCCGTTCAGAGTCAACCAAATTTCTGTCAAGTCTGGAAACACATGTAGGCCAGACCAGGTAAGGATGGCAAATTTCCTTCCCTAAAGGACATTAATGAACCGGATGGCTTTTTAAAAATCACAATTGATGACTGTTTCATGGTCACCAATGGTGCTATGTTGGAATTTGACACCATGACCGGAATTTTAAGGGCCCACCCACCATAGGAATCTGAGTGGGCAGGGAGAGGACCATGGAAAGGACTATTGACCTCGGGCAGTATTTTGCAGTTTCGGGATGAGGCTGGAAAATCCCACCCCATGTCCCTTTTACATTAGTCTCGGACTCTTGATTATTAGCTGAGTGATTTCACCATTACGCTCCCATCTCCCCTGTGTTGAGTGCTTTAGTGTTTAGATTGTAGTCGAGATCCCAAAAGGACAATCTACTTTTCAAATGAAAAACTTAATTTTCCAAACACTCTAAAGCTCTAATGTACATAGAAACCACAGAAACCATAGAAACCCTACAGTGCTGAAAGAGGCCATTCGGCCCATCGAGTCTGCACCGACAACAATCCCACCCAGGCCCTATCCCCGTATCCCTACATGTTTTACCTGCTAATCCCTCTAACCCTCATATTTTACCCACTAATCCTTCTAATCTACGCATCCCGGGACACTAAGGGGCAATTTAGCTTGGCCAATCAACCTAACCTGCACATCTTTGGACTGTGGGAGGAAACCGGAGCACCTGGAGGAAACCCACACAGACACGGGGAGAATGTGCCAAACTCCGCACAGACATTGTACATTCTAGGGAAAACCTCGCTCTCTTTCCTTTTGTTCATAATTTGGTCAGACTGTACAGCCTCTTTGGAAGAAGGGACCTTGGATGCATCCTTATGGTGCAGGAATTTTTTTTTAATACTTTTCCAATTCAATCAAATCAAATCCAATTCAGAGTCTCAACAAGTTGAGACATTTCAGATCCAGGCTGACAAGACAGGGCGAGCGACCAAACCACCCTGTCCTGGGCCTGATCTACATGAGTCAAGCTGATTGGAGAAGGGGGAGGTTCCTCCTCCAAGACTTGAGCTCATTTGCATCTTAGCCAAAAGGCCGAGATGCCGCTTTAAAAAATTGCTTCATATGAAACCTCAGCGTAACCTAATGACCTCGACCAAGTGCGGCCGACCATGGGGTGCCGACCATACTACACTTGATCTTAGCCAAAAGGCCTGGTGCAGGAATGCTTCATGCTATTATGTGGTCATCACCACACCACCGACTTTACTCAGACAGATTCTGGAGGCAGTTCTGTTGTTCCTTTTTGAACTAAGGCTGTTATGAGGTCAGGAGCTGAGTGACCCCTCTGGAACCCAAACTGTGTGTCACTGAGCAGGGATTTGCTTAGTAAGTGCTGTTCCTGACCATTTACATCGCTTCATTATGATGAGAGTAGAGTGGTGAGGCGGTAATTGGCTAAGATGAATTTGTCCTGTTTAACGTTACCACCAGTCAGCTCGCTCCCTGAAAGGGGAAAGCAGCCAATGGTCAACTGAGACCTTGGCGACTTTACATTTAGAAGGTTGGCATTTACCTGGCAACGTGGAAAATTTCACAGGTATGTCCTGTACACAAGAAGCAGGACAAATCTAACCCCACCAATTATTGCCCCATCAGTCTATTCTCAACCATCGGTAAAGTTATGGAAGGAGTCAACAACATTGCTATCTAGCGTCACTTATTCAGCAATAATCTGCTCACAGATGCTCAATTTGGGTTCCATCAGGATCACCCAGCTCCTTGGTTCAAACATGGACAAAAGAGCTGAATGCCAGAGGTAAGGTGAGTGACTGTCCTCGACATCATGGCAGCATTTGACCTAGTGTGGCACCAAGGAGTCCGAACAAAATTGGAATCAAGGGGAATCAGGGGGAAAACCCTCCACTGGTTTGAGTCAAAAGAAGATGGTTGAAGATGGAGGTCAATCATCTCAGTTCCAGGACATCGCTGCAGGAGTTCCTCAGGGTAGTTTCCATGGCCCAACCATCTTCAGCTGCTTCATCAATGACCTTCCTTCTATCATAAGGTCAGAAGTGGGGATGTTTACTGATTATTGCACAATGTTCAGCACTATTTGCAACCTCTCAGATATTGAAGCAGTCCATGCTCAAATACAATAAAGTCTGGACAATATCCAGGCTTGGGCTGACAAATGGCAAGTAACATTTGTGCCACACAAATGCCAGGCAATGATCATCACCAATAAGAGGGATCTAACCACTGCCCCATGACATTTGATGGTGTTACCATCACTGAATCTCCCACTGTCAACATCCTTGGGGTTACCATTGACCAGAAACTCACTGGACTAGCCACATAAACACAGTGGCTACAAGAGCAGGTCAGAGGATAGGAATACTTCGGCGAGTAACTCACCTCCTGACTTCCCAAAGCCTGTCCACCATCTACAAGGCACAAGTGAGGAGTGTGATGGAATACTCCCCAGTTGTCTGGATGGGTGCAGCTCCAACAACACTCAAGAAGGTCAAAACAGTCCACTTGATTGGCACCACATCTAAAAACATCCACTCCCTCCATCACTGACGCTCAGTAGCTTCAGTGTGCACTAACTACAAGATGCACTGCAGCAATTCACCAAAGATCCTTAGACAGCACCTTCCAAACCCACAACCACTTCCATCTAGAAAGACAAGGGCAGCAGATGCATGGGAACACCACCACTTGCAAGTTCCCCTCCAAGCCTTCCACCATCCTGACTTAGAAATATATCACCATTCCCTCACAGTTACTGGGTCAAAATCCTGGAATTCCCTCCTTAACAGCATTGTGGGTCAACCCACAGTATGTGAACTGTAGCATTTCAAGAAGGCAGATCACCACCACCTCAAGATAAAGCCTAATAGTTGAACCAAAAAGTCTCAAAGCAAGACTGGTGCCATATGCAATTCATCCCAAGGTCAAAGAAGAATTAGTACGACTAGTTCATAGTGATGTGTTAGAGCCAATTACAATGAGTGACTGGGCTACCATCTATGGTTCAGTTCATATTTGAGGTGATTTTAAAACAACCATAAATCCAGTGTTGTGTGCTGCTCAATATCTGCTTCCTTTAATTGAAGATTTGTTTGTTATGTTATCGGGTGGGCACAAATTTTGCAAGATTGATCTTTAAGAAGCATATTTACAGATGAATGTAGCCGCTGAATCTCAAACTTTGCTTACCATTGTTACTCATAAAGGTCTTTTTCATTATAAAAGATTGCCTTTAGGAATAAGATCTGTACCAGCCCTATTCCAAAGATTGATGAATCAGATTTTAAATGGTCTCTTTGGTGTACACTTTTTTGTTACCTGGGTAACATTCTAATTACAGGGGCCAGTGAACATGAGCACTTGAATAATTTAGAAGCAAATTTGGAACATCTGGTAGGTGTGGCTTTTTCCAGATGCGAGTTCAGTATTTGGGTCACATTATTGATAGCAAAGGCCCATAAAGCACCTAAAAAGATGGAAGCTTAAAAGCACAGCATTTGACAATTGAGGTCCCTTCTAGGATTAGCAAATTATTATGGCACTTTGTTCTTTACTGAGCTACCTTACTGAAGACATTGCATAATTTACTATGTATGAAACAGTCATGGGACTCGACAACAGAATGTGAGAAAGCATGCAAGGATGTTAAAAATGCTTTGCAGAAGTCTGAAGTATTGGCTCATTTTAATCTGAAGCTACCATTACTGCTTGCTTGTAATGCTTGTGATTCTTAACCTTATGGAGTAGGGATAGTTATTTCAAATATTATACCTTTAGGAAAAGAACTGCCAATAGCATTTCCTTTGCGTATTTGGTGACTAGTGCTGATTCTAACTATGCTCAGCTAGAAAAAGAATTTTTGGCGTACGAAGGTTTCATAACTTTTTATGTTGTCATTTCACATTATTGACTGATCATCGATCCTTAACTACTATTTTTGGGCTATGTAAAGGCATACCTTCGGTAGCAGCTAGCCAATTGCAATGATGGGCTCTGGTCTTATCTGCACATTCCTACAATATAAAGTATCATCAGTGAGAATGCCATGCTGATGCTGCTGCATAATCATGCTCAGCTTTACCTATTGAGCATATGCCACCAATTCGTTTTTCTAATATTCTTTATTTTTCATGAGTAGATCATTTGCCTGTGACAGCCTCTCAAGTTCAGAGGTATATCAGAAATTATCCCGTGATGGGGAAGGTGATGCATATAGTATTGAAAGGAACAATAGTGAGAACACATCATCCCATCCAGATGTGTTAAGAAAGCTTGGGTTAACGATGAAAGTCTTGTGTCTATTATGGGGAATCCGAGTGATCATTGCTCCTAGTCTATGTGGAAGAGTTCTTGAACAACTACATAAAGAACATCATGGTATAGCATGGATGAAAGAATTATCATGTAGTTATTTTTGGTGGCTGGGTCTGGATGCTCAGATTGTAGAAAAAGTGGGACAGTGTCAATCTTGTGCATGAATAAGAAATACACCACTAGTGGCTCCTTTACACTCCTGGTGGTGGCCTAAAATCCCATGACAACGATGGTATGATGGTTTTGCTGGTCTATTTGAGGGTTACATGTCCTTAGACATAACTGATACACACTCAAAGTAGCCAGAAGTTGTGATCAGAGATCTACGACAACTGAACAAACCATTGAAAAATTTGCAACATTTTTGCAAGATTTGGTAAATCGGAACAATTTGTTAATGATAATGGTTCACAGATTACTTCACAAGAGTTTGAGAATTATTTCAAAGTATATGGTATTCTGCACATAAAGTTTGCACCTTACCATCCATCATAAAGGAAGTAGATATTGATTAGCTGGAAGATTCATACAAACTTTGAAACATTCTTGAAGAGCTTCAAGAGAGCAAGGTTTGTTATCATACTGTGTGAATAGCATTTTGGCATCTTACAGAAACATTACTCAGGCAACTATCAAAGTTCACCTGCATTACTACTCTTATGGAGAAAATTGAGAACTACGTTTGATTTGTTATCACTTTCAGAAACTTCAGAGAATGTCAACAACAATCTCAGGTTGCTAGATGAGAAGTGAGGGCAAAACAACACTCCTTTCAACAAGGAGATCATGTGTTAGTGTGTAATTATGCCACGTGAGAGAAATGGGTACCCACCATAGTTTTAGCAAAAAAAGTCCAATTTCTTATATGGTTTCAAGCGAAACTGAAAGCCATGCTGACCAATTACTATCATCTCAAAATTATTTATCCGAATCATCTACAGAAGTACCAATTTATTTACTCGCTACTGTTGTGAATGGTACTACAGAACACTTTTTGCAGGTAGAATTATCTGGATAGTGAGACTGCAGAGCTCTGAAAGTCAGACTGATCTGTGTATCCTGGTGCATGAATCAAAAAAGACTAGGTATAATTCAGGTACAATGAGTAATTAGCAAAGCTAATAATATGTTATCATTTATTGTGAGGGGAATTGAATATAAATGTAGGGAGATTATGATTCACTTGTACAGCACACTGGTGAGACCACATCTCGAGTACTGTGTATAGTATTGATCTCCTTATTCAAGAAAGGATGCAGATGTGTTAAAAGCCATCAGAGAAGGTTAATTAAACTAATGGATGGGTGGGCTGTCTGATAAGGAAATATTGATGTGGAGATGCCAGCGTTGGACTGGGGTAAACACAGTAAGAAGTTTAACAACACCAGGTTAAAGTCCAACAGGTTTATTTGGTAGCAAAAGCCACACAAGCTTTTGGAGCTCTAAGCCCCTTTTTCGGGCCTCACCAGCACCTTTAACAGCTACAACATAACCTCGCTGTTTTTAAACTCCATCCCTCTAGCAATGAAGGACAAAATTCCATTTGCCTTCTTAATTACCTGCTGCACCTGCAAACCAACTCCTTGTGATTCTTGCACAAGGATACTCAGATCCCTCTGCACAAGCTGCATGCTGCAATTTTTTTACCATTTAAATAAGTCTATTTTGCTGTTATTCCTACCAAAATGGATGACCTCACATTTACCAACATTGTACTCCATTTGCCAGATCCTTGCCTACTCACTTAGACTATCTATATCCCTTTGCAGACTTTCAGCATCCTCTGCACACTTTGCTCTGCCACTCATCTTAGTGTCTTCTGCGAATTTTGACACACTACACTTGGTCCCCAACTCCAAATCATCTATGTAAATCGTAAACAATTGCAGCCCCAACACTGATCCCTGAGGCACACTACTAGTCACTGATCGCCAAACGGAAAAACACCCATTTACCCCCACTCTTTGCTTTCTGTTAGTTAACCAATCTTCTTTCCATAGAACATAGAAAAACTACAGCACAATACAGGCCCTTCAGCCCACAAGGTTGTGCCGAACATGTCCCTACTTTAGCAATTACTAGGCTTACCTATAACCCTCTATCTTACTAAGTTCCATGTACTTATCTAAAAGTCTCTAAAAAGACACTATCGAATCCGTCTCCACCACCGTTGCTGGCAGCCCATTCCACGCACCCACCACCCTCTGAGTGAAAAACTTACCCCTGACATCTCCTCTGTACCTACTCCCCAGCACCTTACACCTGTGTCCTCTTTTGGCAACCATTTCAGCCCTAGGAAAAAGCCTCTGACTATCCACTCGATCAATAATACATGCTTGATCATGCTAATACATTACCCATAACACCGTGCACCTTTATCTTATGCAGCAGCCTTTGGTGTGGCACCTTGTCAAATGCTTCTGGAAATTCAGATATACCACATCCACAGGCTCCCCATTGTCCACTGAGCATGTAATGTTCTCAAAGAATTCCACCAAATTAGTCAAACATGACCTGCCCTTCATGAATCCATGCTGCATCTTTCCAATGGGACAATTTATATCCATATGTCTTGCTATTTCTTCCTCGATGATAGATTCAAGCATTTTCCTACCGCAGAAGTTAAGCTAACTGGCCTATAGTTACCCACCTTTTGTCTACCTCCTTTTTAAAACAGTGGCATCACATTTGATGTTTTCCAATCTGCGGGAACCACCCCAAAATCCAGCAAATTTTGGTAAATTACCAATAGTGCATTTGCTATTTCTCCTGCCATCTCTTTTAGTACCCTGGGATGCATTCCAGGGCCAGGAGACTTGTCTATCTTCAGCCCCATTAGCTTGCCCAACACTACATCTTTTGTGATAATGATAGTTTCTGGGTCCTCACCTGCCATAGCCTTCATGTCATCAATTTTTGCCATGTTATTTGTGTCTTCCACTGTGAAGACCGACACAAAATACCTGTTCAATGCCTCAACCATTTCCTCATTTCCAGTTATTACATCCCTCTTCTCATCCTCTAAAGGACCAATGTTTACTTTAGCCACTCCTTTTCGTTTTATATATTTGTAGAAACTTTTGTTGTCTGTTTTTATATTCTGAGCTACTACTGTTTACTGTCATAATCCATCTTACTTTTCTTTATAGCTTTGTGGCTTTTTGTTGACCTTTAAAGATTTCCTAATCCTCTAGTTTCCCACTAATCTTTGCCACTTTGTATGCATTTTCTTTCAATTTGATATCCTCTTTTATTTCCTTAGATATCCATGGCTGAATATCTCATTTTCTAAGTCTTTCCTTATCACTGGTATATACTTTTGCTGAGCACTGTGAAAAATCACTTTGAAAGTCCTCCACTTTTCCTCAATTGTCCCACCGTAAAGTTTTTGCTCCCAGTTTATCTTAGCCAACTCCTCCCTCATCCCATTGTAGTCTCCTTTGTTTAAGCGCAAGACATTGGTATTAGATTTTACCTTCTCACGCTCCATCTGTATTTTAAATTCAACCATACTGTGATCGCTTCTTCCGAGAGGATCCCTAACTGTAAGATCATTAATTATTCCTGTTTCATTACACAGGGACCAAATCTAGGATAGCTTGCTCCCTCGTAGGTTCCATGACATACTGTTCAAGGAAGCTATCGCAGAAACATCCTACGAACTCCTCCTAAAGGCTGCCTTGACCAACTTGGTTTGACCAATTGATATGTAGATTAAAATTCCCCATAATAATTGCTGTACCAGTTTTACATGCATCAGGGAATGTTTGGTTCTCCCCTTGCTTTGTAAGTGCAAAAGCTGTTCAGTCGCTGGACTCTTTCCTAGGAAATGCTCACCTCATGATATGTAACCTATGTATACACTTGTCCAGTGTGTTTTCTATTCATTCTGAGATTCTGAGCATAGAGCTGCCAGGGTTGTTCTCATTGTTGCCAATGGTCTGTTGCTAATATAAGTTATGACTTGTAATCTATGGGTTGTCATTTTCAACCACAACCCTTGACTAGTAAAATAATCACAGTTCAATTTTTTTAAAAAGGTGAGTGATCTTCTCCGTTGGGTTTTTGTTCACTCGTCTTCCAAGTGAAAGTCAGTTCTATTTAAAGAGACCCTGCAGAATGGCTACAGCCAAATATTGCTGCTGATGGCTGAAGAATGAAAAGGAGAACAACAGGACAAAGGAAAACTGCACCTCCTGTTCTCTGATTTTTCCCTGGAGTTCATGCTTGGGATGGCGAATGACAGAAGGAAAATGTTGATTCCCATGGATGGGAGGAAATAACCAGCCACTCTCACAAGCATGCTATGATTGCTATTTGCTACAGTCTTCCTGGTATTGTTCTGCGCTTACGAAAGAGAGGAACCAGTCAGCATGTCGGGTGACTTTGACGATGCAATTACCTTGAGGGGAAGTCATTTCTACTGAAAGCACTTGTCTCAGAATGCATGTTGAAGGATGGAATTCTAGCTTAAATGTTGAAGGTGGTTGTCCATAGTCAGAGCAAAATAGATTTGAAAGAAAGTGATTTACAAGTGTGACCAGAAGTGCAGTAGCTTATCAAAGCGAATGGTTGAGACAGAGATTATTGCTCCTTTAAGTAGCTATTATGAATAAACATTTGAAGCAGCGATATGAATTCACATCAGAGCATTGGGGTTTCTTTTAGTTTGTTGTAGGAAACAGAAACACGGAATCAAATAGAGCCATAGTCATAGAGGTTTGCAGCATGGAAACAGGCCCTTCGGCCCAACTTGTCCATGCTGCCCCTTTTTTAAATCACTAAGCTAGTCCCAATTGCCCATGTTTAGCCCATATCCCTCTATACCTATCTTACCCATGTAACTATCTAAACACTTTTTAAAAGACAAAATTGTACTAGCCTCTATTACTACCTCTGGCAGCCTATTCCAGTCACTCACCACCCTTGGTGTGAAAATGTTTCCCCTCTGAATCCTTTTGTATCTCTCCCGTCTCACCTCAAATCTATGCCTTCTAGTTTTAGACTACCCTATCTTTGGGAAAAAATATTGACTATCAAGCTGATCGATATCCCTCATTATTTTATTGACCTCTATAAGATCACCCTAAGCCTCCTACACTCCAGAGAAAAAAATCCCGTCTCTCTAGCCTCTCCTTATAACTCAAATCATCAAGTCCCTGTAGCATCCTAGTAAATCTTTTCTGCACACTTTCCAGTTTAATAACATCCTTTCCTTTTAAGGGTGATCAGAACTGTACACAGTATTCCAAGTGTGGTCTTACCAATGTCTTGTACAACTTCAACAAGATGTCCCAACTCTTGTATTCAATGTTCTGACCAATGAAACCAAGCATGCCGAATGCCTTTTTCACCACTCTGTCCACCTGTGACTACTTTCAAGGAGCTATGAACCTGTACCTCTAGATCTCTTTGTTCTATAACTCTCCCCAACACTCTATCATTAACTGAGTAAGTCCTGTCCTGGTTTGATCTACCAAAATGCATCACCTCGCATTTATCTAAATCAAACGCCATCTGCCATTTGTCAGCCCACTGGCCCAATTGTTCAAGGTCCCATTGCAATCCTAAATAACCTTCTTCTCTGTCCACTATGCCACCAATCATGCAAACTGACTAACCATGCCTTCTAATTTCTCATCCAAATCATTAATATAAATAACAAATAACAGTGGACCTGAGGCACACCATTTGTCGCGGGCCTCCAGTTTGAAAAACAAACCTCTACAACTACCCTCTGTCTTCTGTCATCAAGCCAATTTTGTATCCATTTGGCTACCTCACTCTGGATCCCGTGAGATTTAACCTTACGCAACAACCTACCATGTGGTATCTTGTCAAAGGCCTTGCTAAAGTCCATGTAGACAATGTCGACTGCACTCCCCTCATCTACCTTCTTAGTTACCCCTTCAAAAAACTCAATCAAGCTCGTGAGACATGATTTTCCACTCACAAAGCCATGCTGACTTGCTTCCTAATCAGTCCTTGCCTCTCGAAATGCCGATAGATCCTGTCTCTCAGAATACCTTCCAACAACTTACCTACTAAAGATTTGAGGCTCACTATAGTTCCAAGGCTTTTCCCTGCAGCCTTTCTTAAACAAAGACACAACATTTGCCACCCTCCAATCTTCAGGCAAGGTATGATTCAAATATCTCTGGTAAGGTACCCGCAATTTCCTCCCTAGTCTCCCACAATGTCCTGGGATGCACTTCATCAGGTCCTGGGGATTTATCTACCTTGATGAGCTTTAAGACTTCCAGCACCTCCTTCTCTGTAATATGTACACTCCTCAAGACATCACTATTTATTTCACCAAATTCCCTAACATCCATGCCTTTCTCAACAGTAAATACCAATGTGCAATATTCACTTAGGATCTCATCCATCTCTCGTGGATTCACACATAAATGACCTTGTTGATCCTTAAGAGTCCCTACTCTCTCCCTTGTTACTCTTTTGCCCTTTAGAACATAGAACAGTACAGCACAGAACAGGCCCTTCGGCCCACGATGTTGTGCCGAGCTTTATCTGAAACCAAGATCAAGCTATCCCACTCCCTATCATCCTGGTGTGCTCCATGTGCCTATCCAATAACCGCTTAAATGTTCCTAAAGTGTCTGACTCCACTATCACTGCAAGCAGTCCATTCCACACCCCAACCACTCTCTGCGTAAAGAACCTACCTCTGATATCCTTCCTGTATCTCCCACCACGAACCCTATAGTTATGCCCCCTTGTAATAGCTCCATCCACCCGAGGAAATAGTCTTTGAACGTTCACTCTATCTATCCCCTTCATCATTTTATAAACCTCTATTAAGTCTCCCCTCAGCCTCCTCCGCTCCAGAGAGAACAGCCCTAGCTCCCTCAACCTTTCCTCATAAGACCTACCCTCCAAACCAGGCAGCATCCTGGTAAATCTCCTCTGCACTCTTTCCAGCGCTTCCACATCCTTCTTATAGTGAGGTGACCAGAACTGCACACAATATTCCAAATGTGGTCTCACCAAGGTCCTGTACAGTTGCAGCATAACCCCACGGCTCTTAAACTCCAACCCCCTGTTAATAAAAGCTAACACACTATAGGCCTTCTTCACAGCTCTATCCACTTGAGTGGCAACATTTAGAGATCAGTGGATATGGACCCCAAGATCTCTCTGTTCCTCCACAGTCTTCAGAACCCTACCTTTGACCCTGTAATCCACATTTAAATTAGTCCTACCAAAATGAATCACCTCACATTTATCAGGGTTAAACTCCATTTGCCATTTTTCAGCCCAGCTTTGCATCCTATCTATGTCTCTTTGCAGCCTACAACAGCCCTCCACCTCATCCACTACTCCACCAATCTTGGTGTCATCAGCAAATTTACTGATCCACCCTTCAGCCCCTCCTCTAAGTCATTAATAAAAATCACAAAGAGCAGAGGACCAAGCACTGATCCCTGTGGCATTCCGCTAGCAAACTGCCTCCAATCCGAAAATTTTCCATCCACCACCACCCTCTGTCTTCGATCAGACAGCCAGTTACCTATCCAATCGGCCAACTTTCCCTCTATCCCACACCTCCTCCCTTTCATCATAAGCCGACCATGGGAGACCTTATCAAACGCCTTACTAAAATCCATGTATATGACATCAACTGCCCTACCTTCATCAACACACTTAGTTACCTCCTCAAAAAATTCAATCAAATTTGTGAGGCACGACTTGCCCTTCACGAATCCGTGCTGGCTATCCCGGATTAATCCGCATCTTTCTAAATGGTCGTAAATCCCATCTCTAAGGACCTTTTCCATCAATTTACCAACCACCGAAGTAAGACTAACCGGTCTATAATTACCAGGGTCATTTCTATTCCCTTTCTTAAACAGAGGAACAACATTCGCCATTCTCCAGTCCTCTGGCACCATCCCTGTGGACAGCGAGGACCCAAAGATCAAAGCCAAAGGCTCTGCAATCTCATCCCTTGCCTCCCAAATAATCCTAGGTTACATTTCATCAGGCCCAGGGGACTTATCGACCTTCAGTTTATTCAAAACTGCCAGGACATCCTCCCTCCGAACATCTATTTCCTCCAGCCTATTAGCCTGTAACACCTTCTCTTCCTCAAAAACATGGCCCCTCTCCTTGGTGAACACTGAAGAAAAGTATTCATTCATCACCTCGCCTATCTCTACTGACTCCATACACAAGTTCCCACTACTGTCCTTGACCGGCCCTAACCTCACCCTGGTCATTCTTTTATTCCTCACATAAGAGTAAAAAGCCTTGGGGTTTTCCTTGATCTGACCCGCCAAGGACTTCTCGTGTCCCCTCCTAGCTCTCCTAAGCCCCTTTTTCAGCTCATTCCTTGCTAACTTGTAACCCTCAATGGAGCCATCTGAACCTTGTTTCCTCATCCCTACAAAAGCTTCCCTCTTCCTTTTCACAAGACATTCCACCTCTTTCGTGAACCATGGTTCCCTCACTCGGCCATTTCCTCCCTGCCTGACAGGGACATACCTATCAAGGACATCCAGTATTTGTTCCTTGAAAAAGTTCCACTTTTCATTAGTTCCTTTCTCTGACAGTTTCTGTTCCCAACTTATGCCCCCTAATTCTTGCCTAATCACATTATAATTACCTCTCCCCCAATTGTAAACCTTGCCCTGCCGTACGGCCCTATCCCTCTCCAGTGCAATAACAAAAGACACCGAATTATGGTTTTGTAAGAGGGAGGTCGTGCCTTACAAATTTGGTGGAGTTTTTTGAGGAAGTGACAAAAACGGTTGATGAAGGAAGGGCCGTGGATGTCGTCTATATGGATTTCAGTAAGGCATTTGACAAAGTCCCACATGGCAGGTTGGTTAAGAAGGTTAAGGCTCATGGGATACAAGGAGAAGTGGCTAGATGGGTGGAGAACTGGCTTGGCCATAGGAGACAGAGGGCAGTGGTCGAAGGCTCTTTTTCCGGCTGGAGGTCTGTGACCAGTGGTGTTCCGCAGGGCTCTGTACTGGGACCTCTGCTATTTGTGATATATATAAATGATTTGGAAGAAGGTGTAACTGGTGTAATCAGCAAGTTTGCGGATGACACGAAGATGGCTGGACTTGCGGATAGCGAAGAGCATTGTCGGGCAATACAGCAGGATATAAATAGGCTGGAAAATTGGGCGGAGAGGTGGCAGATGGAGTTTAATCCGGATGAATGCGAAGTGATGCATTTTGGAAGAAATAATGTAGGGAGGAGTTATACAATAAATGGCAGAGTCATCAGGAGCATAGAAACACAGAGGGACCTCGGTGTGCAAGTCCACAAATCCTTGAAGGTGGCAACACAGGTGGAGAAGGTGGTGAAGAAGGCATATGGTATGCTTGCCTTTGTAGGACGTGGTATAGAGTATAAAAGCTGGAGTCTGATGATGCAGCTGTATAGAACGCTGGTTAGGCCACATTTGGAGTACTGCGTCCAGTTCTGGTCACCGCACTACCAGAAGGACGTGGAGGCGTTAGAGAGAGTGCAGTGAAGGTTTACCAGGATGTTGCCTGGTATGGAGGGTCTTAGCTATGAGGAGAGATTGGGGTTGTTCTCCTTGGAAAGACGGAGAATGAGGGGGAGATCTAATAGAGGTGTACAAGATTATGAAGGGTATAGATAAGGTGAACAGTGGGAAGCTTTTTCCCAGGTCGGAGGTGACGATCACGAGGGGTCACGGGCTCAAGCTGAGAGGGGCGAAGTATAACTCAGATATCAGAGGGACGTTTTTTACACAGAGGGTGGTGGGGGCCTGGAATGCGCTGCCAAGTAGGGTGGTGGAGGCAGGCACGCTGACATCGTTTAAGACTTACCTGGATAGTCACATGAGCAGCCTGAGAATGGAGGGATACAAACGATTAGTCTAGTTGGACCAAGGAGCGGCACAGGCTTGGAGGGCCGAAGGGCCTGTTTCCTGTGCTGTACTGTTCTTTGTTCTCTTTGTTCTTTGAATTGTGGTCACTATCTCCAAAGTGCTCTCCCACAACCAAATCTAACACTTGGCCCGGTTCATTTCCCAGTACCAAATCCAATGTGGCCTCACCTCTTGTCAGCCTATCCACATATTGTGTCAGGAAACCCTCCTGCACACACTGCACAAAAACTGCCCCATCCGAACTATTTGACCTACAAAGGTTCCAATCAATATTTGGAAAGTTAAAGTCCCCCATGACAACTACCCTGTGACCCCCACACATATCCATAATCTGCTTAGCAATTTCTTCCTCCACATCTCTATTACTATTTGGGGGCCTATAGTAAACTCCTAACAACGTGACCGCTCCTTTCCTATTTCTAACCTCAGCCCATATTACCTCAGTGTGCAGATCCACCTCGAAGTGCCTTTCTGCAGCCGTTAAACTATCCTTGATTAATAATGCCACTCCTCCACCTCTTTTACCAGCTTCCCTACACTTAGTGAAACATCTATACCCCGGAACGTCCAACAACCATTCCTGTCCTTGTTCTACCCACGTCTCCGTAATGGCCACAACATCGTAGTCCCAAGTACCAATCCACGCCCCAAGTTCATCTACCTTGTTCCGGATGCTCCTTGCATTGAAGTAGACACACTTCAACCCACCTTCCTGTCTACCGGTACCCACCCTTGACCCTGATACCTTCCCCAATACCTCACCACCCTCACTGACTTCTGGACTACAACTCCTTTTCCCACTCCCCTGACTTATTAGTTTAAACCGCCCTGAAGAGCCGTAACAAATTTCCCTCCCAGGATATTGGTGCCCCTCTGGTTCAGGTGCACCCCGTCCTGTTTGTACAGGTCCCACCTCCCCCAGAATGTGTTCCAATTATCCACGTATCTGAAACCCTCCCTCCTGCACCATCCCTGCAACCACATGTTTAACTGCACTCTCTCCCTGTTCCTCAACTCGCTATCACGTGGCACCGGCAACGTACCAGAGATGACCACATGTTTTGTCTTGGCTCTCAGCTTCCAGCCCAGCTCCAGAAATTCCTGCTTTAAATCCCCGTCCCTTCTCTTACCTATGTCATTGGTACCAATGTGTAACACGACTTGTGACTGTTTCCCCTCCCCCTTCAGAATCCGGAAAACACGGTCTGAGATGTCACGGACCTTGGCATCCGGTAGGCAACATACCATCCGTGAGTCTCTTTTGCTGCCACAGAACCTTCTATCTATCCCTCTAACTAACGAGTCCCCAATAACTATTGCCCTCCCGCTCTGCCCCTTACCCTCCCGAGCCACAGAGACGGACACAGTGCTGGAGATCCTCTCACTGCGGCTCACCACTGGTATGTCTTCCCCTCAACCGTATCCAAAGCGGAATACTTGTTGCTAAGGGGAACGACCACAGGGGATCCCTGCACTGACTGCCTCCTCCCAGCCCCTCTCATCTGTTGTCATTCCTCGGAGTAACTGTATCCCTAAAGCTTCTGTCTAAGGCCACCTCTGCGTCCCTAATGATCCCAAGTTCATCCAACTCCAGCTCCAGTTCCCTAACACGGTTTTGGAGGAGCTGCAGGTGGGTGCACCTCCCACAGGTGTAATCAGCAGGGGCACTGACGTCATCCCTCACCTCAAACATAGTGATTTCTATGATAACACTTCCTCCCTTGTAATGGAGATTCTCTCTAACGGGTCAACACCTCCCTCTGAGACACTCCCAGTCAACAAGTCCCTCTCCTTTGTGAATACCGATGCAAAGTATTCATTTAGGATCTCCCCTATTCCCTTGGGTTCTAAGCATAATTCCCCTCCTTTGTCCCTGAGAGGTCCGACTTTTTCCCTGACAACTCTTTTGTTCCTAATATATGAATAAAATGTCTTAGGATTCTCCTTAATCCTGTCTGCCAAGAACATTTCGTGACCTCTTTTTGCCCTTCTAACTCCCCGTTTGAGTTCTTTCCAACTCTCTCTGTATTCCTCCAGAGCTCCATCTGTTTTCAGTTGCCTGGACCCAACGTACGCCTCTCTTTTCTTTTTGATCAGATCCTCAATTTCCCTGGTTATCCACGGCTCTCGAGTCCTACCTTTCCTATCCTTCCTTTTTACAGGCACATGCCTGTCCTGCAGCCTTATCAACTGTTCCTTAAAAGACTCCCACATGCCAGACGTGGACTTACCCACGAACAGCCTCTCCCAATCAACGGCCACCAATTCCTGCCTAATCCGGCTATAGTTAGCCTTCCCCCAATTTAGCACCCTATCCTTAGGACAACACTCGTCCTTGTCCAGTACTATCCTAAAGTTAACAGAGTTGTGGTCACTATTTTCCACATGTTCCCCGACCGAAACTTTGACGACCTGACCAGGCTCATTTCCCAGAACTAGATCCAGTATAGCCCCCTCTCTAGTTGGGCTATCTGCATACTGTTCCAAAGAACCTTCCAGTACGCATTTTACAAATTCCTCCCCGTCCAGACCCCCAGCCCTAAGCACTTTCCAGTCTATACTAGGGAAATTGAAGTCTCCCACTACAACAACCCTATTTGTTCTGCACATATCCAGAATCTCCTGACATATCCGTTCCTCCACTTCCCGTGGGCTGTTGGGTGGCCTGGAGTATACCCCCAGCATAGTGATTGCACCTTTCCTGTTTCTGAGCTCCACCCACAGCGGCTCATTACATGACCCCTCTAAATTATCCACCCTCTGCACCGCTGTAATATGCTCCCCAACTAATACTGCTACTCCCCACCTTTTTTAGCCCCTCCTCTGTCTCGCCTAAAACACTTATACCCCGGAATATTCAGCTCCCAGTCCTGTCCTTCTTTTAACCATGTCTCCGTCACCGCAACTACATCCAAATTCCGCGTAAGCATTAAGGCCCTAAGTTCGTCGGTCTTACCCATTACGCTCCTCGCATTGAAGCAGATGCACTCCAGACCTCCAGGCCCACTCAGGTCATCCTGCTCCAGAATGCTCTTCTTCTTATCTAGCCTTGCCCTGGTCCCCAGCTCGACCTCAGCCTCAGTATTTACTGACCTACTGTTTTGATCCCCACCCCCCTGCCACACTAGTTTAAACCCTGTCGAAACACTCTAGCAAAACTCCCAGCCAGGATATTTGTGCCCTTCCAGTTAAGGTGTAACCCATCCTTTCCGTACAGGTGCCATCCTCTCTTGAAGACTTCCCAATGATCTATGAATTTGAAACTCTCCCTCTTGCACCAGTCCTTTAGCCATGTGTTCAATTGTAGAATCTCCCTGTTCCTGGCCTCACTAGCACTGGGCACTGGGAGCAGGCCAGAGATTGCTACCCTCGAGGCCTTATTTTTTAGCCGAGCACCCATCTCCCTGAATTGCTCTCGTATGACCCCCCTTCTCTTTCTACCTACGTCATTTTCACCAATGTGTACAATTACATCTGTTTGATTACCTTCCCTTTTTAATATGCTTCCTACCCTCTCGGAGACATCCAGTACCCCGGCACCAGGGAGGCAGACTACTATCCTGGAGTCTCGTTCGTGCCCGCAGAACCGCCTGTCCGTGCCTCTAACCATCGCATCCCCCACCACTATTTCTCTCCTAATCCCCTTCTTTCCCTTCTGGGCCTCTGAGCCTGTCTCTGTGCAGGCGATCTGGTCCTCGTGGCTTACCCTAAGGAAAGAAGACTAAGGAAATTTGGCATGTCACCAACTTTTACAGATGCACCATTGAAAGCATTCTTTCTGGTTGTATCACAGCTTGGTATGACTCCTGCTCTGATCGAAAAAACTACAAAGAGTTGTGAACGTAGTGCAGTCCATCACACAAACCAGCCTCCCGTCCATTGACTCCGTCTACACTTCCCGCTGTCTCGGAAAAGCAGCCAGCATAATCAAGGACCCCATGCACCCCGGACATTCTCTCTTCCAGCTTCTTCATCGGGAAAAAGATACAAAAATCTGAGATCACTAACCAACTGACTCAAAAACAGCTTCTTCCCTGCTGCCATCAGACTTTTGAATGGACCTATATTAAGTTGATCTTTCTCTCTACCCTAGCTGTGACCGTAACACGATATTCTGCACTCTCTCCTTTCCTTCTCCCCTATGTAGTCTATGGACGGTATGTTTCACTGTATAGTGCACAAGAAACAATGCTTTTCACTGTATCGCAATACATATGACAAATAATAAATCAAATCAAATCAAGTAAATGGGGAGTAACATTTGTGGCACACGAAGTGCCAGTAATGTGACCAACTATTTCATTAGAAAATCTAACCACACCCCTTGACATTCAAGAGCATTACCATCACTAAATCCCCCCCACTATTAACATCCTGGGGGCTACCATTGACCAGAAACTGAACGGGACTAGCTATATAAATATTGCAGCTGCAAGAGCAAGTCAGAAGCTGGGAATCTTGTGGCAAGTAACTCACCTCCTGACTCTCCAAAACTTTCCACCATTTACAGGGCACTAGTCAAGAGTATAATCGTGTACTTAGCACTTGTCCGGATGCGTACAACTCCAACTACACTCAAGAAGATCAACGCCACCCAGGAGAAAGCAGCCCACTTGATTACAACCCATCCACCAGCTTAAACTCTCATTCGCTCCACCATTGAGATACTATGGCAACATGTGCCATCTATAAAAAATGGTACGAAAACTCACCAAGTCTACCTTAACAGGAACTCTCAAATCTTGACTTTTACTGCTTTGGAAGAACAATAATTGCAGATATATGAGAATATCACCACCTGCAAATTCCCCTCCAAATCACTCACCATTCTGACTTACAAGTATATTGTTGTGTCAAAATTCTGGAACTGCCTATGGGAATGTTTACAATACATTTCACTGCCATGGTGTAAGGTGAGTCATCATCACCTCAAGGACAATTATGGATGGGATGTAACTACTGACTTCGCCCTCACTTCTTGAGCAAGTAAATAAAAATCAGGTGATTGCTTTGTGGAACAACGTCCTTCAATTCCCAAGCGTGACCCCGAGCTTCTGATAACTTGCCATTTTAATTTTCCGCCACTCTTACTCCAACCTATGTGTCCTCAGCCTCCTATGATGTTCTAATAAAGTTCAATGGAAGCTTTCAATTGGATACTTTACTGAGAATACAAGCCAGTGTAAAGCATCATCAGTCAATAAACTTGTTACCACTATGAAAGAAAGTTGGGGCTATTACCCATGATTTTGGCTGGAACAATTATTAATCAGCCAGTATATATTGTTAATAGCCATTAATACAGTTAGTTGGATAAAACAAAATTATATATGCAACAGTAAATCAGATAACTTAATTGAACTGTACCTGTTGTTGAAAATTGAATTGACATTGCAGATGTAGGGTTTGTTGGTGTGGGTATTGGAGCTGGAAAAAAGGAAATTTAGATACAAAATAAATAAAATATCAGTTCATTAGTTACTGTTTTTGAAATGGAAAATGCTATCTGTCTGTACCTGCAAAAAAAACCACTTAAAACATTTTCTAATTGTTGCTTTCCTTTAAAATATGATATCATTGCTTAATAGCTTCAGATTCATGTCCCCAAATGATTAATTACCTTCAACTTCAGCAAATCTGGGTTCAATAGCAAGTCAGCAAAATTTATAGATTCCCCCGGGCCTTTCAATTTAATAGTCAATATTTCAATATTTTTTGTAATATTTTGTTGTTTATTTCCAATTTCTGAAATTATATGGAATCATTGTGGTTATTGGTGAAATGGACCTACTTGATGAAATAAAGGAAATGGGTTAAATTGCGTCTGTTAAGAATGCTCAACAATTCCATTTTCATGTAACAAAAAGCAACAGCTATCAATTAATAGAAAGGTACTTGTGTGCATTCCTTTGTTATTGACCTATTATTGGAGTCATGTTTGTTAAAGTTGAAACTAATTAACCATTTGGGGATGTAAATTTGAAGTTATTAAACAATTATCCTTCAAAGATAAGCACAAGTTCAAATATCAAACAACTAGAAAAATTCTCCAGGTATATATTTCACATGACTAAGTAATTCATTATTTGAAGGATAATATTATTTTACTTTTAACCCCAAATCATACAAGCATCAAAGACTGCATACATACAAATATTATTATTCACAAATATTTTGCAAACCATCAAACATTGGAATTGTGTTGAGCTTAAAACATAAGGGCTGGGATTTTACCATTGTGTTGCGCCCATTTTCAGGGGCAAAATTTGGTAAAGTTGGGCATGAGGCGAGTAGCGTGATGTGTGCCTGCTTCCAAGCCGGTTTGCACTTTACCAAGGCCCAAAAATGATCGCGATCGGGAACATGCCCACAATGGGCGCAACGTCAATTTAAATGAATCTGCATGAATTTCAATCCACTTAACGAGCTCCACGCTCCACTTTACCAGCATGTCTGCCTTCACCACCACGTTCGTCCAATCCAGAATTGGTCTGGAACAGACATGCTTGATTAAAGTCCGATTCTGGCGCTCATTCAGTGAGGGTTAATGAGAGATAAGTGCCTACCAGAGGCCTCAGACATACCAGAGGCCTTTGAGGAGGAGCCAGGGCTGCAGGGTTGGCTCATGGATGACATGGAGTACCCGCTTCGGACTTAGCTGACGACGCCTGTGCAGAGGACTGTGACTGAGGTGGAGACCCGATATAATGAGGCCCATGTTGCCACCCACTCTATAGTGGAGAAGGGCATAGAACTCCTGAAAATGCGGTTCAGGTGCCTGGACCACTCTGGCAGGGCCCTACAATACAGCCCCTGATTTCTTCTTACATTGTGGTGGTGTTCTGTGCCCTGTACAACCTGATGCAGCAGAGAGGAGACCTTTAGGAGGAGGATGTGGAGGCCGACTAGCCAGACATTGCTGGGGAGGAAGCTGTCCAGCAGGAGGAGGAGGAAGAGGAGGAGGAGGAGGAGGAAGAAGAGGAGGACCATGTCAAGCAACACCACCCAGGTGTTGGAGAGCTGGCAGCAAGAATGAGGCATGCAAGCGAGGGAGACCCTGATCACCAGGCGTTTCGCTGACTAGGGGCCTGCATTTGTGCACGTGGGTTCCTTTTCCGTGTCCCCCCCAACCCCCCCCCCCCAAAGTTGTACTATCTGTACTATCTCCTGCAATATTGTAACACCAGAGTGGTGGGCCTGGGTACACCGGGTTAGCGAGTTTCTTTGGCAGGCAAGAGGGTGATGACGACTTGCTAAGCACCATCATGATGATGCCCTGGTGCAAACTAACCTGACTCCTACCTGACTCGCCTTCCGGCGACCGTCAAGGGAAGAAGATTCCTGTTCAAGGCAAATCTGAGACAAATTAGTCACAGGTGGGTGGTGAAAAACATTTATTGATTACAACAAAAGTGTCTAAAACGTTAAAGTGCTTAAAAATCTATCTAACTAGTGTAGTCCTTGACCTGTGCCATCTTAGTGCAATTACAACTTCCTCACCTTACATGGCCTACCACTACATCTTGGTGTCTCCCCAGAATGTACATCAGAGGTGGAGGGGGCCAATTGTCTACCACATCCCCGTGGCCTGTGATGCGCTTGGCGGGCGTCCTCTGGAGGGCCTGGGCCTTGAGGCTGGCTTCCTGGTGTCTGGCACATATCCATGACACCCTCTTCATCCCACTGTCAGGAAGGAGGAGTGTCAGAAGATGTAGCCACAGCCACAATCTCCTGGCTGGAAGGTCCCAGCATGGGCCCAAGCCCTTCCTCCTCCCTACGGGATCCTGTGGGCCCCTAGGTCACTTCATGGGACGGCAGTGCTTCTGTAGTGAGCTTCAGAAACTCCCGCATCACCTGGTCCTACCAGTCCTGGAGGACCACCTGCATGCTACCTATGGTGGTCGAGTCCTCTGCGATGGCCACCTGAGTCAGAGGCCACCTGTGAATGGCTGCAGCAAGTGGCCTCTGAGACTGGGCCACTCTCTGCAGCCCCTCAGCCATGGCCCTCTGTGACAGGGCCACGTTCTGAAGGGATGTTGCCATAGCCCGCTGTGTCTCAGCACTGTCCTGCTGGGTTTTGTGCAAGCTCTCGAGCCTCTAAGCCATGGGCCGAAGAACCTCGAGAAGCCTGTTCAGTCCCTCAGCTGTGAACCCCTGTGACTCGGCCATGGCCCTCTGGGATTCCGCTGTGGCCTGCTATGACTCAGCCTGCCACTCATGGTGAGGATTCCCTGCCCCAGGCTTTCCACCGCAGATGCCACCCTTGACCTGGGAACCACGCGAGACAGGCAATAGCTGGTCCACCTGAAAGCTTTGGGACTCCTCCCAACAGCCTCGCAGCTGGTCCAGTGTGGTTGTCAGCCCCTCCTGCATTCCCTGGCTCTGTTGCTGCATCTCCAGCAGCTGAGGGAGAAGTGATCTCAGAGGCCCTGCATGTAGCCAGGGGCCAGCTGAGTCCTCGCCTCCAGCAAGCCCCCACGTTGCAGAGGCCTCGGATGTTCCCTCCTCCACCCAATGTACATTATCAGATGTGTCGTGCTCACCAGAGAGTGACCCAAGAGCCTCACCACTAACTGAACCCACCAATGTGAGAATATCTGGGATGGTGAGTTGTGAGGTGGAAGTTGATGCCAAAAAGGTGCCACTCTCGGAGGTCCCTTCACCTGCTTCCTCCGAGGAGTCATTGGAGCTGTCAGCCTCAGGATGGCAGGGAGCTGCAATAGGGGCCTCGAGTCCAGATGGCCCAGGCACGTCTTGATCTCTTCCTGCAACACAGGACAAGGATTAATTGCAAGGGAGGGAGAGGAATCTGGGATGCCAGAATGTGGCTTGACATTTCTCTATTGAACATAGAAAAAAGCACAAAGAAGATTACATCACAGTAACAGGCGCTTTGGCCCTCCAAGCCTGCACCGACCATGCTGCCCATCTGAATTGTAACCCCCTACCCTTCTGGGGACCATAAATCTCTATTCCCATCCCATTCATGTAAATGTCAAGATGCCCCTTAAAAGTCACTATCGTATCTGCTCCTCGACCTCCCCTGGCAGCTCCAGGCACCCACCACCCTCTGTGTAAATAAACATGCCTCATACATCTCCTTTAAACCTTGCCCCTCGCACCTTAAACCATGCCCCCTAGTAATTGCCTGAAATTGAGTGGAGGATTGACAGGTGCTCAATTCTTAACTCCAGCCCGACCATGCTGTGGCTGACAGTTCAGATGTCCCCCTTCTCTGGACAACTCCAGCACCCGCTCCTCGAAGGGTGTGAGGACCTGGAGGTCAGGCTCACCACCCCCTTTCTTCGCCCTCTCATGGGTGTTATGGTCAGTCTTCTCTTGTGGGGACAGAAGGAGCCATGAAAGAAATGATGGCGTGACTTCCCCAGAGTATCAGGTGGTGGCCTTCAAATGGCAAGGGCAGTGATACTCTTGGGGGGAAGCGGAAGGGGAACAGGGGTTGGAAGCTGGAAGCATGCAGGGTGCTGGGGATGGGATGATCTGGGGGAGATTTGGGGGAAGATACTAAATGGGGTTAAGCACTCACCCTTGCTGCCTGGATGAGGTCATTAACCTTTTTGTGGCAATGCTTCCCTGTTCTGGGGGCCAGTGCCATGGCACTAACTGAGGCGTCAACTGCCTCCTAGGCCGCTTTGCCGTTACATCCCCTGAGTCTATGTCCTACTGGAGGGAAGAGGGTGCCCACCTCGACTCTACAGCATCCAGCAACCTGCTGAGGTTGCCCTCTGTGAACTTGGGCATTGGCCTCTTGGACAATTTTTCCTGCGCTGCCTGCCTGCCTTTCCATCCTTGGGATTTTTATGGAGCTGCCCCTTGTTAGGGCAGATCAGCTGCAGGCAGTTTGGGAGAGCATTCCAACAAGGTAAATAGTTTTCTTGTTAGCATTGAGAGGAAAGCAAGTGAGCACTTGCAGGTGTGTTGATGGGGGGGTGGTGGGAGATTAGTGTCTCTATGATGATTGGCGGCAGAGGAGAGAGAGGGAGGTGTCATATGGCCATCGGAGTCAGGGGGAGATGGGGGCCATGTGCAGGTGAGTCCGGGGTGGGGAGGGGTGGGTGCTACCACTCTGCCTGCGATCGGTGGGGGAGAGGGGGGGCCGCTGCCATGCTGCCTGTGGTCGGTGGGGGCACGATCAGTCTGGGTGGCGGGGGTGAGGGGATAAGCGGATTAGTAACATTGGAGGGGGGTAACGTGTGTGGGCCAGGGGGAGGCATTATCTGGCCTGAGAGGTATGTGGCAGGGGAGCAGCATTATTTTGGGTTTTTTTGTGCATCCGCAGTTGGAGGCTCCAATCGGAGATGCAGAGTTTTGGGTGCGTTAAGCCCCGCCCACAGGCTTCTGCAGCGAGTTTCAGAATAGTTGATAATTTTGCAGGCAGAGTGCGTATGGGGAGGGGCCTAAAATTGGGCCCAAAAGATAGAAATAGAATAGAAACCCTACAGTGCAGGAGGAGGCCATTTGGCCCATCGAGTCTGTACCGACCACAATCCCACCCAGGCCCTACCCCCATATCCCTATATATTTACCCACTAATCCCTCTAACCTACGCATCTCAGGACACTAAGGGGCAATTTTTTAGCATGGCCAATCAACCTAACCCGCACATCTTTGGACTGTGGGAGGAAACCGGAGCACCCGGAGGAAAGCCACGCAGACACGAGGAGAATGTGCAAACTCCACAATGTCAGTGACCCAAGCCGGGAATCAAACCCAGGTCCCTGGAGCTGTGAAGCAGCAATGCTAACCACTGTGCTACCGTGCAATCTGAAACTCTCCCAGTTTCAAGTCCACCCAGCACTTAGACAAAAAATGGTAAAATAGCGCCCAGGGCGTCTCAGGAAACATACAAATATTACGCTTACCCTCTCAGCTTAGTTGGCTGCAGACTTTGTGGGAGAGTGTAAGGTATAGTGAGTGATTAAGCGCTTGTAAACAATTACAGCTTGCCATAAACATGGAGGTTGCTGTGCTATAAACTTAACTGCAAGACTGAATAATATGATCTGACAGTACAGGGTGAAATTTTTAGTCAGAATGATGGGTCCATCCACTGGCTAGAAAGTCAGTGACAATTTTGTCTCAACTGTATTCTAGAGGCCAATCAGGGTTAAGTTCCACCAGATGTGTCAGAGTACCTGACTCCTGCAGTGGGAACTCCGGACAGCAATTTCTCCTGTAGGTGGCGGGGGGATGTCCCACCTCCAAGAGCTGCGAGCCAATCAAAGGTTAGCAACTTTCCAGTACCAACAGTGCCACTATAAGAAGTGGCCATTGCGTGTATTGCAGTAGTCCCAAGGATCTTTGCTGAAGCCCTTGGATGCAGGTGAATAGTGCAATCATCTCCACATCATGGCAATCACCAGTGCCAGTCAGGAAGACCCTGATGAAGGGGGTTGCTATAAAGGACATGAGAGCATTTTTCCATGACGTGAGCCCCTCCTTTGGGCATAGGATGAAAAAGGAGGAAATCCTCACACCACTAAGGCATAAACATACACAATACAACTTACCTTCTAATTTGTCCACGTGATAGCCAGCATCAGCGCGCTGAGCGGGCCACTGCGCAAGCGGTGATCTGTCAGTACCATGCGCACTGGCCACCACCCCCCTCCCCCCACCAATCGCCAGCCCCAACACACCCCCACCCCCCCCCCCCCCCCCCCCCATGGCCAGCCCTGAAACCCTCTCCCATGGTGAGCCCCGGCCCCCACCCGATGGCCAGCCGCGATCGCACCCCTCCCTTCCTCCCCCATCAATCTCAAATATAGAGCGCACAGCGGTCCCCCCACCACCAACATTGATTGACTTGCCCCGGTCTGTCACTGCCCCTTTAAGCCATGCCCCCTTGGCACTGCCCAGTGCCCAGTACCAGGGTGCCCAGTGCCAGGGAGCCAGGCTGGCACTGCCAGAGTGCCAAACTGGCAATGCCAGGCCCAAGGGGCACACCCCGTGCCCCTGATCTCCTGGGGGGGGCCTCAATGGCCTCTGCCCCCACCAGCGAGGTCATCACATCTGGTCCCTGTTGAAGGGGCTTTAATCCCCACTGATGGGAATCTCCCCTTTTGGGGGAGGCGGTGGGGTCGGGCAGGGGGGACATTAAGAAGCCGTGAACATTAAGAAATTGTGATTTAAACATTGCAATCAGCCTCACGCTGTTTTCTGGTGTGAGGCTGATTACCCCATAAAAAATGGCCCGGGAAAGTCGTGACTGGCTAAATGCCCCTGTTCCCCCCCGGCAAAATCGCGCATTTTTTGACTAATTTCCTGTGTTAAAAATCCGGGTATAACATACTTCCTCCTTAAGTGGGTTTTGATTGAATTCAGTGGAAATGAGACTATCAACAATTTATCTTTAATCTCAACCTTCGTAAATTCAAAAATATTGATAGATTTGGAAGTAAACTTTTTTTTTACATATCAGGCAAAAATGAAAATAGTGTTTGCACTTACAACATGGTGCACAGCGCTGCTGGCCTGCATCATAATACTCATCTATGCTGCAATTGTAACAACCTTTGAACAAAAAAATTCAAATTATCCATGATGTAGATCTTGAAAATAATTCAAAAAGTTTACCGTATAAATATCTAGATTTGCAGCTGTCAAATAGGATGTGTAATCATTTTTAAAATTCTTTCACGTGATGTGGTCATCATTGACTAGGCCAACATTTGTTGCCCATACCTAATTACCCTGAAGGTGTTGGTGAGCTGCCTTCCCGAAGCACTGCTGTCCATCTGGTATAACTACTCCCACAGTGCTTTTTGAAAAGAAGTTCCAGGATTTTGACCCAGCGACAGTGAAAGAAAAGCAATACATTTCCAAGTCAGGATGATGTTTGGCTTGGAGGGGAACTTGCAGAGGATGGTGTTCCCATGTATCTTCTGCCCTCTCCTTTTAGATGGTAGAGGCTATAGGTTTTGAAGATGCTGTCCAAGGAGCCCCAGTAAGTTGCTGCAATGCATCTTGTATATAGTACACACTGCTGCCAGTGATAGTAGTAGAAGAAATGAATGTTTAAGGTGGTGGATGGGGTGCCAATTAACAGATTACTTTGCCTTGGATAGTGTTGAGCTTCTTAAGTGTTACTGGAGCTGCACTCATCCAAGAACATGGAGAGGGTTTCGTCACACTCCTGACTTGTGCCTTGTAAATGTTTGGCAGGCTTTGGGGAGGAGGTAAGTTATGCACCTCAGAATTCCAAGTCCCTGACTTGCTCTTGTAGTCACAGTATTTATACGGCTGATCCAGTTCAGTTTCTACAGAATGTCAACAGAGGGGGATTCAGTGATGGTAATACCACTGAATGTCAAAGGGGGAAGATTAAATCTTTTTCTTGTTAAAGATGCCGGGAATTTGTAAAGCACGAATATCACTTTCCACTTATCAATCCATTTGTGAATGTTGTTCAGGTCTTGCTATATATGAATAATAACTGCTCTAGCACGAAAGGAGCTGAGAATAGTACTGAACATTCTGGTGGAATGGTTACTGATGAAGCAGCTGAAGATAGTTCGGCCAAGGGCACTATCCTGAGGAATTCCTGCAATAATATCCTAGGACTGGGTTGATTGACCTGCAACAACTACATTGATCTTATTTTCATTTCATTCAAAGTCACTACTGTAAATACAGGTACAATTATTATCAAACATAATCGATAGTTAATTGTTTGGTTGTAAAAGTGTCAAATAAATGCAATGTGATCCAAACTTACCAGAAGGAAATTATTTTCTTTAAATGACTAATACAGCAGTTACAACATGAATTTTAGTTAAATTAGAAAGTAAAAGTTATTGTACCTTCCATGTTGGTCTTTAGGAATGTCCATGGAGCTTTAGGGCACAGGCAAGGCTGATAATGCCATTTGCATTCAATGTCACCAGTGTATTTATAACTGTTAGTTCTTCGATCGTGAGTATTGTAGTAATCACAATTCACAGCTGCAAGATATTTAAAATGACTAATTATTCAGACATCAAAGAGCTATTGCTGATTTAATCGCATTCATTAATTTGGCATATTTCTTAATAACTACTCCTTGCTTTTGCACTTTTTATGAAGGTGTTTTCTTAAAGACAATGATATCTATTGCATATTAATAGCATCTATAAGCGAAGGATCACTTGGGGGCATTCTTACCTCTGAGTCACAAAGTTTTGTTCTAGGCTTGAGCACAAAAATCAAAGCCCACACTCCAGTGCAGTACTGAGGGGATTTTGCAATGTCGCAGGGGCCATCTTTTAAATGAAACATTAAACAGAGATTCTGCTTTTCCCTTTGGCACTATTTCAAAGAAGAGCAGGGAAATTATCCCCAACGCCCTAACCTATACATATCCCTTCATCAATTATTTGGTTATTGTTGTTTGTGGGAGCATTGCTGTTTGTGGGAGCTTGTATGTGAATTGTTTGCCACTTTTCCTACATTATAACGACGACAATTCAGAAGTACTTTATTAGTGTAAAACATATTGAGACATCTAGTGGTTATGAAAAGCACTGTATACATCCAAGTCTTTTCTTCCAATTATATGGTCATTCCATTGTTATAATCTGGCTTAACCACCATGGGATAAATTTCAAGGGCGGGTTTGTGGTAGGGCAACCCAGAGAGCATGGGCTGCAGCAGGAGAGGAAAGAATGGAAACGGTTAAACAGACAGCCTGAGTATGCACTCTCACTATAGGCAGACACATGACAAATTACAAATAACTACAGTGCAGACAGCACTAAATAGTCAAAACCCAGGTGAGATCTTTCTGAGGTTACAGGAATAATAAGAGAATCAATACCACTTATCGAGACTCCACAATATCTAGAGAAGCCATTGAGCCTCTGGAAAACTAATCAAATATCAGAGAAAGGGGACAATTAACACACCATTGAAATCAGCTTGATAACTACAGTATTTTGAGATTGCAAACTGGTAGACAGGATATGGTCAGAAAATGAATAAAGATAAAGCACACAGGACAATGGATCAGCATAATGTGATCAAAACAGAACTTTAACAAATTTAATAGATACTACATTTAATAAAAAATTAACAAATATGATTACCTAATCAAAATGTAGTGCTTTGTAACGCAAAAAGTATAAAGCACCTATGATGGTTAGAGTAGCTTGGGAACAAGCTGGAATCACAGCTCCGAGACCTGCTCCTCATGTAAGTTGAATTAAGCCATTTTTGTTGAAGTTCTATACAGTCTCAGAAGACTCAGTTCATTCATTCCCTCCAACAGAGTTCTTCATAACTTTGGTTGAAGAACCACAAAACCCCCCTGAGTACATACTGCATTAAATTTCCACAGCTCTTCCACCACAGTTACAGCAGAAGAGTAGGAGAACTCTTCTTTAGATCAAACCTCATATGCGGATAAAAGCTCACCCTAGTGTGACATGTAAACCAACAGGAAAATAATTAACAATTGGGCCAGGTCTCAATCAGAAGCCATGTTATCTATTTCATAAATGTTTAATATACTCATTTTAACAATGTGATTCTGGAATCATGGTCAATACCAGTTAAAGATCTAACTCGTGTGCCACCTAGTCTTCACTTGATCTGTTGAGAACATGACTCAATTACCAGATTTACTCCAAATAAAAGTCCAATATATAGTTTCAATGTTGTATTTCATTACAATTTTGCTGAAGTAAGTTAGTTAATTTTTCATTTTTTTTTATTTTGTGAAGTTATACTGACACAGTAAGGTTGTATGGACACGTGAGGAACAAGGTTCTGCTGAGGAAGTGTGAGTAGCTAGGGACTAAATTAAAAAGTAAAACCACAAAGACAATCAGCTCTGGATTACTACTAAAGCCACAAACAAATTGGCATAGGGTAAATAAGATTAGGAAATTGAATGGGTGGTTCGAAGATTGACTGGGAGAAATTAATTTTACTTAATGGGGCACTTGGATCAGTAGTGGGGGAAGTGGAAGCTATCCATTGGAAAGGCCATTTGTCATGGATTCACTCGGTAACAAGACCCAGAGGTGGCAAAGGGAATGATGGGATGTAATCTACGTAGCAACAAAGGAGAACCTGCCTGGTGACAGCAATAGCCCACATTTAAAGGGGATGATGAGATGCACCCTTTTCCCGGTAACGAGATTAGCAGATATTTAGTTAAGATCAGAAGTAAGTAGCCCTATGATCAGGAAGCAGTTTACTGAGATGACTGAGAGATCAGGGGAGGCATACGGATGCTAATTTTCAAGAGTCAGGAATGTAGCAGAGTCAGACGGCCCCATATACAGTGAGCTGAATCAAAAAGAGCCAACAGTATAATTGTCAACTCTTGCAGAAGCAAAGAGACCAGTTTAACATTTTACAGAAAGGCCAGTTCTGCATCACACAGAAAGGCCAGGGTAACAGTTAACAGCAAGCCAGCTGACAACAGAGCTCCTTTTAAAGTCTTACAGCTAAGTTAATTCAGAAATTTTTATACTTCTCTTTGCTGGACAAGGCAAAGCCACTTTCCAGACTGGATCATCCTCCTGGTATTATGTGATAACCATAAGCTGGATGTGACTTATAGATTTGTTTAAGATGGATGTTGTTTGCAGAACGGGGAAGTTTTACGAGTTCAGGTATCGGGGATATAGTTTGGAACAAGGAGTCATTTCTAGATAAACTTGTGTGCATATGCATTACTCTGATGTTTATGTGTCTTAGAGAATTATATGTTCGTGTGCATTTGTCTTTTTTTTCACAGAGGCAGATTTACATTGAAACACATTGTGCCTAGGCACAGGGTCCCGACCAATTGGGGGGATGGTGCCATGCTGGCTGGTGTCTGTGGGGACACTAATCAGAGCCTAAAGTTCTGAAACAAAGACAGAAAATGCTGGAAAATCTCAACAGGTCTGACAGCATCTGTGGAGATAGAATAGAGCTAACGTTTCAAGTCTGGATGACACTCCATCGGAGCTGATAGCTCTGAATTTGCTAATAGACTCAAAAAAAAGAAATGAGTCTATCAGCAGGCAATGCAGTGCAACGTTGAGCTTCAATTGATCGGGTCTGCGGGAAAACATTGATTCAAAGTCATTGAGATGACTTTGTTTAGGATAAACCTTTCTCCTCGACAATTTTAAATAACAGTTGTGTTACTTATATTGAAATCTAAAGCAATTCGTTTAGACGGGACCTTGTGTTAAAAAGACAAAATTATGAAATTCTGCCACGTGTAGACTCAGGACGGAGAAGTCGCCACAAAAGAGTGAGCGTAGCATGTCCCACACAGCCCCCTGCAGGTTCTTGGCTTATCTCAGGTAAAGAGCCTGCCACATGGTCCCATACAATTAAAAGACCGTGGGCTGTTGTTTAAAGAGCTCACAGGCAAACAAGGAGCCCATTCTCCAGGTGGCATATAAATAAATGTGCTGCTTGTTCTTACTGCTTTGAGTCCCACCGTCAAATTATCCCAGCACTGAAATCCTATTCCAAATTCCCCCAAGACAACGGGGCCAGATTATCTGAGCATTTCCTGAAAATGGCTGCTGCCCAGGAGCCTTTTTATGGCAATCTAGGACAGTGGTTTTCAACTTGTGTGAGAAACTTGCAATTGTGCTGCAGGGGAATGCTGGGGTCAGAGGTGTTCTTTATTTAACTAGCTGTTCCAGGAGAATACGTCAGTATTTTTGCATTGTTTTCCTTAGAATGAGTCAGGCCATAGAATGCATCAGTAGTTAAGAGATTCTTCCCAGAGAATGTCAGTATTTACATATTGTTCGAAGCAGAATATGTCAGTGTTTGGAAAATATGCCCGGAGAATGTGTCAGTGTGTAGAAGAGATTGTCCCACGATAATTTGTCAGCATTTAAAGTTTTTTCCCCAGGAGAATGTGTCAACATTTAAAGACTATTTCCAGAAGATTGTTCAGTATTTCGAGAATGCTATCTGGAGTATTTTGCAGTATGTAGAGAATTTTACCAAGAGAATACCGAACAACTCTTAGCTTATTGCCTAGAGGCAAAAAGGGCGGCATGGTGGCACAGTGGTTAGCACTGCTGCCTTAAAGCGCCAGAGACCCAGGTTCGATTCCTGGCTTGGGTCACTATCTGTGTGGAATTTGCACATTCTCCCTGTGTCTGTGTGGGTTTCCTCCAGGTTCTCTGGTTTCCTCCCACAGTCCAAAGATGTGCAGGTTAGGCGCATTGGCCATGCTAAATTCTCCCTCAGTGTACCAGAATAGGCGCCAGAGTGCGGCGACTAGGGGTTTTCACAGTAACTTCATTGTGGTCACAAGCCTACTTGTGACTAATAAATAAACTTTACTTTAGAGAATGTTTTAATGCTCAGAGATTGTTATAATGTTGAGATTGTTTCCTAGAGATTTATCAGTGGATAGAGAAATCTCCCCGCAGAATACATCAGTATTTTCGGGTTGTTTCCAGAGGAATGTGTCAGTATTTAGAGATTTCAACCCGGAATTTTTTTTTCAGTTTTTACATTTTTCCCCAGGGTAATGTGTCAAAAATTTAGAGGGCAGGATTTTCCAGTCGCACTTACCCCAAGGTCGGATAACCCAACCATAGGTCAACAGACTCTTGCATGGTCTGTGTGCCCCTACCCTGGCTACAATTCCCAGAGTATTCCTCAGAGAATGTGTCAGGCTTAAGAGATTTTTGCCCAGCGAATGTGTCAGTATTCAGAAATTTTTCATTATTTAGCAATTGCTCCCCCAGAGAATGTGCCAGTGCTTTGAAATTATCCAGATATATTGTGTCATTTCGAGCTTGTCACTAGTTCTGTCTTTCATTTGTTTCTATTTTGCATTTATTTCGCATTTTATTCAGTAGGGTACTGGGTGTTATTTTAAAGGGAGATGTATCCAATCTTGCGCTCAGCCACTTGAATCATTGCTCATCAGAAACCCATGTGAAAACTGACAATCAGGTGTTCACACTTCATTAAGGATAATTGCCTTGCTGGAGCGATTTAAACAGTTTGAGTGATGTCTAAGGAACCTTCTGAACACATTTCACTACGTGTTTGAGTCTCAGGTGGTCACGATCATATGACCTCGTTCCACTCGTTGTTCGGTGATGCCCGGTTTCTCGCTTCCCCCCAATCTCACCAGCCCTGATTTAATGGGGGTGGGGAGGGGAGCTCTGGAGGGGGGTGGTGGTCTGCTGGGAGGGTGGAATCTGCAGGGGTGGTGATTAGCAGGGAACGGGAGCTCTGCATTGGTAGTGATTGGCAGGGGAGGGGGCAATCTTGCAAGGGTGGCGATTGGTTGGGCGTGAGGGGGAACCATCGCAGAGAATAATCGGTGGGGGCAGGAAGCAATGTCCATGGGGTGGGTGGGGAGTGGGGTGGGGTGTAGACCGGTTCAGGAAGTGATCGGCGAGAGTGGGGGAGGTTGGTGGGAGGAGATCTCCCAGTGCACTGGGAGGTCAGTGCGCTTGTACAATGGTACCCCAAATGCTCCGCAACCTGCTTCACCTGTGAGCTTAGTCTCTGCCCTCCCCCCTCCCCCACAACTGGTGAGAATCACATCTGGACTTTTTTTTCACAATGTGCCATGAGATTGCAACTCACAGCTTGTCAAAATCCTGACGCAATTCTCTCCCATTTTCTCCCTCATTCAGCACTTCGAAATTTTTTCATAAGATAGCCCAGTGTGTGCGTAACAATGAATGAGAGAAGTGTATGAGTGACTGAGTGAGTTGTGTGTGTGAGGGACAGAAATTGAGAGGAGTTTTATGAAATGTTATGGAAGGTAGGCAAGGCTTAGGGCAGCCCTTGTTCGAAGAACCCAAAGATGTGCGGGTTAGGTCGATTGGCCATGCTAAAATTGCCCCTTAGTGTCCAGAGATGCGTAGGTTAGAGGGATTAGCAGGTAAATATGTAGGGATATGGGGGTAGGGCCTTTGGTGGGATTGTGGTCGGTGCAGACTCGATGGGCCCAATGGCCTCTTTCTGCACTGTAGGGTTTCTATGATTCTATGATTCTAACCCAATTAAAACCTATGTCTTGCCTGGTTGCAATCTTTCAGCTGAGGGAAGTAATTCAGGAACATGGGGGAAGCCCAGCTGATCACCAGCTGAGGCCTTGGTGGCAAAAGAGGGGATGGCTCCATCAGAGCCTTTCCAGATCAGGCACATAAACTTCCTCCCCTATCCATGGGTGCTCCTTCCCCAGCTTGCTTTTCCATCACAACCATCACATCTTCTCCCCTCACCCATTCCCCACTACATGACCTTGCATTTACCTAGCTTCGTGAAGTCGGTCCTTAGACTACTGGGACTGTCTGTATTGTCAGCAGTACATATCCTTAAATTCTAGTATTATGTGTTAATAATACAAAATATCCTAAATTAGCTTAACTAATTAATAATAAGCTGAACATGTGGCATATTAACAGCCTGTTTCAGCATTCACCTACAATGTTAAAAGCAGATTTGTTTATTTCACAAGTCACAATAACTTTGATAGTAAAACTTACGACAAAAGTCAGGGGTTCTCCAGTCAATACAAATGCCAGCATCTAAACATGCTTTAGCAAAGGCTGCAACAGCATCACAGAGACAGTCACAATCCCCAACTAGTTCACAACCACATGCATCTCTGATACAATTATCATAGTAGGGACGCCATTGGAGCTGGAAGACAAATAAAATTTTAAGTAGTCCAATTTTGTACATTTTAGGGATCTTGAGGTTTTCATAAAAGAACAGAATGAAAATACTAAAATTGTATGATTCCATCTCCTTTTGTGTCATCAGTATAAAGAGAAACACTTTGTTGTAATCCAGAATCATTATCATAAATGCCCATCAAAACATGTGTGGCATTTACATGTTTCAGTATATTTAATAATGCAACCAAAAACCCTAGTATTACTTTTTCAAATGTTTGTTCCCAGCACAAAGGCTTGCTCATTTTGAAAAAAATTGCTTATGTGGCTGATTGTAGAGAAGAAAGCTGTAGACTGCAGGAAAGTATAAATTGACTGGTCAGGTGAGGGTCGGATAATGGAATTGAATTTGGAAAAATTTTGTAATGTCTTTGTAGAAGGCAAACAAGGCCAGAGAATACACAATAAATGGCAACATTCTGAAAATGTAGAGAAACATTAGCATAAGAACTTGAGTAATAGGAGCAGGAATGGAACATTCAGCTCCTTGAACTTGGTAGCTCATCATTTGGCAACTGTATTACAGAGATGTGGTTACATGAAGATCAAAACTGGGAACTAAACATTCAGGACTTTTCTTCAGGACAGGCGGGAAGAAAAGTGTGGTGGGGTAGTTTTTTTAGTCCGAGATGGACTAAGTACATCAGCAAGAAATGATCTTGGATCGAAAGATGTAGATGTATATTGTTGGAGGTAAGAAATAACAGGGGGAATGAGACACTGGTGGTAGTAGTCTATTAACCTCCTAACAGTAGCTATACTGTAGCTCAGAGGCAGTGGCGTAGTGGTATTGTCACTGCACTAGTAATCCAGAGACTCAAGGTAATGCTCTGGACACCTAGGTTCAGATCCCCCCATGGCTAATGATGAAATTTGAATTCAATGAAAATATGGAATTAAAGTTCTAATAACGACCATGAAGCCATTGTTGACTGTCATAAAAACACATCTGGCTCACTTGCTGGCCCACGTGTGGCTCCAGATCCACAGCAATCTGGTTGACCTTTAAATGCCCTTAGGGATGTTCAATAAATGCTGGCCAGTCAGTGATGTCTACATCCCATGAACTAATAAAAAAAAGCTAGCATGCAAGTTCAGTATCTAATATGGAATGTTGGCCTTGCTGAAACTATATAAGACTGCACCTGGTACAGTTTGGTCCCTTATCAAAAGAACAATATATTGACATTCGAGGCATTCCAGAGAAGGTTGACCCTGGGTACAGAGGGATTTTCTTATGAGGAGAGGTTGTGTAGGTTGGGCCTGTACTCATTGGAGTTTAGAAGAATGAGAGGTGACCTTTTTTAGACATACAATATTCTCAGGGTCTTAACTGGGTAGATGCTGAAAGGTTGTTTCCCCTTGTGGGAGCGTCTCGGACCAGGGGGCAAAATCTCAGAATAAGACCTATCCATTTAAGACAGAGATGAAGAGGAATTTCTTCTCTCAGAGAGTAGTGAATTTGTAGAATTCTTTACCGCAGACGGTTGTAGAGGCTGGGTTGTTAACTGTGTTCAAGGCTGAGATAGTCAGACTTTTAACCAGAAAGGAAATCAAGGGTTACGGGGATAAGGTGGGAAAATGGAGTTGGGGATTATCATATGATATGATATCAGTCATGATCTCATTGACTGGCAGACGCATGAAAAAGTACATTTTAAAACCTGTTTACCTCACAATCTGCCTGCCTTCATTGCCTCGAGAGGTGGCAACCCTGTCTCCATTCTGACTACCTCTCTGGAACAAAAATATGGCGTGAAGAGGCCTCCTTAACAGAGACTACAGAGCCAGGAACTTTCCTAAGTCCCAATAATCTTCTCCCTTATAAAGATCAGTCCATGAATTTTGCCGGACTAAACTGCTGAGCACTTCCAGCAGCTTTTGACTTTATTTTAGGAAAGGGAGGTCACTTACTATATGGAAGGTACAATTCTTGGTGGGATCAAAGAACAAAGGGATCAAGGGATCTTGGAGAACAGGCGCATTAATCAAAAAATTTGCACTACCGATTAGCAAAGCTTTATATCGAGACGGATAGAATTGAAAAGTAGAGCAGTTATGCAAATCATGTATTGACTGTTGGTTAGACCATTCTTAGAATACTACTTGGAGTTCTGGTCATAATTTTAGAGAAAGGATCTAGCAGCATTGAGAAGGTACAGAGAAGGATGATATCAGAAAGGCTTGTGTATATCAGAAAGGACAGATAGGCTGCGGCTCTTCTGCCACAAAATAAACAAGGCTGTGGGGAGATCTAATGGAGGTCTCCAACTTTATGAAAGTTTTTGATACAAGACAATTGCCAAGAAATTCAATTGGAAATTCAGATGAAATCTCAAGGAATGTGAAAATATGGACCTCGACTACAGGAAGAAGTTGAAGCATACAGTATAGAGGTGTATTTAAGGGGAATGTAGACAAGCGGTTGAACGAGAAGGAAATAGAGGGTTACGCTGATTAATTTAGATGAGGGAAGGTGGAAGGAAGCTCAAGTGGAGCATCAACACCAGTCTACTACCATAAACACGGTGTTTGGTTATCCAAAAAATATTTTCTAAATGCTCTCTTACATTTAACATTGATGGATAGAAAGCAATCCCCATAATAACTCAGGTGAATCCCTGCACCTAAATTTTCCATACAGATTCTTTGCTCAAAATTCTCCCCAGAGCAACAAATCATAAAGTTTAACCCCATCAGAAATTTTAGGGTAAAATGTAATTTTAACAAAATGATGTATCTACCTAGCTGCCTTCCCCAAATGCACCCCTTCAATGTCACAAAAAGCAAATTAGGCAATTTCATTTTCATTTTGGGTTTCTGTTTGAGTTTAATGCTTATCTATGAAACCTATTTAACCTATATTAGTAATGAGATTTCCAATTGTTGAATGTACTCACCAAATTGTGGCATGGTTGAAACACATCGTTCTGAATTAGCTTACATCGTTTTTCTGCCCAGGACTTACGATATGGATTTTTGGCACATGGATGTACAACTTCAGTTACATCATCACACATGGGATTTTCTTTCCAAGAATTTACAAAGCTCATTAAAGTGAAAGCTGCATAGTGGCTTTGAGTTATCAGTTCATCTTTAATATTACTATTGGCATTGCCACAGAGTCCACAAACTGAAAGCTGAGAAAAATGTATCGGTGTTATTCATTTGTAATGCTGACGTGTTATTGAGCATATATTTCTTTTGATTTCAATTGAAACAATTAGCATTATAATAGGGAGAATCAATTATCTGTCATTAAAAGAAGAGACTGATAGATAATGGCAGATAATTGATTCTTCCCACACACATCCTGTATATATATAAAATACATATCACATAGCAAAGCACAGATTATCAAATAAGAAAAGAACAACATAAATATCCTAAAATGAATTTATCTATTTATTGAGCTGAGATTGATCAATGTCAGATATGAGAAGATTTCTGTTAGGGGTTTTATGTAATTTTATGTACAATTCTGACAGATAAATGGACTGTTAATGCAGATTCCAGTGATGACTATTTGGTGCAATGGAATTCTCTACACATGGCCAGAATGAAACAACTGTTATGTTGCGGAGGAAAAAAAAACTAAACGATGATTCTCCCTAAAAAAAAATTTAAAAGTGAATGTCTTAACTTTAAAGCATTTTGCATTTTGGGCATGTTTTCCTCCTGGCTGGGTGAGCTGCTAAAAATCAGAAAAGTACTTCTGCTCAATTCACTGACTAAAATGGCCCTCACTCATTTTTCCAGGTTGAAGTTCTATTAAGCATACTTATGCAGCACAGGCTCCCATTGGGATCTCTGTCAAAGAAGCAGACTTTGCCACTCTTAGCAAGGAAAACAAGACAGTGTTTCAGCAGGACATTGAATGGTGTTCAACCTATTTGTTATAGACATATATGTACATCATATAAATGGTGAAAGTGACTACTAAAAAGCTCTTATGAAGATAAAGTCTCATCTTCACAATAATGACTTCTTCCATCATGTAGTATGTCAATACCACCGTACCGTGTGCGAATAATAAGGATAGGACTAGCAGCTCAAAAGTAGCCATCCTTAAGGTGCTGCAGGCCAACAGATTACACTAAAATTGTAAACTGGTGGTTTGCATATCGCTCCCTTATTGTTTGATCATCATCAATCCAGAAGACTAATCCTGTTTCAATATGGATTGTAGAAGAAGCAGCATTAAGCATACTTTAGAACAAGCCTGAAGTTAGTCAAGTTACTTGCATGCTAAACAACAAAGGTATTGGACAATAGATTATAACTGACATGTAATCCTCACTTTATACAACCAAATATAAAATGTTGGGTAAATGAACAGACCACTGCTTTCAGTCCTTGTGGGAAGGAGGCTCCAGCTGGACAATTAGACTCCCTCCTCATCACCAATCAAAAGCAAACACACCTACTCACGTCGGCAACTACTGTCATTAGAACAGGTGTTTTGCAAGATATGTTGAGAACAGCATTCACAGTTAAGATGCAGCAATTGTAACGAACTCAAGGCTGACACAGATAATTGCTAGTCTTGGTGGGAGATCACATAACTCCTTCAGGACTTGGCATCTCGGGTCACAGGGGGACACTCACTCCCGGTGGTGGTGAAGGTCACAGTGGCCCTCAACTTATATGCCACTGGGTCCTGCCAGGCCGCCTGCGGGGGACCTCTGTAGGATCACCCAGTCCTATGTCCACAAATGTGTCCATGAGGTGACAGATGTCCTATACGGCCAGGCTGGCCAGTACAGCAATTTCAAACTGGGCCAGGTCCAGCAGGAAGCCCAGGAAACAGGATTTGCAGCAAGATGGGCAGGAGGCAACTGACTGCATGCACGTCACTCTGAGGTCCCCTGACTGGAACAGGAAGGGCTTCCATTCCCTTAACATTCAGCTGCTGTGTGACCACAGGATGCACTTCATGCATGTGTGTGCCTGACACCCTGGCAGTGTGCATGACAGCTTCATCCTCAGGAGGTCGGGCAATCCCCAAAGTATTCGAGGTCCATCATGGAGCAGTGCATTGGACTCCTAAAGATGCGGTTCTGGTACCTAGACCGCTCTGGTGGGCTCCTTGAGTCCAACCACCTGACAGTGTCCCGCACGGTGGTTCTCTGCTGTGTACTCCACAATTTGGCGCAGCAGTGGGCAGACTTCTTGGAGGAGGAGGAGGTGGAGTGCAGCCGCCGGACGTCGCTAGGGAGAGGTCGGTCCAGGAGGATGTGGAGAAGGAGGAGGAGGAGGAGAAGGACGACCGACGACAATGAGGCAGATGAGCAACCAGGCGATGGAGGACAGGCGGCAGCAAGGGTCTGGCATGGCACGCTGGCAAGGGAGGCCCTCATTGCTACCAGGTTCTCCAATTAGGGGGCATGTGGTGGAAACCAACCCCCCCCCCCCCCCCCCCCCCCCAAGCACCCCCTGCCCGTCCATGAGTTACTGTTGAAGGCAAGAGGATGATTCGCAGCACACTGTGATGGTGCCCTGGTGCAAACAAGTCTCTCTCCTACCTGATCTCTGCATGCATACTCACACCTGGGTCTACATCTGCGTGGGGGGGCAGGGACTACGATCCACCACTGCAGGGCCTCAGGGTAGGTCGCGGGGGGGGGTGGGGGGGAGTCTCTAGTGTCTGCTTGGTTCTGGAGATGCCATGGCAGTTTCAGTGACTCAGTGGCCCTGCATGGTACCTGCAGCTGACACTGATTGTTTAGAGGGCTTCGATTTTACGTGCAATGACGGGTAAACAACATGTGCCTGGATTAGGGGATCGCACTAGCGGTGCACCAAGGGCCCTCCCCCGTGCACAATGACATTCGGAGCCCATCCGGCTATGGTCATCTCTGTTGGAGGATAATCAGAGACATATTAATCACAACTGTGGGGTGCAATTACATTTATTTTTGTCATTAATAGTGCAATAACTCAAAGTGCTCATACTTAACATGTGCTCGTGAAACTTAACTGTGCCTAATTCCCTCAACCTAGGTGGTTCACTCCTTCACCCGTGCCCTCTTGGTGACCCTACAACTTCTTAACCTTACGTGGCCTACCACTATGTCTAGGTGTCTCCCTAGGATGTACATCAGACTTGGAAGTAGTCAGCCGCCTACCGCGCCCCGTGGCCTATGATGCCCTTGGCAGGCATCCCCTGGAGGGACAGGATCTGGAGGGCCCTGGCCATCTCTGGTGTCATGGATGTAGCATGCCAACCTTTTCATTCTGCTGCCCTTGAGATGCACCAATGACAGGAAGTGAGGAGACAGAAGGTGTAACGATGGCTGCAGTCTCCCGGGTAGAAGGCCCAGCAAGGCCTGCAGCCCTTCCTCCTCCCTTGGGGTGCCATTGAGTCCCTGGGTCACTCCATGGGATGGCGGAACTTCTGGACTGAGTCCTAAAAGCTTCGGTGTCACCTGGTCCTGCCAGTCCTGGAGGTCCATCTGCGTTCACCCCATGGTATGCGAGCCCTAACCGATGGCCTCTGAGTCTGGGGCCACATGTTGATGGCAGCAGCAAGTGCCCTCTGAGACTAGGTCATGTTCGGTAGCCCCTCAGCGGTGCTCCCTGTGAATGGACCAAGATCTCAAGGGCTGCATGCCGCTGTGTCTCAACATTGTCCTGCTGGTTCTCCTGCAACCTCTTGAGCCTCTCAGCCATGGGACGCAGAATCTCAATAAGGCTCCTGAGTGCCTCAGCCACGGCCGTCTGGGACTCCGCCGTGGCCTGCTGCGACTCAGTCATGACGTGCACCCTGCTACTCGTGGCAGTAACTTCCTGCCCTAGGTTTTCCAATGCCACCCTTGCAGTGTTGGCCTGGGTACAAAGCAATACCAGCAATAGCTGCTGCACCTGAAAGCTGTAGGACTCCTCCCAACAGCCTCGCAGTTGCTACTGTGTTGCCAACACCCACTCCTGCATTCCCTGGCTCTGCTGCTGTATCTCCAGCAGCTGAGGGAGAATTAATCGCAGAGGCCCAACATCTAGCCTGGAGTCAGCTGAGTCCTCACCTCTGGCAGGCCTTCGGGGAATGGGAACATCTGAGGCCTCTGGCACACGATGTACATCAACAGATGTGTCGTGCTCAGAGAGACCCAGGAGCCTCACCACTAACTTGATCCATCGAGGTGATAGTCTCTGGGATGGTGAACTGTGATGTGGAAACCTGTGTCAAAAAACTGGTTCTGACCTCAGAGGTTTCCTGGTGTCCTTCCTCTGAGGTTCCTTCCATGGTCAGCATGGAGGGACCAGGACAGATTGTTGGTGATCTCGACACCTAGAAACCTGAAGCTCTTGACCATTTCCACTTCGTCACCATTGGTGTAGACAGGGGCATGTCCTCCACTACGCTTCCTGAAGTCAATGACTATCTCCTTTGTTTTGTTGACATTGAGGGAGAGATTATTGTCACCGCACAATCTCTTTCCTGTACTCCATCTCATCATTGTTTGAGATCAGACCCACTACGGTGGTGTCATCAGCAAACAAACTTGAAAATTGAGTTGGAGGGGAATTTGGCCACACAGTCATAGGTGTATAAGGAGTGTAGTAAGGGGCTGAGGACACAGCCCAGGGCATTGGTATTGAGGATGATCGTGGAGGAGGTGTTGTTGCCTATCCTTACTGATTACGGTCTATGGGTTAGGAAGTCTAGGATCCAGACATAGAGGGAGGAGCTGAGCCCCAGGCCATGGAGTTTGGAGATGAGATTTGTCGGAATAATGGTGTTGAAGGCTGAGCTGTAGTCAATAAATAGGAGTCTAACAAATGTGTTTATGTTATCCAGGTGGTTGAGTGTAGGGCCAGGGAGATGGTGTCTGCTGTGGACCTGTTGCAGCGATAGGCAAACTGTTGTGGATCCAGGCAATTTGCGTGGCTGGAATTGATTTATGCCATGACTAATCTTTTGGAGCACTTCATAATGATGGATGTCAGAGGCACACTGCTTAGCTATTCTTTGGTAAAGTGATGATGGTTGTCTTCTTGAAGCAGATAGGGACCTCAGATTGGTGTAAAGAGAGATTAAAGATGTCTGCGAATACCCCCGCCAGCTGATCCATGCAGGACCTGAGTGCTTGTCCACGTACCCCGTCCGGGGCAGTTGCTTTCTGTGGGTTGACTTTCAGGAAGGCTGCTCTGACATCTGTGATGGTGACCTCAGTCCAGGCTTCTGGCTGGAAGTTGTGTTCTCGTTGACCTCTTGCTCAAAATGGGCATAGAATGCATTGAACTCATCGGGAAGGGGTGCATTTGTGTCAGCGATTCTACATGCCCTCATCTTGTAGCCTGATACGTTTTGCAGACCTTGCCATGGTCGGTTTGTATTCCGTGTGGTTAGCTTGGGACTCTAGCTTGATCCATTTTTGTCTTTTGGTATCTTTGATGGATCTCTATCGATCATATCTGGATTTCTTGTACAGGTGAGGGTCACCTGACTTGAATGCCTCAGGCCTGAACTTTAGCAAGCAGTGGATATCCCTGTTCATCCATGTTTTCCAATTGGGAAACAAGCGGATTTACTTCTTTGGCACACAGTCTTCTACCTACTTACTAAAGAAGTCAGTTACTGTAGTAGTGTACTCATTCAGGCTGGTCGCAGAGTTTTTAAAAAGTGACCAGTCTACTAACTCGAAGCAGTCCTGTTGGAGATCATCCGATTCCTCGGACCAACATTGCGCACGACTTCTTTTCATGGATTCTCTCGATTCAGTTTTTGCTTGTAAGCTGGGAGCAACTGTCTTGGGGAATCTCGGCGGGAGCATTGGGGGTGGCATGGGGGCAAAGGGTGACATGCCAGGGAGAGGGGACACCATGCAGGAGTCAATAACGTAGGGGAGGAGTTTCGATGTTGGTGGAGGGGAGTGGGAGACTGTGCTGGCGGTGGCTTGGTGGGGGGCACGTGCCAGCAGGAAACTCTCCGTTTTGCTGTTTTCTGCGCGCAGGAGCATTTAGGAGCTCTGAGCTGAGCTGCCGGCTTTCGGGTGATTTAAGCCCCTCCCCCTCTCTCTACTAGCGAGAACCGGATTGAAGGATTTTTTTACTGCACAGAGTGCATGAAATTCGACTTGTTACCTCGCCGAAAGAACAAATCTGAAACTCTCCTGTTTTCACACTCGTTCTGGACTTAGAAGTTTTCTCATAAGATCACGCCCAAAATATCTGTGCCCAGTCATAAATAGGCAGAAGGCTCATGGATGGGGTGGCAAGATGAAGGGAAAATCTTCACTTCGGAAAACCCATCTGTTTGGAACAGTAAACATGTGAGGTAGGATAGCTTATATCTAAATACTAAGGGATAATTTGTAGATCAGGAGATTAAAGGAATCAAGCTTTCAAGATGCAAATGTTCACAGTAATCAGGAGTGAGTCCAGGCCGTGAGCATGTGGGCACCTTGCCTATGGAACTAATGGCAACAACTGTTGTTTGGAATTCAAGCACATACCCAATTTTCAGCAATCAAGGCAAATGCCAGGATTTTTCTGGAAAACCTTCAAGGAGAATCACTTGAGATAAGGAAATTTAGATTGTCAGAAATTACTCTGTTGATTTGCAGCTATGCTCCTATCTATTTCAGTAGACCGTTTATGAATCCCTCAAAACTGTTTACAATATGATGATCAAAACGATTCAAAGTCACAAATGACACCTGATGCATTTGTGACAGTGGTTACTTTTGACCCCTTGGTCTACAACAAGCAATTAGTGGTACCACAAGTCGTCTGCCTGAAAGTCCTCCAGAAGATTTATAAAGGACATCTTAAAATCCAAAAATTGGACTAGGCACAATAATCCACCTAGTGGCTATCTATTTCACATTTTAGCAAAGAAATAGGAGGTATTCTCCAGCCACCTCAGATGGCTGGCAGGAATAGCGATGGCCCGCTGAATGGGCCAAAAATCAGGTTCCCACTTGTCGTGAGGGCTATTGGGATTCACCTGACCCAGTCCATCCATTGCGGGTGGCAACCCAATAATTATGCAAATGCACTAATTGAAATACAATTAACAGGTTTCATAGTCCAATCACTGGTCCCCACCATTTACCCACCTCCACAGCGGAAAATGCACCAGGTGGGCTTTGGTGCTGGTAATGACCAGCTTGGGCCTGATGTGCCCAACCCCGAGGGGCCAGGGGAGCACCACCAACCCCTCCGCAAAGAGAGGTATTGCTTCTGCCACCTATCACCAACCAAATAACAGGTCACCCACCACACTGTGCAGGCATGAGGGTAATCTGACATCCCCCTCAGCACCCCCGCCTCCGCCCCCGCCACGAGACCTCCACTCAGTCCCCATTCCCCCGAGATTCCTGCTCAGGCCTCCTTCCCCCCGAGACCCTCACTCAAACTCCCCTTCAGGACACGTGCCTTGGCAGTGCAGTACCCCAGACATCCTGGGCTGGCGCCTTGGGCCCCGAGGGCCCTTGCCCTTTGCAACTGCCAGGCTGCAGAGGAAGTATCTGCCAAGAATCCTGGGGTTTGGGTGGACTCTGGCTGAGGCAAGGGGCTGACCTCACCACTTTTCCTTGGGCTGGGGGGTCTCGTGGCTGACCTGAAGATCAACCCTGGCATGGTGATTTCAGGCAGCTCTGTGATGAAGGGGCAGTGCTCTGAAAGCTTGTGGCTTGTGCTACCAAATAAACCTGTTCATCTTTAACCTGGTGTTGTGAGACTTCTTACTGTGCCGCATCTTTGCTCAGGGATTGGTGGTGCTCCCCTGGTCAGTGGGGTGTGGGGCACCAGCCCTCACGACCAGTGGGAACCTGATTTTTGGCCCATTCAGCGGGCCATCGCTATTCCTGCCAGCCATCTGAGGTGGCTGGAGAATACCTCCCATTTCTTTGGGGAGGGGGTCCTGTTCGCAAATGCAGAGATTGGATCTGCAAAGTTGGTCTGGCTGGTGGGTTTCCCTGTCATCCACCTGACAGACACAGGCAGCGCCAGCAGAAACATTCCTGTTTTCCCGCTGGTGTGCACACTTAGTTACAATTTTGGTGAATGACGCCCATGATCTCCAGCATCATTCATGGACAGGAGCAGAAAGAACCACTTTAGCCCTCCTCCTTCCTATCTGAGGCTTGGGAATGCTTTGGTATGGACCTGTTTAAATTCAAAGGGAAAGTAATTCTCATAGTAACAGATGATTATTCTACTGGATAGACATGCAAAGGCTACATGACCTCACCCCTGAAGCCATAATTCCCTTTTCTAAAGAAGATGCTTTCCACACACATCATTTGCACAATGTTGTCTTTGACAATAGGCTACAATTTGCCAGAGTTTTTTCCAATCCTTTGCAGCATCATATGGATTTGTCTCAGTTTAAAGAAGAGGCTGAGTAAGGAGTGCATATTATAAAAAACTATAAAGGAAAAATTAAGACTTTGGTAAGTCCTGCTCAGTTATCACTCTACATCCCTGCAGAATAGTTTCATAGTAAGAAGTTTAACAACACCAGGTTAAAGTCCAACAGGTTTATTTGGTAGCAAAAGCCACACAAGCTTTCGGAGCTCTAAGCCCCTTCTTCAGGTGAGTGGGAATTCTGTTCACAAACAGAGCTTATAAAGAGCTTATAAAGCTTACAAACTCTGTTTGTGAACAGAATTCCCACTCACCTGAAGAAGGGGCTTAGAGCTCCGAAAGCTTGTGTGGCTTTTGCTACCAAATAAACCTGTTGGACTTTAACCTGGTGTTGTTAAACTTCTTACTGTGTTTACCCCAGTCCAACGCCGGCATCTCCACATCATGAATAGTTTCATCCCATACAAGTTTTTGATGAGCCACAAACTAAGAACTCAATTTCTTTCCTTCTCCACATGTTGATACCAAAAGTTATGGTAGAATAACTTAGTCGGGCCAGAAAAAAGGAAGAAAGCTACAAAGGAAGTCAAGTCCATACTTATAACCGAAGACTCAGGGCAGACTTCTCCCATTTTGTGACTATGTGCCATGGGAGTGGGAATATGGAGTGTTAAAGAATCAATTCTGATATTAGCTACTGAGCTTGTGTATAAACGGCTATATCAAAATTATGTCACTCACTCAGAGAAGATGAATGAGAAGTACCTTAGGGAAAAGTTGTAGCTATGTTCCAGTGGTCTGTCACATTACAAATAGTTATTGATGTAAATAAAGCATTTTAAAGGAAAGACCATATATAGAGGAGATCCTGCCGGAAGCAATGTCTCCTGAGAGAACCCAGGAACATCAGAACACTCAGGCTAGTTGTAACCTGTAGTGGTGCCTTAGTGCTGCAAGTGGCAAGCTTTCTCTAGCATTTTTTCAGTAGCTTTCAGCAGTTCCTTTAAGGATCATTGTTCAGGGCACTGTAGAACTGTAAAAAATAGTTGGCACTTACACAAAGCATTCTCATTTAAGTTCACACACTTTATAGAGAAGGATCCGGTTGCAGGCTCTGGACCCTTCTTTGCATATTTAAATTAATCCAATTCTGGTTTCAGGTAGCTGCCAGGGATGACTATAAAATAGTGAAGACCCTGATGGTGGCAGCCATGCTGATGATGCAGATTAAGCGTAAGAATCTGCGACCAGCAATTGGTGTACACTGAACTCATTTTATATCTAGTAAATATACTAATTTCTATCAAAGTATGTCCAAGCAACATTTACTGAATGTTTACAACTGTATCAGGTTGTAAAATCAATTCCACCATACAAATTGAATTTGACACCCAACTCTACATATACTTGTATACTTTAGTGCTTAAAAATATATATATTCTTATAGAGACTGTTTAATTACTTTTGATGATCCAGCAATCTGAATGTAAGTATTCATTTTTAAGTTCCATGTGACTATTAATTGAAGACTTTCAAGATTTCCAAAATAAAATGTTAAATACATCTGATTGTGAACCACAGTAAATTGATCCGTTGCGTTTTCGGGTATGACTTTGTAAGTGCCATCTGTCATTTTGATCAGAAGGTCCTGGAAGAAAATACAAATTACTGATATGTATCTGTACGATGGCAATATACAATAGTTACTTCTATTTGTTTAAATAAATACACAATTCCTCTATAGGCATGAAATGTAATTTTAATCATTAAATACTGTTTAATTTGGGAGACGTTGATGAAGAAGCTGATGAGCAACCCTGCACTCACAATGGGAAGTCTTTCTCAATGAGGGGACAGGTAAAAAATAGGGCGAGAACACCATAATGATCTTCAACCAGCACTCATGTAGAGCAACACTCTCCACTAGTGAACATGGGATCACTGAAATAAATTCTCTAATGTTTTGGGTGTTGGTACACTTCTGAAAATAGAAAAAGTTTCAAATTTAGTTAATCCGTTTGTCACAAGTAGACTTACATTAACACTGCAATGAAGTTACTCTGAAAATCCCCTAGTCGCCACACTCCGGCGCCTATTTGGGTACACTGAGGGAGAATTCAACATAGCCAATCCACCTAACCAGCACTTCTTTTGGATGTGGAAGGAAACCGGAGCACCCGGAGGAAACCCATGCAGTCACGGGGAGAATGTGCAGACTCCGGACAGACAGTGACCCAAGCTGGGAATCACACTCGGGTCCCTGGCAGTGTGAGGCAGCAGTGCTAACCACTATGCCACTGTGCTCCCCAGGGTTTATATTACTGAATAAATGGAATACATATTTATTTGTATTTCCAAAAATACCCACTGTTTATATATTTTGTAGATACAAATGGGAATAACCAAAAACAACTGAAAAAAGGATATATCACAAAATTGACAACTTTTGATGCTGATTTGTTATGTTGACTATCCTCCAGCAACTGGTGATGAGTTAACACTGAAACAATGAATGAGAAAAGAGATCGAACTAGTGACACTGAGATTAAGTTCCACAGCATGTAAAAAGTGTACAATAGTTTGCCAAAATTCTTCTCAGATTTTGACTCTATTCAGTCTATTTCCCCATGCTATTCATTGCTATTACCTACATACTGAGGGTTGAACAGAAGTATGGCTGCACCAGCCACATTAATTTTGCGCCTAAAAGGGCAGATCAGAGATTGGGAATTCTGAAGCAAGAAACTCACCTCTTGACTGTCCACTCACTACCTTAAAGGCACAAGTCAGGAGTGTGACAAAATACTCTCCCATTTGCAACTCCAACAACATTCTAGCTTAACACAATGCAAGACAAAGCAGCCCACTTAATTGTCATCCCATCTACCACCTGAAACATCCATTCCCTCTGCAATAGGCACACCAAGGATGCAGTGTGTACCATCTATCAGATGTGCTGCATCATTTGCCAAGGTTCCTTGTACAGCACCTTCCAAACCCAAGACTTCTAACATCTAGAGGTCAAGGACAGGATCGGCATAAAACCACCACCACCTGCAGGATGTTCTCCCGAGCACACTGCATCCTGACTTGGAAATATGTCACTGTTCCTTTACTGTTGCTGAGTCATGCTGGAATTCCCTCCCTGACACGGTACGGCACACGGTGGGCGGCACGGTAGCACAGTGGTTAGCACTGCTGCTTCACAGCTCCAGGGACCTGGGTTCCAATCCCGGCTCGGGTCACTGTCTGTGTGGAGTTTGCACATTCTCCCTGTGTCTGCGTGGGTTTCCTCCGGGTGCTCCGGTTTCCTCCCACAGTCCAAAGATGTGTGGGCTAAGTTGATTAGCCATTCTAAATTGCTCCTTAGTGTCCCGGGATGCATGGGTTAGAGGGATTAGTGGGTAAAGTATGTATGGATATGGGGATAGGACCTGGGTGGGATTGTGGTTAGTGCAGACCCGATGGGCCGAATGGCCTCTTTCTGCACTGTAGGATTCTATGATCTTCTATGACAACATACCATATACACTGCAGCTGTTCATAAGTGCAGCTCATCACTGCCTTGTTAAGGACAATTATGGATGGACAATCATTGCAGGTCCTACCAGTGTCACCCACTATTGCCTGGACAAATGAAGAAAATCTTGGAATCACAGAATTCAATGGCACGGAAGGAGGCTATTGGGCCCATCATGTCTGCACTAGGTCTCCAAACGAGCATCATGACTTAATGCCATTCCCGTGCCTTTTCTCCGTACCCTTGCACATTGTTCCTATTCAAGTAATCATCCAATGCCCTCTTGAATGCCTTGGTTGAGTCTACATTTCCAGGCAGTGCATTCGAGACCCAAACTACTTGTATGAAAACACTTTTGTTTCTTGTATCGTATTTGCTTCTTTTGCAATTCACTTTAAATCTGTGCCCTCTGATCCTTTTTATTTTATCTACTCTCTCCATCGCCCTCATGATTTTGAACATCTCTATCAAATCTCATCTGAACCTTCTCTCCAAGGAGAACAGTCCCAGTCTCTCCAATTTATCCTCATAACTGAAGCTTCTCATCCTTGGAACCATTCTTGTAAACCCCTTCTGCACTCTCTCCAATGCGTTCACATCCTTCCTATAGTGTGGTGCGCAGAGCTGTACACAATGCTCCAGTCAGGGGTCTAACTAGTGTCTTATTTCAGTTCAGCATAGCCTCTTGTCCTTGTACTCTATGCCCCTATTAATAAAGCTCAGAATACGAAATGATTTATTAACGGCTGTCCACTTGTCCTCCACCTTCAATAATCAATGCTCATATATACTTAGGTGCCTCTGCTCCTGCACGCCTTTAAAAATATTGCCCCTTATTTTGTATTGTCTTTCCATGTCCTTATTACCAAAATGCATCACCTCACAATTCCCCACATTGAACTTCATTTGCCACATATCTGTCCACTCCACCAACTTTTCTATATCCTTTTGAAGTTCAACACCGTCTTCTTCATAGATTACAAAACTTCCAAGTTTTACGTCATCAGTAAACTCTGAAATTGTCCTCTGCACAATTTCAACGTTTGGAATCCTATGTAAATATGGAATTCTGGCCAATGTTGTATTATTGTGTTTTATTGTTAATTTCTTCAGTGGATTTGACAATTGTAGAAAATGTATCAAATGTGTCAATTCAAAATTATTCAACCCTGACAATAATACTGAAGACTTGTGCTCCAGAACTTGTGGTGCCTCTAGCCAAGTTATTCCAGTATAGCTACGACAATGGCATCTACCCAGCAATGTAGAAAGGGAAAGGGTCGGTCCACTTAAGGATAGTGGAGGGAATCTATGCATGGAACCAGAGTAAATGGGTGAGGTACTAAATGAATATTTTGCCTCAGTATTCACCAAAGAGAATGACTTGATGGATGAGGAGCCTAAGGTAGGGTGTGTAGATATTCTGGGTCATGTCGATATCAAAAAGGAGGGGGTATTGAGCGTCTTAAAAAGCGTTAAAGTAGATAAGTCCCCAGGGCCTGATGGGATCTACCCCAGAATACTGAGGAAGGCAAGGGAGGAAATTGCTGGGGCCTTGACAGAAATCTTTGTATCCTCATTGGCGACAGGTGAAGTTCCAGAGGACTGGAGAATAGCCAATGTTGTTCCATTGTTTAAGAAGGGCAGCAGGGATAATCCAGGAAATTGTAGGCCGATGAGCCTTACGTCAGTGGTAGGGAAATTATTAGAAAAGATTCTTAGGGATAGGATTTACTTAGATTTGGAAACAAATGGGCTTATTGGTGACAGACAGCATGATTTTGTGAAGGGAAGGTCGTGCCTCAATAACTTCATTGAGTTTTTCAAGGAAATGATGAAGATGGTAGATGAGGGAAAGACAGTGGATGTTGTATATATGGACTTCAATAAAGCCTTTAACAAGGTACCTCATAGTAGACTGGTACAAAAGGTGAAGTCACATGGGATCAGAGGAGAGCATGCAAGATGAATACAGAACTGGCTTGGCCATAGAAGACAGATGTTAGCAGTAGAGGGGTGCTTTTCTGAAAGGAAAGCTGTGACTAGCGGTGTTCCACAGGGATCAGTTCTGGGACTTTCGTTGTTTGTAGTATATATAAGTGATTTGGAGGAAAATGTAGCTGGTCTGATTAGTAAGTTCGCAGATGACACAAAAATTGGTAGAGTTGTGGATAGTGAAGAGGATTGACCCCCAAACTGCAGTGGTGATGTTGGGAATGGCATTAAACACGAAATTAGAGATGCATGTGATAGGAAATATCGGTGATCATGGGTGATTTTAATCTGCACATTGAATGGGCAAATCAAATTAGCCCCAATGCCGTAGAAGAGGAATTCCTGGAATGTATAAGGGATGGTTTCCTTGACCAATATGTGGAGGAATCAACTAGATAGCAGGCCATCTTAGACTGGGTACTGTGTAATGAGAAGGGAATCATTGCCAGTCTAGCTGTGTGAGACCTCTTGGGGATGAGTGACCATAACACGATAGAATTTTTTATCAAGGTGGAGAGTGAAGTAGTTGATTTGGAGACTAGCTGAAACTTAATAAAGGAAACTATGAAGATATGAGGCATGAGTTGGCCTTGATAGATTGAGGAGAGTTACTTAAAGGGATGACAGTGGATAAGCAATGGCAAACATTCAAGGAATGCATGGGGGAACTGCAGCGACTGTTTATTCCTGTCTGGCACAAAAGCAAAATGGTAAGGGGGCCAATCCATGGCTTACAAAGGAAATTAGTGATAATATCCGTTCCAAGGAAGAAGCGTACAGATTGGCCAAGAAGAATAATGGGTGTGAGGTTTGGGAGCAATTTAGAATTCAGCAAAGAAGGACCAAGGAATTGATTAAGGAAGGGAAAATAAAATACGAAAGTAAGCTTGCAGGGAATGTAAAGACTGACACTAAGAGTTTCTATAGATACATGAAGAGAAAGAGGTTGGCGAAGACAAATGTAGGTCCCCTACAGACAGAAAAAGGGGAATGTATAATAGGGGACAAAGAAATGGCTGAGCAACTGAATACATACTTTGGTTCTGTCTTCACAAAAGAGGACACAAATCAAATGCCAGAAATGTTGGAGAATGCAAGATTTAGTGAGAGGGAAGAACTGAGGGAAATCAATATTAGTAGAGAAATGGTGCTGGGAAAATTGATGGGATTGAAGGTGGATTAATTCCTAGGGCCTGATAATCTACATCCCAGAGTACTTAAAGAAGTACTTAAAGACGTGTGGGTAAGGTTGATTGGCCATGCTAAAATTGCCCTTAGTGTCCTGAGATGCGTAGGTTAGAGGGATTAGTGGGTAAATATATAGGGATATGGGGGTAGGGCCTGGGTGGGATTGTGGTCGGTGCAGACTCGATGGGGCAAATGGCCTCTTTCTGTGCTGTAGGGTTTCTATGATTTCTATGATTTCTATGAAGTGGCTCTAAAAATAGTAGATGCATTGCTAGTCATCTTCCAGGATTCTATAGACTCTGGAACAGTCCCTGCAGATTGGAGGGTAGCTAATGTCATTCCAATATTCAAAAAGGGAGGTAGAGAGAAAACAGGAAATTATAGATCAGCAAGCCTAACATCGATAGTGGGGAAAATTCTCAAAGCTATTATCAAGGTCTTTAGAGCATTTAGAAAGCAGTGGCAGGATCAGACAGAGTAAGCATGGATTTATGAAGGGGAAAACATGCTTGACAAATCTGTTGGAATTCTTTGAGGATGTAACGATTGGAGTTGACAAGGGGGGAGCCAGTTGATGTGGTATATTTGGACTTTCAGAAAGCATTTGACAAAGTCCCGCACACGAGATTATCGTGCAAGGTTAAAGCGCATGGGATTGGGGGAAGTGTATTGAGATGGATAGAAAACTCGTTGGCAGAGAGGAAACAAAAAGTAGAAATTAATGGGTGCTTTTCAAATTGGCAGGCAGTAATTATGGGGTGCTGCAGGGATCAGTGCTGGGACCCCAGCCATTCACAATATATATTAATGATTTGGATGAGGGAACAAAATGTAACATCTCAAAGTTTGCAGATGATACCAAGTTGGGTGGGAAGGTGAACTGTGACAAGGATGCAGAGACCCTTCAGCATGATCTGGACAGGGTGGGTGAGTGGGCTAATCAATGGCAGATGCAGTATAATTTGGATAAATGTGAGGTTATTCATTTTGGAAGCAAAAACAAGGAGGCAGAATGAGTACAGGAGCAGGAATGTGTTGTTGCAATTATACAGGGCCTTGGTGAGGCCATACCTCGAATATTGTGTGCAGTTTTGACTCCTTTTCTGAGGAAGAATGTTCTTGCTCTCGAGGGAGTGCAGCAAAGGTTACCAGGCTGATTCTGGGGATGGCAGGGCTGATGCATGAGGAGATATTGACTAGGTTAGGATTGTTTTCCCTGGAGTTCAGATGAATGAGGGGGGAACTCATAGAGACTTATAAAATTCTAACAGAACGAGATAGGGCAGATGTAGGGAGGATGTTCCCAATGGTGGGGGAGTCCAGAACCATGGGTCACAGTCTGAGGATTCGTGTTAGACCATTTAGGACGGAGGTGAGGAGACATTTCTTCACCCTAAGAGTGGTGAACCTGTGGAATTCATTACCATAGAAAACATTGAATGTATTCAAGAGGTGGCTAGATCTAGCACTTGGGGTGAATGGGATCAAAGGTTATGGGGAGACAGCAGGATTAGGCTACTGAGTTGGATGATCAGCCATGATCGTAATGAATGGTGGAGCAGGCTGGGAGGGCCACATGGCCTCCTCCTGCTCCTATCTTCTATGTTATAAGAGGATACAGCAAGATATAGACCAGTTGGAGACTTGGCAGATGGAGTTTAATCTGGACAAGTGTGAGATAATACATTTTGGAAGGTTCAATGCATGTAAGTGTTATACAGTAAATGGTAGAACCCTCAGGAATATTGACAGGCAGAGAGATCTGGGCGTCCATCCACCGATCACTGAAAGTGGCAATGCGGGTGGATAAGGTAGTCAAGGAAGCATACGGCATGCTTGCCTTCATCGGTCGAGGCACTGAGTATAAAAATTGGCAGGTCATGCTGCAGTTGTACAGAACCTGAGATGGGCCTCATTTAGAATGTTGTGTACAATCCTCATCGCCACGCTACCAGAGGGATGTAAATGCTTTGGAGAGGGTACAGAAGAGGTTTACCAGGGTGTTGCCTGTTCTGGAGGGTATTAGCTATGAGGAGAGGTTGGATAAAATTGTTTTGTTCCACTGGAACAATGGAAGTTGGGGGCTGCCCTGATAAAGGTTTACAAGATTATGAGTGGCATGGACAGAGTGAATAGTCAGATGCTCTTTCCTATGGTAGAAAAGTCAAGTACTAGGGGACATCGTTTTAAGTTGCATGGGGAAAAGTTTAGAGGAGATATGCAAGGCAAGTTTTTTTACACAGAGGGTGGTGAATGTCTGGAATGTGATGCCCGGGATGGTGGTGGGAGCAGGTATGATAGAGGTATTTAAGGGGAAACTAAACAAATACATGAATAGGCTGGGAATGGAAGGATATGGACTCCATAAGTGCATATGGTTTTAGTTTAGGCAGGCATCATGATGGGCACAGGCTTGGAGGGCTGAAGGGCCTGTTCCTGTGCTGTACTTTTCTTTGTTCTTTGTTCTACTCCGCACAGACAGTGACCCAAGGCCCGAATCAAACCTGGGTCCCTGGCGCTGTGAGGCAGCAGTACTAACCTCTCTTTACAACAATCTGAGGATCCTTTCAGCTTCCATAAGATGACCATCACCTCAATACCAAGAAAGGCCAAACAGCATGCCTTACTGACTATCGTCCACTGGCTCTGACATCCATCATTATGAAGTGCTTCGAAAGGTTAGTCATGGCATAAATCATTTCCAGCCTCCCGGACAACCTGGATCCACTACACTTTGCCTACCACCGCAACAGATCGACAGCAGACGCCATCTCCCTGGCCTTGCACTCAACCCTGGAACACCTAGATAACAAAGACTCCTATTTATTGACTACAGCCCAGCTTTCACCATTATTCCGTCAAAACTCATATCCAAACCCCATGGCCTGGGTCTCGGCACCTCCCTCTGCGATTAGATCCTGAACTTCCTAATCCACAGACCACAATCAGTAAGGATAGGCAACAACACCTCCTCCACGATCATCCTCAATACCAGTGCCTCACAAGTCTGTGTTCTCAGCCCCCTACTACACTCCTTATTCACCTTTGACTGCGTGGCCAAATTCCCCTCCAATTCGATTTTCAGGTTTGCTGACGACATCACCATAGTGGGTCGAATCTCAAACGATGATGAGACAGAGTACAGGAATGAGAAAAATAATCTGGTGAACTGGTGCGGCAACAATAATCCCAATGTCAACAAAACGAAGGAGATCGTCATCAACTTCAGGAAACGTATGGAGAATATGCCCCTGTCTACACATCATTCGGGACAAAGTAGAAATGGTCGGGAGCTTCAACTTTTTAGGTGTCCAAATCAACAACAACCTGTCCTGGTAACCCCCCCCCCCCCCCCCGCCCCCCGCCCCCCATGCCAACACTATAGTTAAGAAAGCCCACCAACGCCTCTACTTTCTCAGAAGACTGAGAAAATTTGGCATGTCAGCCACAACTCTCACCAACTTTTACAGATGCACCATAGAAAGCATTCTTTCTGGGTGTATCACAGCTTGATATGGCTCCTGCTCTGCCCAAGACCGCAAGGAACTACAAAAGGTTGTGATTGTAGCCCAATCCATCACGCAAACCAGCCTCCCATCCATTGACTCTGTCTACACTTCCCGCTGCCTCGGCAAAGCAGCCAGCGTAATTAAGGGTCCCACACACCCCGGACATTCTCTCTTCCACCTTCTTCCGTTGAGAAAACAATACAAAAATCTGAGGTTACGTACCAACCGACTCAAGAACAGCTTCTTCTCTGCTGCTGTCAGACTTTTGAATGGACTTACTTTGCATTAAGTTGATCTTTCTCTACATCCTAGCTATAACTGTAACACTACATTCTGTAATTTCTCATTTCCTTCTCTATGAACGGTATGTTTTGTCTGTATAGCACGCAAGAAACAATACTTTTCACTGTATGTTAATACATGTGACAATAATAAATCAAATCAAATCAAAATTGTAGTCTCACCCCTGTTCTCGCTGCTCCTCTTGCCCCTGTTCTCACTGCTCCTCTCACCCCTGTTCTCACTGCTCCTCTCACCCCTGTTCTCACTGCTCCTCTCGCCCCCGTTCTTGCTGCTTCTCTCGCCCCTGTTCTCACTGCTCCTCTTGCCCGTTCTCATTGCTCCTCTCGCCCCTGTTCTCACTGCTCCTCTCGCCCCTGTTCTCACTGCTCCTCTCGCCCCTGTTCTCACTGCTCCTCTCTCCCCTGTTCTCACTGCTCCTCTCGCCCCTGTTCTCACTGCTCCTCTCGCCCCTGTTCTCGCCGCTCCTCTCGCCCCTGTTCTCACTGCTCCTCTCACCCCTGTTCTCGTCATTCCTCTCGCCCCTGTTCTCACCGCTCTTCTCACCTCCATTCTCACCGCTCCTCTCGCCCCTGTTCTCACCGCTCTTCTCGCCCCCGTTCTCACCTCTCCTCTCGCCCCTGTTCTCACCGCTCCTCTCGCCCCTGTTCTCACCGCTCCTCTCCCCTGTTCTCACTGCTCCTCTCTCCCCTGTTCTCACTGCTCCTCTCTCCCCTGTTCTCACTGCTCCTCTCGTCCCTGTTCTCGCCGCTCCTCTCGCTGCTCCTCTCGCCCCTGTTCTCACTGCTCCTCTCGCCCCTGTTCTCACTGCTCGTCTCGCCCCTGTTCTCACTGCTCCTCTCCCCTGTTCTCACTGCTCCTCTCGCCCCTGTTCTCACTGCTCCTCTCGCCCCTGTTCTCACTGCTCCTCTCCCCTGTTCTCACTGCTCCTCTCGCCCCTGTTCTCACTGCTCCTCTCGCCCCTGTTCTCACTGCTCGTCTCGCCCCTGTTCTCACTGCTCCTCTCCCCTGTTCTCACTGCTCCGCTCTCCCCTGTTCTCACTGCTCCTCTCGCCCCTGTTCTCACTGCTCCTCTCGCCCCTGTTCTCACTGCTCCTCTCGCCCCTGTTCTCTCTGCTCCTCTCGCCCCTGTTCTTGCTGCTCCTCTCGCCCCCGTTCTTGCAGCTCCTCTCGCCCCTGTTCTCGCTGCTCCTCTCACCCCTGTTCTCGCTGCTCCTCTCACCCCTGTTCTCGTCATTCCTCTCGCCCCTGTTCTCACCGCTCTTCTCACCCCCGTTCTCAACGCTCATCTCGCCCCTGTTCTCACTGCTCCTCTCGCCCCTGTTCTCGCCGCTCCTCTCGCCCCTGCTCTCGCCCCTGTTCTCACTGCTCCTCTCACCCCTGTTCTCGTCATTCCTCTCGCCCCTGTTCTCACCGCTCTTCTCACCCCCGTTCTCACCACTCCTCTCGCCCCTGTTCTCACCGCTCTTCTCGCCCCCGTTCTCACCGCTCCTCTCGCCCCTGTTCTCACCGCTCCTCTCGCCCCTGTTCTCACTGCTCCTCTCCCCTGTTCTCACTGCTCCTCTCTCCCCTGTTCTCACTGCTCCTCTCTCCCCTGTTCTCACTGCTCCTCTCGCCCCTGTTCTCGCCGCTCCTCTCCCCTGTTCTCACTGCTCCTCTCGCCCCTGTTCTCGCCGCTCCTCTCCCCTGTTCTCACTGCTCCTCTCGGCCCCTGTTCTCGCCCCTGTTCTCACTGCTCCTCTCGCCCCTGTTCTCACTGCTCCTCTCGCCCCTGTTCTCACTGCTCCTCTCGCCCCTGTTCTCACTGCTCCTCTCGCCCCTGTTCTCACTGCTCCTCTCCCCTGTTCTCACTGCTCCTCTCTCCCCTGTTCTCACTGCTCCTCTCGCCCCTGTTCTCACTGCTCCTCTCGCCCCTGTTCTCGCTGCTCCTCTCGCTGCTCCTCTCGCTGCTCCTCTCGCCCCTGTTCTCACTGCTCCTCTCGCCCCTGTTCTCACTGCTCCTCTCGCCCCTGTTCTCACTGCTCCTCTCGCCCCTGTTCTCACTGCTCCTCTCGCCCCTGTTCTCACTGCTCCTCTCCCCTGTTCTCACTGCTCCTCTCTCCCCTGTTCTCACTGCTCCTCTCGCCCCTGTTCTCGCCGCTCCTCTCGCTGCTCCTCTCGCCCCTGTTCTCGCCGCTCCTCTCGCCCCTGTTCTCACTGCTCCTCTCGCCCCTGTACTCGCCGCTCCTCTCCCCTGTTCTCACTGCTCCTCTCTCCCCTGTTCTCACTGCTCCTCTCGGCCCTGTTCTTGCCGCTCCTCTCGCTGCTCCTCTCGCCCCTGTTCTCACTGGTCCTCTCGCCCCTGTTCTCACTGCTACTCTCGCCCCTGTTCTCACTGGTCCTCTCGCCCCTGTTCTCACTGGTCCTCTCGCCCCTGTTCTCGCCGCTCCTCTCGCCCCTGTTCTCGCTGCTCCTCTCGCCCCTGTTCTCACTGGTCCTCTCGTCCCTGTTCTCACTGGTCCTCTCGCCCCTGATCTCCCTGCTCCTCTCGCCCCTGTTCTCACTGGTCCTCTCACCCCTGTTCTCGCCGCTCCTCTCACCCCTGTTCTCACTGCTCCTCTCGCCCCTGTTCTCACTGCTCCTCTCGCCCCTGTTCTCACTGGTCCTCTCGCCCCTGTTCTCACCGCTCCTCTCGCTGCTCCTCTCGCCCCTGTTCTCACTGCTCCCCTCGCCCCTGTTCTCATTGCTCCTCTCGCCCCTGTTCTCACTGGTCCTCTCGCCCCTGTTCTCACTGGTCCTCTCGCCCCTGTTCTCTCTGCTCCTCTTGCCCCACAGATGCTCTTGTTGCCCCTCTCCTTGCTGCTGCTCCTCTAATAGCAGCTTCTGAAAGCAAATTCACTTAGTTTTCCTGTGATGTCACTTCCGATTTTTTTAAAAACCAAGCCCAATGTCCCAGTACAGAGAGCCCCTCACAAATCCAGCAGACTGGCCCGAGCCTGGCTCCTCATCCTCTCCTCTGTACAGTGTGTTCCTCACAGGTTTGGCTGTCTTCGCTCCTGAGAAGGAAACAACGTCTCCATGCCTTCTTTGTCAATCCCCCTTATCATCTTGTACACCCCAATTAGATCTGCTCTTATTCTTTGAAACTCCAGGGAGTGTTGGCCTGAACTGCCCAATTATTCTTTGTAAGACAAACCCCTCATCTCTGGAATCAATCAAGTAAACCTTTGCTGAACCGTCTCCAAATCAACTAAAGTTTGTTTTATTTATTAGTCATAAGTAGGCTTACATTAACACTGCAATGAAGTTACTGTGTAAATCCCCTAGTTGCCACACTCCAGCACCTGTTTGGGTGCACCAAGGGAGAATTTAGCATGGCCAATGCACCTAACCAGCACGTCTTTCGGACTGTGGAAGGAAACCAGAGCACCCGGAGGAAACCCACGCAGACACAGGGAGAATGTGCAAACTCCACACCGACAGTGACCAGGCTGGGAATTGAACCCGGGTCCCTGGTGCTGTGAGGCAGCAGAGCTAACCCACTGTGCCGCCGTACCCCCCAACTACATTCTCTTCAAGTAAGGGGCCCAAAACTGTAAACAATATTCTAAATGCGGTTTCATTAATGCTTTGTGCATTATCAGCACTTCACTACTTTTATATTCTATAACTTTAGCAGTACATTCTAAGATTACATTTGCCTTTCTTATTTCCTTATTGGGCGGCACGGTGGCACAGTGGTCTGCACTGTTGCCTCACAGCGCCAGGGATCCAGGTTCAATTCCAGCCTCGAGTCACTGTCTGCGTGGAGTTTGCACTTTCTCCCCGTATCTGCATAGGTTTTCTCCAGGTGCTCTGGTTTCCTCCCACAGTCCAAAGATATATGGGTTAGGTTGATTGGCCATGCTAAATTGACCCTGGTCAAGGGATTAGCAGGGTAAATGAGGGTTATGGGTATAAGGCCTGGGTGGGATTGTGGTTGGTACAGACTTAATGGGCCAAATAGCCTTCTTCTGTACTGTAGGGATTCTACGATTACCTGATGTACCTGTGCACTAATTTTCTGCAATTCATGCACAAGTCCATCAGCAAGCAGGACCCAGACTTTCCTGTCACTTACCACCTCAACACACCACCCTGTTCTCCTGTCCATCCTTGGGACCTTTTGCAATTGAACCCCAACACAAACTGGAGTAACAGCAGCTCATCTTCTGATTGGGCACTTTACAACCTTCTGGCCCTGATCTCGAGAATACAGGCTCAGTGTCTTCAGTTTATCATCAAAAGACAATATGACCATCCCAGGGATCAACCGTCGTTGTACTTCTACCACCGTGTAAAGTATAATGAGATCAAATCTGTGCACAATATTCCAGATAAGGGTCGAGATATTCCCAGCCTGCTGCGCTGCTCCAGCAGCACAGTGTGCTGGGAGACAACAGTGGGGGGGGGAGGGGGGTCTTTTGCAAGATTGGCGACCGGCATCCAGTCAATCACAAGTCTCCCAAGTGTTTTTATTAGCACAAGCAGCTCTGTGCCAGAATTCAGTGCGGAGCTGATTATCATAATATCTATATGATTAGCAGGCCAGGACAGTAGTCTCCGGGTCCACTAGCGTCTCCCCACCCCGCCACGCCGGGATTAGTTCCCACTAGTGGGGTTTAAAACTGCTCCCCACTGACAGGGGACAGGCGTCCTCACTCTACCAGTGGAGACAGAGACTATTGAGGACCCCAGTGGAGGTCGGGGGCAAGGAGTGGAGGTGCCCCTTGGGGGCACCGGGCAGTGCCACAGGAACGAGGACAGAGGGAGGGGGAGGGGGGAGTTCGGTAGGCCAGCGATCGGGAAGGTGGTGGGGGGAGCACCAGGATTACCAGCGATTTGGGAATTATGGGGAAAGCCACTGATCAGAGACCAGCAATCAGGAGGCCGGCGATGGGGGGAGGTGCAGGTCCGCATGTGCCAATTGCCGCACTGATAGATTGGCGCATGTGCAGTGGACTGCTCAGTGCTATACTGCCAGCCTCTCAAGTGTGATGAGTTCCCGCCCCCACATTTCAGCATGAATCACTCTTTGGCACTCTATGTTGCACAGAGTGTCAGAGATTCATTCAGGTTAGTATGCCTAAACAATAGGGGGGAAATTCTCCCGTTTTCCCACCCGTTAGGCACTTAGCTTTGTTTTGGGAGAATCCTGGCCATGGTCGCACCAAGTCTTTACACAATTGTTGTAAAATATCTTTACTCCTGTACTAGAATCCACTTGAGATGAAGGCCAACAGATTACTTGTTTTCCTAATTCCTTACTGCACCTGCATGCTACCTTTTAGTCATTTATAAACAAGAACACGCAACATCTCATCATTTAAAGAAATAGTAAGGGTGGCATTTACCACGCAATGCACCACGTTATTCGCTGCGGTGGAGGATGGCCCACCACTGGTTGGTGGCAGGATCTTCTGGTCTTGCCGTTGTCAACGAGATTTTGCATGCCTCGCTGCCCAGCAACCCACAGTGAGAGTGTGCCAGTGGTGGAACCGGAAGATGTGTATGTCTTTCCTTTTTTACTACTAATACTTATTCGCATTATATTCCATCTGCCATGTTATTGCCCATTCTCTTTGTCTGCCCAAGTGCCCTTGAAACCTCCATGCATCCTCCTCACAACTGATATTTCCACCTAGTTGTGAGTCCTTAGCAAATGTGGAAATAGTATATATATTATATGTTACATTTGGCCCCAATATCCAAACCATTCATTTAGATTGTGAGCAGATATGGATCCAGCAATAATCCCCAGGGATAGTGGTACCCATTAATAAAAGCCTGCCAACCTGAGATAGACTCCTTTAGTCCTTTTCATGTTGTCTGTCCAACAAATTTCAAGCCATTCCAGTTTATTACCCCCAATTCCATGTTTCTGATTTTGTTTAGTAACCTCTTGTGTGGGACCTTATCAAAAACCTTCTGAAAATCCAAGCACACCATACCCACTGGTTTTCCATTATCTATGCTACATGTAACATCTTCAAAAAACTCCAGCCCCCCTGTCCTCAGCCTCCCCAGCGGGCCTCAATGGCCTCCAGTTCTACTGGCGAAGCCAAGTGGACTGCTCCCCATTCATGGAGAGCATGTCTATTCCCCTTGTCAGCAAGAACCTTTCTGAGCGAGGTCATAAAGGTAGGCGAGCCCGGACGATTGAGCGCCGGGTTCACTAATAGCATGTAAATGTTTCTTTAAATAAATTTAAATACATTAACCTGCCTCTTGTCCATTTCTGGCGGGAGGCTGACCACGCAGAACTCCAGCGCTCGTAAAATGGCGGCGGTCGCAAATACTGTCGCCAATCACGTTAATCACTTTACGTCCCTCTGTACGACCACGTCATGCCCAAAAACGGGCTCAACGTGATGGTAAAATCGTCCCCTTTCTCTCTACTTGCAGATAGTGAGGAACATTGTCAGAGGCTACAGAAGGATATAGATAGGCTGGAAATTTGGGCAAAGAAATGGCAGATGGAGTTCAATCCAGATAAATGCGAAGTGATGCATTTTGGTAGAACTAACGTAGGGGGGAGCTATACGATAAATGGCAGAACCATAAAGGGTGTAGATACGCAGAGGGACCTGGGTGTGCAAGTCCACAGATCCTTGAAGGTGACGTCACAGGTGGAGAAGGTAGTGAATAAGGCATATGGCATGCTTGTCTTTATAGGACAGGGCATAGAGTATAAAAGTTGGGGTCTGATGTTGTGGTTGTATGGAGCGTTGGTTCGGCCGCATTTGGAATACTGCGCCCAGTTCTGGTTGCCACACTACCAGAAGGACGTGGAGGCTTTAGAGAGAGTGCAGAGGAGGTTTACCAGGATGCTGCCTGGTATGGAAGGGTTTAGTTATGAGGAGCGATTGGGTAAACTGGGGTTGTTCTCACTGGAAAGACGGAGGATGAGGGGTGACCTAATAGAGGTGTATAAAATTATGAAAGGCATATAGATAGGGTGAACGGTGGGAAGCTTTTGCCCAGGTCGGTGGTGACGTTCATGAGGGGTCATAGGTTCAAGGTGAGGGGGGGTACACGGATATCAGAAGGACGTATTTTACACAGAGGGTGGTGGGGGCCTGGAATGCGCTGCCGGGCAAGGTGGTGGAGGCGGACACACTGGGAACGTTTAAGACTTATCTAGATAGAGTGGGAATGGAGGGATACAAAAGAATGGTCTAGTTTGGACCAGGGAGCGGCACGGGCTTGGAGGGCCGAAGGGCCTGTTCCTGTGCTGTATTGTTCTTTGTACCTCATTTCTTAAATATTGGGGCTATATTTTCTACTTTCCAGCCTCAGGAACCTTTTATAGAACTGCGAAAGATAATCACCAATGTACCCACTATCCTGATAGCCACCTCCTTCAACACTCTAGGATGTAGCTCGTCAGGTCCAGGTGATTTATCAATCTGCAATCCAATTAGTTTCTCAAGAACTAATTTATTAATACTAATTTATGTTGGTTCCTCACTTCAAAAAGCCGCTTGGTTTCCTAATATTTTTGGAAGGTTTTCTGTATCTTTCTCTGTGAAACAGTCGCAGAGGATGGGATTTTATGGCCAGGCTTGCCCCAAGGCCAGAAATTCCTGCCCGAGGTCAACAGACCTCTGCATGGTAAGTCCCTGCCCACTACGATTCCCTTGGCATGCAGGTGGGACAAGTAAATTCTGCCCTAAGTTTCTCCTTTAGTTGTCAATTCTCCATTATAAATTCTCCTGTCTCTGCCTATAATGGCCCCACATTTCTCCTTGCTAATCTTCTTCTTTTCACAAACCTAAAAATGTTTTTACAGTTCATCCCTATGTTTCTTGTTCGCTTTCATTCATTTACTCTCTCTCCCTATTTTTTTGTCGTCCTTTGCTGGATTCTAAATTGCTCCCAACCCTCAGCACAACGCGTGTTATTTACATTTTAAAATAGAAACAGTTGCTGCCAGGGTTGCCAAAAAAAAGCAGTGTCTTTCTGTCTCTCTCCCTCCAAAGGCTTTCTGAAAGCTCCAAACCTGGCAATCTCAGTTAAAGCAAGTATGCCTGTATTTTGCTGATTTTAAAGGGAAGTTTAAGTTTGTAAGAGAGATATTGCTTGATTGGAACTCACAGTGATAGGTTAGCAGTTAAGAATTGTGTCTGGTCATGTTTAAGTATTGTTCACCGTTAAAAGTTAAGCTAATTCATTTGCTATAAGTAAACTGTATTATTAAATAAAATTTGTTTTGATAAAAACTTCCTAGTTTGTCAGTAGAATTGCACCTGGAGTGAAACGTATCCTTACACTAATGCCAAAATAGAAAATTACGGAGGTCTAGTCTGGCTTCATAATATAGGTTGGGACAATCCACCCATTCCAGGTATCAGTTTAGCAAGCCTTCTCTGAACTGCTTCCAACGCATTTACACTCTTCGTTAAATAAGGTGACCAATGCTCTACACAGTGCTCCAGATGTGTTCTCACTAGTGCTTACTGAAGCATAATTTCCCTACTTTTGTATTCAATTCCCTTCGCAATAAATGATAACATTCTATTAGCTTTCCTCATTACTTGCTGCACCTGTATACTAGCCTCCTGTGGTTCACGCACTGAGACACCAGGTCCCTCTGCATCTCAGAGCTCTGCAATCTCTCACCATTTAGATCACATTCATTCTTCCTGCCAAAATGAACAATTTCCCATTTTTCCACATTATACCCCAGTTGCCAAATCTTTGCCCACTTACTGAACCTATCTATTTTTTATAGCCTCTTATGCCCTCTTCACAACTTACTTTCCTATCTATATTTATGTCATCAGCAAATTTTGCAACCATCCCATCCATCTCTTCATCCAAGATACTTTAATGAATTGTATTTCCTCAAATAACTTTTAGAAAGGAGATAAACATGATTTTCCTTTCACATAACTAAAACTTTCTTGATGAAATGACAAGCAAGTGGAATACATGGGAACCTATAGTTGAGGTGTCCTTAAAATTCCAAAAGACATTTGACAAGATGCCGCATCAAAGGTTGCTGCACAAAATAAGAGCTCATGGTATACAGGATAACGTATCATCAAGGATAAAGAATTAGATAGCTAACAGAAAGCAGAGACGAGGCGTTAATTGGTCACTTTTGGGCTGGCAAGCTATAACTAGTGGAATGCCGCATGGATCATTGGGGCCTGAACTGTTTATAATCTATATCAATAATTTAAATGAGGGGAATTAAATTTGCCAATGGTGCCAAAAGAAATAGGAAAGTAAATTGTCAAGGGGAAATAAAGACTTTTCCTGATAACTTGGGGATTTTCTAAGTATCCTGCTTTGACCTCCTCAATAATGGATTCTAGCAATTTCTCTATGACAGATGTTAGGCCAACTGACCTTACAGTTTCTTTCTTCCTGCCTCCTTCCTTTCTTTGGTAAAGGTTTTACATTTTCCATTTTGCGTCCACTGGGACCATTCCTGAATCTAAGGAATTTTGGAAGATTTTCACCAATAGCTCTAACGTCTCTGCAGCCATTTATTTCTTTTAAGCCAATTCTTTTCAAACTCTAGGAAATGGGCCATTAGGACTGGAGTCTTGTCATACTTTAATAGTTTTTCCAGCACCTTTTCCCCAGTGATGATGATTATTTCAGATTTCATTCTTCCTTTCACCTTTCGATTTTCTAGTCTCTTGTTAAAGTTTTCCAAGTTATTTCATGATTACAGAGATAAAATACCTGTTCAATGCTTCTGCCATTTCCATGTTTTCCATTATTGATTCCACAGACTCATTTCCTAGAGGACAAACACTCACTTTAATCACTTTGGGGGCAATTTTCCAGCCCTGTTATGTCTAGCGCAAATCCCGCTATGTCAAGAAAATTCAATGAGGGGCCTAAAACAGGATTCATGGCAGGCGCAAAATAGTTTGCAATCTTTCCAGGCACTTCCAGCCTACATAATCAGGTTTACACCCTCGCTGGGCATGAACCCAATTACCATGGATTTAAATGGATTTAAATATGCAAAATTGGCGGCACGGTAGCACAGTGGTTAGCACTGCTGCTTCACAGCTCCAGGGTCCCGGGTTCGATTCCCGGCTCGGGTCACTGTCTGTGTGGAGTTTGCACATTCTCCTCGTGTCTGCGTGGGTTTCCTCCGGGTGCTCCGGTTTCCTCCCACAGTCCAAAGATGTGCGGGTTAGGTTGATTGGCCAGGTTAAAATTGCCCTGAGATTCGTAGGTTAGCGGGATTAGTGGGTAAATATGTGGGGGTAGGGCCTGGGTGGGATGGTGGTCGGTGCAGACTCGATGGGCCGAATGGCCTCCTTCTGCACTGTAGGGTTTCTATGATTCTATGAAAATTGGCTTAACATCGAATCTTCTGGGAATGTCATATGTATCTACTACCAGTGTGATGTAAAGTCGGTGGGAATCACTACTTCTCTCCGCAAACAGAGATCAGACATGAAGACAAATCCATGAGTGCACGGAGGCCATTGCAGCCCCCAGGGGGTTGGGGACATGTCAGGGCAGTGCCCTGGCAGTACTAACCAGGCAGTGCTGGGGGAGGGGGGGGCAGGTCTGAAGGGGCGGGGCCTGAAAGTGAACCCATTGAGAGGACTCTGATTCCGGCGAGCATTGAGAAGGGGTCCTGATGTCCGTGGGCATGAGGAGGGGAGTTTTTAAAGTCAATTTGAGTTCAGGATGACTTTGATCTCTGTGAAACTGGGCTTGCTGACATCTTTAGACCCGACTCCTTATAAGGATGGCACAAAACACTCCCCTAAGTGTGGAAGGTCTGGATAGAAAACCTGCCTATTTCTCTGGAGAGAAGCATACCAGTTTTCAGTCAGAACGTGACACTTTGCCATTTTTTGGGAAAATTTGCCTTCTTTACTTGGTTAAAAAATGTAGAATCTCTCACTTTCTGTTTTTATATTTCGAGCCTACTTGATTGGCACTCCATCCTCAGACTCTACTTTCTCTTTCTTTATTTTTTTAGTCTGACCTTTGTGGAATTGTACGATGTTTTTCAAATGTGGTAAGATCCTTGGTCATGGATAATGTATTCTTGCCAAAGAGTTTTTTTTTCTTTAGTGCGATGATAAATATTTACCGAAGGTTATTAAATATCTTCCCAGTCCCTACTGTTCTATATTTTAATCTATTTTACCAGTTTACTTAAGCCAACTCTGCCTTCATACCCTTATAACTACCTTTATTTAAAACACCAGTCTTTGACCCACTCTTCTTACCTCCAAACTGAATTTGAAATTTCATTATGTTATAACTGCTGTTGCCTCAAAATCCTTTACCACAAGATCATTAATTAACCCTGTCAGATTTCACATTACCAAGTCAAGAATATCATGTTCCCTGGTTAGCTCTAGAATGTGCCTCTCTTAGAAATTGTCCCAAATGCACATCATGAACTAATCTTAGCTATCTTTGCTAATTTGATTCACCCAATCTACATGAAGATTATAGACAACCATGATTGTGACAGTACTTATCTTACATGCTCCATTTATATTTTCCTGAATATTCTATTCTACAGATTGATTGCTGTTAGGGGACCTATAAATTAATCCTGCAAGTGATTTCTTACCCTTCATATTTCTTATTTTTACCCAAACATTCTGCAGCTTGCTGTTTCACCAACTTACTGATACCATCCTTAACTAAGGAAGTTTGAGTCATGGAGTCATCGAGGCTTACAGCATGGAAACAGGCTCTTCGGCCCAACTTGTCCGTGCTGCCCTTTTTTTTTAAACCCCTAAACTAATTCCAATTGCCCGCATTTGGCCCATGTCCCTCTATACACATCTTACCCATGTAACTGTCTAAATGTTTTTTAAAAGACAAAATTGTCTTTTAAAAAGACTGTCTGGCAGTTTGTTCCAGACACTCACCACCCCCTGTGAGAAAAAATTGCCCTTCTGGACACTTGTATCTTTCCCCTCTCACCCTAAACCTATGCCCTCTAGTTTTAGACTCCCCTACCTTTGGGAAAAGATATTGACTATCTACCTGATCTGTGCCCCTCATTATTTTATAGACCTCTATAAGATCACCCCTCAGCCTCCTACGGTCCAGAGAAAAAAGTCCCAGTCTATCCAGCCTCTCCTTATAACTCAAACCATCAAGTCCTGGTAGCATCCTAGTAAATCTCTTCTACACTCTTGCTAGTTTAATAATATCCTTTCTATTATAGGGTGACCAGAACTGTACACAGTATTCCAAGTGTGGCCTTACCAATGTCTTGTACAACTTCAACAAGTTGTCCCAACTCCTGTATTCAATGTTCTGATCGGTGAAACCAAGCATGCCGAATGCCTTCTTCACCACTCTGTCCACCTGTGACTCCACTTTCAAGGAGCTATGAACATGTACCCCTTGATCTCTTTGTTCCGTAACTCTCCCCAACGCCTTACCATTAACTGAGTAAGTCCTGCCCTGGTTCAATCTACCAAAATGCATCATCTCGCATTTATCTAAATTAAACTCCATCTGTCATTCGTCAGCCCACTGGCCCAATTGATCAAGATCCCATGGCAATCAAAGATAACTTTCTTCACTGTCCACTATGCCACTACTCCACTACCTTTTCGAGTTTCCTGTAATCTAAAACATCAAATACCCTTTAACATTCAGGTTCCAGTCTTGGTCACCTTTCAAACATGCCTCTGGAATGGTCAGTCCATGGGATGTTGATATACCCAGTGTTGTTAGGGAGGAGGTTCCAGGATTTTGACCCAACAGCAGAGAAAGAACAGGGATATATTTCCAAAGCAAGATAATATGTGACTTGGAGGGGATCCTCCAGTGATAGCATTCCCATGTGTCTAGTGTCTTTTTCCTTCTAATATTAGATGTTATGGGTTTCGGCTACGCTGTTTAAGGAGCCTTGGTGAGTTTCTACAATGCATCAAGGCATCTTGTAGATATTATGCATTATTGCCACCTTACGTTGGTGATGGGAGGAGCGAATGTTTGCGGATGGAGTGCCAATCAAGCGGGCTGCTTTGTCCTGAATGGCATCATGTTTCTTGAGTTTTATTGGACCTGCAATCATCCAGACAAATGGAGAGTATTTAATCATACTCCTGACTTGTGGACTGGTTCCTGGGAGTTAGAAGATGAGTTACTTACTGCAGGCTTCTTTGCCTCTGACCTGCTCTTGTACCCACAGTATTTATATCATTAGTTTCTGGTCATTGGTAACTTCCAGAAAGTTGATAGTGGGAGATTCAGTGATGGCAGTGCCATTGAGTGTCATATGGTGATGTTAGATTTGCTTTTGTTGGAGTTGATCATTGCCTGGAACCTGTCTAGCGCAAATGTTACTTGCCACTTGTCAGCCTGGATATTGTCCAGGTCTTGCTTCATTTGGACGTGGACTGCTTCAGTATTTGTGGAATTGTGCAATCATCAACAACATTCCTGCTTTTGACCTTATAATGGAAGGGAGATAATTGATGACACAGTTGGGAATAGGACACCACCCTGAAAAACTCCTGCAGTGATGTCCTGGAACTGAAATGATTGACCTCCAAGAATTAAAACCATCTTCCATTGTGCTAGGTACAACTCCACCCAGTGGGGAGTTTGTCCCCTGATTCCCATGGATGCAAATTTTGCTAGGGCTAGGGCTGCCTGATATCATACCGGTCGAATGCTGCCTTGATGTGAAGGGCAGTCACTCTCACCTCACCTCTGGAGTTCAGCTTGTTTTGTATGTTTGAACCAAGCTGCAATGAGGTCACAAGTTGCTTGTTCCTGGTGGAACCCAAAATGAGTATCAGTGAGCAGGTTATTGCTAAGCAAGTGCCACTCGATAGCTATTCATGACCCATTCTATCACTTTACTAATGAACAAGAATAGACTGATGGGGCTTCAATTGGCTGGGTTGGATGTGTCCTGCTGTTTATGTGCAGAACATAGCTGGGAAAATGCCAGGTAAATGCCAGTGTTGTACCTGTACTGGATTTGAAATCAGTAGCCTGACTGCAATATTTAAATAAATAGAGATCAATTGAGCTTGCTCCTAAGCCAATTGACCAGGTTGCCCATGCCATAATACAGTTGGGCACAGTAAGAAGTCTCTCACCTGATTCATCTAGCGAATGAGGCTCCAGGAGTTCTTCCACAAACCCCAAGAGGCCACTCACCTGATGAAGGAGCAGCGCTCCGAAAGCTTGTGATACCAAATAAACCTGTTGGACTTTAATCTGGTGCCGTGGGACTTCTTACTGTGCCCAGCCCAGTCCAACGCCAGCATCTCCACATCATGGCTACCACCGACACCATAAACCGCCACTCAAAGTGGAGAGGATCTCCAAGAAGATCGCATATATCGACACAGACATCAAGCTTCTACAAAGATACAAGAAAGCAGACAAGAGAGGGCTATAGATCACGAACGCACTCAAGTCGACCTATAACACAGACTATGCTGAGAGACTTTGCCGTTGCACCTCTCGCATTCCTCAACCACCTCATACACCAGCTCTACAGCAGACGCTGCAACCTGGAAACCAAGATAGAGTCCATATTCTCAGCTTGCGCTCAGAACGCAGCAGACCAGCTGCAAAATATTACCAAGCAGACAAGACAACGGAACTCCGCCATCTACATGCACACCAAGAACAGGAAACTTGAGAAACTCAGCATCACCACCAGCAGCAACCAAGCCTCCCCTGGTAGCAAACAGTACCACTGCAGGGAAGTCCATTGTCAACTTGTCGGACTACACCCTTCAACCAGATGAAATTGAAGTTCTCAGCCGAGGGCTCAATTTCTGCCCCACCACCAAAATGGACCCTAGCAGTTTCGCAGTGGACACAGAGGAATTCATCAGGCAAATGAGGCTCCAGGAGTTCTTCCACAAACCCCAAGAGGCCAACAGCGAACCCAGTGAGACAGCCAATGAATCGCAACAGCGGACAGAGAGATCCGTGGTGCAGAAACCAAAGAGGAAAGAGACAAATTGGACCCCTCCAGAAGGCCACTGCTCTTGACTTGAAATGTAAGTGCAAGCTATCAGGGAATGTGTCAATGCCAGAGTCATCAGCCACACTCAAAAGACAGCCCCGAATGTCACCCAAGCACAACACAACGCAATTCGCGCTCTCAAGACCAACCGCAACATTGTCATCAAACCAGCAGTGAAAGGAGGGGCCACCGTCATACTGAACAGAACGGATTACTGCAAAGAAGTGTATCCACAACTGAACAACCAGGAACACTACAGACAGTTACCCGCGGACCCGACCAAAGAACACACCCGCCAACTCAACAGACTGATCAAGACCTTTGATCTGGACCATCAGACCACCCTCCGTGCTCTCATCCCACGTACTCCCCGCGTTGGAGATCTCTACTGCCTCCTGAAGATACACAACATACCCGGCCATCCCATTGTATCAGGCAATAGGACCCTGTGTGAGAATCTCTCTGGCTACGACGAGGGCATCCTGAAACCCATTGTACAAAGAACCCCCAGCTTCTGTTGTGACACTACGGACTTCTTACAGAAAACCAGCACCCATGGAGCAGTTGAACCAGGAATACTCCTCGTCATAATGGACGTCTCGGCACTCAACTCCAACATCCCCTACAATGATGGCATTGCTGCAACTGCCTCAGTACTCAATACCGACAACTGCCAATCTCCAGATGCAATTCTACAACTTATCCACTTCACCCTGGACCACAAGGTCTTCACCTTCAACAACCAGTTCTTCACCCAGACACATGGAACAGCCATGGGGACCAAATTCGCACTTCAATATGCCGACATCTCCATGCACAAGTTCGAACAAGAGCTCTTCACCGCACAGGACCTTCAACCGACGCTATACACTAGATACATCGATGACATTTTCTTCCTTTGGACTCGTGGCGAAAAATCACTGAAACAACTACATGATGACATCAACAAGTTCCATCCCACCATCAGACTCACCATGGACTACTCTCCAGAATCGTTTGCATTCTTGGACATACGCATGTCCATCAAGGACGGTTACCTCAGCACTTCACTGTACCGCAAGCCCACGGATAACCTCACAATGCTTCACTTCCCCAGCTTCCAGCCTAAACACATTAAAGAAGCCATCCTCTGTGGACAAGTCCTCCATATACAAAGGATCTGCTCAGATGAGGAGGAACGCAACAGACACCTACAGACAGTGAAAGACACCCTTGTAACAACAGGATATAGCGCTCAACTCATCGATCGACAGTTCCGATGTGCCACAGCGAAAAACTGCACCGACCACATGAGAAGACAAACATGGGACACAGCCGACAGAGTACCCTTCATCATCCAGTACTTCCCCGGAGTGGAGAAGCTACAACATGTCATCGATGCAGATGAACATCTCGCCAAGGCCATCCCCACACCCCCACTGCTTGCCTTCAAACAACCACGTAACCTCAAACAGACCATTGTTCGCAGCAAACTACCCAGCCTTCAGGAGAATAGCGACCAGGACACCACACAAACCTACTACTGCAACCTCCGCAAGACATGCCAGATCATCGACACGGATGCCATCATCACACGTGAGAACACGGGCGGCATGGTGGCACAACGGTTAGCACTGCCGCCTCCCAGCTCCAGGGATCTGGGTTCGATTCCCGGCTTGGGTCATTGTCTGTGTGAAGTTTGCACGTTCTCCTCATATCTGCGTGGATTTCCTCTGAGTGCTCCGGTTTCCTCCCACAGTCCAAATATGTGTGGGTTAGGTGCATTGACCATGCTAAATTACCCCTTAGTGTCTCGGGATGCGCAGGTTAGAGGGATTAGCGGGGTAAATATGGGGGTTATGGGGATAGGGCCTGGGTGGATTGTGGTCGGTGCAGACTCGATGGGTCGAATGGCCTCCTTCTGCATTGTAGAGATTCTATGATTCTATGAACACCATCCGCCAGGTACACGGTACATACTCATGCGACTCGGCCAACATTGTCTACCTGATACGCTGCAGGAAAGGATGTCCTGAGGGGTCATCGGCGAGACCATGCAGACACTACAACAAGAGATGAATGGACACCGCTCAACAATCACCAGGCAGGAGTGTTCCCTTCTTGTCGGGGAACACTTCAGCAGTGAAGGGTATTCAGCCTCCGAACTTCGGATAAACGTTCTCCAAGGCGGCCTTCAAGACACATGACAACGCAGAATCGCCAAGTAGAAACTGATAGCCAAGTTCCACATACATGAGGACGGCCTCAACCAGGATCTTGAGTTCATGTCACACTATGCGTAACCCCCACCATTTGGCCTGGGCTTGCAAAATCCTACTAACTACCCTGGTTTGAGACAATTCACACCTCTTTAACCTGTGATTATCCCTCTCTCCACTCGCATTGTCTGTAACTACTTGATTACCTGAAAAGACTTGCATTCCAACCATTATCTTGCAATTGAGTCTTTGTCTATATATGCCCTGTTTTTGAACCCCCCAAAAAACTCACCTGATGAAGGAACAGCGCTCCAAAAGCTCGTGAAAAGTGAGGACAAGAGGGACCTTAGGGGGAAGGACATCTCCTCACTCCCACACCATCGCTTAGCCCCTCTAAAGTCAATTTGTTTTTACATTTTTGCATTAGCTTCTATCATCGGACTTTTAAGTTCCTATGTTCTGTTTCTTCCTACCACAGTTTGGTACTCATTACCCAAATAACTACCCTGCTTTATTACCTTGTTATTTCCCTTTAATTTATAATAGTTTCCCTCATAGGATCCACCCCTCCCTTTACTCTTTGGCCTCAAGCCCTCTCTAATGTCCTAGTTATACAAATTGCCAGAATACTGGTCTTAGCATTGGTCCTTTCGACTTTCCCCATTACTGCTGCCAGTGCCCTATGATTAGAAACTCAATTTTCCCCTACCAGCCTTTGAGCCACACATTCATCTCTCTAGTCTTATTTACTGTACACAATTTGCTCATGGTTCAGGTAATAATCCAGGGAGCATTGCCTTTAGATTCTGTTTTATAATTTAGCACGCTATGCACCTGAAGTAGAACCTCTTTCCTAGTCTGATCTATGTCATTGGAACCTATATGGACCACAACAACTGGAGAAATTCCCACTGAAAATTCCTCTCCCGTCCTGTCCCAAATCCTGGCACCAGACAGAGAACACAGCCTTCAGGACTCAGGTTTTTAAATACAGAGAATTGTGTTTATCCCTCAGACTAAACTATGTCCCACTACCACTACATTCCCATTCACTCTCCCCACTTGCATGGCTTCCATGATGCCATGGCCAGTTAGCTCATCCACCTTGCAGCCCCCACTCTCATCCATGAAAGCTGCAAGAACATTCAACCTTTTGAACAATTACAAAGGCTGAGGCTTCTCCACTTTACTTCTGAGATGATAATCAGAACATTGATGAAGATTTAGTGACACAGTGGACAATTTTATAGTTGAATTAGTGCCATTATCAATTATGTAATTGTACACGTTGTTACCTTGATTAAAACCTTAATTTGGAAATGAGAAAAAACATGCAATTATTTTTGAACAGCCTTTTGAGTTATCAGATTAATTCATTTAAAACAAAATTGTGAGGTTTTCCTGACTGCTGTTTTTTTCAGAACTGAGAACCTTCCTAACTCAGGGACCAAAACTACAGGCTCTAAATATAAGACAGCCACTAATAAATCCAATAGATAACACAGGAAAACATCTTCACCATGTGTGTGGTGAGAATGCGGACCTCATTACCACCTGAACCAGTTGAGACAAATAACGCAGATGCATCCATGGGGAAGCGAAATAAACAAACAGAGAAGGAAAGTGAGGACATGCTGATAAGGTAAGATGAAATGTGGGTCAAGGCTTTTTGAAAACATAAACACTAGAATAGACCAAATGAATAGCATTGATTATATTAAAGAGATTATATCACTTCACTTCAATCCTAAAACTCATTATATGAAATTAAATAATTGAAATACACACAAATACCTGATAGTAAACTTTTATCGTCTTCGTACAAACTGTTCTTGAGCTGCTACAAATAACATTTTCTGCTACTATCTTGAATGATGGCTGTGTGTAGATTGGGGAACAAGCATCCTAAAGGGTCAAATGGATGAAAGATATTCTTTACCTTATACACAATAATTATCAACTTCATAAAACTACCAATACTTTAAAAATACAAGAATACAGCCTCTAACCTTCAAGGTTAAATGAACAATGGCCATAAATGTTTCATATACAGGTGGTGTAGATGCTGTTTTCTGGTATGCATGACTATTTGAATTGTGTATTAGAAGTCTACTGCTACCTGTATCACTGCTCTTAGCAGGTAATTGGTGCAAACTATAAAGACTAGAGGATAAAAAAATTATAAATATTATTAATGGTAATTCTTCATATATTACCTGAACTAAAATATATTCGCAATTCCCATCAAACGCATATTGCTTTCCACCAAATGTAGAAATATGCCCTTCACCGTGAACCATACATGTTAAAGGACACATTGCATTTTTATGGCAATTCCATTTTCCCCCATCACAGAAACTGTAAAAAAAATCAGAATAATCCCACAGACATCAAAAGATATATTGTTAAAAAGACTTGAATATTTAAAGATTCAGATGTCTCAAAATGCTGGGTCAATTTACTCATCAAGCATTAGTCTAGCTTGCCCAACTGTCACTGTTGTTCGCTGCTTTTTTTATAATGTTATGGGCAGAAGAGCGAGGAACTGAATTTCTTCATATTCTCCCTATCTGTCCATAAGCAGAGGTGTTTTTGAAGTTTTATTAAAGTGGCTGTGCCATAGTTTCCCAACCCCACAGATTGCTAGATTGAACTTGAGCCATTTCTGCCAACTACAGCATGATACCATCTTCCCCTCACTCCCCCTGTCAGCTTTCCACAGGGACCATTCCCTCCCATTGACTCCTCCACACTTTAAACTAAGGTCTGCTGATAAGGGTGGAGCTGTTGTTGTCTGGCATACGGATCTCTACCTCACAGTGGCTGAGCCTCAACTCTCAGACACTCCCTTTCACCTCCCACTGGACAATGATTCCACCACCTAACATCAAGCAAGTGTTTCTACAACTATCACTGACTTCATCTCCTCCGGAGATCTTCCCTCCACAGTTTCTAGCCTCATAGCCCGCTTCTACTTCTTTCCCAAAATCCACAGCCAGGTATGCCCATCGTGTCAGCCTGTTCCTGCCTGAACTTATTTCTTCCTATCTTCTCTCTCCTCTTGTCCAATCCCTTCCCACCTACACCCACAATTCTTCTGATGTCTTGCATCATGTCAACAACTTCCAGTTCCCTGGCCCAAACCACCTCCTCGTTACCATGGATGTCCAATCCCCTTACACCTCCATTCTCTACCAGTATGGCCTGAGCGCTCTTTGCTTCTTCCTAGAACACAGGCCTGAACAACTGCCATCCACGACCACTTTTTTCCATTTGGCTGAACTTGTTCTCGTAATCAACAATTTCTCCTGTAACTTCTTCCAAATAAAATGTATGGCTTTGGGGCACCCACATGGGTCCTAGTTATGCCTGTCTCTTTATGAGGTATGTGGAATATTCTTTCTTCCACTCCTACTCTGGCCTCTTCCCACAACTCTGTTACCAGTACATTGACGACTATTTCGGTGCCACTCCATGCTCTTGTCTGGACTGGAAATATTTATCGATTTTGCTTCCAATTTCCACCCCTCGATCACCTTCACATGGTCCATCTCTGACATTTCACTTCCCTTCCTTGACATCGCTGTCTCCATTTCTGGTGATAGACTGTCCACTAGTATCCATTGCAAGCTCACCGACTCCCACAACTACCTTGACTACAGCTCTTCACACCACACATCCTGTAAGGACGCCATCTCATTCTCTCAGTTCTTTTGCCTCCATCGCATCTGTTCCAATGATGCCACTTTCCAAAATGGCACGGCTGATATGTCTTCTTAATCATGGTTTCTGACCTCTGTAGTTGACAGGGCTCTCAACCGTGGCCAATCCATCTCTCGCACCACAGCTCTCACCCTCCTTCTCTCCCTCCCAGGACCAGGATAGGGAACTGGGAAGTTGTCCTCACTTTTCATCCCACTAGCCTCTGCATTCAAAGAATCACCCTCCGCATTTCCGTGAACTCCAGCATGATGCCACAACCATACACAGAATCTCTACAGTGCAAAAGGAGGTCATTCATGATTGAATCTGTTTCAATCATTCAAATGGATTCTAATCGTCATTTAGCATTAGTCGAACAAAAACGGGATTATTAAATCTTTAATCAAGATCAAGGTCTGCACTGACTCTTGGACAGAGCAAATGACCCAGGCCTACCCTCCCTCATCCCATCACCGTAACCCCACATATTAACCACTGTGCCACCATACCGCACATCTTCCTCTCACGTCCCCGTTCAGCATTCTGTAAGGACCATTCTCTCCGGGATATCCTGGTCCAGTCCTCCATTCACACACGTGCGCATACACACATGTGCGCGCAGACACACACACACACACACTCGTGCACACACACGCACTCACACTCACACACACCACTCACACACACACCACACACACACCACACACACCACTCACACACACACCACTCACACACACACAACTCACACACCACTCACACACACCACTCACACACACACCACTCACACACACACCACTCACACACACACCACTCACTCACACACCACTCACACACACACCACTCACTCACACACCACTCACTCACACACCACTCACTCACACACCACTCACTCACACACCACTCACTCACACACCACTCTCACACACCACTCTCACACACCACTCTCACACACCACTCTCACACACCACTCTCACACACCACTCTCACACACCACTCTCACACACCACTCTCACACACCACTCTCACACACCACTCTCACACACCACTCACACGCACACACTTCCCTCCACTTCATCCATTTATCCATTTTCTTTAGGATATCTTGTAGTTCATCAATTTGAGTACCAGTGATTTGTGTCAGGGAGCCAGGACTGTCATCTACAAGTTTACAAACAATTCCAGCCATCAGCTTGATACCAATAACATCACTGGAGCATGAGCCCGCTCACCAGCTAAACCACCACTAAAAACAAAGCTATCTCCAACCACCTTGATCAAACGAGGATTTTCTTGACTTTGCTCAGCTCCCCGTTACCCAAATTTAACCGAGATCTTCCAGGTACATAGCACAGTGTATGCACTCCAGGATTAGATAATTAAGCACGGTAAGAAGTTTCACAACAGCAGGTTAAAGTCCGACAGGTTTATTTGGAATCACGAGCTTTCGGAGCGCTGCTCCTTAATCAGGTGAGTGTGGACTCACCTGATGGACTTTAACCTGGTGATGTGAGACTTCTAACCATTCCCACCCCAGTCCAATGCCAGCATCTCCACCACATAGATAATTAGGGATTGTGCATCAGGATAAATAAAAGGATCAAAAAATGAGTCACACCAGTGCTCGTAAAAACTCAGCCCTTGCTTACATCACGTGACCCCCATTATTGTTCCAATGAACAATTAATTGAATTCCCATGAATCTGTTTCAATCATTCAAATGGATTCTAATTGTCATTTAGCATTAGTCGAAAAAAAGGGGATTATTAAATCTTTAATCAAGATTGTAAAAACAAATCAACTTGTTTTGTTTTTTTTGTTTGTGGAATTTTCTTGTGTGCATTTTAAACACTAATTGTCATTAACAAAATAAAATTCTTTCATTTGCAATGCCCACTTTTTAGAAGTCATTAAGGAGATACAACTGAAAAATTCCTTACCATTTCATACAGTCCTTCACAATTACCATACCCCGTTCATATGAAAAGCCGCTATATTCGCATGAACAATCATCAGGGTGAACACAGCCTTTTGCCTCATCCAGCACAAATCCATCTGGACATATGCAGCCAGATACGCAATTTGTTGTTAACTGAGGAAATGGGAACAATTATACTTGAAAATAATTGACTTAAAAAGTACAATAAATTGTAAAAATATAACCTTCAGTTGTTTAATCAGATCAATTAAATGTATGCTTTATTCTTTTACTTACACATTGGCCTTCTGCAGCAAGCATCTGACAAGTTGGTGCACATGCAGCTCCATATTCACCTTCTTGTGCATGTTCACAGTTAAAGTAAACTTTAGGAGGATGACAATGTTCTGGAAAAAAAGACTTGCATATAATTTTCAATAATGTTCCATGTTGTATTGCTTAGATATAATGTATTTTCCAGTTAAATATTAATTTGGATATATAACTGAAATCTATATATCTATAGGAGCTAATCTGCTACGGTGTTGGCAAAAATACAGACCACCATTAGTCATCAGGTGAAGAGGTCGTGAGAGGTCAGGAACAAATAGTTGTAATTTTGTACTCATTTTGAAGTTATACTACTTTGGGCAGGATTTTCTGGCTGTGCTTGCCCTAAAACCAGAAAATTCTGCCCGAGGTCAACAGACCTTTACATGGTCCGCCCCCACCTGCTCCAATTCCCGTGGTGGGCAGGGTGGGAAAATTCCCCCCTCTGTCCTTATTTTTATATTTTTCTATTATAAATTCCTATTTAAAGTTGTCATGCTATAGTTATACTCTCCGACGCGTGCGATACGGCTGTACATCTGCAGACTAAAGAGAGGCAATAGAGCAATTTAAGATAATGTAAAGTAGAGAAGGAATAGATCAAGAAGAAACAGGCAATTTTGAATACTGATAGAGTGATGGTTCAACTGAGGAGTGCAGCCAGAACCAAGTCCATGACACCATAGGTGGTTGAGCTGTAAAGATGAGCACAAAAAAGAATAGAAGGGTGGTAGTGATAGGAGGTTTGATATGGGGAATGTACAGACATTTCTGTGGCCAGAAGTGTGCATCCAGGATGGTGTGTTGCCTCCCTGGTGCCAGTGTCAAGGATATCACTGAATGCCCGAAGAGCAGACTGAGGGGAGAGGGACAGCCAGCAGTCATGGTCCACATTGGTACAAACTACACAAGCAGAAAGGAGGATATGGTCCTGAAGTCAGAATTTAGGGAGCCAGGTAGGAAATTAGCAGGCAGGAACTCAGAAAACAGGAATCTCCAGATTACTCCCACTACTACACCTAAGTGAGTATAGAAATAAGGAGAAGGCAGATGAATGTGTAGCTGGAAAGATGGTGCAGGAAGGAGGGATTTAGATTCTTGGGACATTGGGACCAACACTGGGACTTGTACAGGCTGGACGTTTTGCACCTGAACAAAGTCAGGACCGAGTTCCTCGAAGGACAATTTGTTGATGCTACTGGAGAAGGTTTAAAGTAACTTGGTAGGGGCATGGGAACCATGAGTTAATATTGGAGAGCAATCCCAAGGACATTGAGTATTAGGAGAGATAGCACTAGAAGAAGAAATGAGGTTATGAGATGTAATCAGAATAAAGGGAGAAAGTAATAAAGTCTAAATCCAGGCTACTGTGTATATATATGAATTCATAGAGTGTGGTTAATTGGTGAGATACAGGCACAGATTGTCCCTGTGATTATAGTTGGAACCGGGCTCAAAGAAGGACAAGACTGGGTATTAAATTTTCCTGGATATAACAGGTCCATGCCTGTGTTTATACTCCACACAAGCCACTACCATCCAGCAGAAGCGGCAGAGAGACTTCACCAAGGAGCATTCTGGGAGAAGTCATCGCAGTCACCCTGACTGTATAGTGGGTAGAGGAAGAATGTTGTCAAGGAGTGGTTCAAGCCATGGTCTGCTCTTCGTGCTCCATGTGGGAGGCCGGGAACAATTCCAGTGCCCGGGGCCAGCATGTGTGCAGAAAGTGTCTCCAGCTGCAGCTCCTGGAAGCCCGCGTTTCAGAGCTGGAGCAGTGGCTGTGGGACATCTGCAAGATGGTATCGTGGATAGCATGTTTAGAGAGGCAGGCTCAGACTCCACAGGCAGGATGGGAATGGGTGACCGCCAAGCAGAGCAAAAGAGCTAGGCAGACAATGCAGGTGTCTCCTGTGGCTATTACCCCACAAAATAGATATACCATTTTGGTCCTGTTGAGGGGAATGGCCATTCAGGGAAAAACAGCAACAGAGAAATCCATTGTACCACAGTTGGTTCTCCAGCAGAGGGGAGGAGTAAAAAGTGTGGAATGCAATAGTTAAAGGGGATTCAATTGTAAGGGGAATAGATTATCATTTCTGTGGCCACAAACGAGATTCCAGTGTCGTATGCTGCCTCCTTGGTGGTGGTGTCAAAGATGTCTCAGAGTGACTGCAGGACATTCTAAAAGGGGAGGGCGAACAGCCAGTAGTCATAGTACACGTTGGTACAAATGACTATTTGCTAGAGTAGTTAGGGAGGATTTAAGTTATTGTGGCAGGGGGATAAGAACCTTTGCAAGGATTCAGAGCAGAGGGAATTAAGAACAAGCAGAAAAGACAGTAAGGAGAATAAGGAAAGTGATAGGCAGAGAAATCAAGGGCCAGAGTCAGATAAGTACCGAGTAAAAAATAGGAGGAAAGGGAAAAGAAACATTAAAAGTGTCCATCTTAAGGTTTTGTACCTGAATGCTCAGAGCATTCAAAACAAAATGGATGAATTAGTTGCACAGATAGATGTAAAGCAGTATGATAGGATTGGCATTATGGAAATGTGGCTCCGAGGTGAGCAAGGATGGGAACTAAACATTGAGGGCTATTCAGTGTTTAGGAAGGACAGACAGAAAGGAAAAGGTGGTGGAGTTGCATTGTTGATTAAAGATGATCTTTATATATTGAGGAAAGATCTTAACATTGATGATGTGGAATCTGTATGGGTTGAGTTAAGAATCAACAAGGGACAAAAAGCATTGATGGGGGTGGTATACAGACCACCAAACTGGAGTGGTAATGTTGGGAAAAGCATTAGACAGGAAATCAGAGATGCATGGGTTAAAGGAACATCTGTGATTACGGATGACTTTAATCTGCATATAGATTGGGAGAGTCAAATTAGTCACAGTACAATAGAGGAGGAATTTCTGGAGTGCGTACAGGATGGTTTTCTGGAGCAATACGTCGAGGAACCAACAAGGCAGCAATTGAACTGGGCGTTGTGCAATGAGAAAGGATTAGTTGGCAATCTAGTTTTGAGAGAACCCCTGGGGATGAGTGGCAATAATATGGTAAAATTCTTTGTCAAGGTGAATAGTGACATAGTTGATTCTGAGACCAGGGTCCTGAATCTCAATAAAGGTAACTATGATGGTATGAGGCATGAATTAGCCATGATGGCCTCGGAAATATTACTGAAAGGAAAGACAGTGGATTGTAAGGCAGGCATTTAAAGAAAGAATAAGTGAACTCCAAAAGTTGTTTATTCCTGTTTGGCACAAGATAGGTAAGGAAATTGTGACCAAACCATGGCTTACAAGGGAAATTAGAGACAGTATCAGATTCAAGGAAGAAGCATAGAAATTGGCAAGAAAAAGCAATAGGCCTGAGGATTGGGAGCAGTTTAAAATTCAGCAAAGAAGGACCAAGCGATTAATTAAGAAAGGAAAAATAGAGTTTGAAAGTAAGCTAGCAGGGAACATAAAAACTGACTGTAAAAATCTTTATAGATATATAAAAAGAAAAAGATTGACAAAAACGAATGTCAGAAATGTAAGAATACATAACGGGGAAAAAAGAAATGGCTGAGGAATTAAATTTGTACTTTGCTTCAGTCTTCACAAAGGAAGACATGAATAATGTGCTAGAAATGCTGAGAGAAACAGGTTTTAGTGAGGAGCTGAAGGAAATCAGCATTAGTAGAGAAATGGTTTTGGGGAAATTGATGGGTTTGAAGGTGGATAAATCTCCAGGTCCTGATAATCTTCATGCACACTAGTAGTGTGGTGACCAGAACTGCACACAAAATCTAAATGAGGCCTAACCAAGGTTTTATATTGTTGTAACATGACTTCCCAACTACTGGGATGGAATTCTTCCCAAAACATTCCTTTTTTTTGTGTTGAAAAAGTGTCGAGCTTGTGTGAAAACTGGAATAATTCCGTTTTTTTTCAGTGGGAGTTCAGAGAAAAATTTCCCACACTCTGTGCACTGCAGAGGCCACCAGCGTGAATATTATTAAAAAGTAGGGGGCAGGGCCTATCCCTGCTGGAGAGGCTGATATCAGCGCTGATCTGTCAGTGCTGAGATCGTTGCATGCACAGTGGCCCACACTGATGGCCTCCTGATTGCTGGCAGGCTCGATTGCTGGCTAGCCCCGTACCCCTTGCAATGCCGGCTCTCTGCCTCCCTCACCGCCCCCCCCCCCCCCCCACAGCCCAATCAGCCCGCCCCAATCTCCAGTGCCCCCCCCCCCTCTCCCGCAGACCCAACCACCCTCCCCCAGGCTGACCCCATACCCGTCCACCCCACTCGCTGGCCTCCCTCCTTCCCCCATCAATCTCTTTGCAGAATGGTAGCAGGTCCACCTCCACACTCACTGATCAGCCCCTAGGACCCTAGGCCCCACCTCCATCATGCCTCACCCCCTAGGCCCTACGCCATCGGGCATGGGGCAGTGCCAATGTGCTCCCTGGGCATTGGCACTTTGCCCCTTGGGCAGTGCCAGGGGTACAGACTGGCACTGCCAGGATGCCAATGCCCAGGGGACACCCCCCACCACCCGACACTCTGAGGGGCCCGATTGCCCCCCTTCACTCCAGCGGGGTTGGGCCACTAGTTTTCTGTTAGTGGGGAGCTACTCTAAACCCTGTTGGAGTGAACCACTCTGGCGGGGGAGATGCTAATCACATTTAAATTATATGCAAATGACCATTTAAGTTGTCATTGCACTTCCCCGCCAATTTCTGGCGCGGATTTGATGCCACTGAAAATCCAGCGCTGGAAGACGCGAGCAGGGCACAAATGTCACCAACTCCATGAATTGGCTGACGTGAGAATCTCCCAGCCCGCTGTGTTAAAGAAGTTAGTGCAGCGGGATGGAAGAATTGTGGCTCTGTACTCAATGTCCTGGCTTCTGAAGGCAAACATGCCATATGTCTTCTTAATCACCTTGGCCACCTGTGTTGCCACTTTTAGGAAACTGTGGACCTGTACGCCTAGATCCCTCGGTGTGTTAATGTCCCTAAGTGTTCTGCCATTTACAATATAAGTCATATCTAAATTTGATCCTCCAAAATGCATCACCTCACATTTGTCTGGGTTAAACTCCAGCTGCTAATTCTGTGCCCAAGTCTCTAATCTATCTACATCCTGTTGTATCCTCTGACAATCCCTAGCAATTTCAGCGACTCAACCAATCTTCCTCTCATCTGCAGACTTACTAATCAGACCACCCACATTTTCCTCCAGATCATTTATCATAGAATCCCTACAGTGCATTCAGTCCATCGAGTCTGCCCTGGCCACAATCCCACCCAGGCCCTATCCCTGTAACCCTATGCATTTACCTTAGCTAGCCCCCTGACGCTAAGGATCAATTTAGCATGGCCAATCCATCTAACCCGCACATCTTTGGACGGTGGGAGGAAACCGGAGTACCTGGAGGAAACCCACACAGACATGGGGAGAATGTGCAAACTCTACACAGACAGTGACCCAAGCTGGGAATTGAACCTGGGTCCCTAGCGCTGTGAGGCAGCAGTGGTAACCACTGTGCCACCATGCCGCTACAAACAACAGAGGTCCCAGCACTGATCCCTGCAGAACACCACTAGCTACATTCTGAAAAAACACCCTTCCACCGCTACTCTCTGTCTTCTATAACCAAGTAAGAAGTCTCACAACACCAGGTTAAAGTCCAACAGGTTTATTTGGTAGCAAATGCCATAAGCTTTCGGAGCACTGCTTCATCAACCAACCAATCTTGGTTGGTTGACGAAGGAGCAGTGCTCCGAAAGCTTATGGTATTTGCTACCAAATAAACCTGTTGGACTTTAACCTGGTGTTGTGAGACTTCTTACTGTGTTCACCCCAGTCCAACACCGGCATTTCCTGGCCAGTTTTGTATCCATCTAGCCAGCCCACCCACCCCAAATTCCAAGTGATTTTAGTTTTTGTACGAGTCTGCCATGTGGGACCTTGTCGTTTTACTTTGTCATTAACCTTACTAAAGTTTATATAAACTACATCCACAGCTTTTCGCTCGTCAATTTTCTTTGATTACGTCTTCAAAAAACACAATCAAGTTGGTGAGATATGACCTTCTCTGTACAAAACCATGCTGCCTGTCACTAACTAGTCCATTTTCCTCCAAATGTGCAGATATCATGTCCCTCAGGATCTTCTCCAAAAGCTCCTCCACCACCGATGTCAGGCTCACATGCCTATAATTTACTGGATTATCCCTGCTTCCTTTTTTGAACAAGGGAAAACATTGGCTATTCTCCAGTCCTCTGGACCTCACCTGTGGTCAAACAAGATGTGAGGATATCTGTTAAGGGCCCAGCTATTTCTCTCCATGTCTCCCGCAGTAACCTGGGATAGATCCCATCTGGCCCCAGGGACCTGTCTATCGTAATGCAATTTAGGATACTCAACACTTCCTCCTTTGATATGTTGATATTCTCTGGAGCGTTCACAGACCTATCCCTGACCTCAACATCTGTCATGTCCTTCTCTTGGTGAATACCGATACAAAGCACTCGTTTAGGATTTCACCCACTTCCTGTGGTTCCACACATAACTTCTGTCCATTGTCCTTGAGTGGACCTACTCTTTCTCTTGCTACTCTCTTGCTCCTAATATATGCATAAAAAGCCTTGGGATTCTCCTTGACTCTGTTTGCTAAAGACGTTTCATGGCCCCTTTTAGCCCTCCTAATTCCACATTTAAGTTCCTTCCTACTTTCATTGTACCCCTCAAGGGCTTCGTCAGCTTTTAAATGCCTAGACCTCTCATATGTTTCCTTTTTCCTTTTGACTAACTTGCAATTTCCCTTGTTCCTCAATCCTGCCATTTCTATCCTTCATTTTTGCGGGACTTTCTTGCCCTTCACTTCAATTAACTGACCTTTAAAAGCATCCCACATGTCAGATGTGGATTTGCCCTCACATAGTTGCTCACAATCCACATTCCCTAATTCCTGTCGAATTTGGATATAATTGACCATCGCCCAATTAAGCACCCTCACCCAAGTGCAACTCTTGTCCTTATCCATGATTACCTGAAATCTTATGGAATTATGGTCACTAAGTCCAAAATGCTCCCCCACTGAAACATCGATCACCTGGCCTGTCTCATTCTCCAATACCAAGTATAGTATGGCCCTCTCCCTGGTTGGATAGTCAACGTACTGTATCAAAAAGCCCTCCTGGACACGTCTAACAAATTGCTCTCCATCTGAGTCCCTGGCTGTAAGGGATTCCCAGTCAATATGGGGGAAGTTAAAGTCACCCACCACAACTACCCTGCTTTTTTCACACCTTTTCAGTATCTGACTACAGAACTGCTCCTCTGTCTCCTGCAGGCTGTTGGGAGGTCTATAGTACATTCTCAACATTGTGATTTCACCCTCCTTATTCCAAGAATAGGCAACATCGCCTCACCATGATAATCCTCAACACCGCTGCCCCACATGGCTGTGTCCTCACCCCCAACTATACTCCTTATACACCTATGAATGTCTGACCGAATTCCCCTCCAATTCGATTTTCAAGTTTGCTGATGACACCACCATAGTGGGTCAGATCTCAAACAATGACGAGACAGAGTACAGGAATGAGATAGAGAATCTGGTGAACTGGTGCGGCAACAATAATCTCTCCCTCAATGTCAACAAAACAAAAGAGATAGTCATCCACTTCAGGAAGCGTAGTGGAGAATATGCCCATCTACAGCAATGGGGACGAAGTAGAAATCGTCGAGAGCTTCAGGCTTTTAGGTGTCCAGATCACCAACAACCTGTCCTGGTCCCCCCCCCATGCCAACACTAGTTAAGAAAGTCCACCAATGCTTCTACATTCTCAGAAGACTAAGGAAATTTGGCATGTCAGCTACGACTCACCAACTTTTAAAGATGCACCATAGAAAGCATTCTCTCTGGTTGTATCACAGCTTGGGATGGCACCTGCTCTGCCCAAAACCACAAGAAACTACAAAGGGTCGTGAATGAAGCCCAGTCCATCATGCAAACCAGCTTCCCATCCTTTGACTCTGTCTACACTTCCCGCTGCCTCAGAAAAGCAGCCAGCATAATTAAGGACCTCACGCACCCTGGACACACTCTCTTCTGTTGGGAAAATGATACAAAAGTCTGGGGTCATCTACCAACCAACACAAGAACAGCTTCTTCCCTGTTGCCTTCAGACGTTTGAATGGACCTACCTCATATTAAGTTGATTTTTCTCTACACCTTAGCTACAACTGTAACACATTCTGCACTCTCTCCTTTCCTTCTCTATGGATGGTATGCCTTGTCTTTATAGCACGCAAGAAACAATACTTTCCATTGTATACTAATACATATGACAATAATAAATCAATTGAAATCAAATCCTGAGCACCCATAATGCCTCACTACAAGATCTCTCCAATGTCTCCTCCCTCAACACAGCTGTGATCTGCTCCTTAACCAGCAGTGCAACTCCTCCACATCTTTTGTTTCCTCTTCTGTCCCGTCTAAAACAACGATATCCCAGAATGATAAGCTACCTGTCCTGTCCCTCATTTAGTTATGTCTCTGTAATTGCAATTACATCATAATTCCATGCAGTAATCCAAGCTCTCAGTTCATCTGTTTTACCTGTTATACTACTTGCATTGAAGCAAACGCATTCCAGACCTACCATACTCATGACCATGCCATACTCGGCCTAATGGTGTCTATATATCTGGAATTTAGCATTTTAGACCATAAACTAAGCAGGGTGCAATGTGATCTGGAGTAGATGTAGATCCGGTGGAACCTAAATTGAGCATCAATGAGCTTCTGTGCTTTATTGGACGTCTTTATATTACGTCTTTATTGATAGATTAATTACCTATCTTATCTTAATCTAATTTCGCTATACTTCCTTGAACACTTCTCCCTTCCTTTTTATAAAGAAATTATATGAGTTGTTTGTTGGTCCTCTGACACTTCCCTTGGCCAATGAATAGCACCACTACTATCTCTTCTCTGATTTCTTTTAATATACATGTATGTGATCTTTCCTAATGAGTTGTTTCACCTGCTCTATGTTTATGAATTATTTCATCCTTTTTGATCGTGAATGTTTTTATGCTTTCTTGATATTTTATTTTAATGTCATATCCATCATGTTAAGTCTCCCTGATAAATACTAAAGCAAAGTAATTATTTAATATGTCTGCTATTTCAGTTATTACCTTTGAGTTTACCCTATTTATCCTGTAGTGGATCTAGCCCTATCTGTATGTTTCCTTTGTTATTTTGATGGGTCGAATCTGCTGCTTCTGTGCAATATTGTTCTGATTCTTTGATAATGTCATTACGTCACTTCTCTAGTTTTCTAAATTGTTTTTTATCTCTTTCCTAACCTTTTGTATTACATTTTGTCATGTTTTCTAACTCGCTGTTTTATGTACTGAGTATATGGCCACATAATTCAGCTCTGTAATGTCTCTACTTTCAGCACTGCGGATACCATTTTGGTCCCAATGTTCTGGCATGTTTTGGAAGTGTATAATATGGGCAGATATTTTGATTTGAAACCAGCATTGTCATTTTTGACCTGGCTGCGCCAGCTAATACATTCTCTTAAATATGCCCAATGGAACTTGCTTTCAGCAATAAGAAGGGCCCCACCAGTCTATTTAAAGAGTCCATTTTCAGGGTAATTGATTATTGATTTTTCTATTATGGCTTACAATTGCTGAAATGGACAGGGCATGGTGCCACATTTGGTTTTGACTTCAAGGGATCTGGTCAGACCACTTATTTATTTGTTATGACTACCACAATTATTATCCCCAAGTCCTGTAACATGATAGAAGAGGAAAAATTCTCACAGCAGGAGGAGGAAGGGTTTTCATGAAGAGTTTACCCAGTCTTCCAGGAATATTTCTCTTGCTATAATCTAAACTGGAAACAGTATACACAACTGGGACGATTTTACCACTGCGTTGCACCCATTTTTGGACACAAGGCGGTGATAAAGTGGAGCGTAAAGCAATTAGCACAATTGCCGCCGGTTTTCGCAACCGGCACCATTTTCGGAGCACCGGATTTCCGGTGTGGTCAGCCTCTCACCAGAAATTTATTTAAATGGTGTTTAACATCTGCTTAGCGAGCCCGAGCTCAATCGTCGAGGCTCACCTCCCTTTATGACCTCGCCGGGAAAGGTTCTCGCTGGCGAGGAATAGACATGCTTCCTATGAACGGGGAGCAGTCGGCTTGGCCTTGCCGGTGAAACCGCAGGCCATTGAGGCCACCCAAGGAGGCCAAAGGCAAGGGGGGGATGCCCCTTGGGGAGTGCCAGACTGGCAGCGCCACCCTGGCACCTGGGTAATGCCCCATGGGCAGTGCCAGGGGGTGGGGATAATGGGGGGAGGTGCCAGTGGGGGTGGGGCCAGTCCAGGTGGAGGCAGTGGGGACAGGGCTAATGAGAGGAAGGGGTCTGCTGCCACTCTGCAGCGATTGGTTGGGGGGGGGGGGGGTGAAGGAGAGGGGGCCCGCTGCCACCCTACAACGATTGGTGAGGGGGGGAGTAAGAAGGGGCCCGCTGCCACTCTACAGCAATTGGTGAGGGGGGGAGGGAGAGGGGGCCCGCTGCCGCTCTGCAGCAATCTGTGGGGGGAGGGAGGGAGAAGGGGCCTGCTGCCACTCTGCAGCGATTGGTGGGGGAGGGCGGCGAGGCTGCGATCAATCTGGGCGGCGGAGGGGGGGCAGGGGCTGTATATCGGACCGTGGGCCGTGGCAATTGTGGGGAGGAGGAGCGGGGGGAGCTGCTTCAGGCTGCCTGCACTAGCAAGAGCCTGACAGCTCGCTCTCTCTTTTCTGTCAGACTCCTGCTACTGCTCATCACATGTGCAGCATCAGAGGCCTGCACATGTGCACTAGCTCCCTCTGCAGGCTTTCAGGCACATTAAACCCTGCCCACAAGCTTCTGCAGCAAGTAACAGGCTCGCTCAGAATTTTGCAGGCAGAGTGCGTATGAGGGGTCCTGAAAACATGCCCAAAAGATGGATCTGAAACTCTCTCAGTTTCAAGTCCACCCGGCATTTAGAAAAAAAATGGTAACATTGCCCCCAACGTCTCTGTTTCAGAGAGAGCTAAGTGACCCCCATAACCAACAAATCAGTTCTGTTCTCTGCAGTCTGGCCACAGCCATTCGTGAATGGTGGTGGACTATTGAACAATTAACTGGAGGAGGAGGAGACTCCACAAACATCCCCGTCCTCAATTATGGGGGAGCCCAGCTCAGTGGAAAAGACAAGACTAAAGCATTTGCAGCCATCTTCAGCCAGAAATGTCAAGTGGATGATTCATCTCGTGGTCCCCAACTTTGCAGGTGCCAGTCTTCAGCCAAATTGATTCATTCCACATTATATCAAGAAATAGCTGAAAGAAATGAATATTGCAATGGCTATAGGCCCTGACAAAATTCCAGAACTAGTACTGAAGACTTGTCCTCCAGAGCTAGCTGGGCCTCTAGTCAGGCTGTTTCAGTACAGCGACAATACTGACATCTACCCGGCAATGTGGAAAATTGCATAGATGTGACCTGCACACAAAAAGCAGGAAAAATCCAACTTGCCCAATTACCGCCACGTCATTCTTCTCTCAATCATTGGCAAAGTGATGGAAAGTGTCACTGATAGTGCCATCAAGCAGCAGTTATTTACTGATGTTCAATCGGTGCCTGACCTTTACAAAATTATTTTATACCTTAATTTATTCTAAAGTACTGACAGAAGGGTGGTTCTTAGAGCTTGTGACCAGGTTTGCTGGTTGAGAAAACACCTGACAGAATCAAATAATGTAGGGCTGGATTTACACTCACAAGGCAAATACCGAAAGTCAAATTCCAATTTTTGTTCCAGGGACATGGGTGCATAGAGGTGAACCCACCACACTGTATGTGGATCAGAGGTGAACACAGGGGCTGTCGAGTGCTGAGGCAGGTTGCATACAGGAATGAGATAGAGAATCTGGTGAACTGGTGCAGCAACAGTAATCTCTCCCTCAATGTCAACAAAATGAAGGAGATTGTCATTGACTTCAGGAAGCGTAAAGGAGAACATGCCCCTGTCTACATCAACGGGGACGAAGTAGAAAGGGTTGAGAGCTTCAAGTTTTTGTAGGTGCCCAGATCACCAACAACCTGTCCTGGTCCCCCCATGCAGACACTATAGTTAAGAAAGCCCACCAACGCCTCTACTTTCTCAGAAGACTAAGGAAATTTGGCATGTCAGCTACAACTCTCACCAACTTTTATAGATGCACCATAGAAAGCATTCTTTCTGGTTGTATCACAGCTTGGTATGGCTCCTGCTCTGCCCAAGACCGCAAGGAATTACAAAAGGTCGTGAATGTAGCCCAATCCATCACACAAACCAGCCTCCCATCCATTGACTCTGTCTACACTTCCCGCTGTCTCGGCAAAGCAGCCAGCATAATTAAGAACCTCACACACTCCGGACATTTTCTCTTCCACCTTCTTCGTTCGGGAAAAAGATACCAAAGTCTGAGGTCACGTACCAACCAACTCAAGAACAGCTTCTTCCCTGCTCCTGTCAGACTTTTGAATGGACTTACCTTGCATTAAGTTCATCTTTCTCTACACCCTAGCTATGACTGTAACACTACATTCTACACTCTCTCATTTCCTTCTCTATGAACAGTATGTTTTTTCTGTATAGCACACAAGAAACAATACTTTTCACTGTGCGTTAACACATGTGACAATAATAAATCAAATCAAATCAAAGGTTGCTTAAAAGGTCTACCTTAGTTCTCTTGGATTTTCTCCCAGTTTTTTGCTAAATATTAGGCCTTCTCGCCCTGACCCCTTGTCAAAATCCTTACATTCCCATGCCCCCGTCAACTCATAGTCCCTTATAGCTCCATGCCAGTTTAATGACAACTTATGCCAATCATACAACCCCAGCCATATTTTGTCTTTATATCCACCATGCCAACTCACTCAGTATCTATCATGGGCAGAACTCAGGAGCCATATTGAGACAAAATAAAACAAAGCTCTAGCTATCTGTTAAACTCTTTATCACAGTAAAAAATACACTCCTATTATGGAAGTCCATTCAAAACTTTTTAAAAATCTTAAGTGCTTAATCATTTGTTAAAATAAAGAGACTTGTATTATTAATTGTCCCATATCAAAGACAGCTAATCAATTAATGTCCTCTATGAACTGTCAATCAACTATGAATTTACTTGATTAATGATGGCATTAGCACATTATAGAGAAAGAACCCAAGTTCAGAAAACCAGGATATAAAAGCAGTTTGGATTGAGATGAGAAATGTTAAGGCAAGAAGTCATGTGTTGGAGTGGTGTAGAGGCTCTTTAATTGGAACTACATGGTAGGACAAAGCATAAATGAAGAGACAATGGGGTCTTGGTAGAAAGATTTGGCGATAATCATGCAGGATTTTAATCTACATACAGATTGGAAAAATCAGATGGTCAAAGGTAGCATAGATGAGAAGTTCATAGAATGTCTTTGGGCCAGTTTCTTAGAGCAACACATTTTTGAGCCTACAAAAGGGCATGTTATGTTAGGCCCGGCATTGTGCAATGAAGCAGGATTAATTGAAAATCTTCTAGTGAGGGCTTCCCTAGGTAGCAGTGATCATAGTATGAATTTTACATTCAGTTTGAAGGGGAGAAGAGTGTGTCCAAGACTAGGGCAAGGATCTTCCATTCCCATTCACATTGGATGGGTTTGGTGACAAAAGTGGAAAATTTCGCAAGAAGGTTAAAACTGCATTTCACATTGACGTAAAAGAAGGAAGTAATTGTCCTCTTGTCTGTCAGTGGCAGCCTGCATTTCCTGCCATTCAAAATCAGAAACTTCATTGTATTATATTTGTGGTGATTAATGGGCTCATATGACAGACTCAAACTCACACTCAAAAAGTGCTGCCACATTGTCATGTCAGAACAGCACGATGAACAATTGGTCTCAGAGGGGATGCACCTGGTAAGCAGGACTCCAAGGGGAGCTCGGAGATGAGTGCAGTGCTCGCGGAGCAGCTCCACGTTCGGAGGGAGAGGGTGAAGCCATGATAATGACAGGTGGGTGCCAGGGGTGCAAGTGGATGAAGAATATTTCCTGCTATGCTCACAATGTGTCAGGGTAGCCTTTAAAAAATTGCACCTGAATCATCGAAGTGCTGAAGTGATGGTGAGCTGTTGAATCAGCAGCTGCCCACTAACAATATATTGTGGAACCCTTACCTGCCTTATTTTTGCACTAAGTCCCGGCACTATATGACCTAAAAAGCAGCCATTGCCATTGGCAGTCTCAATGCCACTTTTCCCAGCTGACATCGATTTTGCCAATATTGCAAAAAATCTTATCCTAGTGTTTTGAACTTAAATAAGGGCAATTATGAGGGCATAAAAGTGGAGCTACCTAAATGTGCTTAAGGGGTAGATCAATAGAGATTTAATGGTAGACATTTAAAGGGATATTTCAGAATACACTGAACAGAGATATTCCAATAAGAAAGAAAAATTCCAAGGGAAGGGCTCATCATCTGTGATTAACTAAAAAGTGCAAGACAGGGGATTTTCACAAGAACTTCATTGCATTGTTAATGTAAGCCTACTTGTGACACTAATGAATAAACTTTAAACAGAATTAAACTTTAAGAAAAAGCATAGATTTGCACAAAGACAAGTGGCAGGTCATATGATTGGGAAGAATGTAAAGAACATCAAAGAATGACAAAAAGATTGATAGATTCTAAAACTAGAATATGAGAGAAAGCTATCTGGCAATATAAAGATGGATAGCTAGAGTTTCCATAGATGTTTAAATAAGAAAAGAGTTAACAAAGTGAGCTTTGGTCCTATAGAAAGTGTGTCTGGAGTATTGATAATGGAAAGTAGGGTTGTGGCAGATGAATTAAACGTGCATTTTGCAACAGTCATCACTATAGCGGACACAAGTAGCTTCCCAGAAAAAGCTGTAAATCAGGAAATTGAAGGGAGGGAGGAATTTAGGAAAATTACAGTCACCAGTGAAGTGGGATTGAAAAAATTGTTGGGTCTATGGGCTGACAAATCCCTGGGTCTGGATTGACTTTACCCTAAGGTCTTGAAATAAGTGGCTAATAAGATATTTGATACCTTGGTATTAATTTTCCAAATGTCCCTAGATTCAGGGGAAGGTTCTATTAGTTTGGAAAATAGCAAATGTAATTCTATGATACAAAAAAGGAGGAAGAGAGAAAGTAGGAAACTACCGGATAATTGGCCTACATCTGTCATAGGGAAAACGTTAGAAGCTATTATTAAAGATGTTACAGCAGGACACTTGGAAAAATTCAAGGCAATCATGCAGAGTCAACATGATTTTGTTTCAGTAACTTCACAGCTTGAGTTATTTTTTAACTCTCACTGACACAGGCCGGCTGCTTTATTTTTTATGTTTTTTTCTTATTCGTTCACAGGATGTGGGCATTGTTGGCTGGGCCAGTAATTTTGTTGCCCATTTCATAGAATCATAGAAATCATAGAAATCCCACAGTGCAGAAAGAGGCCATTTAGCCCATTGAGTCTGCACCGACCACAATCCCACCCAGGCCCTACCCCCATATCCCTACATATTTACCCGCTAATTCCTCTAACCTACGCATCTCAGGACACTAAGGGGCAATTTTATTTAGCATGGCCAATCAACCTAACCCGCACATCTTTGGACTGTGGGAGGAAACCGGAGCACCCGGAGGAAACCCACGCAGACTCGAGGAGAATGTGCAAACTCCACACAGACAGTGACCCAAGCTGGGAATTGAACCCAGGTCCCTGGAGCTGTGAAGCAGCAGTGCTAACCACTGTGCTACCGTGCCGCCCCTAAAAAATAAATCTACATTCCCTGACCGGGAATCGAACCCGGGCCGCAGTGGTGAAAGCGCCGAATCCTAACCACCAGACCACCAAGGAAGCTTTCAGAGGGCATTTGAGAGTTAACCAAATTGCTGTGGGTCTGAATTCACATGTTGGCGAGACTGGGAACCTGGGTCCCCAGGGCATTGTCCAGATATAATACCACTAGATCAGTGCCTGCCCTCACTGGGGTGGGCTGGGGATTTAAATAACTTCACAGCTTGACAGTTCTGCAGCTCTTCTGCCCTTCACAAGTTATTAAGTCTCCTCCATTATTTTGTAACTCGCATACTGTGAGATAAAGATGTTGCTACAGAAAAAAATGAAAAGAAAAAAAACTTTCAAAGAATTACTAGTTAACCTTTTAGCATTTTTGATCTACCTTAAAAGTGGAGACTTTTAAAATGGAAACGTGTTGCAGTAACAATTTAAATATAGATGTTGCAAGAACATTACCTCCATAGACTTTTTGTGTCAGTACCAAGAAGGTTATCAACCCAATGACTATCTTGCTTCATCAATGAACCTGCAATTGTATCTGCTTAAAATCATTGGTGTATTTATTTGTGTTTTTTAAAATGTTTTCACTTCTAGTATGAAACAAATCTCCAGGTAAAATATTCGCAAACAGCCTTTGTTATGCATGTTCCTACCTGGGTGGTTGGCCAACCACCCATAGTCTGATATTCACAACTCTTTAGACCACTTTCCCTCATTGCCTGGTAGGTAATAGGCCAATACTGTTCTTCTCTTATATTCTTCTACTCTTCTACCAATTTTGCTTCTCAATTATCTCCAAACCCCCAAGTCAGCAAGTTATCGTTTACAAGCCACAGGCACATATCTCCAACATCTCGTTGAGTTAATGATTTTTTATTCATCACATTTAACAGTTTTAATTTAAACAGCATGTTTTAAAAAACATAACCCTGCTTTTTCTTTCCATTCAATATGAAATCCAAATTGCACGACAATTCAGGACAGTCATAAATTCTGATACATTTTCACCTTTCCAACAGTATATTTAGTGCTGCACATTTCAGAGGGCTGGGCAGCAGGCTAATTAGGTTACTGACAGTAATCCAGAGAAGTGGACAAATAATCAGGAGAAAATTTAAGCGGCAGCGTGGAAAAACGGAACGATTGGGCCTCCGCAAGTTTCTCAGGCCATTCTTTTCAGCGTGATCGGGTTTGCGCTGAAAATGGACACAGTGTGCATTTAAATATTTTTACATACCTTACCATATCATTAGCGAGTTCGGGACGGTACTTTATGTTTCCTCCCTCTCCGGCATGAGGTCATGTCAACATCATTTCCAGCAGCTCCATAAAAGTCTGGGTCTGGCATGGCAGTGAAGAGGAGTAAGGAGGTAAGTCCCATTGAGCAGCAACCCCTGTAATGCAGAGGGGCAGTGGCCCAGGCACTGCAAAGTTGCTGGATGAGATGGGGGACTCCAAATGGTGCTGGGGTTTTGGTGGGGAGAGCAATGTGCTGCTTGAGGACTCCGCAGGTCGGGAGTGGCTGTCCCCAGGCCCATGGACGTTGCATTGCCCCTCGCTGTGAGGTGAGGTGGGGGACACCAGTGGTTGCTGGGGCTGCTGTTCCCAGGCTTATGGATGGTGCATTGCCCTTGGCTGTGGAGTGAGGGGGTCACCAATGGGTTCTTGGGTTTGGGGAAAGGAGGGTGTATGACATGCCACTCGTATGTTCTCTGTCCCTGCCATGACCAGAATGTCAATGGTAGGCAACCCCTTCAGGTGAAACATAGCACCCTGGACGGTGTCGGGTTGCTGGTGTCCACATGTGGGGACACTGGTCACTGGGAGGGAGTGTAGGGCCTGGGATGGACAATCAAAATAAATGTTTCTCTCTCTCTCTTTCACTCTCTCAGTAACCCCACCATGCAGATGGATTCCAGATTGTCAGCCACAGAGGTGGCCATCATTGTGTCAGCTGCTGGAGAGGTGGAGGCTGAGGAGGAGGGAGTTATCCAGCCACTGCAAGGCCAGCCAGGGCCTGATGCTGCAGAAGGAGGGCAGAGGGCTGCCAGTCAGGGCCAGGATGTGGCAGCTCATCCTCCCACAGGGGGCCAAGGGAAGGAGGATGTGGAGACCCAAGGTCTACAGGATGCGCAGGTCATTTGAGGGCATGTCAGCAGCCATGTGCCGGTGTCAGCTCTGGCTAAGCAAGGAGACAGTGTGGCACGTGTGTCAAGTCCTCACAGACCTGGCACCTCAGGGAATGGGAGGACGCTCACTCCCAGTGGAAGAGAAAGTCATGGCGGGCCTCAACTTCTACATCATGGGCTCCTTCCAGGTATCAAGTGTGGATATCTGTGGCAAATCACAGGCATCTATGCACAAGTGCATCTGCCAGATCACGGATGCACTATACGTCAAGGCAGGCCAGTACATACACTTTGACGTTGTTCAGGAAGCCCAGGCTACAGGCTTTGTCGCCGTCACTGGCATGCCCCATGTGCAGGGTGTGACACTAGTGTACCTTTAAGAAATGTATTTTTCTTAAAGTCATGTTCTCTTCAGTTAAACAGCTTTGCTTTTTTTTATTGTTGCTAAGCTGTCTGCTAGAAGTCCTTTTATTGCTGCTTCAATGGTTTAAATGGGGATTTGTTTATTTTTACTCTGGGACTCAGGTACTTTCTGGGATCTTTTATGACCCTGCATTGTGAGAGGAAAGATTGATTGACAAGTCAAAGTTCCTCCAGATAAATCTAAGGATTCATTTTCAGTTTTGGTTTTAGAGTCAGCAGTCCTGGTTGTCAAATGGAAAGTAATGCTTCTCTCTCTCTCCCTGATATTGGAAATTCAGCTGGCTAGCTGAAAGCAAGGCGTCTGGCCTTTCTGGAGTGAAAGTTCTCCTGTTGGTGGTTTGCTGGAAGTAACTAGAGTCTCTCTCCCCCTGGTGCTTTGGGAAGCTGTTCTGACCTCAAGTTTGTCTGTGTGTGTCTCAAGAGAACTGCAGCATCCAACCAAAGGACTAAGTTCTAGCATCATGCGAGCATTTGTTTTTCTGTGCTAAACCTGTGGCAAGGGTTTTGTTTAAGGGGGTTTGTTTGGTTGTGATATTTCATATATTTGTTAAGGTTTATACAATATCATGGTTGTTTTGGTTCTTGTTTGTAATTGGTAAACGTTGTTGCTAATTTTCTTTCCATACATGTTAGCTGTATTCTTAAATAAACTTTGTTCAATAAAAGCTTCCGAGTCGGTCAGTTGAATCATACCTGAAGTGAAGCATCTCATGTTCACTCTAGCCAAATTCAACTTGCAAAACTTATGATCTAGGTGGACTTCATAAACTACTTTGGAGTTTCTGACCTGAATTATAACAAGGGGGTTGTGGATGGCTGCACATCACCCTGCAGTCCCCATAAGGAAAGGTTTCTACTCCCTCAATGCACAGTTAGTCCACGCCCAGAGACTCATGATAATGCAAGTGTATGCCACTCGGGGAGTGTGCACAACAGTTACATCCTACAGAGTTCGGACAACCCCGGACTCTTTGAGGACCAGCCCAGGCTGCCAGGATAGCTCGTGGGGGACAAGGGATACTTGCTAAGGTCATGGCTGATGACGCTAGTGTGGAAGCCCAAGACTGAGGCAGAGACCATTATAATGAGGCCCACGCTGCCACTTGGTCCATCGTAGTGCGATGCATCGGGCTCCCAAAGATGCGATTCTGATGCCTGGACCGCTCTGGGGGTGCCCTTTAATACAGTCCCGTGTGGGTCTCCCCATCAACATTTTATGCTGTGTGCTCCACAATCTGGCGCAGCAGCAGGGAGACATCCTGGAGGAGGAGGCCAAGGTGGAGCCGGAGAATGGAGGATAAGAGGTGATGGCGAGGGTCCAGCAGGGCAGGGCGGCAAGGGAGGCACTCATTGCTGCCAGGTTCACTTACCAGCCGTCATACAGTCTGGCGGCTGCTACCACCACCTGCCCACCACACCCTGGGAGATGGTGCAGCCCCAACCCCAAATGCCCCCACCATTACCCATCCCCTCCCCCACTCTTTTCAACCCACCCACATCTCCCATCGGTCCGAGTGCAATCACAACAGGATGAAGGTCCTGGGTTGGCATGCTAGCGAGTTTTTTGGTCCAGGCTGGAGTGGGATGCTGCCTTGGTACCACACAAATCTGACTCATACTTGTTCTCTGACTGCACACTGGCACCTGTGCCCACGTATAAGTGACAGTTGTGAGCACAGGCATGCAGGCCAATGGGCCGGGGGTGTTGTTTGTGGGGGCTAGGAGGGGGTTCAGAGATCAGAGGGGGGGGATTTGTGTTTGACACAGAGTCTGGTGGATGCTGGGGAAACCAGGGCAGGTGGTCAGTCTCTTTTGGCCAATGGGCTGATATCGTACAGCACGACGCTCTACGCTCAATCATGGGATTGGGATACAGTCATCCCTGTGGGGGAAGAGTCAGAGACAGATTAGTCACAGCTGTGGAGTGCATTTAAAGCTCACCTTCACCCGTGCCCTCTTGGTGATCCTATAACTTCCTTATTTTACGAGGCTACATAAGATATCTTGCATAAGCTATCTTACATTGCCTTGCATCTTGCTAAACCGAGGTGGACCCCTGGATGCACATCAGAGGTGGAGACGCCCAGCTGTGATCCATGCTCCATTGCCTGTGATGCCCTTGGTGGGCATCCCCTGCGGAGCTGAGACCTGGAGGGCCCTGGCTGATTTGCGGATAACACTAATGTAGCCATGCCACCCTGTTCATCCCGCTGCCCATGAAAGCACCATTCTGAGGAAGGGGGGAGTTGGAAGGTCTGTGGATGTCTGGTGCCCCCTGGCTGGAAGACCCCAGCATGAGCTTCAGCCCTTCCTCCTCCCTCAGGGTGCCCTTGGCCCCGGGGACACTCATGGGAAGGCAGGGCAACTGGACTGAGGTCCATAAGTGTCAGTATCACCTGGCTCTGCCAGTTCTGGAGGCCCAGATGCGTCTGCCCCCTTGCAGAGTAAAGCCCATTAGCATTGCCCCTCCCCTCCCCTGGACATAGCCCTTGCAGAACCCCTGTAGGATGGATTCTGACTCCCCCTCCCCCAAGCAGCCTCTCCATTATTCTCTCTGAAATTGTCTTAAGGGGTGCGTGAGTGCCCCAAACTGACTGCACCTGGACTCCCTTAACAAGAGAGGGCTCAATATAAACTGTAAGGATGGATACATGGAGTCACACCTGGGAGATGGCACAGAAAAGAACCGCACCCAGATCCCTCAGTGCTGACCCTCTGAGACTGGACCAATCTTTGAAGCCCCTCTGTACAGCGTTCTGCGATCGGGCCAAGCTCTGGAGCCTCTCAATATTAGCCCCGTGAGCCTGGGCTAAGTTGCTGAGGCACACAGTCATGGCCAGCTGTATCTCTAAAATGCCCCCGACACCTGTGGCCATGGCACTATGTGCATCTAGAATCCCAGCAACACCCACAGCCATGGCTCGCTGTGTCTCCGCCATGGCCTGCTACATCTCCAGGATGTCCTGCACCCTGTCATCCATGGTTGCAAATTCCTGCCCCAGAGTTTCCCCTGCAGACACTACCCTTGCAGTGTTGGCCTGGGTACCATACTATGCCGGCACCACCTCCTGCGACAGCACTCTGTTTGATTCCTCAAAACAGACTTGCAGTCGCTGCATGGTTGCCGACAGCCCCTCTACCATTACCTGGGGATTCTGGTGCATCTCCAGAAGCTTCAGGATGACCGATCCCAGATGCTGGCACCTGGCTTTGAGCCAGCAGAATCCTTGCCTCCGGAAGACTCCCATGTGCCCATGTCTTAGGACATTCCGCTTCCACTTGATGTGCATCAATGGCTGTGCTGTGCGCACCAGTGACCCAGAAGCCTCACCACTAACAAGTCCCACTGTGATGATAGTGTCTGTGTTGGCAGATTGTGCATGGATGCCTGTGCTAAATCATTGGTGCTATCCTCGGAGGATTCCTCAGCGCCTCTCTCTGAGGTGTTATTCAACTGTACTGGGCTGTTTCATCAGGAGGAGCGGTGGTGACCTGGGAAGGGCCAGGGGCATCCGGGTAATTTCCTGTAACAAAGGATGCAAGTTAGTGAAAGGGAGGGACAAGTGATTGGGCAGCATGCAACTTACTTCCAATAAGTCCTTGGGACAAAGCTCACTTACATGCCGCACGCCGACCTGGCTGTCCATCATCATTCTCACCCGCCAGCTCCATGGCACGCTTCTCAAACTCAGTGAGCAGACGAAGCTCGGGCACACCACCAGTCTTCTCTCTCTCCCACCTGTTATGTGCACTCTTCTCCTGTGGGAACATAAGTGGAGATTGAAAGCTTGATGTATGGAAGGGCATGGGATGCAGGGTTGGGGACGCTCAGGTGGGTGTATCGCAGTTGCGCCTCGTCACTCTGGGGTTGTGACTTGAGGTATCATGGAGGTTGGATGCAAGTGTTGGGGGTCGGGAGTCTGGGGGTGGTTTCACATTGCAGGCGCGACACATGGGACTGCTTTCAGGATGGGACTCACCATTCCTGCCCGAAGGGGGTCATTCATTTTCTTCCGACAGTGGCTGCTGGTCCTATGTGCCAGTACACAGCCTCAGCCTCCCAAGCTGCATTTGCTGCCCGACTCCTGGGCTGACATCCGTCGGTGGGGTAAACTCTCTGTAAACTGGGATACACTGGGATAAAAGCAACTCTCACTTCTCCTTGATGGCATCCAGCAGGCGGCCCTGCTCCACATCCGTGAATCTGGGTGCGGTTCTTTTCTGTGCCATCTCCCAGGTGTGACTCCATGTATCCATCCTTACAGTTTATATTGAGCCCTCTCTTGTTAAGGGAGTCCAGGTGCAGTCAGTTTGGGGCACTCACGCACCCCTTAAGACAATTTCAGGGAGAATAATGGAGAGGCTGCTTGGGGGAGGGGGAGTCAGAATCCATCCTACAGGGGTTCTGCAAGGGCTATGTCCAGGGGAGGGGAGGGGCAATGCTAATGGGCTTTACTCTGCAAGGGGGAATGTTTGAGGGGAGGGCGCTGGCTGGAATGCCAGCAATGTCTTTGGGGGAATATGGTGCCTGGAAATCCAGTGATGTACGGGAAGGACGGGGCCTTTAGCCCACTGATGTATGGGAGTGGTGGGGGGGTGCGGCGATGGGGCCTGGAAGCCCATCAATGTACCGGGTGGGGAATGGGGCCTCAAAGGTGAGTGATGTCCACGGGGAATGGGATCTTTAGCCCAGCAATATCTGGGGATTGGGGCAGGAGGGAGGAAGAAGGGAGACAGGCCAGCCATGTCCAGTGGTGGGGTGACTAGCCAGCAATGTCCAGGGGGAGGGGAGGATGGTGAGAGGCCAGCGATGTCCTGGGGAAGGGGGTGAGAGACTGGTGATTTCCGGGATGGGGGGAGAGGCCAGCATTGTCTGGGAGAGCAGTCATTCTCATGGGGCGGGGGGAAGGCGATGTCCATGGGGGGAGGATGTGAACTGATCTCCTGGTATACTGGGATAAAAAAAGGATTCGCGCATGTGCAATGGCCCCCTCAGCACTCTGCTGTCGGCTCTCCAGTGGGTTCTGGTTCCCCTCCCCCCACTGCCATGAATCTCCTGACGGACTCTTGTAGTGCACAGAGTGACATAAATTAAATTCATTGAATTCAGCTCACCCAAAGAACAGGCGGGAATACCTCCTGTTTTCTCGCCCATTGGGCACTTAGAAATTTTCTGGGAAAATTGTATTCCCATGATTTCTAATCCCATCAATGGCAGTTGGGAAATTTAGACCTTGAAACATCAACCTATCTGATTCATCAATGTCCTTCAGGGAAGGAATTTGCCATTCTTACCATGGGCAGCTGATTTGCGACTCCAGACTCACAGCAATGGGGTTGACTTTTAACTGCCCTCTGAAAAGACCTAACAAGTCACTCAATCACATTCAAGAAGGCAGCTCACCATCACCTCCTGAAATGCATTGAACAATGGGCAATAAATGCTGGCCATCTCAGCAATGCCAACACTCAGTGGATGAACAAAAAAAATATTTACTGTTAAACATACTCATATGCCAAAATAATCAATTCATCAAATTTTAAAATCCAATAATTAATTCCACAGGTGTTCCATAATTATCTTCTCTATTTCCCCCAATACTAATACCACACTTTCTCAATCCTCAGTTTCCTATATTCTTCAACCTTCTCATTTTCCCTTGTTCGTCCTTCCTCATTTCCCCTTCCTAACCTATTCTTTAACATGCTTCATCTTAGACTCTAGTTAATTCCATTAATATTTTCGAATTTATTTTACATACATAGTATCTAATTATTATTGAAACTAAACGAATAAAGTTCTTACCCTGAGGATCCTGACCAGTGCACTGCAGCCTTCCATTCTCACATACACTGCCAATACAGAGAAATAACATAAATTTGTTTTTGTTAACAATTAAGGAGATTTGTTACAAACACTGAATCAAGTTGGAATGTGCAGCACTTATCATCAAAGAACAAAATTTTAACTGTTGCTCGGAGAAATGAATAGATTGAGTAAAAAGAGTTTAGAACTAACACTCCTGACTCATAGTAGGGGCACATGCTAGTGAATGTTTATATAGCCAGTGAAGTCTATATACCAGTGAACATTGCACACCCTTAGGGCCCATATCAGTACCATGAGTTGCCTGACAAACCTTGTATCCCTCAAGGACCTGAACTAGCAGAGCTCTCCAGCAAGATCTTGGAAATCAAATTTGTTTGCTATTAGAAGGACAGGCATTGAATCAGAACAAATTAAGTATAGGCTGATGCTCTGCTTGGTGAATTATGTACCTGGAATCAAAGACATCTGTTTAACATAAACTTATAGGTAGACAATATTGGAATTTAAACAATGTTCTGTGTACGTGACCAACGTTATATATAGTGGAAATTTGTGACTTGGCAGAATGCTGTTTCAGGGGTTGCTCTTAAATAGTGCTCTCCCTGCATGTTTGAATCCTGAATAGACGATCTTGATCTGTATCTGAGTCTCCTGTGTTTAGTGTGTAGACGTCTACCACAACACTGCTCAAGTATATAGTAGAAAGAGTAGTAAACGTAATGATTGGGACCATTTTAGAAAATGGAGGACCAAAAAACTGATATTGAAAGAGAATAGGATATGAATGTAAACGAGCAAAAATCAAAAAAGGACTATAAAAGCTTCTATAGGTACGTAAAAAAGAAACTTTTCACTGAGACAAATGTGGGCCCAGTAAAGGCAAAGTCACAGAATTCTTATGGCTCAGAAGGCCATTTGGCCCATCATGTCTGCACCAGTTCTCCAAGCGAGCATCATGACTTAGTGCTGTTCCCCTGCACATTGTTTCTATTCACATAATCATTTAATGACTTCTTGAATGCCTCAGTTGAACCTGCCTCCACCAGGCTTAAAGGCAGTGCAGTCTAGACCCCAAATCAATCATGCAAAAAGCTTTTACTTTCATTACATTTGTTTATTTTACAAATCACTTTAAGTCTGTACCTTCTCATTCTTGATCATTTTCTCCCTATCTACTATGTCTAGCCCTATTTTGATTTTGAACATCTCTATTAACTCTCATCTTAGCCTTCTTCTGTCCAAGGAGAACAGTCCCAACCCTTTCAATCTATCCTCATAAGTGAAGTTTCTTATTGCTGGAACCATTCTTGCAAACCTCTTGTGCAATCTTTGCAATTAATTCACATCTTTCCTATCATGTGGTGCCCATAACTGTAAACTATATTCCAACTGAGGTCTAATTAGTGTCTTGTTCAGCATTACCTCCTTGCTCTTGTATTCTATGCCCCTATTAATAAAGTCTAGAATATTATATGCTTTCTTAACTGCTCTCTCCAAGGTGACCTGTCACCTTCAATGATCTATGCACACATACACCAAGGTCTCTCTCCTCCTGCATCCCATTAAGAATTTTACCATTTTATATTGTCTCTGTTAGGGATCTAATTAGAAACTCCAAGGTATATTATGAAGTTTACCTAGACCCCAACTATTTTTGATTTTGGCATTAGTGTGAGCATAAGGTATTTTGCTCCAGCTATTATTTTATTGACCTACTGGGAAGCTTTTATTAAAACAAACTTTATCTAACAATACAATTTAACTATAATTTAAAAAATCATAAGGTTTGCCAATTGAAATACGTAAATACACAAGATATAATTCTTAACTGCTAGCTACTTCTATTCATTCCGATTTAAGCAATGTCCCCATATACGTAAATTCCTCTTCAGAATCAGTTAGCAAGACACACAGACTCACGTGGATTCCCAGTCCTCTAGCCTTTTAAGTCCTCTGAACAGAGGCATAGAGAGAGACACCCATCTTCTGACTCTCAGACAGTCGCCTCCAGAGGAAAACTTGTCTTCAAACTGCAACTGCCAGTTTTTGTTCTCTCTGTAAGCCTGACTCTCCCCATAAAATTTTCTTCTTATCAATCATTCTAATCAAACACGACTCAGAAACCACGGGGAACAACTCTAACATAAACAAAACTGCATTCGCCCAGGTTAAAACAACACTCCAATAATTAGGAGCAATTAACTTTCTACATGCTCGCCATGTCAACTGCTGGTTATAGACAATAGGGCATTGTATTATAGAATCATAGAATCCCTACAGTGCAGAAGAGGCCATTCAACCAATTGAGTCTGCATCAACTCTATGACAAAGTATCTTATCCTGTAACCCCACACACCGACCATGGCTAATCCATCTAACCTGCACATTTTTGGAGTGTGGGAGGAAACAGGAGTACCTGGAGGAAGCCCATGCAGACACAGGGAGAACGTGCAAACTCCACACAGACAAAATGAGGGTAATGTTTTATACGGTGAAATATAAAACAGTCCCTTCAGAAGAAACATGACACATATATAATTCTTAAAGGCACACCATTGGCCTCACACATTGCTCATTGTGCTACAACTTTCACTCAAAACAACTTCTATCAATACTAATGCATGCTTACTATCTATAGCTTCACCTCACCCTCAAATAATTTAGCACTGCTGCAAACCTCATAACCACCACAGCTCACAGCTTACTTATACTGCTGGCTGCATAATCAAGTTTTCCCTCCAAATCCAAGTGCCCTATCTAAATAATTAGAACATGTGGTCAAGTGGCATGCACTTGGCGACTGTCACTTCACCAGCGACTTCAAGGTACTGAGATGCTGCTTTCACCTAACTTGGTGCTGCCATATCTTGTTGCTTCTTGGACTCAACAGCAAGGCCGCTGACCATCAGTCAGAGGGAAGAACGGAAGGAAGAGTATGAGTAGGTGGGGTATGGAACATGGGATGGAAGAGGGGAGGCATGAATGGGCAGTGACTGGTGACTGGAGCACAGGAGAGAAGGGAGAAGGCAGAGGCATAACTGGAGGTAGGGGGAATCACATTGGGGAGGGGGGGGGGGGGTGCAGATCCCAAACACTGTCCTGGGGTTAAGGCCATACTGTTAGGGGAAGATTCGCAAGACCTTCCGGGGATCTGTGCAAGCCACGCTAGAGGGCTTTGCATGGCAGACATGTCTTGGTCCTTGTCCTGATGGGAGGAAAGCTTTTCTGGGTAGTCACAGTTGTGCACATCATAGTATTCAGTCAGTTACAGATTTTGATCCTGGGCTTTGCACTTGGGAGTAAATGATACATCAGTCAGGGTACACGGCAGCATCCTGTAAATTGGGAGATAGCAAGTTGGGGGGTGTTGCCTGGTTTCGTGTGACCTTGAGAAAGGGAGGAAAGGAGGGGTTAGCTTGACCGAAAGCAGCGAGACATCTACAGTAAATGGTTCAGAGGAGCACAGGAATATCAACATCTATGAAGATTGACTCTTGGATGACAAGTGGAGGTGGGAGACTGATCAGAGGAAAGGGATTATGGATTAGGTGAGAATGGCGTACAATAGTAAGAACTTGGAGGGTAAGAGGGGAGGTTGGAAGCTGGTCATCCAGGGAAATTGTATCAACACCACAATGATTAATACCTTGGAATGGCACAATTGAAAGAAGTCAACCAGGGAAGGATCTGAGAGTGTGTAGAAGGAATCGACAGCTACAATTTTGGGACTATCAAAGGGACACCCTAATAATTTTCAGCTAAAGGCATGCAGATCAAGGCTGAGCTGAGAACTGGTAATACTTGTCAAATACCAATTGGAACCTTAACTCACAGGGTACAAATGCGAGAATCCAATTAGGCTTGAGACAACATTTGATTTAGTCTGATTGCCCATATGTATGTCACGGAGAGGCATACAAAATGAGACAAGGATCAAACAAATTAAGGGGCTACGGCTGCTCGACATAAGCAACATGCTCAAGACAAGGTTCCACATTATTATTTGAATAGTCATGGCTTACAGGCCATAACTTTTGCAGTCAGGGAATTCGTGCAAGGATTGGCTAACATCTAGGCTAAAAGGAGTAGGCTGACAGTAGCCTGAATGAGGGTAAGAGCACATGCATCATTCACCATGATCAGAGCCTCTTGGTTAATGCACAATCATGTTGAATGGAGATACTTAGTCATTGTCAATCCTCTGGATGTGCTTCAGCTGCAAGGGGGCTTGGGATGTCATGTCTGGAATGACTGCAAGCCTAGGTCTTCACGCTAGCTTCCTGGATTGGTGATAGAAGGACGGCATTCCAGGGTAAGGTGCAATTATATTTCTAATCTATTGTTCACAGATAATGTAATGACTTCAATCAGACCATTGATGTTGGCCTATTGGAATATGAACTCCCTGACTAAGGAGTGAATTGATACCATTAATGCGTTCTGTGCTCACTTGGCACTGCAGGGACTGGGGTGTAGTATTGATCCCTTTAATCACATTTTGATTTGATGTTTTAAGTTTTCTTTCCACTTTGTCCTTTGTTTCGGGCAGTTCCCCCCCTTTTGGGAACTGTCCATTTTAATTTGTCCCTTTGTTAATTTGATTTAGTTTATTTGGTTGACCAAAAAGAGCGGAGTCAATTGATGGGCCAATCAGGGAGTCTTTTCCCTGTATTTAACCTGGAGTGTCAGCACTTCTGTCTCCAAAAACTGTCTCACAACACCAGGTTAAAGTCCAACAGGTTTATTTGGTAGCAAATACCATAAGCTTTCGGAGCAATGCTCCTTCGTCAGATGGAGTGGTCTCTGTTCTCAAACAGGGCACAGACACAGAAATCAAATTACAGAATACTGATTAGAATGCAAATCTCTACAGCCAGCCAGGTCTTAAATGCACAGACAATGTGGGTGGAGGGAGCATTCAACACAGGTTAAAGAGATGTGTATTGTCTCCAGACAGTACAGCTTGTGAAATTGTGCAAGTCCAGGAGTCAAGCTGTGGGGGTTACTGATAATGTGACATAAATCCAACATCCCGGTTTAGACCGTCCTCATGTGTGCGGAACCTGGCTATCAGTTTCTGCTCAGTGACTCTGCGCTGTCGTGTGTCGTGAAGGCCGCCTTGGAGAACGCTTACCTGAAGATCCAAGGCTGAATGCCCGTGACTGCTGAAGTGCTTCCCCACAGGAAGAGAACAGTCTTGCCTGGTGATTGTCGAGCGGTGTTCGTTCATCCGTTGTCGTAGCGTCTGCATGGTTTCCCCAATGTACCATGCCTCGGGACATCCTTTCTTGCAGCGTATCAGGTAGACAACGTTGGCCGAGTTGCAAGAGTAGGTACCATGTACCTGGTAGATGGTGTTCTCACGTGAGATGATGGCATCCGTGTTGATGATCCGGCACGTCTTGCAGAGGTTGCTGTGGCAGGGTTGTGTGGTGTCGTGGTCACTGTTCTCCTGAAGGCTGGGTAGTTTGCTGCAGACAATGGTCTGTTTGAGGTTGCGTGGTTGTTTGAAGGCAAGAAGTGGGCGTGTGGGGATGGCCTTGGCAAGATGTTCGTCTTCATCAATGACATGTTGAAGACTCCGGAGGAGATGCCGTAGCTTCTCCGCTCCGGGGAAGTACTGGACGACGAAGGGTACTCTGTCCACCGTGTCCCGTGTTTGTCTTCTGAGGAGGTCGGTGCGGTTTTTCGCTGTGGCACGTCGGAACTGTTGATCGATGAGTCGAGCGCCATATCCTGTTCTTATGAGGGCATCTTTCAGCGTCTGGAGGTGTCTGTTGCGATCCTCCTCATCCGAGCAGATCCTGTGTATTCGGAGGGCTTGTCCGTAGGGGATGGCTTCTTTTACGTGTTTAGGGTGGAAGCTGGAGAAGTGGAGCATCATGAGGTTATCCGTGGGCTTGCGGTACAGTGAGGTGCTGAGGTGACCGTCCTTAATGGAGATGCGTGTGTCCAAGAATGCAACCGATTCCGGAGAGTAGTCCATGGTGAGTCTGATGGTGGGATGGAACTTGTTGATGTCATCATATAGTTGTTTCAGTGATTGCTCACCATGACTCCAAAGGAAGAAAATGTCATCGATGTATCTAGTGTATAGCATCGGTTGAAGGTCCTGTGCGGTGAAGAAGTCTTGTTCGAACCTGTGCATGAAGATGTTGGCATATTGAGGTGTTCAAAACCTTTGATCCGGACCTTCAGAGCACCCTCCCTGCTCTCATCCCACGTACTCCACGCGTGGGAGATCTCTACTGCCTCCCAAAAATACACAAGGCAAACACACCCGGCCGTCCCATCGTTTCAGGAAACGGAACCCTGTGCGAGAACCTCTCCGGCTATGTCGAGGGCATCTTGAAACCCATTGTACAAAGAACCCCCAGCTTTTGTCGCGACACTACGGACTTCCTACAGAAACTCAACACACATGGAGCAGTTGAACCAGGAGCACTCCTCGTCACAATGGATGTCTCGGCACTCTACACCAGCATCCCCCACGATGATGGCATTGCTGCAACGGCCTCAGTACTCAATGCCGTCAACTGCCAGTTTCCAGATGCAATTTTACAACTCATCCGCTTCATCCTGGATCACAATATCTTCACCTTCAACAACCAGTTCTTCATCCAGACACACGGAACAGCCATGGGGACCAAATTCGCACCTCAATATGCCAACATCTTCATGCACAGGTTCGAACAAGACTTCTTCACCGCACAGGACCTTCAACCGATGCTATACACTAGATACATCGATGACATTTTCTTCCTTTGGAGTCATGGTGAGCAATCACTGAAACAACTATATGATGACATCAACAAGTTCCATCCCACCATCAGACTCACCATGGACTACTCTCCGGAATCGGTTGCATTCTTGGACACACGCATCTCCATTAAGGACGGTCACCTCAGCACCTCACTGTACCGCAAGCCCACGGATAACCTCATGATGCTCCACTTCTCCAGCTTCCACCCTAAACACGTAAAAGAAGCCATCCCCTATGGACAAGCCCTCCGAATACACAGGATCTGCTCGGATGAGGAGGATCGCAACAGACACCTCCAGACGCTGAAAGATGCCCTCATAAGAACAGGATATGGCGCTCGACTCATCGATCAACAGTTCCGACGTGCCACAGCGAAAAACCGCACCGACCTCCTCAGAAGACAAACACGGGACACGGTGGACAGAGTACCCTTCGTCGTCCAGTACTTCCCCGGAGCGGAGAAGCTACGGCATCTCCTCCGGAGTCTTCAACATGTCATTGATGAAGACGAACATCTTGCCAAGGCCATCCCCACACGCCCACTTCTTGCCTTCAAACAACCACGCAACCTCAAACAGACCATTGTCTGCAGCAAACTACCCAGCCTTCAGGAGAACAGTGACCACGACACCACACAACCCTGCCACAGCAACCTCTGCAAGACGTGCCGGATCATCAACACGGATGCCATCATCTCACGTGAGAACACCATCTACCAGGTACATGGTACCTACTCTTGCAACTCGGCCAACGTTGTCTACCTGATACGCTGCAAGAAAGGATGTCCCGAGGCATGGTACATTGGGGAAACCATGCAGACGCTACGACAACGGATGAATGAACACCGCTCGACAATCACCAGGCAAGACTGTTCTCTTCCTGTGGGGGAGCACTTCAGCAGTCACGGGCATTCAGCCTTGGATCTTCAGGTAAGCGTTCGCCAAGGCGGCCTTCACGACACACGACAGCGCAGAGTCACTGAGCAGAAACTGATAGCCAAGTTCCGCACACATGAGGACGGTCTAAACCGGGATGTTGGATTTATGTCACATTATCAGTAACCCCCACAGCTTGACTCCTGGACTTGCACAATTTCACAAGCTGTACTGTCTGGAGACAATACACATCTCTTTAACCTGTGTTGAATGCTCCCTCCACCCACATTGTCTGTGCATTTAAGACCTGGCTGGCTGTAGAGATTTGCATTCTAATCAGTATTCTGTAATTTGATTTCTGTGTCTGTGCCCTGTTTGAGAACAGAGACCACTCCATCTGACGAAGGAGCATTGCTCCGAAAGCTTATGGTATTTGCTACCAAATAAACCTGTTGGACTTTAACCTGGTGTTGTGAGACTTCTTACTAGTTTCCAGGCCAGCAATTTCCATGAAGCAAAGTCAAAGCCACCCCTAGGCCTCAGTGAATTCCTCTTCCTGGGCCTCACTTTGATTCCTGTTTGAGGGTAAAAGTGTGTTCCATCTGTCTTGTTTGGGACTCATGGAAGAACTTTTGTCCCGGCTGGGACTTGTGTGACTGGTGATGTTCCAGTTGGCACTCGTGTCCTGAAGGGCGTGGTACAAGATGGTGCAACTCCGGAAGACGTAACACAGACAGGTGTACCCAGGAAAATGTAAGTCAGGAAGGTTCAACCTGGAAAGCATCATCCAGTAGACGTAACACTGGAAGATCTGGTCAGGCAGGGTGGATCCTTGGAAGGATTTGGATGAGCTACTTGCAATCTCAGAAGGCGTAACCCTGAAAGCGAAAGTCCTGGAAGGTGAAGCCCCCCAAATGTGGCAAGATAACTTGCAATGAACTCTATTGTCACTTGCAATGAACTCTATTGTTAATCATAATGGACGCCGTTGTGTAATGAGGCTGTCTGTTATTGTATTATTTGGTCTCAGTATTGTATTGGTTTATTGGTTTATTACTTTCCAGTTTTTTTTGCATTATTTATGTCCCCCCCCCACCCCACCCCCCCACTAACAGAGCATCTCCGGAGTGTTGCCCCCCTCCCCCGAAAGGGGAGAAATCCAGGAGGCAAGGCCCTGGAGGGTTGCAGATGATTTATAATGTTTATTTTCAGCGTAATGGAGTTGTTTGTTACTACAGCAAGGAGGGTATATTATTGTGTTAATATTAGTTGTTGTTTTATAATCTATCATTGTGGATTGCCTATAGCCCGGACGGTGTACCCCTCAGATAAAGTAACCCCTGGACAGAGTAACCCCCGGTTGGAGGTGAAAATCCGGGAGGCGAGAAAATCTGGAGGGTGAAACCCTGGAGGGTTGCAGATGACTCACAATTGTCATTTCATTGTGACAGAGATGTTTATCACTGTACTATGATGTAACCCCCAGAGAGTCAGCCTCGGAAAGTGTAGTCCCGAAAGCAGAACCCCGGAGGTGAAACCCTCGGGAGGGGAAAATACGGAGAGCAAAGCCCTGGAAAGTTGTAGATAACTTTCAATGAACCCTTTCTTATTGTAAGGCAGTTGTTTGTTATTGGCTAAAGGACGGCGTTAGCTATTAGTAGTGTTTATATTATAGCTTGCTGGTTTATAGTTGTTGTGAGTTGTTTGCAACTTTGGAAGGCCGGTTGTGGATAACTCACAATGCATACTAGCTGTTTGCTACTGTGCTTTGCTGTTTGTGCTATTGTATTAAAAATGGCATGTTTATTGTTGATACTGTGTTATCTTTCTAATTTATTATTGTGAGATGGTATTTTGAAAGTGTAATGTATTTTTGTATTTGTAAACTGTTTGATAAACAAGAGAGGAGTCAATTGATGGGCCAATCAGGAGTCTTTTCCCTGTATTTAACCTCTGACACTCCCAAAGGTAGACTGCTGGCTGACTGATATCACTCTGTGCACTGCTGTCAGAGTCGTATCTTCGGGAAGGACTTCTGTCTACAAAAACTGAGAAGGGTGTTGGGGCTGGGTGCTGTTGTTGCTATGGCCTGCGGCTTGGGGCTTAGGGTCTGGGGTCTATGTTTCTGGCCCTGTTTCCATTGCCTGCTCTGCCTTGAGTGCTTTTCTCTCCAGAAAGAGTGAGGGTTTCTGTTCCCAGTGCTGGTGTTAGTTGAAGCTGTTTGTTGAAGCTGTTTGTTGATTTGATATCGAGCAACAGTTTCCAGGCTAGCAATCTCCATGAAGCAAAGTCAAAGCCTGTCTTGTTTGGGACTCGTGCAAGACCTTTAGTCCCGGCTGGGGCTTGTGTGGGAAGTGATGTTCCAGTTGAGACTTGTGTGTTCTAGAAGGCGTAACCTTGGAAGGTGCAACTCCGCAAGACATAACCCAGAAAGGTGCACACAGGGAAATGTAACTCAAGAAGGTTCAACCCCGGAAGGTGCAACTCGAGAAGGTGTAATCCCAGAAGATGTGGCCAGGCAGGGTGGAACCTTGAAAGTGTTTGGATGAACTATTTGCAATTTCGGAAGGTGTAACCCGGAAAGCGAAAGCCCTGGAAGATGAAGCCCCCAGAATGTTGCAAGATAACTTACAATGAGTCATAGAGGTTTACAGCATGGAAACAGGCCCTTCGGCCCAACTTGTCCATGCCGCCCTCTTTTTTAAATCCCTAAGCTAGTCCCAATTGCCCGCATTTGGCCCATATCCCTCTAGACCCATCGTACCCATGTAACTATCTAAATGCTTTTTAAAAGACAAAATTGTACCCGCCTCTACTACTGCCTCTGGCAGCTTGTTCCAGACACTCACCATCCTCTGTGTGAAAGAATTGCCCCTGTGGACACTTTTGTATCTCTCCCCTCTCACCTTAAACCTATGCCCTCTAGTTTCAGATTCCCCTACCTTTGGGAAAAGATATTGACTATCTAGCTGATCTATGCCCCTCATTATTTTATAGACCTCTATAAGATCACCCCGAAGCTTCCTACACTCCAGAGAAAAAAGTCCCGATCTATCCAGCCTCTCCTTATAACTCAAACCATCAAGTCCTGGTAGCATCCTAGTAAATCTCTTCTGCACTTTTTCTAGTTTAATAATGCCCTTTCTATAATAGGGTGACCAGAACTGTACACAGTATTCCAAGTGTGGCCTTACCAATGTCTTGTACAACTTCAACAAGACGTCCCAACTCCTGTATTCAACGTTCTGGCCGATGAAACCAAGCATGCTGAATGCCTTCTTCACCACTCTGTCTACCTGTGACTCCACTTTCAAGGAGCTATGAACCTGTACCCCTAGATCTCTTTGTTCTGTAACTTTCCCCAACGTCCGACCATTAACTGAGTAAGTCTGGTTCAATCTACCAAAATGCATCACCTCACATTTATCTAAATTAAACTCCATTGCTATTCTTCAATTGATCAAGATCCTGTTGCAAACCGAGATAACCTTCTTTACTGTCCACTATGCCACCAATCCACTTACTAACCATGCCTCCTATATTCTCATCCAAATCATTAATATAAATGACAAACAACAGTGGACCCAGCACTGATCCCTGAGGCACACCGCTGGTCACAGGTCTCCAGTTTGAAAAACAACCCTCTACAACCACTCTCTGGCTTCTGCCATCAAGAAGTCTCACAACACCAGGTTAAAGTCCAACAGGTTTATTTGGTAGCACAAGCTTGTGCTACCAAATAAACCTCTTGGACTTTAACCTGGTGTTGTGAGACTTCTTACTGTGTTTACCCCAGTCCAACGTCAGCATCTCCACATTCTGTCATCATGCCAGTTTTGTATCCATTTTGCTCCCTCGCCCTCTATCCCGTGAGATTTAACCTTATGCAACAACGTACCATGTGGTACCTTGTCAAAGGCCTTGCTAAAGTCCATGTAGACAACATCAACTGCACTGCCCTCATCTACCTTCTTGGTTATCCCTTCAAAAAACTCAATCAAATTTGTGAGACATGATTTTCCACTCACAAAGCCATGCTGACTGTCCCTAATCAGTCCTTGCATCTCTGAATGCCTGTAGATCCTGTCTCTCAAAATAACTTCCAACAACTTATCCACCACAGATGGGTACAGGCTCACCAGCATGTAGTTCTCAGGCTTTTCCCTGCAGCCCTTTTTAAACAAAGGCACAACATTTGCCACCCTCCAATCTTCGGGCACCTCACCTGTGACTATCGATTATTCAAATATCTCTGCTGGGGGACACGCAATTTCCTCCCTAGCCTCCCACAATGTCCTGGGGTACACTTCATCAGGTCCCGGGGATTTATCTACCTTGATGCGCTTTAAGACTTCCAGCACCTCCTTCTCTGTAATATGTACACTCCTCAAAACATCACTATTTATGTCCCCAACTTCCCTAATATCCATGCTTTTCTCAACAGTAAATACTGATGAGGAATATTCATTTAGGATCTCACCCATCTCTTGTGGATCCGCACATAGATGATCTTGTTGATCCTTAAGAGGCCCTATTCTCTCCCTAGTTATTCTTTTGCCCTTTATGCATTTGTAGAAGCTCTTTGGATTCTCCTTTGCCTTATCTGCCAAAGCAATCTCGTGTCCCCTTTTTGCCCTCCTGATTTCTCTCTTAACTTTACTCCTGCACCCCCTATACTCTTCAAGGGATTCACTTGATCTATTGGACTCTATTGTTACTTAAAGTGGACTTTATTGTTAATTATAATGGACCCTATTGTTGTAAAGGGATGATCTGTTACCGTATTATTAGGTCTTGGAATTGTATTAGTTTGTTGTTTATTACTTTCTCCTTTTTTGCATTATTTGTGGCCCGGAGGGCGTCCGCCCTTGGACAGATTAACCTGGGAGCGTGTAACCTCCAGCAAGGGAAAAATCCGGAAGGCGAAGCTCCGGACAGAGTAACCCTGGAGGGTCCCTGTCCTCTAGGGGAAGATCCGGAAGGTTGTGCCCGGGCAGAGTACCCAGAGGTACCCCCTCCCCACCCCGCCCCCCCCCCCTCCAATCCCGCCGAAAATCCGGAAGGGAGGATCCGGCCAGAGTAGCTCCGGGATGGTCACCCTCCCCCTCCCCCCTCCTCGAAAATCGGTAAGGTGTAACTCCCCAACATAGTACCTCCAGAGGGTTGCCCCCTTCCCGAAGGGGAAAAATCCAGGAGGCAAGGCCCTGGACGGTTGCAGATGATTTATAATGTTCATTTTCAGCGTAATAGAGTTTTGTTACTGTAGCTAGAAGGGTATATTATTGTGTTAATATTAGTTGTTTTATAATTAGTCATTGCGGATTGGCTGTAGCCTGGACAGTGTACCCCTCAGATAAAGTACCCCATGACAAAGTAACCCTGCTTAAAAGCAAGCTAATCCGGCAGGCAAAAATCTGGGAGGCGAGATTCAGGAGGGTGAAACACTGGAGGGTTGCAGATGACTCACAATAGGCATTTCATTGTAACAGAGATGTTTGTTGCTGTACTATGATGTGACCCCTGAAAGGTGCAGCCTCGGAAAGTGTAGTCCCGAGAGCAGAACCCCGGAGGTGAAACCCTCGGAAGGGGAAAATACGGAGGGTAAAGCCCTGGAAAGTTGTTGATAACTGACAATAAACCCTTTCTTATTGTAAGGCAGTTGTTTGTTATTGGTTAAAGGACGGCATGTTAGCTGTCGGTATTGTGTTTATATTAAAGCTTGCTGGTTTATAGTCGTTGTGAGTTGTTTGCAACCTTGGAAGGCCTGTTGTGGTTAACTCACAATGCATACTAGCTGCTTGTTACTGTGCTATGTTGTTTGTGCTATTGTATTAAAAATGGCATGTTTATTGTGTTAAATCGGGTGTTATCTCTACAATTTATTGTTGTGAGATGGTACTGTATTCTGATTTGTATCTTGAAAGTGTAAAGTATTTTTGTATTTGTAAACTGTTTGATAAATAAAAGAGAGGAGTCAATTGATGGGCCAATCAGGAGTTTTTTCCCTCTATTTAACCAGGAGTGTCAGTTCCTCTGGCACTCCCTAAGGTAGACCGCTGACTGATAGCACTCTGTGTACTGCTGTTGGAATTGTAAATAAAGGGATTTTGGTGAAGGGACTTCTGCCTCTGAAGACTTATTATAGTGTCGAGGAGGAAAAAGGAACTACCCGAAGGAACCAGTTTGTGATCAGCCGCTACACATTGCGGGTAAGCCATTGCCTGGCAAACATGCCTCTATTCAGAAAATTGGATGCTTTTGACCCTGCCGTGGAAGAATGGATGAGGTGTTTCTTCAGAGCTAATGACATAGCCTCAGATGAAAAGCAACAGGTTATTTTGCTGATCGCTTGTGGACCAGCAGCCTTCGCTGTTACTCGCAGTTTAATCTTTCCGGAGGCACTGGATACAAAACCCTTCCAGGAATTGACGGACTTAGTAAAAGAGTATTATGAGCCTAAGTCATCTCTGATTCTGCAAAGGTACCGGTTTTACTCAGAATTCCGAGAGACGGGGGAGTCAGTCACTAGTGTCTTGACGAGATTAAGGCGATTAACAGAGGCTTGCGAATTCAGATTGACATTAAATTAGATGCTCCAAGACCCATTGGTGTGCGGAATCAATAATATGACCATACAAAAACACCGGTTGGCAGAGGCCGAGCTGGACTGCAAACAAGCATTACAGCTGGCTTTGTCCTTGGAAAAAACAGCAAGCAGAACACATGAGTTGCAGGGTATTCCGATGGAGGTAGTCACCCACACCAGTGCAACTGTGTTAAGGGACCTCCGCTGCAGGGCAGGCAATTATATAGCTACCCTCAGGAAGGATTCAGATTCAAGGGAACCCAGATCTTCCCGCAGAGCCGCTCCCAAACCAAGGCCAAATTAGGATGAGACAGACAGCAGCCCCTGCAGAATTCTGACCGGCAAGATATGGCAACTGTTGGAGTTGGAGAAGAAAAACAAAGTTCCAAAACCGACATTTCGGAAAAGGACATGCAGGCCGGGGTAAAGGAGAATGCACACCCTGGAAACTCCAGCTACCTCTGACGAGGAACAACTACTTTGCATAACAATGACCAAATCGGGACCTATTAAATTATCAGCAAGACTGAATGGATGTCCAATAATAATGGGGGTCATCATAGGTGCAGCCATATCCCTGGTAGGAGAGACAATGTTCAATAAAATTTGTTCTGGACTCCAACCTTTATCCCTAACCGACACTTCGGCAAGACTGAGGATGTATACAGGGGAACCCACTGAGAGTGTTGGGCACAGCCCATGTGCCGGTTGCTTATGGAACTGGTTAGGCTACCATTGATGGTAGTGGAAGGTTCGGTATGAGCGTATTGGGATGGAATTGGCTGAAGGAGATTCAGCTAGACTGGGTAAACATTTTTCAGTTGGAAAATGGTCGCCTGAGCGAAGTCCTGTGCAAATAACCGGAGGTTTTTTGAGAAGGGCTAGGAACAATTAAGGGAGCAAAAGCGACATTACACGTCGATCCGGAGGCAGTCCCAAAATTTTGCAAGGCCTGGCCGGTACCATTCACATTAAGGGAAAAGATAGATACAGAAATCAAAAGATTGGAGCGCGAAGGCATAATAAAACCTGTCCAGTTTGTGGAATGGGCGGCACCCGTGGTGCCTATTCTAAAGTCAGACGGCACGGTGCGCCTTTGTGGAGATTTCAAGCAGACAATAAACGGCTACTCACAATTTGATAAATACCCTATTCCTCAGATTGAGGATCTATATGCAAAGCTGGCAGGAGGACTCTTATTCTCTAAACTAAACATGAGTCATGCATACCTACAGCTGAAGCTGGACGAAGATTCACAAAAAGTTTCCACAATCAACTCACTGAAGCACCTTTTTCAGTATACAAGATTACCTTTTGGGGTATCGTCAACCTGTGCGATCTTTCAGAGAACGATGGAGAACATACTACAAGGGTTACCACAGGTCACTATTTACTTGAATGATGTCCTCATCACCAGAAAAATGAGGGCAGAACACTTGCAGAACCTGGAGGAAGTCCTTAGAAGGTTTTCACCAGTGGGTGTGCGCTTTGAAGAGGGAGGACTGTGTTTTGTTAGTATCACAAGTAACCTATCTGGGTTACAAAGTCGATAAGTCAGGCCTATATCCTTTGGAGGATCAGGGACAGGCAATCAAAGATGCCCTGGTCCCCCACACAATCCAGGAGTTAGTCGTTTTTAGGGCTGGTGATGTATTATGGGAAATTCATGCAAAACAGGGCCACCATCTTGGACTCCACATTAGCTACTAAAAAAGGGGCGAGCCTGCCAAGACCGGGCCTTCAAGAAAATCAAACAACAGCTTTCCTCAGCAAATCTTTCAGCGCATTATGACCCGAGGGAAGAGTTGGTGCTCACTTGCGTCACGGCTCCATACAGCGTTGGTACACAGATGGCAAAACAGAGAGGAACGCCCTATGGCATATGTCTCCAGGACCCTAGCAATACGCCCAGATTAAAAAAGGACTGATCATAATTTTTGTGGTGAAGAAATTCCACCAGTACCTATAAGGGCGGAAATTCACAGTCGTCATTGATCACAAACTGTTGCTGGGTTTGCTAAAAGAGGTACCACGAATAGCATCAGTCTGATCCAACGCTGGGCATTATTACTTGCAGCATACCAGTATCAGCTGGAGCACCGGCCGGGAACTTGACTGGCAAACGCCAATGCCCCAAGCAGGCTACCATTGCCAGACAACCCACGGTTAGTACCCAGAGTAGAAGAAACGGTGATGACACTGAACTTTCTGGACACCCTCCCGGTGGCCGCACACAACATAGACCTGTGGACAAAAGGACCCGGTACTAGCGAAAGTTAAGCACCTGGTACTAACAGGGAAAATGGAAAGGCCAGTCCAACCACAATTCCATCCCTATTGGAGCAGAAGAGAGCAGATCACCACTGAAGACGGGATACGGCTATGGGGGGCTCAGGTCATAGCCCAAGTCAGGGCCGTCAGGTCATAGCCCAAGTCAGGGCCGTCAGGTCATAGCCCAAGTCAGGGCCGTCAGGTCATAGCCCAAGTCAGGGCCGTCGAGCCATACTGGCCGAATTACATCATGGACATCAGGAGTGTCCAAGATGAAGATGCTGGTGGCTGGATTTGGACGCTGATATAGTGACATTGGTGGCTCAGTGTCAGGAATGCCAACAAGGGCAGAAGGTGCCACCGGCAGCCTCGCTGCACCCATGGGAATGGCCAGGCAAATTATGGACACGTCTGCATGTCAATTTTGCAGGCCTGTTAATGGGTTCCATGTTCTAGGTGATAGTAAATGTTCACTTAAAATGGGTGGATGTCTACAAGGTGAATTCAGCAAACACAGTGACCACCATCAAGAAGCTGCACCTCGTTCTCGACACACGGAATTCCAGAGGTGCTAGTCTCGGACACCAGATCGGCTTTCAGCAGACAAGAATTCACCAGATTTATGAAATTGAATAGGATTCGATACATCAGAGTGGCATTGTATCATCTGGTGTCGAATGGGCTCGTGGAGAGAGCTGTCCAGACTTTAAAAGCCGGTTAAAGAAACAGCCAGTGGCATCAGTAGATACCAAACTCTCCCGCTGGCTGTTTGATTACCGGACAACCCCACATGCCACAATGGGAATAGCACCGGCGGAACTATTCATGGGCAGACCAGTCCGCACCAGGCTGAGCCTGCTATTCCCAAACTTGGGGGGGGGGGGGGGGGGTGCACGACAACACTCGCTAAGAGAGGCATTTTGACTTGAGTGAAAAAGTCTGGGTGAGGAACTTCACAAATGGTCCCACATGGATAGCAGGAATGGTCAAGTCCAGGAGGGGACCGGTATTCTACTGGGTAAGCGTGGGAGAAGCCGCCTTAAGAAAGATCCTAGATTAGGTGCGGGCCTCAGGTTCGTTGCCCATCCCAGAAACAATTCTACCCAGTGGGCCAAGGACCGAGGAGAGTCTTCCCGACGGACCAATCCCACTTCTCCAGCACCCCTGGAGAGAAACTCTGAGTCCGAGATGGACACGCTGGACAAAGCCCTGGCTGTCCCCCTACTGCTGGAGGAAGAGGGTGAACCAGCCCTCCGGCATTCATGACGGAAGAGGTGGGCACCAAGCAGATATGCCCCTCCCTCGTCGGATGCCAAATTGGAGGATCAGGACCTGGCGCGGAAACGGAGAAAGAGACCCATGAAGCGCACTGACCAAGGGGATTCCACAGACTTTGGGGGAGAGGGGTGTAATGACTTCAATCAGGCCACTAAGGTTGACCTATTGGAATACGAACTCCCTGATTAAGGAGTCAATTAATGGGCCAATCAGGGAGTCTTTTTCCTGTATTTAACTGGGAGTGTCAGTTCCTCTGGCACTTCTGAAGGTAGACTGCTGACTGATAGCACTCTGTGTTGTGCTGTTGGAATTATAATTTATAATTAAAGGGATTTTGGTGAAGGGACTTCTGCCTCAAGACTTATTACAAGTAGAAGGTGAGTGCAGAGTTCTGCCTATAGTAGGTGCTGCCTCCTTGATAGGTTTGATGCAAGTGATGAGAAGAAAGACCCATTGCCATCTGTTACAGCTCAGAAAACAGTGTTGCTCTGAGGAACAAAAGCCAAAGGAATATGTCTTTTAGGAAAGAAAATCTGCTATCCTTAACTGTTCTAGTCTACATGTGACTCCAGACCCACTATATGGTTGACTCTTAATTGATCTTTGAAATGGTTTAGCAAACCACTCAGTTCAAGGGCAATTCAGGATGGACAACATATGCTTGTCTTTCTTGCATGACTGTTTTCATTCTGTTGCAGTCTGCTGAGTTGTTTTTTAATTCTTTCATGGATAAGCATCATGTCTGCATCAGGATACAAGGCACTGACTTGCAAGACATGCAGCATTTGGTTATTACTCCTCAGAAGAGGAGTTGGCCATTCAGCCCATTGAGACTGCTTCGCCATTTAATACAATCATGGTTGGAATGAACTCTAAATACTTTTAACAAAAGTTTAAAGAACAAAGAAAAGTGCACCACCAGAATAGCCCCTTCCGCCCTCCAAGCCTGTGCCGATCATGATGCCCTAATTAAACTAAAACCTTCTGCCCTTACTTGGTCCATATCCCTCTATTCCCTCCCTATTCAGGTACCCATTCAGTTGCCTCCCAAATGTTGCTAATGTGCCTTGCCCATCACCTCCTCTGACAGTGCGTTCCAGGCACCCACCACTCTCTGCATGAAAAACTTCCTCCGCACATCTCTTTTAAACTTTCCCCCTCTCACCTTGTCGCCGTGCCCCCTTTGTAATTGACACTTCCACCTTGGGGAAAAAGCCTCTGACTATTCATCCTGTCTATGCCTCGGATAATTTTGTAGACCTCTATCAGGTCTCCCCTCAGCCTCCATCTTTCCAGTGAAAACAATCCTAGATTATTCAACCTCTCCTCATAGTCAACACCCTCGATCAGGCAACATCCTGGTGAACCTTCTTTGCACTCTCTCCAAAGCTTTCATGTCCTTCTGGTAGTGTGGTGACCAGAATTGCATGCAATACTCCAAATGCAGGCTAACCAAGGTTTTATACAGCTGTAACATGATTTCCCAACTTGTTTTCACGGCCTGACCCTCCTCGGCAGGTAATCATGCGTTTTTATAGCTCCGGTTGCAGATATTTCGATGAAGCTGGAAAATGTCTGAAAGCTATCCAAATTCAGTTTACCCTGCTTCATCCTATTACTCTGAGGGTGACACCTGACAGATCCTTAAGGCTATTCGACAACCCTTCCATGGCAAAAAATTGGAGTCATAATCTGCAGTTCATCGCTAATACTGAGCTTTACCCCTTATCGTTAAAGTCCTTTTGTGATGTTATTTATCATGTTAACAGGGGTGATCTATTGCATGAGCACTGAGGGAAATTTCACCTGTTATCCTTTGAAAACCAGGGACATCCATTTTTTTAAATAATGAAATGCACTGCTCCGCATGTTCCTTTAGTTACTCCAAGCTTGAGACACAGATTTGATCTGACTATATCCTCGTTGTGCCAGAGATGCTACTTGTATTTTGTCTGGTTCTGTGTCAAAGTTGAATCCTAGTGGATTAATATCCTTAAAGAGCTTGCGAGTGTTGTGGGATACGCTGGTTGTACGGCACGCTGTGTGATATTTTTCTGCTTTTTCTTATAATCCTTGCAGTTATAATAGTGAATATACTATGTGGTATCCTTTACTCTTGGTACGGCTAATACGAATAGTGCCACAGTGAGAAGATAGGTGGCTGGTTTGGTGTAGAGGTTGAGGGCATGGTCCAACGAGTCCTCACAGCTGGTGAGCAAAGCTCCCTTAGAACTACTGGTGCTGCATAGTTTGTTTTTATATTTTTGCTATTTTGGGATCAAAGAATCTCTGACAGACTCCTGTAAAGCTGCAGACAATACGCATATCCTGACAAAAAGACTGTTTGCACCCTGGTACAGCTGGAGTTGGGGAAGGTTGGCTTTGGTGTACACAAAATGTGGAGTGAGAATCTTTGGCTAACCAGCCTTTTTTATACCTGTGTCAATATCCTATGTTCTCCTTGGCTGAAAATGCAATACTACTTTGAAAATCCTGGAATGTAAGTTGCATGGCTCTGACTCTAGTATCCTGTAAGAGAGGATGTGCACTGTTGTGCCATGTATTGCATTAAAAGCTTGTGTAGCTTTTGCTACCAAATAAACCTGTTGGACTTTAATCTGGCGTTGTTAAACTTCTTACTGTGTTTACCCCAGTCCAATGCCGGCATCTTCACATCATGCCATGTACCCATGGCTTTACTTTGTTATCCTATTTTCCCCTAATCTCTGAAACATCTTTTAATTGTTTGTATCTTTGGAGCTGCCATTTATAATGTATAACGAATAACATGAACCAACTGCATTGGTGCTCTCTTGTCACTTTCTGCATGTATATGCGGAAAAATGATTATGCTTCTGTACTAATCCTTGAGGGTTTGTTGGGTTGACAGTAAAAATGGGGAAAAATCTTCAATAAAAATATATCAACCATAGCTGATTCCAGCATTTCCAACCTTCGGCAAGCACTCGAGACGAGGTCGCGCGGATAAATGCCAATGAGATATTTCTTAAAATTCTCAACCTTCCATCTTCAAAGTTGCCTTGGCACGGCTGTTAAATTCTGCCCAATAAGTCAAATAGTCACATTCTATGCCAAACATTTCTATGATTCTACAGAAAAATGGGGGACAATTCTCCCATCGCGACCCGTACATTTTCTGGCGGGTCCGGTCCGGAGAATTGTGTGTTGGCCATTTCGCAGGATTCATGTATGCTTCCTGATGCATGCGCAACTCCCAGAGCCAGGAAATAGTCGCAGTCGGGACCGTGTTGTAAACCGGCGGGAAGAGAGGTGAGTGATTTAAATCTGTTTTAATGTATTTTAAATGTAGTTTACATGTGATTATGGGGCCCGGCACAGAATTTGCCGGGCCCGATAGCATCTCCCACCCCGCCAGCAGTATTTCATTCCGGCAGGGTTTAGAGTAGCTCCCCACATTCGGGGAACTAGCGGGAGACCCTGCCAGAGTAAATGGGGGGCAATCAGAGCCCCCCAGAGGGTCAGGCGGTGGGGGGTGGTGCCCCCTACGCATGCCCAAGGGGAAAAGTGCCCATGCCCATTTTACAGCTGTAAAATTCTGTCCAATGAGTCGAATACTCACACTCTATGCCAGAAATTTCTATGATTCTACAGACAAATGGGGGATGATTCTCCCATTGCGACCTGCAAATTTTCTGGCAGGTCCAGTCCGGAGAATCGTATGTCGGCCATTTCGAGGGATTCGTACATGTTTCCCGACACCTCTGGCACTGCTCATTGGGCATTGGGCAGTGCCAAGCGGCAGGGTCTAGGGGGTGATCAGTGGGATGGGGGTTCCTGCTGCCAGTCTGCATGGCAATTAGTCTGGGCTGAAGGGAGGCAAGCGATTGGGGCAGGCTGGGAGGAGGTGGTGGTCTGCCGGGGGGGGGGTCTGCCTCCTGGAGGGGAGGGGGGGGGAGAGAGTCTGCCAGGGTGATGGGGGGGTGGGGGGATTGCCACTGCTGGAGTGGGGAGGGGGGGGGGGGGGGGTGGGCTGGACATCTGGGGCGGGGGGTTCGGTGCTGGCCCAGGAATTGTTGTGGGGGCCACGAGCGGGCCGTGGCGGGGAGGGCTGGAGGGGCAGCACTGAGGGTCCTGGGCTGGCCAGTGATTGGGCTGGCCAGCAAAGGGGTGACTGACAGATCAGGACCACTGCATATGCGCAGAATCAGTATTCTGTAACTTGATTTTGTGTCTCTGTATGCCCTGTTTGAGAGCAGATTTCCACTCCATCTGACGAAGGAGCAGCGCTCCGAAAGCTAATGGCATTTGCTACCAAATAAACCTGTTGGACTTTAACCTGGTGTTGTTAAAACTCTTTATGTGCAGATTTCCAGAGCTGTCAGATTCCGACGTGAATAGGCCCCGCCCCCTGGGTTTTTAATGAGATTCACAATTGTGACCTCTGCATTGCACAGAGTGGGGAGATTCGGGTCTGAAGTCAGTGAAAAAACAGTCATGATCTAGACCAGTTTTCCTGCCAATTCAGCACTTTTTGGGAGATTCACCCCCATGGGTCCTGAGTTTCATTTTAAAGGTGGAAGTCAAGAGTATGGCCATTTCCCAACATCTCAATCCTGCCTGAGTGGCCTATACCCATCTACTATATTTTCTGCCCCACAGAATCGGGCAGGCTGGAGCCAGGTCCACCACCTACCAATGCATGAGTCTGAGACTCCATAACCCTCACCCCCTACATATACCCACTTTCCCCTCAGTCTTCATGCCCCTTATCACATACCCTGCAAAAGCCCATATCCCATCTTGACCCCTCACCCACCCCCATATCTCCTGAAACCCCATTTCATTCACCCTGCCCCTCATTCCTCCTCACCCACCCCTGCTTCCTGCTAATACCTAATCATCCAGGATTCACTATGCACAGAAATATTTAGCCTCGTAATAACATTGGTATTGCTTTGAGATACTCACAAAACTATCAAAATAAAAGTTATTTAAAAAAACATATTCCTATTACATGATCTTAAAACTGTCAAGATAAACAAAGTCACAGTCCTGACAACGGTGTCAATAATCCCAGTTAAGCTGATGTCATTTGTGATATTTGGAACTCAGTCAAGTATTCATAATGGGATCCATAGCACAGTTGTACAAACAAAACCTCCAGAGCTGAATACATTGAAGTCCTTCTGAGCTGTCAATCAAAGAGCTCAGCTATCTGTCCAAGTTTAAAAGGTCTGGCAGCATCCGTGGAGGGAGAAACAGAGTTAACTGCCAAAATTGCAGACAGAGGTCTTACACCCAATATAAATTTGCTGCCAGGTCTGCCTCTGCTTGGCCTAGTTGACATGCAGCTTTCTAATGTCCTCTGGGGGAAGGGGGTGGGGGGATGTAATAGGCTCAAGGCAGAATTTCCATCATCAAGGAGGAAATCCTGTCTCCGAGAGCTGCCAACCAGTTAGATAATTGGCAGCTGTCCAGTCCCGGCAATGTTAACAGGAGCAGTGGCTGCAGGCTGACCCCAAAGATAAGATGGCACGGACCCAGATTTAAAGGTAATTCTGGGATTTTGCAAGGGGTCAGGCTGAGAGTGGGGATTGGGGATGCATTCATCAGAGAGGAGAATGCTTGACGGGACTATCTAGGGAAGTCCTTCATTGGAAACAAGGTAAAATCTCTGTGTTCAATGCTGGAGGAGTTAGTTGGCCATTTAAGGATTTCAACTGGCCCACAACCAATGGGTCCCCTGAAGTCTTCTTCACTGTGGATAAAATCTCAATGGCGACAGGAAAATGATAGGCATTGCACCATCACCATGGCTTCCAATTATACATCTCCCTCACCTGCTAAGCTGCTTATGGTTGGGAGTAGGTGAGGGTAAAATTAATTCCAACATTTCAGCTCAAGGACCATTCAGCAGAAATAAGAAAATTTAGAATTGTAATAAGTTTTGAACAAGTGAAAGGGGAGGGAGGGAAGAGCAAAAAAAAGGGGATTCTGTGATAGCATGGAGGGTAAGAGAGATTCAAATGGCAAAAGGATTCATGGTGGAAGGCTGAAGGGAATGGTAATGGGACAAGTTTAAAAAAAGGCTGTCTCTGGATGAAATGCGATTGGTGAGAACATGAAGTAAGAGAAAAAAATCTAACCCAGCAAAAATACACAAAATAAAATGCAGCAGTAATTATGATCTAAAATTGTTGAACACAATATTGAATCCAGAAGGCTATGAAGTACCCAATTGAAAGATAAGGTGCTATTCCTTGAATTTGACTGGTTTCTGTCCCCTTTTTTAATATGTTCACTTCCCTTTGATCCACGAACAGCCGAAGTCAGTGAATATTTCTAAAGATACTGATATTTACAACTGCGTCACTACCATCAAACACTGTTCAATTCATCAGCCCGCTTACAAAACTGACTCTAATTTCATATTTTTAGCTTCACCTTACCCTCAGCGCTGCTGTAAATCTCAAGATTCAATCACCTTGCACACATTGCCGACCACTCAACCATGATAATTGTATCATCCAAATACATTGAACTAAAAGAGAAAATACTAGAAAATCTCAGCAGGTCTGGCAGCATCTGTAAGGGGAGAGAAGAGCCGACATTCCAAGTCCAGGTGACCCTTTGTCAAAGCCCTACACAATGAACTACACTCACTTCCTCAGATGCTATCCTTACAGAATATACCTCAATGTCCTCAATAGAAGAACTTACATTTATTGAATGGACAGACCGTGTGAAGATTATGCAAAAAGATCCTGCATATCAACACGTGATAGTAAAAGAGGTGTCACAATATATTTATAATCGCAAATTCAGACCTTCCTGACTTCTTCAGGGATAAAGTAAGATTAACAAACCACATACCTTTGCTCCTATGCATAATTGTCTAACTGAGATGATACCATGCCTTTAAGAAATGTATTTTTATCATGTTTCTTGTAAGGGGTATGTTTAAAATTCAGCTATATTTCATGGTGCCGATTATCTGCACCAGGCAGCTTGCATGTTGAGAATGCAGGCCAATGACTGATTTTAGATAGGGATGTGTTTGTTTTAATCTGAGATTTTAATCTGAGATTAATCTGACATTTTCTCTTGGTGTTTCAGAATAGGATTTTGGTTAGGCTGATTGACAGAGGCAGAGTCATGTGAATGGACTTCAGGGAAAGCACAAAGTTCTATTTGATTTTAAAACAGGCAGTTTCTGCTGTTCATGAAAGAAGCAAGCGGTGTCTTTCTATCCATCTCTCTCTCTCTCCAGAGGTTTTCAAAGGCCCTTGGACTGTTAACAAATACAAGCACGTAAGCTTGGGGGTTTGATAACTATGTTTGAAGAAGAATTTAAGTCTATAAGAGGGGTGGCATGGTAGCACAGTGGTTAGCACTGCTGCTTCACAGCTCCAGGGACCTGGGTTCGATTCCCGGCTTAGGTCACTGTCTGTGTGGAGTTTGCACATTCTCCTCGTGTCTGCGTGGGTTTCCTCCAGGTGCTCCGGCTTCCTCCCACAGTCCAAAGATGTGCGGGTTAGGTTGATTGGCTATGCTAAAATTGCCCCTTAGTGTCCTGAGATGCGTAGGTTAGAGGGATTAGCGGGTAAATATGTAGGGATATGGGGGTAGGGCCTGGGTGGGGTTGTGGTCGGTGCAGACTCGATGGGCCAAATGGCCTCTTTCTGCACTGTCGGGTTTCTATGATTCTATGAGGAATATTGCTCGAATTGGAACTAATAGAGATAGGTTATCAGTTAAGAATTGTATCTTGTTGTGTTTAAGTATTTTAATTGGTAAGTTAAGCTAATTCATTCATTGTAGTTAACTGTATTGTTAAATAAAGCTTGTTTTAAGAAAAGTTTCCTAGTGTGTCAACAGAATCACACCTGGAGTGAAGCACCTTCTCCTCACACTAATGCCAAAACAGTAAAAATATTGGGGTCTAGTCAGGCTTCATAACATACTTTGGAGCCTCTGCTCTGGTACCCTAACAAAAATTGAGGGTTCTTGTAGAATTAAAAACCACAATTCCATGTTTGGTTTAGGATTATTGAACTCAAAGTCAGTGGGTGTTAGTTATTGTGTTTTCTTTTCAAGTGTTGCATTTGGTTAGTTAAATAGGGAATGCCTTGTGGAATAATTGCTCTTTCAGTGGTTAGAGTTTTCCTGGGTGTGGAAAATGTCACTTGGAGTGGTTTACAAAAGGTGCTTAAAACAAAGCTTTGGGAATTGGCAAACAAGCTGAATGTGGCTTTACCTGAAGGGGTGAGGAAGGTCGAGATAATTGCAGTGATAGCTCAACATTTAAAATTACCAGAAACACAGTCAGAAGCATTGAATTAGAAGCAAAAGAAAGAGAGAAGCAAAAGAAAGAGAGAAAGAGATTGGCAATCTCAGTGGAACAAAGAGAAAATAATTAAAACAGTTTGAACAGGGAAAATAATTTTCACAGTTTGAATTGCAATTAAAAGCAGCAGAAAAAGAAAGAGGGAGGAAAGGGAAAAAGAGATTTTTTGAACTTCAGAAGCTGGAGCTGAAAAGCAAATATCAATTTAAACTGGTGGGGGCAAAGGTAAAAGCTGGAAGTAGTGAAAAGAACAATGAGGAAGAACTAACTCATTGTAGTCAGAGGTCTGGTGGGGATCTGTTTAAATATGTTCAAGTGCTGCCAAAATTTGATGAGAATGATGTAGAAGCTTTTTCATTTCATTTGAGAAACAAACTAATCAAGTAAAATGGCCACAGACCACGTGGGTAATAATGATTCAAACAAAGTTGGTAGGTAGAGTTAATGAACTGTTTGCGTCACTATCAGAGGAGGTATCTATGGATTATGAGGAGACGAAAAAAGCCATCTTCAGTGCATATGAACTGATGCCAGAAACCTACATAGAGGTTTAGCAATCTAAGGAAGGAACCAGGTCAAATGTATATAGAATTTAAAAGAATCAAACAAAGTAACTTTGGTTGGTGGATAAGAACATCGAAAATAGAACAGATGCTCTTCGGGAAACGATTATCTTGGAGGAGTTTAAAAAATCATTTCCCAAAGTAGTGAGAACTCATGTGAAAGAGCAGAGGGTTAAAACTGTGATTGGAAGCAGAAATGGCAGATGATTATGAGTTAGTTCATAAATAAAGGTTTGGGTTTCAACATCAATTTAAGTCTGTGAGGGATAGAAACTGGGGAAAAGAGAAATCCTCAGCAGATAAAGACAATGGAGGTCTCGGGTGGGATTTTATGGCCTTGCTCATCCTGTAATTGTAAATCTGCCCGAGGTCAATGGACCTTTCCATTGTCCGCCCCGCGGCCACTCCAATTCCCGTGGCAGGCCGGACGGTAAAATTCCAGCCCTCGTTGGAGATAAAAAGGATAGCTTACCTCATGTTAAAAAGGAAACATTTGAGGGTTGAAGGAAAATAAAAAGCCTCAGATGTTTTCATTGCAAAAGGTTGGACACATGAGGTTGCAATATTGGTGGTTTAAGTAAAGCACTGGGAAGACAGACATGGTAAAACAAGATAAGCCAGTGGGGTTAGTTAGAATAGTAAAGGAAACTATGGTTGAAGCTAAAGAGGTGCAAAAGAATGTACAGCCTGTTCAGGAGTTGGTTGATAAGCAAGTCGTAATGTCCTTCACGACACATGACAGCGCAGAGTCGCTGAGCAGAAACTGATAGCCAAGGTCCGCACACATGAGGACGGCCTAAACCGGGATCTTGGGTTCATGTTACACTATTGGTAACCCCCACAGCTTGCCTCCTGGACTTGCAGAATCTCACTGGCTGTCCTGTCTGGAGACAATACACATCTCTTTAACCTGTGCCTAATGCTCCCTCCACTCACATTGTCTGTATCTTTAAGACTTGATTAGCTGTAAAGATTCGCATTCTAATCAGTATTCTGTAAATTGATTTTGTGTCTCTGTGTGCCTTGTTTATGAGTAGATATCCACTCCATCTGACGAAGGAGCAGGGCTCTGAAAGCTAATGGCATTTGCTACCAAATAAACCTGTTGGACTTTGACCTGGTGTTGTTAAAACTCTTACTGTGATTAGCAAGTGCCAGATCTTTTTAAAAAATTTACTTGTATGTGTACCAGGAGGAGTAGATAATGAAGTTAAGATTTTAAGAGATACGGGAGCAGGTCAATCTTTAATGGTGAGAGATGAGGAGAAATGTAGTTTAGGAGGAGTACTGCCAGAAAAGGTGGTAGTATATGGATTTCATGGTGAAAAGAGTAGTGTTCCATTATGTAAGATAAGGTTCAAGAGTCCAGTGAAAAGTGGTGGGAGGAGTAATAGAAAAATTACCTTTTTCAGAGATACAGTTTATCCTGGGTCACAATATAGCAGGTGGGAGTGATCCTACTGTGGTTGAAAAGCCTTTGGAAAAGCAAACAACTGAGGTGTTGCAGCAAGCATATCCTGGGATACTTCCCAACAAGATCACAAAACCACAGGTTAAGACAGGGGGAGAAATCAATGAGTAAAGATAGAGAGGTTGAGGATCAGTAATCAGAAACAATCTTTGACCAGACGGTTGAGAAAAAATAGGAACAGACGGAGAATGAAGCGGATATCTTTAGTTCAAGAAAGTTGGCAGGCTTACAACAGAAAGATGTCAAGATAAAACAATTGTATCAGAAAGCATACACAGAGGAAGACTACAAGAGTATCGTGGAGTGTGATCACATTAAAAATGATGTCTTAATGAGGTAGTGGAGACTTTTACAAATGTAGACATGTGAAAAATGAGCAGAAGCTCATTAAGTTGTATTACTGGTGGATTATAGAAAGCAGATGTTGCAGGTAACACATGAGGTACCAGTGGGAGGTTATTTAGGAATAAGGAAACCTCAAACAAAAATACAAAATCATTTTTTGTGGCCTGGACTGCATAAAGATGTAGTAGAATTTTTCCATACATGTCACACATGTCAGGTAATGGGGAAACTTCAAACAGTAATCAAACCAGCACTCTTGATAGTCATTCCAGCATTTGATTTTAAAACAGTCAGTTTCTGCCCGGTCCTGCCTTGTCTCTCTCTCTCTCTCTCCAGCAGGGTTCTGGAGCTTGAGGACTGGCAGCCCAAGCCCAAGCACGTGAGTCTGTGTGTTGCTAACTGATTTTAAAGTGGAGTTTAAGTCTATAAGAGGAATATTGCTTGAACTGGAACTAATAGAGATTGGTTAGCTGTTAAGAATTGCATCTTGTCATGTTTAAGTATTTCAGTTGGTAAAAGCTAAGCTAATTAATTTGTTGACACAAAATTGGCGGAGTTGCAGATGGTGATAACGATTGTCGAAAGGATATAGCAGGATATAGATAGATTGCAGACTTGGGCAGAGAAATGGCAGGTGCAGTTTAATCCAGATAAATATAAGGTGATGCATTTTGGAATATCAAATTCAGGTGCGAATTATACAGTAAATGGCAGAACTCTTAGGAGCATTGACACACAGAGGAATCTGGGCATACAGATCCCTGAAAGTGGCAACAAAGGCGGATAAGGTGGTCAAGAAGGCACATAGAATGCATTAGCCAGGGCATCGAGTATAAAAGTTGGCAAGTTATGTTACAGCTGTATCAAACTTTAGTTAGGCCACATTTGGAATATTGTGTGCAGTTCTGATCACCACATTATCAGAAGGATGTGGATGCTTTGGAGAGGATGTAAAGAAGGATGTTGCCTGGTCTGGAAGGTTTTAGGTATGAGGAAAGGTTGGATAAACTGGAATTGTTTTCACTGGAAAGACCGATGCTGAGGGGCGGCCTGACAGAGGCTATAAAATTATGAGAAGCATAGATAGGGTGGATAGTCAGAGGCTTTTCCCCAGGATGGAAAGGTCAACTATAAGTAGGCACAGGTTTAAGGTGAGAGGGGTAAATTTAAGGGAGACAAATGGGAAAAGGTTTTCATATACAGAGGGTGGTGGGTGCCTGAAATGCATTGACAGTGGAGATGGTGGAAGCAGACACATTAGCAACGTTCCAGGCGTATCTTGATAGATACATGAACAGGAAGTGAACAGAGTGATAGAAACTATGTATCGGGCGCAAGCTTCATGGGTCTCAGGGCCTATTCCTGTGCTGTATTGTTCTTTGTGCTTATCGTAAAACTGTATTGTTAAATAAGGTTTGTTTTGCTAAAAGTTTCCTAGTGTGTCAATAGAATCACACCTGGAGTGAAGCACCTTATCCTCACATGAATGCCAAAACAGAGAAACTGTTGAGGTCTAGTCAGGCTTCATAACAAAGTTTGGGGTTTCTGTTCTGGTACCCTAACATAACTAAGAGTGGTCCTGACAGCAATTGAGGAGTGTCACAAAGGGGCACAAGCATCTACAAGTTTTCATTGATCACGAACAGCATCTTAAACTTTTTTTGCTTAAGCACCTTCATAAAGGCTTTGAAAAGATATGCCTTTCCTATTTGTAACTTGCTTTGCATTCCACATATTTTCGTACGAAGGGACCTCGAAAAACCTTCCTGAGGAAGTCTCAATGATTTTTACTCAGGTGCCTTCTTGAGGCCTGTTAGAAGAACTTCAATGGACATTTTATCATTGAAGTTTTTTGTTTAACAAAATAAACCATGAATATAACTTAAGCACAACATTATATACAACAAGGCCATAGTGTATTCTGAATGCCCATCATCACAAATAACTCAGTAGCAGCACTACTGACAAAGTTGGCTGAGTCCTGAGATCATATTTGCCAAATTTTGGCTTGAGGCAGGTGGTGAGCAAACCAACATGAGAGAAAAATAATTGACCTCAACATTATTTATCGACAACAAGAAGAAGCTGTCTATGACAGCATTGGAAGAGTAACCGTAGAGTACATGCATAGATAAAGTCCAGTCTCCACATTGACGGCACCCTCCATCATGTTACATGGCACTACCATCATGTTAAGTGGGATGGATTCAGAACAGATCTACCAACTGAAAAAATGGGCATTAATGTGACACCATGGGCCATCAACAGCAGAAATGTATTCCACCACATCAGTAACCTTGTGGTTTGGCATGTCGTTTTTAAATTCATTTATAGGATGTAGATTTCGCTGACTTGGCCAGAGTTTATTGCACATTTATAACTCCTCTTGGGAAGGTGGAGGATGTGATGGTGTGCTCCCTTCTTGAACTGTTACAGTCCAATGTTTATAGGAACACTCACAGTGCTTTTAGTAAGGGAGTTCCAGGATTTTGACCCAGCAAAAGTGATAGAACGATGATATAATTCCAGGTCAGAGTGGTGTGTGACTTGGAGAAGAACTTTGAAGTAGTGGTGATCCCATGGAAGTGCTGCCTTCATCCCTCTAGGTGCAAGAGGTTGAGGGTTTGGGAGGTGCTGTCGGTATTTACAATCCAGCCAAGTGACTAACCCTGGATCAATCATGACAGCAGAAGTGCAAGGCAGGACCAACACCAGGTTTTGATTTTGATTTGATTTATCATTGTGCCATATATTAACATAGTGAAAAATATTGTTTCTTGCACACTATACAGAGAAAACATACCGTTCTTAGAGAATGAAACGAGAGAGTGCAGAATGTAGTGTTACAGTCTTGCCTAGGGTGCAGAGAAATATCAACTTAATGCAAGGTAAGTCCATTCAAAAGTCTGACAGCAGCAGGGAAGAAGCTGTTCTTGAGATGGTTGGTACATGACCACAGACTTTTGTATCTTTCTCCCGAATAAGAAGGTGGAAGAGAGAATGTCCAGGGTGTGTGGGGTCCTTAATTATGCTGGCCGCTTTGCCGAGGCAGCAGGAAGTATAGACAGAGTCAATGGATGGGAGGCTGGTTTGCGTGCTGGATTGGGCTACATTCACAATCTTTTGTAGTTCCTCGCGGTCTTGGGCAGAGCAGGAGCCATACCAAGCTGTGATACAACCAGAAAGAATGCTTTCTATGGTGCATCTGTAAAAGTTGGTGAGAGTCATAGCTGACATGCCAATTTCCTTAGTCTTCTGAGAAAGTAGAGGCATTGGTGGGCTTTCTTAATTATAGTGTCGGCATGAGGAGACCAGGACAGGTTGTTGGTGATCTGGACACCTAAAAACTTGAAACTCTTGACCCTTTCTACTTCGTCCCCATTGACGTGGTGGTATACCTGAATTGAGGTGCCATCTTGGCAAAGCTACAACACCAATCTACTGGTCTACTAACCAGAAGAAGCAGACTACACGAGACAGAGTTAAACTACAGCCCAAACAATGGATCAGATCAAATCTCTGGAGTCCTGCCACATCCAGACGTGAGCAATGTTGGACGATTCCTCAACAGTGATGAAGCCCAGCATGTCGATAGAAAGGTAAAGGCTGAAGCATTTGCAACCATCATCAGCCAGAAGTGCCAAATGGATGATCCATATTGACCTGTCCACAAGCTTCCACTATCACCGATACCAGTATTCAGGCAATTTGATTCACTCCATGGTATTAAGGAATGGTTGAGTATTCTGGATATAACAAAGGCTATGACACTGAAAACATCCCCGCTGCAACACTAATCATTGTAGGTAGAACTAGAACTCAAGTATTAGCCATACCTCTAACCAGACTGCTTCAATGCAGATCCAAGGCTGGAATCTACACAATATCAAGTCTAAGATTGTCCATAGATGTCTTCCCATGAAAAGCAGTACAACTACAATGTAGCTAAGTAAGGCCCCCATCAGCCTACTCTCGATTATCAAAACAACAGCAGACATCATTGACCATGCTAACAAGCAAGACATAGCAATGATCTGCTCATCGATGCTCAGTTGGCACTCTGCCAGGACTATCTGTACAGTCCTGGTCCAAAAATGGAAAAATAATCAAAGTCCACAAGTGAGGTGAGAGTGACTGCTCTTGATATCGAGGGATAATACGACCAACTACAGCTTCAAAAAGCCCTAGCAAAATTGAAGTTAGTGGGGATCAAGGGAAAATTCTCCACTGATTGGACTCATTCCTAGCACAAAGAAAGATGGTTGGAGCCATTCAGTGCCAATCATTCCAGTTCCACAGCATTGCTGCAACAGTCCCTCAGATCAGTGAGCCCAAATACCCAGCTGTATTGCCAATGACCTCCATCATAAGGTCAGAAATGGGAATGTTCTCTAATGATTGCAATGTTTAGTTCCATTTGCAATTCAACAGTGTATGCCATCTCCCAAATGCACAATGACAACGACTCATTTTGACTTCTTCAATTACATCTCGAACACCTAGAAAGCCAAGGGCGGTCGGAACTTGGGAACAACATCTTTGAAATATCAAGTGAATAAAAGATTACATGGCACTATCAATGAAAGAAGAGCAGGAAAATTCTTCCCAGTGACCTGACTAAAATTTAACCTATTAATAGTCTTGTTTGAAGGATATCAGGTGTTTGCTGTTTGTTGGGCTTTGCTGCACACACATTAGCTGCTGTGTTTCCTGCATTAAAACTGACTATAGTCTGGAAAGGAACAATGTAAATGTTGTAAGTGCCACTGATGTCTGTTCCCATGTTGGAGCAGGGCTACAGAACCCTTTGCAATTGACAGCTTTATTGCCGCCCAGAGCCTGCAGACCAAATTATCCTTGATCACTATTAAGTAGATATGCTGGAATCACAGACATACTTGGGAGTATAGTTCCATTGCCTACTGATATCTCTGGAGTATCTACAACTGCAAAATACTGTGGATGCTGAAAATCTGAAATAAAACAAAAATGCTGGAAATACGTAGCTCAGGCAACACCTGTGTAGAGCAACAGAGTTAATGGGCGGGATTTTATGGCCTCACTCAATCCGAGACCAGAAAATCCCTCCCAAGGTCAACAGACCTTCCCATTGTCCGCCCCTCACCCACTCCAATTCCCACGGCAGGCAGGGCAGTAGAATTCTGGTGAAAGTTTCAAGTCAAAATCAAAACTGAAAAGAGAAACCTTCCTTGAGAATATCTTCCTTCCTTGAATACAATATTAAACATTAATTTAATGTGACCAAGATTTCTTCAAAGTGACCTCATTAGTAATTTTAAGCTATCGAGCCAAACAATACAGAACCTTAAATTTTTAAATAACGTTTTACAAACCATTAAGTTAGTTGTCCTTTTTAAGAGACCAACAATGAATTATTCCACTTACCATATTCCACTGTAAAGATGTATCTTCTCATTGGCATGTGCAATGACAGTATTAACAAGGTAACATGGACATTCAGCTGCACTGACACATTTTCCAGTATTATCCAGGTATGTCTGTTCAGGGCAGTTGCAACCATCCACTGGAGTTTCACCTGAACCACACTCAAAGTTTGGATCGGACAGTGACATACAAGTGTGATTGCATGCTCTGGAATCATAACTGAAGATCATATTGTGACGGCAAGAAATTCCTAGAAATAAATATCAAGGTTTCAAACAATGATATAACTAATGATTGCATAATTAGTCATTCAACTTATCTGTCCTTTAATATTAAAAGTTATGTACCTAGAATTTCTTATAGCATTTTTGTGTCACAGCTATTTCCAAAATGTGGTTTTCATCACATTATTTCTGTCTTGCCTGCCTGCCACAATTAAACTTATGATTTTAGTTTATTCAGTCACCAAAGTTAAATTCTCTTACCTTGGCATCCAATTTAAATGATATTATAATTTACTTAGCTGAGACCTTCTCCATATCTCTAAGATAGGTGGTGCTGCAGTCCACAATGTTATCCACATCGATGGTGTGAAAATCAAACCTGTTGCTGCTTTCCACCTCTCCTGCAGTTGGCAGTTTTTCCCCATACTCCCCACGTCTTCAGCAGTTCCCACTGCTGCTGCCTCACTGATCAAGCAACCAGGCTAAGACTCTCCCAGGTAGTGGCATGAAGAACATTCCTAGGTTAAAGTTCTTCAAGCAAACAGCATCCAACTTTAAAAGGGGGCAATATTTGCATATTTCAAAAACTTGACAATTTTATTTGAGGTTTCAGCTTATGAAACCAACCTGGATCCCTCAAGATAACTGTTGTTTGGTCATGTAGTCTTGACAATGATCATGTGCTAAGTCTTTGTGATCATGAAAATCTCTGCACATGCCATTCCCCCACCGTCACCAGACCCCCTGGCTCCAAACACTTCCATGTCACTGGTTTTATAAGGGGCAAGTGAGCTTCACTGATTCTAAGACCCTGGTTGAAAAAAACTATATCCGGGTGGTAACCTAGATTTCAACCCTTCCAGCACACTGCAAGTGGAGCTATGGCTGCACTGCACCAGAAGGGCCAGAAGTCTTTGGCTCCAACATTCTCAGACCACAGCTCAGGCTAGAGAGCAGCAGCAAATTTCTGTAACATGAAGCAGGAAAATAAATTGCACAGCTAACATAACAACTATTTCAGGTCCAATACGGTACCAAAGTGAATTATGTGTGTGATTCAGCATTTCTTTACTGACATTCGGGCCAGATTCATCGGGCCCACTAGCTCCTGGTGGAAATCCAGAAAGCCCATTGAAACGGGCAGCGGGCCTAAAATGGGATTCCCACTGGGTGGCAAACCCATTACAATGCTCTTGGCCAGCCCCGCCGGCCCATTTCAGGTTCCTGCTCAGAGCGGGCAGGAACCAAATAAATATGCAAAATTGCTAATAAACATTTAATTAGAGGGCTGGAAGTCTGATTCAATGTTCACCCACAATGCACCTGCCCCCGAGTGCTTTTTAAACATCGCTGTTAGAAAAGAGGAAACCCCATAAAAGATCAAACCTGTCAAAGGCTGAACATTTATAAACATTGGCAGCAGTCCAGATACATTCAACCATGAAGGGAAAGAAAAACTAACAACGCTCTTTGCTAGTGGGTAAGTAATCCATACCTATCAATCAAACCACTTCAAACTGCGAACAGCAGATGCTAACCTTCCAATGTTAGAAGTGTACTCCCCTGTGAAACTAGCCATCAAAGCATTTCAAAGGGGTTTCATAGCAGCTGTGGATATGTGAGAAAACATGGGGATCTCCCGGGTAATCCTGATAGGTCATTTCCATTGGAGCACTTTATAGAGGGCATTTAACACATGGGCCAATCCCAATTGTGGATTGGAAGGCTATGGTGATTCTGAAGGCTTCTAGGTGTCCAAGGGGCACGAATATCAAAGGTTCCCCCCCCCCCCCGCCCCCCAGCTTGAACACACCCAAACCCCAGGTCCCTTGGGAGACTCGACAGTTTGGTTGTGGCAGAGGGGTACATGGGCACAGCACTTATCTCTATGCCCTCCTCAGAGTATAAGATGTCACTGTCCGGTGCCATGGGTCTGTGCAAGGTTGGCACTGGGGCTCCTGAAAGTGTCCTGATGGACCCCATTTGGAAGTGTGTCTCTTGTGGCATGGGGAGGGGGGTCAGGTCACCCTCACATCTGCAGGGTGTGGGAGGGAGTTGGGGAGGTCTGATCTTTCCATGATTTGGGGGGGGGGGGGGGCGGGGGGGGGGGGCAGGTGGTAGGAAGATGCCCCCTGTGAGGTGGGATTGTGGGTGCTCCCCTTGTCAGTGGGGGTCACCATGGCTGTTGGGTGGGGTGCTGTCCTGAGTGGAGGTCAGGGCGCTGATCTCTGTAAAGCCAGGCTGGTCAGCGTGTTTCCTGGTATGCATAAATTTAAATGGGTGGGTGAATCCCGTCTAACAGGCACTGCTAACGACACCAGGAAACACTCCGGTTTTCCCACAGGGAAACTTATAGTGTAGCAGGAAAGTTGCACCCTGCATCTTAGTTTGGAACACTTTCAATTTAAAATTCTGATCGATGTCTTCAAGTCAATTTGTAATCTTTCTCTTTTCACTCGCTAACCTTCACAAGCCAAATACTTCGGCCAGTATTCTCCCCAAAAAATTCTAAGTGTTGAATTCGCGGGAAGACTGAAGTAATTCATGCTGTTTTTTTCTGTGGGAATTCACACTAGAATCTCCCACACTCTGCACTGCAGAGGCCACCTGCATGAATCTCATTAAATTTCAGGGGGCGGAACCTATCCCAGCTGGAGAGGTTGAAACCAGCGGGCATGTGCAGTGGTCCCAAACGGTCAACCTCCCATTTGCTGGACAGCTCGATCATTGGCCAGCCCGGGACCCCCGCAGTACTCCACCCCAAACCTCCCCCCCGGGCTCGGGCGAGATTTTCCGGCCTCTCTTGTCCCGAAACCAGAAAATCCTACTTAAGGTCAACGGACCTTTCCACGGTCTGCCCCTTGTCCACTCCAATTCCTGTGGTGGGCATGTCGGTAAAGTTTGCCCCGATGAGTTCAAATGTCACAGCAGTTGGTGGAATTGAAATTCAATTAATTAATATAATTCTTAAATTAAAAGTTGGTCTCAGTAATGGTGACCATTACACTATTGGTTTTTCATAAAAACCTATCTGGTTCTCTTTAGGAAAGGAAACCTGTTGTCCCTGGTCAGGCTTACATGTCACTCTAGAGCTACAGTAATGTGGTTGATTATTAATTGCCTTCTGAAACGCCTAGCAAACGATTCATTTATACTTAAATGTGATAGAAAAGTCAAAAAACCATAAAACTGAATCAAACATCCAGCATCAATCTTGCCTTGTCTTTCATCTGTCCTTATTCTGACGATGGGCTGTGCTATGAGCAATCTTTCTCCACTGATTTCTATTTTCCACTGCCTTCACCACCTGTCCCAATCATTTGCCCACATGATCATACATGACACACCTAATATCTGTGTCAGTCATTTCAAATGCTCTTATTCCAGCCTTATCTCTCTTCTTGATGTCCAACTTTCACAGCCATACATTGTAACTGGCCACACCAGGGTTTTCAGAAGACTATTTTGTTTGTAGTCAAAATGCTATTTTCCTCATTCATTCTAGCCTGAATTTTTTTAGTAGACCCTGCATCTTAAAAAAGAAATGTGCTCTAGACTTATCAAGAGCCATCAATCGAGGTAACAGTAATGACAAAACACCCTGGCCTGTCAACCCTGCCAACTCCTTCTTGTTAACATCTCGGTGCTTGTGCCTAAATTGAGAGATTTGTCTCCGAGACTAGACAAGCAACAGTCTGGCATAATTATATTCACCGAATCGTATCATACACCACCATCAGTGAGCATGTTCTTTCCCACTAGCAGGACAGACACACTGATGTGGCAGCACAGTTGGTAGGGAATTGCCCTCGGAGTCCTCAACATTGATTCTGGAGCCAATAAAGTCTCAAGACATCAAGTCAAATATGAACAGGGAAACTTCCTGCTTGCTACCTAGTTGTGCCCTTCTTCAGCTAATGAATTAGTATTCCAGTATTGAATACCACTTGGAAGAAGCACTGAGGGTAGCACGCGCACC